>NC_081322.1:40367228-40992228 GCF_026419965.1 Kogia breviceps | reverse complement strand
GAGTCTTAGCCACTGGACTGCCAGAAGTCCCCAGGATGGAGATGATAATTTCTAAGGGAAGTGTTTGTTATTTTTTTCCAACAGAAAATATTAAATTAACACTTGTTAATTAAGAAGATACAATTTGGGGGAATTCCCTGGTGGTCCACTGGTTAGGACTCAGTGCTTTCACTGCTGAGGGCCAGGTTCCATCTGTGGTTGGGAAACTAAGATCCCACAGTCTGAGTGGTGTGGCCAAATTTTTAAAAAGATATAACTTTTTGGTATATAGAGAAATTTCAAGCAAGATCAGGTGACAAAACAGCACATGTGCAAAATCACAATCTTCTTTTTTCCACATTTCCCAAGGGGAAAGAAGACTTCTTACCTGAAACACTGGTATTCATAGAGCCTGGAGATGTAGAACCCTGGATGTTAGGTTCAATGTCATTGACAGGGACCTTTTCATTTTCCTGACCAACCTTGGGGACTTTGTCAACAGCTACACTCAGCACTTTGGAGATGGGCAAATACTGGAGGGCCTACAGAAGGGGACAACCAAGAGATCACACATCAACTCAGTTCTCACAGAAGCTTCCAGACTTTGTTTCAGGAGCAGCCCTTGCCTTTGTAGAGGAGGAAGGAGGTGGAGGTGGGCCTCAGTAACTTGCCCAATCATGAAAGGTAAATCTGAAGCTGGGGGACCTGGTGATATGACCACCTCTAAGTGGCCTTAACCTCTAGGCAGGTCTACATTGATCAACCACCCATAATGGACAAGGCGTCGTGTGAGGTGCTAGAGATACAAAGATAAATAAGATATGGACCAAATTCATAGAGTTCAGAGGTTAGTGGGGGACCCAGGACTTATGAGCAGATCATTACTATCATTACTATACCATGTGACAGGGGAGAGATGATTCAGAGGTAGACCCCCATAGTGACTGATTGGGGAAGGGATGATGTCAGGATGATGGCCAGGTTTTGTGGTTGGTTGTATCAGTTAGATGAGGTATAGAAGAGTAAGAAAGGATTAGGTGGCAAAACAGTAATCTTTCTAAAACAAACATGTGGTCACATCACTCCTTTCTGACGCCTCTATCTTGTGTTAGGGCCTCTCCTCTGTGACTCTCTTTAATCTGTGTTTATATGTACCCCACTGTATTTAAGTTGACTATTTACTTGCCCTTTTTCCTACCATCCTGTGACCCACTTACTTTTCAGCAAAGATTATATATTCCCTACATGGCCCCGGATATGTACCTGACATAAATTAGACCCTTACTAGATGTTGCTGAATAAAAAAGTGGATCTACATTAGACAGCATAAATCCAGAACAAGAGGATGAAAACAAGAACTTACAGTGTGAATATGAAATAGTTTAACAGAAACATCTTTGAGAAAGCTAAATGGAGTAATTTCATTAGAGCAAGGTTCCAAAAGAAAAAAGTTTCAAAGGTCTCAAAGAAAAAAGCTAGTGACCCATTATTTTCCTGTCATTTGTAAGGCAGATGGAACACAGAAACTGACAATCCAAAACTAAGTGAGAGGTGTGAGAAAACAATGTGCTGCCCATCCTGGGAAGGCACTGCATGATCATATAACTGCTTCACGTACCTGCAGGTAGTGGTGAATAGCCTTGAGTGAGTATAGGTGACACGATAACCAATTTGTGTGAACAGTCAGGTCTTCCTGTGCCACTAAGTTAGGAGGATTGTTTTTCCCCATAAGGAAGATTTTTCCTGCAACAGACAATCTATCAGCTCTCTGAAGGGCAACATTGTACCCCTGCATAACGTAGGCAACTTGTTTCTGTTTAAGAGAGATGCAAAGACAGAACTTGGTTATTTACAAGCCTTATTTCTTGTGTTATTTGCTTCTAAGTACAGTATAATACTGTTTGGGAACCAAATAAGAGGCTTTTGGAATATCAAAATCCTTCCATATTTGAATTTGATTGACAAGGACAGTGATCGGTCACATTCTTAGGACTTTGAAGGAGAGTGACCCAGCAAAGAGTCAGTGCACAAGGATATTTAGTAACTGGAGTTGACTTCCTAGATTTTTACCTATAGCCTATGAAGAAAAATGCATTTTCTATAATATAAAGCTTCCTTCAAATCTCAGTCTTAAAAATAGGTACCATTATCTTCTGCCACAGGCAGAACTGGCAAGTAAAGGCACCCACTAGTTCCCTTCCCATCTTTAGCTACCACTTTAAAAGCAATTGACAAGATACACTGTGGGAATGTAAACTGGTACATCTGTTAAGAAAACAGTATAGAAATTCCTCAAAAAATTAAAAACAGAACTGCCATATGATCCAGCAATTCCACTTCTGGGTATACATCCAAAGAAAACAAAATCAGTATCTTGAAGAGATATCTGTATGCCCATGTTCAACTGCAGCATTATTCACAATAGCCAAGATATAAAAACCTAAGAGTCTGTTGATGGATGAATGGATAAAGAAGATGTGGTACATACACATATAATGGAGTATTATTCAGCCATGAGGAAGAGAGGAATCCTAATATTTGTAACAACATGAATAAATATGGAAGACATTATGCTAAGTGGAATAAGCCAGAGAAAAAGACAAATACTGTATGGTATCCCTTGTATGTGGAAGCTGATAAAAAAAAGTCAAACTCAAAAAAGCAGAGAATAGAACAGTGGTAGCCAGGGGCTGGGGGGCTGGGGGAAAAGGGGAGATGTTGGCCAAAGGGTACAAATTTACAGTTATGTAAGATGAATAAGTCTAGAGATACAATGTACAAGCATGATGACTATACTTAATAATAGCCCATAGGTTCTGTTCATGGGCCTCCTACTTTATAAAAAGGATAAAGTTGCTCCATGATCTTACTGTGATGGAAAAATCTCTTCCACCTAAGCATGTGTAAATATTTACTCTGGGCCAGCTGGGTATTCTCTCTGTATAATACTTTAATAACAACAAGAAAAATTAACACTTAACCATCATGTCATTTCTCAAGTCCTAAGATCCCTTAGGAAAGCAGCCCAACTTCTTTCTACCTTTCAAAATATTCCTATGTTTGTTTTCTGTGCTATGTCCAGGATTTTTCAGGAACAACCTGGAGGAATGAGATTACTTCATGTTTGTGGAACTGGAAGTCTCAAAAGGCCATTTTTTAAGCACTTGCTTAGTTTACTATCTGGAATCTCCCCCAGGTTGTCAAAAGTCATGAATCTTGTACTTCAACAATTTACAACCTAGACTCTGCCCTGAATAGATGCATAGTAAGATACATAAACAGGTGAATCAAATGCATACATAATAAGAGGAAATGATGGCACCCCAAATTTTTATAGGGCTTCATGGTTTACAGAGTACTTTCTACATATCTATATATACATATACATTCTTATACATTTACTAATTACATGTATACATTTACTATTTAAACATATTTATATTACTTTATAAATAAATATATATAACTCAAGATGTTGCAAGGTGGGTGGAGTACATATTGTTATTTAAAAGAGAAAAATAAAGGCTGTTTGGTTAAGATTCTTACCAAAGGTGGAAAGAAAAAATGAACACTTAGAATACAATTATAGCAGTAAGACTGGATTAAATCTTAAGAACACTAATGGGAAAATAAGTCTGATTGTTTTGGAAAGATGTATTTTCTACATGAAGATAATAAAATTGAGAAACCTGTCTCAAAATTGATTTGGAGAGAAAAGCTCTCTAATTAAAGAGGGTGGGGAGGGAGGGGCGAACCAATAAAAACAAAACAAAACAAAAAAAACCGAACCTGGTTCACCATTCAAATTTAAATGAAGCAAGTAGGCATTTTGCCATTCCAACAGATTGTAGTTTCTTTTATCAGTTGGTGAACAATTTTAGCAGTGACATAAAAGCCTATAAAATTATCTAAAGCTAAGCTTAAAAGTTTTTTTTTAACTGAAGTTTATGAGTCTAAAATACAAAGCACATTACAAGTGAGATTATAGCTTCTAACCTTAGACCAAGAATTTTACTTATACTTAAAGGTAGTCAGATAAGCCAACTCTTTTAAAATATTTTATTTCTGATAAAAATAATAGTGGCTGGGCTTCCCTGGTGGCGCAGTGGTTGAGAGTCCGCCTGCCGATACAGGGGACGCGGGTTCGTGCCCCAGTCCGGGAGGATCCCACATGCCACGGAGCGGCTGGGCTGTGAGCCATGGCCACTGGGCCTGCTCATCCGGAGCCTGTGCTCCGCAGTGGGGGATGCCACAGCAGTGAGAGGCCCGGGTACCGCAAAAAAAAAAAAAAAAAATCGCGGCTATGATGCAATAAACAGGGCCAGACTTACCCTTCCATCATAAACAACTAGAAAATAGGACAAATTACACAAGGCAACTGTTTTCTGACATGGGACAACAGACAATGCAGGACTCTTGTCCTTTAGAGAAAGGAAAAAAATGAAATGAGCCCTGGTTTTCTGCCTGAAGAAGGCAGTTTTTGAACCATAGAGTAGGAAAGCAGAGCATGCTGGTCTCTCCGAAATCAAGTTTGGTAAGCTGAGTCAGCTGGAGTTTGCAGGGCAGGGTACTGGAGAGGAGAAAGTTATGCAGAAAAAGGGTTCCAGAAATCTGCATAGAGATCCCTTTGAGTTTTTTGCTGACTATTAAGCCCTGAATACAGACAGCAAAACTCCATGAGGCTTTGCAAAGAATAACTAACGAGGGAACTGTAAACTGAACATTTCTCAGAGTTCAAACAGGACTAGGAGATGTTCAAGTTTCAATCAGACAGGGTGAAGAGTCCTCACTGAATACCTGGAGTATTCAGCAGAGAGATGAGAGGGGTGACAATTTAGTAAGAAAAATAAACTATCTCTAGAGTAAAGGTAACTCTAAACCTGCTCTAACAAAACTTAAAAACCAAGCCTTGTAAGTGTGAAGCTGATCTAAAACTTAATTGCCTGCCAGAATAAAGTCCAACATCTTTAAAGGAATACAAAAAGAAATCAGCATTCAGTAATGTAAAACTGAAATGCCCAGTGACCAAAAAAATTACTAGACATGCAAAGAAGCAGGAAAATATGACCCCACAAGCAGGAGAAAAATTGATGAAGAGAAACAGACCCAGAAACAGCACCAGTGAGGAAATTAGCAAACAAGGACTTTAAAAGGGATTTTATTAATATGCTCAGTATGTTCAAGAATTGAAAGGAAAATGTGAACATAAGAAGAGAAATGAAAACTATTAAAAATAATGAAATAGGGACTTCCCTGGCAGCACAAAGAATCCACCTGCCAATGCAGGGGACATGGGTTCAAGCCCTGGCCTGGGAAGATCCCACATGCCACGGAGCAACTGAGCCCGTGTGCCACAACTACTGAGCCTGCGCTCTAGAGTCCGTGAGCCACAACTACTGAGCCTGAGTGCCACAACTACTGAAGCCTGAACACCTAGAGCCTGTGCTCCACAACAAAAGAAGCCACTGCAGTGAGAAACCCATGCACTGCAACAAAGAGTAGCCCCCACTCACCTCAACTAGAGAAAGCCTGAGTGCAGCAACAAAGACCCAATGCAGCCAAAAAAAATAAAATAACTAAATAAATTTATATAAGAAAAATAATGAAATAGAACTTCTAGAAATGAAAGCTGTAATATATGAAATAACAAATTCATTGGAAGTGATTAACAGCAGATTAGACAGTGCAGAAGAAATGATTAGTAAACTTGGAGATATAGCAATAGAAACTATACAAAATGAAGCACTGGGGGAAAAAAAGACAGTAAAAAATTTAACAGAGCCTCAATGACTTATGGAACAATGTGAAGTAATTTAACATATATATCACTGGAGTCCCAGAAGGAAGGATAAAGATAGAAAATATATGTGGAGGAGGGACCTTCAAAATGGCAGAGGAGTAGGATGTGGAGATCACCTTCCTCCCAACAAATACATCAAAAACACATCTACATGTGGAACAACTCCTACAGAACACCTAAAGAATGCTGGCAGAAGACCTCAGACTTCCCAAAAGGCAAGAAAATCCCCACATACCTGGGTAGGGCAAAAGAAAAAACAGAGACAAAAGAATAGGGACCTGCACCTCTGGGAGGGAGCTGTGAAGGAGGAAAAGTTTGCACACAGTAGGAAGCCCCTTCACTAATGGAGACGGTGGGTGGGAGGGGGGTAAGCTTCGGAGCCACGAAGGAGAGCGCAGCAACAGGGGTGCAGAGGGCAAAGCGGAGAGATTCCCACACAGAGGACTGGTGCCGACCAGCACTCACCAGCCCGAGAGGCTTGTCTGCTCACCCGCCGGGGCAGGAGAGGGCTGGGACCTGAGGCTTGGGCTTCGGAGGTCGGATCCCAGGGAGAGGACTGGGGTTGGCAGCGTGAACACAGCCTGAAGGGGGCTAGTGCGCCACAGCTAGCTGGGAGGGAGTCTGGGAAAAAGTCTGGAGCTGCCTAAGAGGCAAGAGACCATTGTTTCAGGGTGCACGAGGAGAGGGAATTCAGAGCACCGCCTAAACAAGCTCCAGAGATGGGCACAAGCTGTGGCTATCAGCGCAGACACCAGAGATGGGCATGAAAACGCTAAGGCTGCTGCTGCAGCCACCAAGAAGCCTGTGTGCAAGCACAGGTCACTATCCACACCTCCCCTCCCAGGAGCCTGGGTATCCCACCACTGCCAGGGTCCCGTGATCCAGGGACAACTTCCCTGGGAGAACACACGTCGTGCCTCAGGCTGTTGCAATGTGACGCTGGCCTCTGCTGCCTCAGGCTCGCCCTGCATTCCGTTCCCCTCCCTCCCCACCGGCCTGAGTGAGCCAGAGCCCCCTAATCAGCTGCTACTTTAACCCCATCCTGTCTGAGCAAAGAACAGATGCCCTCAGGTGACCTACATGTAGAGGCAGGGCCAATCCAAAGCTGAACCCCAGGAGCTGTGTGAACAAAGAAGAGAAAGGGAAATCTGTCCCAGCAGCCTCAGGAGCAGCAGATTAAATCTCCACAATCAACTTGATGTATGCTGTATCTGTGGAATACCTGAATAGACAACAAATCATCCCAAAATTGAGGCAGTGGACTTTGGGAGCAACTTTAGACTTGGGGTTTGCTTTCTGCATCTAATTTGTTTCTGGTTTTATGTTTGTTTTAGTTTAGTATTTAGAGTTTATTATCACTGGTAGATTTGTTTATTGATTTGGTTGCTCTTTTTAAAAAATATATGTATATTTTTTTCCTTTTTTTCTTTTTGTGAGTGTGTATGTATATGCTTCTTTGTGTGATTTTGTTTTTATAACTTTGCTTTCACCATTTGTCCTAGGGTTCTGTTTGTCTGTTTTTGTTTTTGTTTTTGCATAGTTTTTAGCACTTGTTATCATTGGTGGATTTGTTTTTTGGTTTGGTGGCTCTCTTCTTTCTTTTTTATTACTTTTTAATATTTTATTTTTAATAATTTTTTAATTTTAATAACTTTATTTTATTCTATTTTTTTCCTTCTGTCTTTTTAAAATTTTTTCTCCCTTTTCTTCTGAGCCAAGTGGCTGACAGGGTCTTAGTGCTCTGGCCAGGTGTCAGGCCTGAGCCTCTGAGGTGGGAGAGCCGAGTGCAGGACATCGGTCCACCAGAGACCTCCCAGCCCCACGTAATATCAATTGGCGAAAGCTCTCCCAGAGATCTCCATCTCAAAGCTAAGACCCAGCTCCACTCAACAACAAGCAAGCTACAGTGCTAGACACCCTATGCCAAACAACTAGCAAGACAGGAACACAACCCCACCCATTAGCAGAGAGGCTGCCAAAAATCATAATAAGTTCACAGACATCCCAAAACACACCACCAGACACGGTCCTATCCACCACCACTGGATGTGGTCCTATCCACCAGAAAGACAAGATCTAGCCTCATCCACCAGAACACAGGCACCAGTCCCCTCCACCAGGAAGCCTACACAGCCCACTGAACCAACCATACTCATTGGGGGCAGACATTGAAAACAACAAGAACTATGAACCTGCAGCCTGCGAAAAGGAGACCCCAAACACAGTAAGTTAAACAAAATGAGAAGACAGAGAAATATGCAGCATATGAAGGAGCAAGGTAAAAACCCACCAGACCAAACAAATGAAGAGGAAATAGGCAGTCTACCTGAAAAATAATTCAGAGTACTGATAGTAAAGATGATCCAAAATCTTGGAAATAGAATGGAGAAAATACAAGAAACGTTTAAGGACCTAGAAGAACTAAAGAGCAAACAAACGATGATGGACAACACAATAAATGAAATTAAAAATTCTCTAGAAGAATCAATAGCAGAATAACTGAGGCAGAATGGATAAGTGACCTGGAAGATAAAATAGTGGAAACAACTACTGCACAGCAGAATAAAGAAAAAAGAATGAAAAGAATTGAGGACAGTCTCAGAGACCTCTGGGACAACATTAAATGCACCAACATTTGAATTATAAGGGTCCCAGAAGAAGAAGAGAAAAACAAAGGGACTGAGAAAATATTTGAAGAGATTATAATTGAAAACTTCCCTAATATGGGAAAGGAAACAGCCAATCAAGTCCAGGAAGCGCAGAGAGTCCCATACAGGATAAATCCAAGGAGAAACATGCCAAGACACATATTAATCAAACTATCAGAAATTAAATACAAAGAGAAAATATTAACAGCAGCAAGGGAAAAGCAACAAATAACATACAAGGGAATCCCCATAAAGTTAACAGCTGATCTTTCAGCAGAAACTCTGCAAGCCAGAAGGGAGTGGCAGGATATATTTAAAGTGATGAAAGGGAAAAACCTACAACCAAGATTACTCTACCCAGCAAGGATCTCATTCAGATCCAACAGAGAAATTAAAACCTTTACAGACAAGCAAAAGCTAAGAGAATTCAGCACCACCAAACCAGCTTTACAACAAATGCTAAAGGAACTTCTCTAGGCAGGAAACACAAGAGAAGGGAAAGACCAACAATAACAAACGCAAAACAATTAACAAGATGGTAATAGGAACATACATACTGATAACTACCTTAAATGTAAATGGATTAATTTTAGGCAATTCCAATATTTTCACTTTTATTATAATGCTGCAATAATAATCTTTATGGAAAATCTTTCCCCCCAGGTTGTGAGTTATTTTCTTAAGAGAGATTTCCAGAATCTTCCCTAGGTCAGCCAACAGTTTTTGAGGTCTGCAACTATCTTATTCAATGTTGTATTGCTTCATAATACCAGCACAGGGAGTAACTTGTAGAAACTTAGTTAATTTAGGGACTGTAACTAAGCTGAACTAAATGGCGTGGGTCTCTAACAAAGAAGAGCATTTATATTAACCAAGTTCTGCAAACCACACATATAGAGAAAGTCCTACCCTGGCCAGAAGACATACCAGAAAGCCAGCTTTGTTCATACATTTCTACCAAATTCCAGATCTACTTTTCAAATTGCAAAATGACTCTTACCTGCAACAGAAGCAAAGGTAAATTTTCAGGAGTGTACTCTCTCCTTAGGCAGCTCTCTAGCTCCCTCTGCATGACATCTGCTTGAATAACAAGGGGTTTTGACTCAGCCACTGAACCCGGGGTTGGGGGTGTGGGGAACGGAGCGAGCAAACAAAAGGAAAGAAGGAAATAGAACTATCAGTGTCTATGACAGAAAATGGCATATCATCTCTGACAGTTTTTATACAACACATTATGCTGTTACACCTGTTTCCAAATAATGAATTTTAACATCACAAATCAAGGAACTGTAAAATTTAAAACACTACAAAAATCAGATATCTCCAAAGAAGTATTGGCCTGCTCTGATCCAGCAGTGAGCTGAATATTGGGCTGTTTTGTCTTTGTAACCACTGTCAATAAGATCAGCTGTTTGTTTGCAAAAATAAGCTTTCCCTGCTAACAGTTTCCAACAAGTTAGCAAATTCTAATTTATTGTTGTGTTCAAATAGCCCACTGTTCTACTCACCTGTAAAGTTTTCTTTAGAGCCAGTTCCCTTTCTCTTCTAAAGTAAGAAATGTCCTTTGGCATTTGAACAGAGCTGCAGAAAGTTTTATGCAATAGAAGCTGTAATTATAGAAGCTATAATAAATCAGATTAAAGATAGGCCCTGATTAATCTGTAACTCCACAACTGCTCATTTCTAAATAAGTATATCATATTATACTGGAATGTTGGGGGCATGTAAAGGCCACAGGCTTCTGTCTTAGTCAGAATCTCTCTTGTGTACACCTCATGCCGGTTAAACCTTTCCCTGGGCCGGTTTTTCTCTCCTCATACAAACATAGTCTTTCCTCTACCCCTGATTTACCTCTTTATTTCTGACAATAGTAAGGATGTTTCTTTCCCCCACCCATATTTCCTTCAGTAACCACATTTCTAACAACTACTGTGTTTATCTGACCTCTGTCTTACCGTAGCTGACATATAAAATCATTATCTAATAATTTAAACAAAATGTTTTTATTTTTGTGCTCTTGCTCAATTATCTAGAGGGTGAAAATGACCCTTAAATATCAAACATGAAATACTTTGGAAATTATTTTAATCAAACTTTCTGCTTCAGAAAAATTATTTATCCCTAGGAAAAGCATAGCAGAAGTGCCTGCTTAAGAACCCTCTGACTGCTGTCCAAGCCCAATCATGAGGCAGTTGGTTGCACCAAAGACTCTGACATGAGGAGGTACAAGCAGCACTGCCTGGGGCCTGATAAGAGGTTGGATCCTGGGTCAGGAAGAGAAGCGCTCTCCCCATTGGGTGTAAGATACACCCCAAGGCTTGGCAGCTTTGGGAACATTGCAACCATGGAGCAGATGTTACTTCCTTAAGATGGGAGTTCGGGAACACTGGCAAGGGAGCCACAGGAGATACTTCTGGAACACATGTGAGAAACCACCTTGAGATCAGAGGTGGATTATAGTCAGTAAAGTATGGTTAATGTTCATATGACTGTTATCAGTCCCCATGGATAAGTTTTAAGGGAAGATGAAAATAGACTTGCCAGCAGTTCATCCCACTGGAGGCAGTGGTCCTGTGAAACGAACACCAGGCTGACAGTCAGGAGGTCCCTCAGCCACGTGAGGCTAAGCAACCCATTGATCCATTTGTGTTGAACTCACAACTGCAGTTGGAATAATGCCTTCCCTTATCTCCTCATGTCTTGGTTTTGAGGGAAAAAAGACACAAGCTCTGAAAGGGTAAAAGCATTAATAAATCAAAGGTATAACTTCTGTGATTACTGGGTACCTGAATTCTGGCTGCAGCCTCATGTAGGTGGAGAACCAGTAACCACCTAGAAAGGGGACCGGCTACTAAAGGCAGTCAGAGAAACAGAAGAAACCCATCCCTTCCCTGCCCTTTGGTCTTCTAATTCTTTGGCATGCTGGGAGATTGGGTGGAGTTCTGGGTTTAGTTCTCTGACCCACTCTTGCTCAGACCATGCTCAGACCATGCCTTTCCTCTTAGTTAACCTCAAAGTGTCTGTGAATGACCTGAAAGAGATTGGTGAACATGGTATGTACATCAAGCCAAAATAAGATTCACCTATTTGTTCATCAACATACATTCATTCATCTACGCATTCGGCAAGCGTCTATGAAACACTTAACAACCACAAAGACCTGGGCTTATGGGGGCAAGATGAGAGAAAGAATGGGAAAGAAGGAAGGAAGCTAGGAAGGAAAGAAGGAAGGGAGGGAGGGAGGGTGGAAGGAAAGATGACTAAGGCACAGTTATCCTCCAGTTCTCAATAGATTGTGTAGTCTAGTAGGAAATGAGAATTCTAAAGTTATTATCAGGAGTGGATATTTTCCATGGACTCCAGAACCAGGCACAACACCTGGCAAACAGAAGGTGACCAATAAATGTTTGTTGGATTAATAGTTAGATTCTTCAGGTCCAGTGTTTGGTGGTTTCGGGGAGAGGAGAAATACAGGTATCCAGAGATTTCCCATCACTCTGTCCTAAAAGGGACTTCAGGAAACCTTTCTTACCACAATGCACAGTGGGCAGCCCCTTGCCTGACACTCTGACATTTAAGTTTTTACAATATCAACACTTGATCTTTGCATGGTGTTTTATAGTTTTCAAAGTGCTTTAGCGGGCATGATCTCAACTGACCTTTATAAGGTAGGCAAGGTACATATTTTTAACCTTTCAAATAAAGGAACAAAAGCTGGGAAAAATTATGACTTGCATGGTTCCATTCCCTTTCCACTTCATCATACAATCCTTGATCTGCTTCATATACCTCAGGGCTTTAAATACCAAATTATAAAATACACTAAATACTGGTTCTTAAGAATCACCTTTGGAAGGAGGTACTAATGTACCTATTTCCTGCTTCTTCTCCAGACCTTCCCTCTCCAACCTTCACCATCCACATTGTGTTTACTCAGCTACTCAACCTAAAAGGGTCCTTATAACTGCTCCTCTTGATCAATTGTGGCAGTAGCAGAAACAGAGGAGTTTGAATGTCCTGGGCCCATGAGGGCTGATCTGGCTACCCTGTCTCTAAAAGAATTTGATTGCTATTGTTGGCAGCATTTACCTATAGAATAGCTCCTAATAGAACATCATTTTGCAGAATTCATTATCAAACACCTCACATTATTTTCGTTTTGAAATTTCTCATCAAAATCAAGGTCAAATTCAGTTAAAATATCATTGGAGAAAATGAGATTTCATTGACTATGATTTGCAGAGTAGCTTCTGGAACTTTAAGACAATGATATTTGTGAGATATAAGAGCACTTTTCCTTTTTTTTTGGTAGCACATTGCCTCTAAATGCCTTGACAATTCTAGAATATAGGAAAACCTTAGGGGCAGCAGTTAAGTCTGAGCTTGAGATGATGCCAATTGTCCAAGTAAAAAGGAGAGGGGGTTCTGATGGAGACTATGGGATGAGAGTAGGGGTTAAAGCCCCTGAAGACCATGCCTTCACACTGCCATTATTTACCTGTAAGCTCGATGAGTTGACCCCTGAAGAGTCCCCTGTTCTTCTATCTCAGACTTCAGTTCTGTCAATTGCACAGCCAGTTCTTTTACCAACACCTGGATCCTTTCTGTGGAAGCAATCTTATAACATTCATCCATGGTTTGCATTTACTAATTTTCTGATCCCTGAAAAAAGGAGAGAACAAAATTTGTGGCCGACTTCCTCAGTGACCATTAACCAGTGCATGGGACTTTGTCTATCATTGTCCAAGAAATCATGTCAGTTTTGTCGAAATGTATGCTTTTGTAATTTGGAGAAACTGCTGGACCAGACTGCTGTCATTTATGCGTTAATTACCATTTGGTAAATAGTAGAGAAAACATAACATAGGTTAGAATATCCATTGACCATCTTTGTTCAGCCCAGCTCACCTTTAGAAACATCTCTGTTCCAGCTTTGACTGTGAGGGTTTATTAAATGAGTTTGCATCCACCTTGCCTGACTTCTGTAGTCTTCATAAAGGCTGTAAAGGGGATTACACACTAAATGTTATGAGTGGTGATTACTGCTGCTTTCTAATATCACTTCAGCTGGAACAAACAATAGGTGTGTGCAGGATCCCTCTACTTGCCTAATGTATATCTCCATAAGCCTTTTTGAAGGCATGAGCTTCTGACCAGTGGTAATAGACTGAGGGTGCAGGTCTATGTCGCATGATCATGATCCATGTACTTTTGGGTTTGGAAGAAAATCACGCTTACACATTTGAATGTGTTTTCTTAATTCTGAATGCTGATATTTGTCATATAGCTTTTACAATGAAATAAAAGTTATAATCGCCTCCTACCCCCACTGCTACCCCAGTTCACAGCCTGTCAGATTCAACACAATTGTTTGCTAAGTACTTAGTGTCAATATTTTAATGAACAACATAGGTTAACTTCATGACCCAGAATGAGACCCACAAATTGCAGGAGATTCAGTAGATGATGTGTTTCTTGTGCTACTGCTGCCCTCATCTGTCCTGGACAAGAAGGGGTAAAGTCACAAGAAGGGGTAAAATATTTAAACTTTCCTTTTTTCCTTTGACATTTCTAAGATTTTCATTTTCAGAGGTATTTCATTTTCTCAAGTTACTCTGCTGACTTTTCAACAAATAGGAAAGATGTAGAGATGTTTTGTGTAGAGGCTACCTTTGGGAGCCGATTCATTCGTTTTATAAATATTAAAAATGGAAATGAGCATTGTGTTCAGTCTAGGTTGTGAACCTGAAGTTATAAATCTGTCATGTTTGGCACACTGCTGGAGCTCAATAAAATGCACTGTTGTTCTCAGCAAAAAAGTAAAATGTTGTTATGAAAAATATTTGCCACTTGGCAGTGTCCTTTCAAGTTGGGCAAACAGTTAAACAGCTGCCTTAACAGCTGCATTCCAACCAGCAGCCAAGAGGGGCAGCAACACAGACTGACATTTTTCTCCCAAAGGATGGATATTCTGCCCTTATTTCCTTATCAATTTCAACACTTCACAGCTCAGAAATGAGAACATTTAATCCTGCATCATTTAGCTTGTTACACAGTTAAGTACAGTATTCACAAAATTAACATAAGGAGAGGTTGGTCTTTGCCAACTGTCCATGAAATGCATCCAACCCAGAGGAATCCATGCCTGCTGAGCACTCACTAGTGTTAAAGAGACAAACAACTGTTTATTTATTTATTTTTAACGTTTTTATTGGAGTATAATTGCTTTACAATGGTGTGTTAGTTTCTGCTTTATAACAAAGTGAATCAGTTATACATATACATATATCCCCATATCTCTTCCCTCTTACGTCTCCCTCCCTCCCACCCTCCCTATCCCACCCATCTAGCTGGTCACAATGCACCGAGCTGATCTCCCTGTGCTATGAGACTGCTTCCCACTAGCTATCTATTTTACATTTGGCAGTATATATATGTCCATATATACACTACCACTCTCTTTGTCCCAGGTTACCCTTCCTCCTCCCTGTGTCCTCAAGTCCATTCTCTAGTAGGTCTGTGTCTTTATTCCCATTTTGCCCCTAGGTTCTCCATAACCATGTTTTTTTTTAGATTCCATATATATGTGCTAGCATACGGTATTAGTTTTTCTCTTTCTGACTTACTTCACTCTGTATGACAGGCTCTAGGTCCACAACAGTTTATTTTGGGAGGGGGAAAGATGGGTTCCATTTATTGAGCACCTACTCTGCGTGAGACAGGTACTGGGCCCTCATTTAACGTCTCAGAAAAGAGATTCTCAAGAACTGTTTCAATAGTGTCTTTTAAAAAATAAATACAGGACTTCCCTGGTGGCTCAGTGGTTGAGAGTCCTCCTGCCGATGCAGGGGACACGGGTGCGTGCCCCGGTCCGGGAAGATCCCACATGCCGCGGAGCGGCTAGGCCCGTGAGCCATGGCTGCCGAGCCTGTGCGTCTGGAGCCTGTGCTCCCTAACGCGAGAGGCCACAACAGGGAGAGGCCCGGGTACCGCAAAAAAAATAATAATAAATAAATAAAATAAAATAAAATAAAAACATTTAATTAACTATCGACTATAAACAAACAAACAACCCCCCCCTTTTAAAAAGTGGGTTTAAAAAGTGGTACAATCTAAGCTTTAAGGAAAAGATGGTAAGTTTAGCTTGAGTAGGGTTTGAGGGTGTTTAATAGGTAAAGTGGGCTTCAATGGGGTTAAAGCAAGAATGTTTAGAAAAGAAATAATGAATAACTTTAGAGTCTTATAGGGAAATGTATAATGCATGTCAAAAACTTCAAAGTGACTACCAAAAGAATGGAAATGCAACACAGAGCTTCCCAAACAAGCAGGGGTGAGGGATAGGAAATGGGTCTTTTAAATCCAATAGAAGGCAGGAAAAGAGAAAAAAGGAAACAAAAAGAAGTATGGTAGAAATAAGTTCAAATATATCAGTAACTATAATAAATGTAAATGGATAAAGCCCATCTATCAAAACACATAAATCACAGTTCTGAACATTTTTTAAACCCCTAAAATTTGGTAATGTGATGGGTACCAAAATAAAACAATGATTTTTATTCTAGCAAATGCTAGAATAGAATTTAAACTGTAAGCAAGCTGGCCCTGTATCACCATGGGGCAATTCAATCTTCTTCACAAAGATCTGCAAGGTACTCAATAACTTCCCCGGGTAAACCATTTTTGATGCTTGGTCATCTTTCATCATCATCAACATGTTCTTCCTGTGTACAAATGAAATTTCTCCTTTTACACATTATACACCATCTTCTGGGTTAGTAGGGGTAAGACTGTTTTAACAAAAAGACACAGTCATCAGTGGCTTAAAGAAAAAAATTGTTTAAATGTGTCTAATGTAATGTGTTTGGTAAATGGGTGTAAACTGTCTGCTCCTCTTGGACATTCAAGGACACTGGTTCCTTCCAAGTCAGTTCCATCATTCCCTAGGCATTTTTCAGACAAACACATTAGTGTTTTCTCTTCAGTGTGGCTACAGAACATGACCTTTAGTTGGGTGAGGGGACACACAAGACATATATTTGATGTTCTGAATTGGATAACCTGTATCTACTTCTAGTTTACTGAGAGCTTTGTTTTGTTTTTCTTGAACGGCTATTGAATTGTGTCAATTGCTTCTTCAGCATCTATTAAGGTAGCCATGTGATTTTCCTCATTTATTTTTTTTAATGTGGTGAATTTCACAGATCTTCTATTGTTAATACAAAACTGATTTCTTGGAATAAATTCCACTTGGCAATGATCTGTTATTTATTAATTTTTTTTAAAGAAAAATGGACTCTTTTTGCTACTATGTTGTTTAGGATTTTTACATTTATGTTCATGAGAACAACTGGCCTGTCATTTTCTTAAAATGTTCATATCAGGTTTTGGTATCAAGATTATACTACCCTCTTAAAAAATGTTGTGAACTGTTCCTTTCTCCTCTATATTCTGAGAAAGTTTAAGGTTGGTATTATTTCTTCCTTAACTGTTTGGAATAATTCACCTGTGAAACTTATCTGCCTGAAATTTTCTTTATGGGAGGGTTTTAAATTACAGATCCAATATTTTTAACAGATTCTATGATTATTCACATTTTTGTTTCTTTTTTGTATTTGTTTTAATATTTTTTAAAAGAGCATTTCATCTAAGTTGATGATTTTTTTTAGTGTAAGGTTATTCATAATATCCTTTTATAATACATTTTAACAGCTATGTTGAGATATAATTAATACACCATACAATTAACCTGCTTAAAGTGAAAAATTCAATAATTTTTAGTGTATTCACAGTGGTGCAACCATCACCACAATTCATTTTAGAACATTTTCATCACCCAAAAAAGAAACCCCATATCCATTAGCAGTCACTCCCCATTTTTCTCTAAGCCACCCCACCCCCCAGCAATAGGCAACCACTAACTTACTTTCTATCTCTACAGATTTGCCCATTCTGGAAACTTTATATAAATGGAATCATATAATACATGGTCTTTTGTGACTGGCTTCTTTTATTTCCCATAATGTTTTCAAAGTTCATCCACGTTTTACCAGGTATCAGTAGATCAGTCCTTTTTTATGGCTATATATTATTCCATTGTATGGTTATACCACTTTTGTTTACTGGTTCATCAGTTGGTGGAAATTTGGGTTGTTTCCAGTTTAGAATTATTATAAATAATGTTGCTATAAATATTCAAGTCAAAGTTTTTGCCAGACTCTTTTCCAAAGCAGGGGCACAATTTTATAATCCCATCAGCATTATAGAAGGGTTCTAATTTCTCTACATCCTTGTCAACACTTGCCAGATTTCTTTTTAATTTTAGCCATTCTAGTGGATGTGAAGTTGTATCTCACTGTGGTTTTGACTTGCATTTCCTTAATGGCTAATGATGTTGAGTATATTTTCATGTACTTGTTGGTCATTGGTATATCTTCTTTGGAGAAATGTCTATTCAGATTCTTTGTCCATTTTTAAATTGAGCTTTTTGGTTCTTTATTGATGAGTTTTAAGTGTTCTTCACATATTATAGATATATGATCTTTATCAGATATGTGATTTGCAAATATTTTCTCCCATTCTGTGGGTCATCTTCTCACTTTGTTGATGTTGCCCTTTGAAGCCCTTTATCTTTTTTTTTTTTTTTTTTTGCGGTATGCAGGCCTCTCACTGTTGTGGCCTCTCCTGTTGTGAAGCACAGGCTCTGGACGCGCAGGCTCAGCAGCCATGGCTCATGGGCCTAGCCACTCCACGGCACATGGGATCTTCCCGGACTGGGGCACAAACCCGTATCCCCTGAATCGGTAGGAGGACTCTCAACCACTGTACCACCAGGGAAGCCCTTTTTTTTTTTTTTTTTTTAACATCTTTATTGGAGTATAATTGCTTTACAATGGTGTGTTAGTTTCTGCTGTATAACAAAGTGAATCAGCTATACATATACATATATCCCCATATCTCCTCCCTCTTGCATCTCTGTCACACACCCCCATCCCACCCCTCTAGGTGGACACAAAGCACTGAGCTGATTTCCCTATGTTATGCGGCTTCTTCCCACTAGCTAGCTATTTTACATTTGGTAGTGTATATATGTCCATATATACACTACCACTCTCTCACTTCATCCCAGCTTACCTTTCCCCCTCCCCACGTCCTCAAGTCCATTCTCTACGTCTGTGTCTTTATTCCTGTCCTGCCCCCAGGTTCTTCAGAACCACTTTATTTTTTTTTAGATTCCATATATATGTAGCATACAGTATCTGTTTTTCTCTTTCTGACTTACTTCACTCTGTATGACAGTCTCTAGGTCCATCCACCTCACTACAAATAACTCAGTTTTGTTTCTTTTTATGGCTGAGTAATATCCCATTGTATATATGTGTCACATCTTTTTTATCCATTCATCTGTCGATGGACACCTAGGTTGCTTCCATGTCCTGGTTATTGTAAATAGAGCTGCAATGAACATTGTGGTACATGATTCTTTGTGAATTATGGTTTTCTCAGGGTATATGCCCACTAGTGGGATTGCTAGGTCGTATGGTAGTTCTATTTTTAGTTTGGTATTTTTTTTTTTTTTTTTTGTGGTACGCGGGCCTCTCACCGTCATGGCCTCTCTCATTGTGGAGCACAGGTTCCAGATGCACAGGTTCAGTAGCCGTGGCTCACGGACCCAGCTGCTCTGCAGCACGCAGGATCCTCCCAGACCGGGGCACGAACCCATGTCCCCTGCATTGACAGGCGGACTCTCAACCACTGCGCCACCAGGGAAGCCCCTATTTTTAGTTTTTTAAGGAACCTCCATACTGTTCTCCATAGTGACTGTATCAATTTACATTCCCACCAACAGTGCAAGAAGGTTCCCTTTTCTCTACACCCTCTCCAGCATTTATTGTTTGTAGATTTTTTGATGATGGCCATTCTGACCAGTGTGAGGTGATACCTCATTGTAGTTTTGATTTGCATTTCTCTAATAATTAGTGATGTTGAGCATCCTTTCATGTGTTTGTTGGCAATCTATCTTCTTTGGAGAAATGTCTATTTAGGTCTTCTGCCCGTTTTTGGATTGGGTTGTTTGTTTTTTTGATATTGAGCTGCATGTAAATTTTGGAGATTAATCCTTTGTCAGTTGCTTCATTTGCAAGTATTTTCTCCCATTCTGAGGGTTGTCTTTTCAGTCTTGTTTATGGTTTCCTTTGCTGTGCAAAAGCTTTTAAGTTTCATTAGGTCCCATTTGTTTATTTTTGTTTTTATTTCCATTTCTCTAGGATGTGGGTCAAAAAGGATCTTGCTGTGATTTATGTCATAGAGTATTCTGCCTGTGTTTTCCTCTAAGAGTTTTATAGTGTCTGGCATTACATTTAGGTCTTTAATACATTTTGAGTTTATTTTTGTGTATGTTGTTAGGGAGTATTTGAAGCCCTTTATCTTTTATTTTTAAATTAAATTTAATTTATTTTTTATACAGCAGGTTCTTATTAGTTATCTATTTTATACATATTAGTGTATACATGTCAATCCCAATCTCCCAATTCATCCCACCACCGCCTCCCCCCCGCCACTTTCCCCCCTTGGTGTCCATACGTTTGTTCAGCCCTTTATCTTTTTAATGTCTATGGGATGTATACTGCTGTCTCCTTTTACATTCCTGAGACTGATAATTTCTGTACTTGCTATTTTATCTTGATCAGTCTTATTAGGGATTTAATAATTTTATTAAACTTTTCAAATGACCCATATTTAGTTTTATTGTGTCTACTTTATGTCTGCCTTCTCCTTCTTGACTTCTGCTCATTTATCAATTATTGATATTTATTTATATAATTTATTATACAAATTGAGCTATACCTATTGAATTATTTAGTTATAATTTATTATTTACATATTTATTATTTATTAAGATTCATTTATTATACCATTTATTTTACTATCTTAAATTTAATTTGCTCTATTTTTCTGGCACTTGAGATGGAAGTTTAGATCATTAATTTTTTACCTGTGTTCTAAGATATGCATTTAAAGCTATAAACTTCCTTCTAAGCATTATTTTAGCTGCATTACCATTTTGGATGTTGTGTTTTCATATTTATCATTTAAATGCTTTCTAGTTTCCATTGTGATTTCTACTTTAACCTATAAGTTGTTTAGAAGTGGTTCTATATTTCTCTTATTAATTTCTAGTGTGATTGCACTGTGTTCTGAGAACGTACCCTGCATGACTTCAATTTAAAAAAAAATATTTTAAACTTGCTTTATGGCCCAATATATGATCTGTTTTGGTAAATGTTCCAAATACTCGTGAAAAGAATATACATTTGCTATTGTTGGGAACAGTGTTCTATTAGGTTAACTAGATCACATTTGTTCTTAATCTTTTAAAACTGATTTATTGGTCTGATTTTTATGAGAAATTGAGACAGGTATATTAAAATCTTTGATAATAAGTATGGATTTGTCTATTTCTTCATTTAGTTTTATATATTTGAAGCTATATTATGGGTGTATAAAAATAGGATTGTAAATTTTTTTTCATTGAATTGAAACTTATCATGACATGTCCCTCTTCATCTCTAGTTAATATTTCTTCAAGTCAAGCTTACAAATTAGTAATATAGTCACGGAAGTTTTTTTGGTTTTGTTTTGGTTTTGTTTTGGGTGTTAGTATTTACATGGCATATCTTTTTAATCCTTTAAAATTATCTGTCTTTTTGTCTCTTCAGTCCAGTCTGAAAATCTTTGTCTTTTAAGTGGAGCATTGAGTTCATTTACATTTAATGTGATTACTGTTACAGTTGGGTTTAAGTGCACAATCTTACTATGTATTTTATTCATTTTATTTATTTTTCTATTTGTCTTACCTATTTTTTGTTCCTTTATTCTTCCCTTCCTTCATTACTCTGGATTAATCAAGTATTTTTATTTTTCTGTTTTGCCTCTTCTATTAGGTTTTTAATTATACCCGTTTTCTTTTGGTAGTTACCTATATTTCTCAAATTTTAGTGTGCATCAGAATCACCTAAAGGACTTCTTCAAAAATAGATTTCTGGGCCTCACCTCCAAAGTTTCTGATTTAGTAGGTCTGGGGGAAACCTGGAAATTTTCACTTCTAACAAATTCCCAGATGATGCTTATGCTGCTAAGTCAAAAGGCCACACTTTGATAGTTACTCCTCTAGATTCCAATATATATTCTTGACTTATTACAGCCTACCTTAAGCTAGTAATTTTTGTTTTCATGGTGTCTTCCACTATAAAGCTAGCAATTTTAGTCTTTTACTCTCCAAATAAAAATCTTACAATGATTTAAGTTCACGTAATTCCTTCCTACAATTCATGCAACTGTTTATTTCACATCTACATATAAACTCCACAATATTTTTTATTTTTGCTACTTTGAAAGTCAATTAAAATTTTTTTACCCATATATTTATCTTTTCTGCTGCTCTTCTTTCCTGAAGATCTGTGCTTCCATTTGAGTTCATTTTCCTTTAGCCTGAAGAACTCCCTTTCATATTTTTCATAGTGTGGGTCTGCTCCTGATGGATTCTCTCAGCTTTCATTTGTCTGAATAAATCTTTATGTCTACTATGATCTCTAAAGTTATTTTAATTGCACATAAAATTGAGTTTGTTTTCTTTTAGCACTTTAAATATCTCTTGGCTTCCATAATTTCAGTAAAATAGTCATCTGCCCTACTGTTGCTTTTTGAAAAAGTACCTTGTTTTCTCTTGCTGCTTTTAAGATTTTCTTTGTCAGCAGTTCAACTATGATATACTTAATTATGGTTTCCTTTGTATATATCCTCGTTGTGTAATGAGGTTCACTGAGCTTCTTTAATGTTTGGAATGATGTCTATCATCAATTTTCAAAATTTCTTGACTATTATCTCTGCATATATTGCTTCTGCTCCATTCTCTAATGCTCATCCTTCTATGACTCTAATTAAATATATATTTGATTGCTTCACTGTATTCCACATGTCTCTTATACTAAGTTTTATTCTTTGCATTCTTTTTGTCTCTGTGCTTCAGTTTTGGGTACTATCAACTTATCTGTCCTCAAGTTCACTAACTCTTTTTGCTCAGTCTAAGCTATTGCTAAAACTGCACAATGAATTCTCAGTTTTAGCTGTTGTATTTTTATTTATTTATTTATTATTTTTTAGCTGTTGTATTTTTAAAATCTATAATATATATTTATTTTTATAGATTCCAATTCTGTCAAAATTATCCATCATTTTATCCATTTTGTCTATCTTTTCCTTTGCTCCCTTGCGCGCGCGCGCACACACACACACACACACACGCATATTTTATATATATATATATATATATATATATATATATATATATATATATAAAGTCCCAGCCTGCTAGTTCCAATATCTGGATCATCTATGGGTTTGCTTTTATTATCTGCTTTTTCTCTTATCACTCACATTTTCCTGCCTCTTTTCAAGCCTTATAATTTATTATATGCCATATTTGAGGTATAAAATGAACAAATGGGACTTGTAATGATGTTATTTTCCCTCATAAATGTTCTCCCTTTCCTCTGTTAGTTGCATAATTTGAAGGGCTGATCACCTTAATCCCATCAGGAACTGAACTAGATTGGGGCTGGATTCTGGTTTTAGTTAGATTCAGTCTATCTCGTTTGTCATTTTTCCTCAGGTGTGGCTCACCTGGACTTTTGATCAATAGCTTGGAAGGTCTCTTTTCTTTCAGCCCTTAAACGCTATGGGAGATTCAGTCTGCCCTTTGGAGGTTTTAATTTAGCTCATTAGCCTCTCGTCTCATGTAGCTTTACAATCTGGCAAATGTCTTGAGAGGAAAACTCATCAAGTGTTTCTTGCTGACTTCCTGTCTCTGGTGGTTGTTTGTCTCCTAAGCACTGTGGACAGATTTCACTATGACTTTGCAATCCAGCTTCCTTCTTGGGTATGGCCTTCTGAGACTTTTGACTGACAGCTGGGCTTTTCCCTTTCTTCTTATCACTGAAATTCTGTCCTTCAAAAGTTTTCAGCTTAGGGCTTCCCTGGTGGCGCAGTGGTTGAGAATCCGCCTGCCGATGCAGGAGACACGGGTTCGTGCCCTGGTCCGGGAAGATCCCACATGCCACGGAGCAACTAAGCCCGTGAGCCATGGCCGCTAGGCCTGCGTGTCCGGAGCCTGTGCTCCGCAACGGGAGAGGCCACAACAGTGAGAGGCCCGCATACCGCAAAAAAAAAAAAAAGTTTTCAGCTTAGCCTCCCATCCCATCAAGTTCAATATCTGGCAAAAACTTGAGGGACTGTTTGATGGAGTCCCTTTCTCTAGCAGGAATTTATCTCTTCACCATGAGACTGCAGGTCTTATTCTGCCTTTCTTAGCCAGTTCTCCTGTTTCTTTTATACTCTAGCATTCAGCAAATGGCCAGTGGTATTTTTCAGAATTTAAATTCAAATCTGTCATGCCTGCATCCATGACCTTCAAAAACTCCCCTGGCTTTTTTTTGTCCCAGTAGAGTCCCCATGCCAAAAACAGAGTCACTGTGACCAGAATTGGTAAATGTTCTAAGGAATAAAATAGCCAGGGATTGTCAAGTGACCTAGAAGGGTTCTTCCCTTTCTGGAATTTTAATTCTTCTAGTCTTCATTGTGTCTATAACTTTCCAATGACTTTAAACATATGACTTTGTAATTTATCGTTTTAGTGGGAGAGTGGCTTTTCTACTAAATCTTACCTGAAGTAGAAGTGTCAATACTTACTTGAGAGTACTACCTAAATGTATTCTCATATTTTCTACTCTATTTCATTAAAAACAAACTTTTAGTAACAACCCATGAGTAATCAATGTTAGGATCCACTAACGGATCATAATCTGCATTTTGAGAAAAACCATTCTAATAGATCTCTGGGAAAAACCAAGGTGGCTGGCTGTTTGGAAGAGGTCATCTAACGGATATGGATTAAATGGACCTCAATCCTCTTAGTATTATATAAATTCTTGAAGTATATAATTCTGCATGCATTTTTCTTTGAGGTATGACAAGGTCAGCTTTTGCATACAATTTACCTTCTCACTGGAATATCTTGGCAAATTTAATTTTGTTATACTCCTTCTCCAGGATTTTTTGTCAGGCAAAATCAAATTCTTATGATTTGTCTTAGTCATGTGTATATTAACCCTATACATTCTAAGTTTCCATTATTTTGTCCAAGAAGATATGACAATTTCTTTCAAGAAAAAAGAAAAAATATCCCTCATATCCAAAGCAGCTTCCCTCAAACTTTGACTTTCCCCTCTGTACTGTCTTTTACCTTAAGTAATAATAAACTACCTCAGTATTTGTTCATGGAAGGATTTGTAACTACCAAGGACCAAAGGAAGCATGTGTGGAAGCAAAACTGATACAATGCTTTGCTGCCATTATCAGTGTGTACATCATAATAAGAAAATAAAACAACTTGTACCCTGAAAGAAATAAAATAAGCAAACAAAAACAGGGTCACTGTGTGTAGTTCACTTTCCCCAAACAAAAGAATCCTTAGGTTTTGTTCATAAGTACTGACTGCCTAATAAAAGCAACTTTATCACCAAGTTTTTGCAATGTTGACAGCTGAAGATCTGTGATAACCTTTGTGGCTACGACAACTGTGTGAGAAAATTTCTGTCTTTTCTACCATGGACTGAATAACTACAAACTTGGTTAATGTTGGTAATTTTGTGGGGTTCTCCCCCCAATTTTTGTATTTTTTTATTTGATGAACCAATTCTTTTTAAAACGGGAGTTTCTTGCAAACTTTTCTTGGAAGTAAACTTTTCTAAATGCTTTGTGTCTGAATATTCCTTTGAAAATTCTAGAGATTCCACCAAGATTTTATGTATTTATCTACCAGAGGTATATTCACCAGCCAGAGCCAAGTAAACTGCATTGTCCATGAGGAGCAACTCAAGAGCTCTTTGAGGTGTATCTTTTTCTAGTCTTAGGGTGAATCTCCTGTGGCAATAGTTTTTGTTGTTGTTGTTTTTAATTGAAGTATAGTTGATTTACTATATTGTGTTACTTTCAGGTGTACAGCACAGTGATTCAGTTATACATATATATTTTTAAAATTCTTTTCCATTATAGGTTATTGCAAGATATTGAATATATTATTTCCCTTTGTTATACAGTAAATCTTTGTTGTTTATGTATTTTATATATGGTAGTGTGTATCTGTTAATCCTGTACTCCTAATTTATCCTCCCCCCTTCCCCTTTAGTAACTGTAAGTTTGCTTTCTATGTCTGTTTCTTTTAGTAAATAGGTTAATTTGTGTCATATTTTAGATTCCATATATAAGTGATATTGTATTTGTCCTTGCTGTCTTACTTCACTTAGTATGATAATCTCTAGGTTCATCCATGTTGCTGCAAATGGCATTATTTCATTCTTTTTTATGGCTGAGTAATATTGTATATATATATACCACAACTTCTTTATGCATTCCTCTGTCAATGAACATTTAGGTTGCTTCCTTGTCTTGGTTATTATAAATAGTGCTGCTATGAACACTGGGGTTCATGTATCTTTTTGAATTAGAGTTTTCATCTTTTCTAGATATATGCCCAGGAGTAGGATTACTGGAACATACGGTAACTCTATTTTTAGTTTTTTAATAATCCTCCATACAGTTCTCCATAGTGGTTGCCCCAATTTACATTCCCACCAGCAGTGTAGGAGGGTTCCCTATTTTCCATACCCTATCCAGCATTCATTATTTATAGACTTTTTGATGATGGCCACTCTGACTGGTGTGAGGTGATACTTCACTGCAGTTTTGATTTGGATTTCTCTAGTAATTAGTGAGGTGAGCATCTTTTCATGTGCCTGTTGGCCATCTGTATTTCTTTGCAGAAATGTCTCTTTAGGTCTTCTGTCCCTTTTTTGATTGGGTTGCTTTTCTTTTGATATTGAGTTGTATGAACCATTTGTTTATTTTGGAAATTGAGCCCATGTCAGTCGCTTCATTTGCAAATATTTTCTCCCAGTCCACAGGTGGTCTTTTCATTTTATTTATGGTTTCCTTTGATGTGTAAAAGCTTATCAGTTTGATTACGTCCCATTTGCTTATTTTTGCTTTTATTTCTTTTGCTTGGGAGACTGATCTAAGGAAGCACTGGTCCAGGGACTCCTGTGGTGGTCCAGTAGTAAAGAATCTGCCTTATAATGCAAGGATGCGGATTCAATCCTTGGTCAGGGAACTAAGATCCCACATCCCACACACCACAACTACTGAGCTCATGCGCCTCAACTAGAGAGCCCACGTGTGCTGGAGCCCACGCACCACAACTATAGAGAGAAAACCCGCATGCCACAACTATAGAGGGGTCCGCGCACCGCAAAAAATCCCGTGTGCCGCAACTAAAACCCAACACAGCAAAAATAAAATAAATAAATAAATAAATAAATAAAAAAGAGGGCTTCCCTGGTGGTGCAGTGGTGAAGAATCCACCTGCCAATGCAGGGGACATGGGTTCAAGCCCTGGTCTGGGAAAATCCCACATGCTGCGGAGCAACAAAGCCCGTGTGTTACAACTACTGAACCTGCACTCTAGAGCCCGCAAGCCACAATTACTGAACCCACGTGCCATAACTACTGAAGCCTGCATGCCTAGAGCCTGTGTTCCACAACAAGAGAAGGTACTGCAATGAGAAGCCTGTGCACTTCAACGAAGAGTAGTCCGGGCTCGCTGCAACTAGAGAAAGCCCGTGTGCAGCAACTAAGGCCCAACACAGCCAAAAATAAATAAAATAAATAAATTTTTTGAAAAATTTAGGAATAAAAAAAACATTGGTACAATTTATGTCAGAGAATGTTTTGCCTATATTCTCTTCCAGGAATTTTATAATGTCATGTCTTATACCTAAGTCTTTAAGCCATTCTGAGTTTATTTTTGCGTATGGTGTGTGGGACTATTCTAACTTCATTGACTTATATATGGCTATCCAGCTTTCCCAACACCATTTGAAGAGACTCTTTCTCCATTCTATATTCTTGCTTCCTTTGTTGAAGATTGACCGTAAGTGTGTGGGTTTATTTCTGGGCTCTCTATTCTGTTCCATTGATCTATATGTCTGTTTTTGTGCCAATACCACGTTGTAGCTTTGTAGTATTGCCTGAAGTCTGGAAGGGTTATGCCTTCAGCTTTGTTCTTTTTGGCAACAGGATTTTAATCTAGTTGATTCTATTTCTTTTTCTGACTCTTTATGTTTGATTGTTTCCTGGTTAAGTCTTGTTTTCATGCTGGTTCTGATTTGTACACAACCACTAATTTCTCGTTTGGTGGCAGCAATGTTGATAATATAGATTTTAGTGTTCTTACTGTCTGATCTTTATGAGATCTTTATGACAGAATATCTGATTGTATTTTATATTTGTCTTGAGTATTTTGTTACCTTTTGTCATCTGCAATACATCTTCCCTTTGCTTCTGGGTCTTGAGACATTGATTTAGTCAATCTGATAACTAGTTTCAGTAGTAAGTTGGGAAGTTGTTCATATCATTCCCTACATTACTGATTTATTGTTATTTACTTATTTATTGTTGCCTAACCATTGATGATATCCTCTGTGCTGTTTTTCATGTGTGTGACACTCTGAGTTCAAATTAATTAAGAAAAAAATATTTTTGTGCCCATAGGAATGGAGAGCAGCCACTGGAGATCTGGAGCTGCTACCATCAGCCAATAAATCTTTTGTACCTTGATTACATTTGATTCATCTGTGGCTAATGTTATAAAACTAAGATTGTTGGTTCTTTTTGTGTATTTTTAAAAAAGACTCTTTTCCTCTTTGCAAAAGGAAGGCACAGCTTTTAACAATAGTCTGTTTACAATTATAACTTTCTCTCTGAAGCTAAATTTCTCTCTTCCTCAGCATGCTATTTGAGATTAATAGGTCAGAAAAGTTGTCATTTGAACTCACTATATAGGGATATCTAATTCCAATACCAGATTTACCATCAAAGAGAATATACACAATGGATAAAATTAGAAATTGTTTTCACATGGTTTTAGAGCAAAGGGTAGAGAGAGACTTTAAAGGTTTTGTTTGGTTTGTATAACCATTCTACAAATCAGCCTGAATTTGTGATTGAATAAGAATGATTGCTACTGGCTTGCCTAGAAATTCATGACCACTGCAAGAAATCTAAAAAGCTCTGGGTGCATAACTTTTACCCTCTCTCCTCTCAAAAGAAAATAAGAAAGCATAAATACACAGTGAGTCAAGTAAAGATGTGAGGAACAGCTTGGTGTCCAAAACCAGGGTGTTAATAAACCTAAAGTTGTGCCCCCAGCTCAACCCACGATCTGACTGAACAGTACTACAAAAATAGCATATACACAAAGAGAGAGAAGTCCAGCTATAAACTCTCCAGAACTCTCTTCATAACTTTCCCATAAGATTAATATGTTTATCTGTTAAGTGAGGGCATATATTTTCTGAGCACCTTTGCCTATTTCTGGAGCAGTGATCCTCAACTGGGAGTAATTTTGATTCTTTTCTGCTCTGGGGACATTTGGCCATATCTGGATACATTATTGGGTGTCACAATTGTGTTTGTGTATGGGGGTGCTATTGACGACTAGTGGATAGAGGTCAGGGATGCTAACTATCCTGCAAGGCACAGGAGAGCCCTCCCAAACAATAAATTATCTCCTTAAAATGTCAATAGTGCCAAGGTTGAGAAACCCTGCTCTAAAGAAAAATTAGATTATAAGTCTCTTAAATTTAATTGCATTCCTTTTTTGATTGCCTTACAGAGATTATGAAACACTTTTATAAATTTAAAATAGAGAACTCAAGAATTTTTAGCAAAGGAAGAAAACATCCAACTTTCATTGCTTTAAGTCTGTTGATTCTTAAAAAAATATTTCTCTTGAAGAAGCCTATATGCAGAAGGAAAAAAAAAACCTTTTAGCTACGAGTTAAATTAATTGCCTTGTTTACAGGTTGACAAAATAAGTAATGCAATGTAAACTGACAGAGGAGAGAGGAATATTAATAAATTTTAGTACTTTTAAACTTAATTTGAAAAGCTCTTAAAAAGTAAGTATAGGGCTTCCCTTGGTGGCGCAGTGGTTGACAGACCGCCTGCCGATGCAGGGGGCGCGGGTTCGTGACCCGGTCCGGGAAGATCCCACATGCCGCAGAGCGGCTGGGCCCGTGAGCCATGGCCGCTGAGCCTGTGCGTCCAGAGCCTGTGCTCCGCAATGGGAGAGGCCACAGCAGTGAGAGGCCCGCGTATCGCAAAAAAAAAAAGTTTGTATTTCTAATCAAGGTGAATCCTTGAACAAATTCGACTAGCTTAATAATGCTGTCTTAAAACAAGTATATGTCTCTTTCCTGATCTTATCATAATGTGAATTTAAATGTTAGCATACTAGTATAACTCATGAAACACTTGGGTTTGTTTCCACAAACCCCCAAAAAACGAATTAATTAAACTTTATAGAAATTTTTCTAATTTCTAAACTTTTTTTTTTTTTTTTTGGCTGCACCTCTCCGCTTGTGGGATCTTAGTTCCCCAACCAGGGTTCAAACCCGAACACGTGGCAGTGAAATGGCTGAGTCCTAACCATTGGACTGCCAAGGAATTCCCTCTAATTCCTAAACTAATATTAAATTGAGTTAATCATTTAATTAATAATCCTTGGATACAAATTACAATATCTAAGCAAGTCATTTGTGGAGAATGAAACAAATACTGGGTCAACAAACATAGTTTTAACATACCCCTGGCTTTGCTTTTATACACTGTAAGTGACCATTAATTAATAGGTTGAAAAGATATATATGAGAAACTGAGAAATGTTGGTATATTCCTTTTTAAGAAATGTAAAGGAATATTTATGTGTCTGTAAAGAGGTGTATATGCAAAATGATGAATTTTTATTTCCCATGATGAATATCATGGGAAAAGGAAATTGACTTTGTCTTAAAGTAAAATTGTCTGGTTGTGCCAGAATGTTAGCTAGATGTAAATGAATTTATTTATAAGATGAAGGAAAGACTTGTGAATCCTACTCTATAAAATATGGAGGGCATCCAAAAGAGTAGAACTAGAATTTGGATTTTCTTTTCTGTTAAATTGACAAATTAATCTTTGAGTATATGTCTACTTGGAACAAAAAGCAGTTAAAAAGTATTTAGTGCCCAAATAGCAGGGGTTTCTTGCATTACCAAAATACTCTTGAGAGCCTAACATTTTGTGCTTTTGCCATACCTTTGAACTGTTTGTTTAAACAAAAGTTCCTCATCTTTGAAAAGGTTCCCTAATAAGTATCATTACTTGATGTTTAGTTTATTTTAAATATTGCCTGTAAACTTTATTCTTTAATCATTTACTCATATCTTTTCTCCTCTGATTACATTTTTTGATATTGCATTTCTCAAATTCAGCCCCCAAATTCAGAATAAACAACTCTTTTTTTTTGCGGTACGCGGGCCTCTCACTGTTGTGGCCTCTCCTGTTGCGGAGCACAGGCTCCGGACGCGCAGGCTCCGCGGCATGTGGGATCTTCCCGGACCGGGGCACGAACCCGTGTCCCCTGCATCGGCAGGCGGACTCCCAACCACTGCGCCACCAGGGAAGCCCTAAACAACTCTTTACTATGTCGTTTATACCAAAGTTGTCTCTGGGGTTTCCTAAACAGCTGCCAGACAGCCACAAAGCTTTGCTCATTTATCCTATAAAAGGAGTACTAAAAATGATATACTCCAGATTATTTATTAGCTCAAAACTACTGTAAAAGTCATCCTGCTTATCAAGTCTTCAATATAAAAAGAACTTGCAAAACAGTAAGAGGAGTTTAACTTAATTGCCTTTAAGCAAAATGCATTAATATAAAATAAAGATACTTTAGTAATTGTGTAACTTTCAGGTTGGACAGAAATACAGTCATGTCCATCTACAAAAATTGGCACAAAACCTATTTTTAAAAATTAATTTTTTAAAAGAAATATTTTGTTTCCAGTTGACAATCCCAAGATGCTTTATGGGACAAATTAAAAGAACATGGAGACTACTTAATGCCTACTCTGTCTATAATATAGTTTTTCTCTCAAGGTAATTATTAACTAAATCCTCATAAAGTGATTGTGTGTTATTTCAGAAAAAAGGGATTTCACTATTCAGTATTCTATCATTGTTAGCTATTACAAATTAACATGAGCCACTGAGTCTTGTCATCCATAGATAGTTTCTGCTTTTTCCTTACATTTGCCTAGTCTTAAGTCCCTATTATGAGCTACACAGACCAGAAATTGAGTCTTCTGGCAGAAAACATGACAATAGTGAAAGCCTCAGTAAAGACTTTTATCATACTCATAACTGTTGATTCTACAGGGAGTAGACTCACGGAAGCAGACTTTTCAGTATAAGCTGATGTCAGCATGACAAACAAATAACTGTCAGACTACCAAAGATAGTCAGGATTTCTAGGATTCTTTAAATCCAGAAGCAGATGACTCTGTGAAATAGATTGCTTCACCCACAATCAGAAAAACAAGAATTATTTACCCAGGAGTAAATTAGTTAATTATGACTAATGTTCTATATCTAATGGACATATAAGAAAAATTCCTTTCTTCTTTATTTCAAACTCTATTGGCCACACTTATATAAACTGGAATGAAACACTCTTTAAATGGCATCATGTTCCAACAGAGCCTTTGGAATTCAGAAAAAAAAATTCTATGAAAATTCTCAATATAGCTTATAAGTAATACATTATTAGAGAAACATAAAAATTATGATTCTGGAGAAAATGACATAAAAAACTACTCCAAAATAGTAAAATTGGTTAAAATTACACAAAATACCTTTACTTAGTTCCTTACTTTTCATGGCCATGACGCTATTTTACATAGGTTCCATAAAAATATTCTTTCTGCAAGGCAGTTACTTAAAAATTGCTTTTGTAACCATGCATGTCTCAAATCTCATTATTAAACAAGGTCCAAGCAACTTGCTTGAGGTGAACTGGATGGTTCTTGGTTCCTGGTCTTGGTATATGAGCTGATAAGAGCAATATTTTACATATAAAAGTAATGACAACCATATGAACTTTACAAAGCCTTCAGACAAAGTTAACTCCTAAATTTTAGTATCATGTGACTCTAGTTTTATTAACCAAATTACAAGAAGGTTTTTGTATATATAAGTGTGACCTTTCATCAATTTACATAATAAAAACAAAATATCACAGTAATGACATTGAATCAGAAAAACACTAAACAAATTTATGTCATCAAAGCCATGCCTTAGGAGGAAATTTGAAGGCAAAATTGACACCTTAACCAGAGTAAGCAAGCACACCACATTCCAAAATCAGAAAACGAAATAAAACAACACTGTATAGTAAAGGATTAACGTAGTCTGTCTAGGCTGTGTAAACCTTTCACATTCCAAAGAAAGATTTCACACTTGCTCAATTCCTGGGAGATAACCTCTAAGCCCTTGGAATATTCTGCCTGATAAAAACGTTTTTAGTTTACCTGGGAGTCTTATGCCCTGCCAGATAATCTATGCTAACAATGTGATTTATGGTGGGGGCTTTCAGCCATTTAGTATCAGCTTAACCTCTAGAGGGGATGGAGACTGAAGGTCAGTCACATGTGCAGTCAGCCATGCTATGTGACCAGCCCACAATTATAAAACCTGGACACCAAAGCTCAGAGGAGCTTCCTTGGTTGGCCATATTCCAAGCATATCACACATCGTTGCTAGAATTAAGTGCTGTCTGAATGACTTCACTGGAAGAGGACAAGTAGTAGCTCATACCTGGTGTTTCCTGGACTTTGCCTTATATCCATTTTTGAGTTGCTGATTTAAATTTGTGTCTTTTTGCTGTAAAAAGCCATAAGCGTGAGTATAATAGCTTTTCTGAGTTCTATGTATTCTTTAGTGAGTCACTGAACCCAACGGTGACCTTGGGGACCCCTGAAATCACACTTTGCAACCCTGAGATAAAGTAATATCATCAAAAACAGTCAATTGGCCTGGTTCTTGTTTCCCCAGTAAATGAAACCTTGAGTCTTTCCTGTATGTTATTCTCTGATAAAAACAACAGTATCCCTGATTTTGGTAATGCTGATGTCTGAAGATATGTGATGACTTTTTTGGATATGACAATTATGTGAGAAAACTGCTGTTTTCCACCTTGAAGAGAGTAACTGTAAACTTGGTGACCTTGGTATTTTTGTAAGTTATTTTTTTCTTTTAAATACTTGTCATATCTTTAATTTGTGAAAGCTATCCTTCTATAGCTTGGACTCCCTTACAAATCTTGTTTGCATATAAACTCCTTTTCTTTTCTGAATGCTTTAGTCTCTGAGTGGTTTATGTTTTATTTCAGCCAGTGGTAGTTCGTATCAAGAGTACTTCAGTAGACTGATTAAGAGAATCAAACTTCACTTTCTGCAGAATATCCGTCGAAATGCTCAGAAGTGGCTCTGGGAATTAGAAATCACAGGAAAACATTCTACCTAAATTCTACCTAAATACCAAAATACCTAAATACCAAAGGCACAGCCCTCACAGCCCTCACTCTACTCTCTCTCACTCTACTTGAGAGCTATTCTGTAAAAGAACAAAGCGAAAAGGACCCTCTGAAAATTTAGCTTAGGTGCCCAATATTAAATCACACCACAAGACAGAAGCATTGTATGTAATACTGATATAAATTCTTCCAAGTTTATCAAATCAAAGAGTTATATACATAAAATCATAGAATAAAAAAAAATCACAGAATAAGTTTTTAAAAGACCAGTTTTCCTTTTGAGATTCAAGTAAAACATAGAACTTCTTAACCTAGAAATAATTTCTTTTAATTCTGGTACTGAATTTCCCAGCTTTAAATTTGTGGCTTAGCTTACTTTAGGGAAAATGAAGGTAATTTTTTTATCTTGTGCTCCAACATTCAATATTTAAGATATTAATAGTGCTATTCTTTCACATGTATTACATATTTGGGGCTTAGCTATCTCTGAAAAAATATTTTTAAAGTATTAAAGGTACTTTTTCTTTTGCTAGAAATTATAAATTATAACACCAAAAATGTTCCATGGAATTCTCAAGAGTGTTTTAAAATTTAATTTTAAGTGTATTTCCTGTGTACCAATAGAGTTTATGTTTTGAATAACACATTTGTGAAGTTAAAAGAACCTACAGTGATGAAAAGTGAAATACTTTCCAATTCTGAAAGAAGATTCTGGACAAGTGCCCTGTAAACAGCAATCTTATATTTCAGGCAAGAAATGATTCACATTCTGTACTAGTTCAGTAATAGATTTTTCAGAGAAATACCCTACAAGTCAATGTGCCCTTAACTTTAAGGAAAACTAACCAAAGAATATCTTCCAAGGTTTTTCAGAACTTATCCTTAAAATTTACTTAATCAGATTAAACAAAATTAGGTCAAAAGTATATTATTTTAACTACAACTAGAAGGTCTGGCTCACATTACAATCCTCTTTTCATAAAGACTAAAATCTATTTAATGATTTAAGTACCTTTAATAATTTGTAGTGGTGAATAAACTTTCACAAGTGACTAGAATTCTATTATAATGAACATCATTCTAATGTTCACTTCCTTATGGCACTTCTTCCTATGTTCTGACCATAGCCCAGAGCTGATACAGCCATGAAGAAATATGTTGAAAAGGATATCAAAAGTCACAGAAATACAGCCTCTCGGTTGGTAATTATTTCATTTAATGAAGGCATTTTTCAGGTAAGATATTTATATACTCCCATTCACTCATTTGAAAATATTTTATCAGCTCAGTAAAATGACATGTTTTTAAAGAGTGTCATGTGGGTGGTACATCAGGTTTTAAATTTTTTTTAGTGTTGTTGACTATTGATACTCAGACAAATAGGGTTTGTCAAGGGATAAATTTTTGCTCATTTCAGATTCAAGACATGCACACAGTTTTTCTCCCACAAATCTCATTTCTTTATGCATTTTAAAATTGTCTCAAGCACCATACAGAAAAAAATTTCTTTCCTATCCATAAGACCCAAGCTTGGTTAGATTCCACACAGAGGCACTGTCTAGATAGAAACAATGGGTGAGGAATAACAGGGCCATTTGTTAAGGAATTCATGTTGAACATATTTATTTGTATCCACATTAGAAAAACAACACTCCTCTAATGTAGGTTGGCTAGTGTTTTGAAAAGCGTATTCTATAGACCAGCAAATGTAAATACCGTTACATTAAAAATGGGACTTCTATCTGTAGAACATACAAAACAAATTTGAAATGGTATTTCTGGGGTAAACAGTAGTCTGCCACAAGCCATAGCAGGGGATTTGGGAGTATTCCTGTTTTATTTTATTTATTTTATTTTATATTTATATATTTGTTTATTTAGGCTGCACCGGGTCTTAGTTGCCACATGCAGGATCTTCCTTGTGGCATGTTTAGTTGCAGCATGTGGGCTCTTAGTTGTGGTATGCATGTGGGATCTAGTTCCCGGACCAGGGATTGAACTGGGCCCCCTGTATTGGGAGCACACAGTCTTACCCACTGGACCACCAGGGAAGTCCTCAGGGGTATTCCTATTTTAAACTGGCTATCTCACTTTCCTCTACAACATCTTTCAAATTCATTCCCTTTGAACATTTATTAAGAGCTGGCTTTTTCTTTTCCAAATAACATTTAGGAATACATTTTTAATTATAATTCAGTACTCACAAAGTTTCATAAAACACCACTACCTTCTCTGTGTGATGCACTCTGATAGTTTCAATGCTATTGTATATTATTTTCAAAATGTTGGTAGTGACCCACTAAACTGATTTCACAACAATTAATAAGATATGAGCTACAGTTTGAAAACTATTGACCTGGCCTAAGTGATAAGGAAGATGAAGTATGAGGAAACTGAATGGCTTAAATTCATAAGGAAAGTGACTGGCAATCATTTGCATAATTCTGTGCAAGTCAATAATTGGCCTCTGGAATATAACTTGTCTCTATATTATTTTTCTGTTGCAGTCTAAATCATTATTGCTTGACTTTTGCCCCCCTCACTCTCCACTCCCTTCCCATTTACTTCCATGTTTCATACCCATTCTTTCTACTCATGTCTTTGAATTTGATGCTTGTTATGGGGCAGTACTTGTTTGAGATTACTAGGTGAACTGGTATCTTCAATCAACAAGCCTATAGAAAATTAAGAATCCGAGACCAATTCTGCCATATATATAAAGATAGCAAATGAAGAAATACAAACAGGCCAACTTTATCAATGATTGAAAACAAAGGTTTGGTAGACAAATATTTTTAGAGCATCTAATCTGTGCTGGTCATTATACCTCTGTGTCACCTATTGTTTTTTTCCTTGTATGTTTATGCATAAGTCTTATGTCTTCTATCAGACTATAAGCAACTTGAAGACAGAATCCATGTATAATGTGTCTTTGAATCTCCCATAGCAACTAGCACAGTATCTTGAGATCAACAAATCCTTGATTATTAGAGATCAATAAATACTTGCTGAATGAACAAGTCAAACACACCAATATACAAGTAAAGAACTACCTTGGTTCTCAAACCTCTTCCTCTTAGCATCATAATATCAAAGAAAGCATCATTCTGAGTGCCTGTTGTCTGTGCCTGCAAAGAAACAAATAATAAAATACTGAAGTATTCTTAACTAGTGGTTATGTAAAATATGGTCACATATCCTTAAAAGATGAAACAGCAGAATAGCAGAACTGGTGCCTGAAACAGCAGTACCTGACCCAATATGCTCACTCCGGATAAGACCACATAATAACGTTAATGTATTTTCATGAAATGTAATTATTAAATATTTATTGAGAGGCTACTTACACGGGGCAGGTATTATGCTAGGTGCTGGGCTACAGCAGTAAGCAAGAAAGAATCTTGTCCTCAGGGAGCTTTCAGTCTATGGGAAGACAAACAAACAAATGATAACAAGAAAATGTGCAAAGTGCAAAGATAGGAAAAATACCCAGAAAAGGCAGCTAAGCCAGAATTTGGAGCAGGTAGGGGTGTGAAGAGGAGGCTTAAAGAGAGCTTCTTAGGGGCAGCAGGTAGTTGAGACCTGAAGAATGAGGGGAAGTTAGACAAGCAAAATCTGTGCAGAAAGTATGGTGGATAACTTCATCTTTATTTTAAAAGATTATTCTAGAAAGCTGATTATACCATTCACAGAACTTTTTATCTCCCTTTAACAGAAAATTCATAATGCCCAACATTCCACCTCCAACCTGGATCCAGTCTCCCAACATTACCGACTGTTGAACTGGTCATTTACAAGTCTTATATTGTCAAAAAAAACCACCTCAGAGCATAAAGTAACAAGAGATCAATTTGCTTCTCTAATATTTTTTGTTAAAACTGTTAAACACATAAGATACAATGGACCGTGCATATATAATAAAAATATATTTCTTCAGTGGGGGTTCTAATGATTTCCTATGGTGTCTAGTAGGCTCTTGCACCAAATGAGAATGCAATGACACTGTACCCATAAGGAGAACACTCCCAAAAACCCGCTAGGAAAAAAATCCACCTGATTCTTTAAGTAAACCATTTACAGCTATACTCAAAACAAACTCTGGCCTAGACAATATTTTAAAACTTTAACTTTACAATTTTGTTATGTCTAATTTTCCTTATGTAACAAAACACACAAAAAAAAGGAATAAAGGAGGAAAGTTACATGAAAATAAGTACATAGGTTATGAAGAAAAAAGCTGAGGCATTGGCAAGGTCTATTTAATTACTGAGAAGTGAATTTATTTTCACATCAGTGACAAGTCAATTATTTTTATTTATCCTCATTTTACTTTAATTAAAAGGTGCCAGGGCACCCATAAAGAATTTTTAAAATCTCACAGATGCTCTTATGCCTTAGATAGGTTTGTCTTGTTGTACATCTGGGAGTCAGCTTATACTTATCTAAACTTCACATACAATTAAATGTTGTCCGTAGGTACAGCTTTAGTTACAGCTGAATAGAGTTCCAGGAAACCCCATTAGGAGTTTCACTATTTACTCTACACCAACAATGGCAGCTGGTGCATTTTTGGCCACAGTGAGTACTCCTTCCACTGCGCATGACGAACCCACCCTTTCCCCCGAGTCTGATGTCTCACAAGTCAAATTTTAATTTAACTTTTGATGTTTTATCATGGGTTAAGAATACTACTTTATAGCTAAAATTTTATTTTTAAAGTAAGAAGGCTATACAAAAAACTCAGAAATAATTTTCAAGCACACCATCCTAGCCAGTTAGCCCACTGTATTAGGTATCTCCTTCTTTAATCTTATACTGCTAAAAACTGCACATTTCCCTCCAACCCTCCTACCTTTAGCTACAACCTGATAAATAAGGCCATGCTGCCAATGACCCACACAAGTACAGTTAATTCAAGATTCCAGCTCCTAGTTCCAAGATTAGAATAGTCACAATACCTCCTGCTTCAGACAAACTTTCTAGTTTCACAGTTTCATCAAAGTTGAGACCTGTCTTGGCTAAAAAGTTCCAATTTCATTTTTTTCAATTTCTGATTAAATAAAAAACAAACAAACCTGTTTTTTACTTAAGTGAACAAAATCTATGATACCCTACGGAGTTTCTGCTAGGCAGAGCACAGCTGCGGGGTTGCTACAGCAACTCTTGTACCCTGACCATAGACTGCCCCATCCAGGAAGGAAATCATTTGCTCCACCCCTGAGGAGCCAAAGGCAAGCAGCAGTCTGTGAGCGGACACATTTTGAGTTCAGTAATTGTGATCGAGCAATGAGAGACCATTCCTTATTGTCTTTCCTAATAAATGTCACCCCAACAACACAACTCCACACCAACTTGCTGTGTGTGATTATGTATTTCTGCACCATAGTAGGACTATACTCTTTACCCAACCCTCACTAGAAACCTGAGCCAGGAAACAAGCCAAAGCAATTTCCTCCCAGGCACATGGAAAAAGAAAAAAAAAAAAAAAAGTAAATTAGAATATTCTCTCTCTTTTTTTTTTTATTGGTACGCGGGCCTCTCACTGTTGTGGCCTCTCCCGTTGTGGAGCACAAGCTCCGGATGCGCAGGCTCAGCGGCCATGGCTCATGGGCCCAGCCGCTCCGCAGCATGTGGGATGTTCCCAGACCAGGGCACGAACCCGTGTCCCCTGCATTGGCAGGGGGACTCTCAACCACTGCGCCACCAGGGAAGCCCATTCTCACTTTTTTGAAGAGTACCTTTTGGCTCTTGCTTTCAGGCTTTAACCCATGCAAACTTAGGTTATACGACAATTTTTTCTTTTTTTTGGCTACTCAGATCTAACATTTATTGAGTTTTTATTCAGTGCCAACACTTCTGCTGGGTGCTTTGACATGTTATTTCATTTAATCTTACAACAATCCTATGAGGTAGGTAGTAATATAATCCCACCTTTACAAGTAAGAAATGGAGGCTCCAAAAAGTTATTTGATCATCCAAACTACTACATGGCAGAATCACATGAACCCAAGTCTCCTAATTCTGAAATCTGTTTTTTCTACTACACTACACTGATTTTGCAAGAAATATCTCAATTCTTAATTGAAATATTCAAGTGTTCCTTAAACAAATTTAATTTCTTATGGTAATTTGTTTTAGTAATACATTTCCACAAGTAATGACTTCACTACTGATAAAATCTATTCGGCCATTGTCCTAAGTGCATAGAAAACAAAGGCACAGAAAGATAGGGCTGCATTAATAGTCCTGGTGAGTTTTTTGCTAAGTATAAATTACAGCACTCACATTCTTTTTTTGTTTTTTTTTTAAGCATAATTGAAATTTATTTTTTTTATATAGAAAAAGAAAAAACTGAAATTTACACATTACTGAACACCAGCACATTTTATTATTGATGATTTGAGATAAGTTTGCTTTGTAAATTAAGACTGAAGGTTAACACATTGAGAATGAGCACTGTAAGCAGATATAGAGGGTGTGTGTGTGTGTGTACTGTAAATATATATAATATATAAATATATATTTATATATTATATATATATATATATATATATATATATATATACACATAATCTTGTAAGAAAGGAAACAAATAAATTAGCTCCCATATTAAATATCAAATATCAGGCTTAAACTGTCCTAGTACATAGTTTTCTAGGATTTATGATTATGATTCATTAAAGTTATATGACTTACTAATGTAAAGACCTCAAGCTGTTAGACCTATTCTCAAGAAGGAAAAAACAAATGAAAAACAAACAAAAGTAACCTACAACAACAAAAAAACAGTGAACTTAGTACAGAGCCCTGCACATAATAAAATGTTTGGCAAATGTTTGTTAAATGCAATGATCTTCAAGAGTTACTGTGATGCTGGTAGCCAGCCAGTGTCCCAGGTATCTACCCTCTCTAATTAGCTACAACAAAGCCTGCTCTTTTCTGTCTCCTGAGGTCAGCCCTTTGGTGAGAAGGGAAGAAAGATGCACAATATGAAACAGCTTAAGTGGAATACTGACAAGAGGGAAAAAGAAGCCAAATATACAAAACTAAGAATCTAATTTATCTTATGCTACCCAAGTCCCTTCCAAATCTGAAAAGGCAATTGCTCCCAGGCACTCAGAAATGGGAGGAAAGGATTACTGTTTGGGTGAGGTGATTGGTTGGAAAAAGCCCTGAAATGTTTCAAAATATTCTGGACTACTGTATTCCTGATTGAGGTGGTATATTAAACAACAATGTGCTTGTGTCTGCTCTTTGCCTTACTTAATGACACTAACAAAGCAGCCAGTCTAGCAGTAAAGCTGAAGTATCTCTGGAATAGGAAGGGAAGAAGGGGAAAGGGAAAAATCTTCAAACTTTTGAATTAATTTTACTTTTTTTATAATGTGCATCAGGGTTGTTTGCTGTAGTCCTGATTGAAAAATGTATCAGTAATCATCAAGTCATTGTTTTAGTAAGTGTGTAAAGGTCATTTGTTGCTGTTATTCAGGATGTAACAATAATGACTTTATCTTTAAAACAGTAGATGGTACTGTGAACAGATTGTCAGAGAATTGCTGAGATATAGATCAGTTTGGGAGTTGGTGGCAGGAAATTAGAATGACACAGAGCAAAGTGTCAACAGCAGCAAGTCTGCATATCTGCCATTTTTTATCAGTTTTTTTTTTTTTTAAAGCAGTGAAGAGGAGACCTGGATGAACAGATCTCTAGAAAAAAGAGAGGAAATTTCTGCAGAATGTATACAGAATAGTGGAATTGGATTCACAAAAGGAGACATCACCTAATGCAGTTAAGTTCAAGTCTTTCCAAACTTGGAGCACATGCAAAACCTTAATCCAACATTAGATTTTTTAAAAATGTGTAAGTAATTTTAAATTAATTGTATAAGGCTGTCAGCAATTATCATTTATGTTTTTAATATATAAAATCACGAATATGTTAAGCAACCATTCAAAGTAGTTTATTCAATGTTCTAATGTTATTCTTTAAGCAGATGAAGGAAATCAGAAGTTAACACTTAGAAATTGTCTCCCTATGTAAAGAATCAAGATTTCAGGAAAGGGTCTTTGAAGGAACTAAGCAAATATGATCTTGGATAGATTATCTCGGCACATGGCTTTCAAAGGAAAGGACAATGGTTAGGAAAATAAGGAAAAAAAAGGAAGACCGTGAAACAAGATGAAACTCTGAGATAATGATGGAAATAACCTGAAGAAATGTCAATTTTAACCTCTGTTCTACAACCACAGTTTCCAAAGATTTCATTTTAGATGATGGTGATTATTATTATTAAAACAAAACTTATGCTAACTAGAACAACTTTACCACTGCTTTCTCACTCTCAAGTTCTCTATCTGATTCATTTCTGGTTAATTAGTTTCACCTTCTGTTAGAGTTTTAGGTGTTTTTTTTTTTAACATTTATATTGGAGTATAATTGCTTTACAATGGTGTGTTAGTTTCTGCTATATAACAAAGTGAATCAGCTATATGTATATATATATCCCCATATCTCCTCCCTCTTGCGTCTCCCTCCCACCCTCTCTATCCCACCCCTCTAGGTGGACACAAAGCACCGAGCACTCACATTCTTGAGGAGAAAAGGCAAAGCTGAAAAATAGGTAAGGTGATGAAACTGAGTTTAGACGAAGCAGTCTGTGGAACATCTCTGGGGCTGAAGGTGCTGTAAAGGGAGAGGGAGTGAAAGTGGGTGAAGGACAAATGTACTAATTGAACCAAAGGGAGAGAAACTTTTATCTCAGCCATTTGTTGCTTTCAAGGACAATTCCAAGTATAAATGTGCCGATTTTCAGTCATCTCCCCACTTCAGGTATGGAAAGGTCTTCTAACAGCACCTCTTCTCTCAATGAGACTGAATCATAGTTTTCCTCCTCCCCCAACAGAGGGTCCACAATTACCCTCTTACACACACTTTTTGGGATTTCCTAGGAGGATATAAAGACTGTCTTTTAAAAAATTACTTTTCCTAGCTCCCCAAGATGTTGATCTTTTTATTCTTTCACACCTATAGCTTGAACACCCTCCCAGCTGTAGATAAAGATGTACCTCCCAATCTGTGCCTTTGGAATCACCATCTCTTAAACTGCTACCCTATCTTCTGAGCTCCTCACTTCTGTTATGCCTTTTCTGTCAGTCTTCTAGTTCTACTTCAGTTGATGACTCCAGTTCTCTAGTTGCCCCAAAGGATTCTGATGAGAAACCAAATAAGTTCAGAAGAGTTGTACTAGTTTCCATAGGCTTCTGGAAAGATAGGTCAACAAATGTAAATTTATTAAAAAACATATATGTACAATGAAATCTCTTATGGTACCACTAATCAAAATATCAAAAATATAGTTATAAAGGAGTAAGATCAAAAAAAACCAAAGCTAGATTTGTAAAAGAGAATGGGAATAGCAGAGAAAGGCTTCCACAGCTAAGTTATTGTCATCTAAAAATTAAGTAATTATGGGTTCCTATTTGTAATTGTCACATAAAAACTTGGGCTAAAGGCCTCTTCCCAAAGCTTTTCCTTTCAAAAAAAGAAAAACATTTCCCAGCTCTAAAACAAGATAGGGAGGAAGCACCAGGAAAGTAAAAAAAGACCCTTCTGTTAATTTTATATTGGTTCTTAAGGTTCCAAGCCTACTAAATGAAAAAGTGTTATGGCACTTTTATCTCAAATTTAACTCAATTTTCAATATCATCAGTCTAGTATAATTTTTTTAATTTAGCTTAAGGTATCTGCAAAGTGAACAATGTTTCTAACACATGGTGAGATTAGATACTTCAGTCAATAAGAAAAACAAGAAAGCAATCATTTATTATTTGGGGCTCTTAGGAGGTCATTAGGCACTAATTTTAAAATACTACAATTTTGACACTTTATAGAGGCTAGAAACATAATTCAAAATTTCATAAAGGTATATTAAATTAAAACCACTTTAGATAGTTCAAGATCTCACTGACAAAGTTCATTTAAGGTGACAGTTTTTACTGTGTTACTGTTCCCACATGATATCATCTCTTCTCAATTTCATTTGAAGATTATGGACTCGTATTGGACGAAAGTTGCTGTTCTTTTGAGGAGAGTTAGTTAGCAAACATTTTCTGGGGCTATTTTTTATGTTCTTTGATCCTTTACAGTTGCTATCTTCTTTCTGAATAGCTGAAGCTTCACTCATCTTCAAATTCTGAACTTTTTGCTGCAGTTTGTGGACCTGGAGAGAAAAAAATCTAACATTTTAGTCAAAAATATACTTAAAATATACCTTACAATAAATGGATTGGATTGACGGTTTAAAGATTATGTGAAATTAAAAAGTTCGGTAAGTTTTTATGTATTGAATACCTATTAAATGCCTAACACTGTGCTAGTTAGACAGAAATATAATGAATAAAACAATCTTTGCTTTCAAGGAGTTTACTGCTCTTATTAGTGAAATAAAAGCATATATGTGACAACTAGAGAATAATTCAAGCCACAATAACTTTGAGTAGGACAAAAAGTGTATATCTGAGAAGGCTAAAAGTAGGACAAGATCAATGTGGGCTGGAAAAGCTGAGAGGAAGGAATGTTTATGTAAGATATGAAATGGGAAAAATCTGGAGAACAGGGAGGTGAGAGAAGGACCTTTCAGGTGACATTAACAACAAGCGAAGATTTGGTGCTGGAAATGAACATCAAGTTTATAGAGTCTATATATATATATATTTTTTTTTTAAATTTAAAGTATTCATGAATTTAAAGTACTACTGAATGCCAGTTTAAAAAAAAAGGCAAAGGAATAACTTTATCTCTTTGAGGAGTATCTAGTAACAATTGGGTAGACAGAATTAAATAAAACAAAACTCATAAACTAGTCAAAACCCATCTCTTCCAAGTCCAGTCCATTACTCAATCTTTTAAAAAATTTTTAGTATTTATTTATTTATTTTGGCCAGGCCACACGGCTTAGCTCCCCAATCATGGATCCAACCTGTGCCCCCTGCAATGGAAGCACAGAATCCTAACCACTGGACCACCAGGGAATTCCCTCCATTACTTAATCTATTTCACTTAAGCACAGCCTAATTTGTAGAGCTGGTCTAGACATTGGCTAAGTATCTGGTGTTCTATTTGTCCAAAAATGCTTGAAAATTTATACTTCTATAGTTATTATGGAATATAAATAATACTTTTCAAAATATTATTTATGTACACACTTCCTAAATTTAAAAAATGACTATTCTTCTATTCCTTCCAAGTTTCTCTTGTGTGATTCTAAGAAAGTATACAAGTTATATAATCTTCACCCTAACACAATCATACAAAAAATTTACTTACTATAGACTTAAAAGCCAGTAAAGTGAAAATGTTTGCTTCAAAATTTCATTTCCTTCTTTCTTTCTTTATTGGCCATAGAAGAGTAAAGGCAGTAAAATTCTGCATTCTTTATTACTTTCCTATAAAAGTGGGGAAGGCTTAATTGTGAGGTTAATATATCACCAAATTATAAGAATGCTGATTATTCCACAGGCAGACAGCTACATGATATGACCTGAGGGTTCCTGGAAAGATTCCCTCTGCTTTCTGTTCCAGTAGCATAATCATACTAAGAATGGAGTCATTGTCTTGGGATAAAATAGTCCATGATTTTTTTCATTAAGATATTAAAACTGTTATGTCATTCTTAGCTGTTAAGAATTTACACACAAGGATAGAGTCCCCCTCATCACCCCTCTAGAGCTAGCTGAGCACAGGTCCCCAGGGAATGAAACACAGCATAGCTTGTTCTGGGAAACTGGAATTAGCAGTTTTAGAGTTGGGGTACTGCTTCAGAAGCCAGGTTTATATATGCATTAGACACCTGTTGACATAAGGGGCTTCATTAAGGCATTAGGGGAGAGAGGGATAAGGGGAAAGAATGCTAAAAGGATAACTGGGAGAGCTGTAAAGCAAATCTAGCCTACCTCTTAATTTTCCCAAAGTTATTTTTGAATACATAACTAAACTTTTTCTGTTTTTGGCCACACCATGAGGCTTGCACGATCTTAGTTCTCCAACCAGGGATTGAACCTGGGCCCCAGCAATGAAAGGGCCAAGCCCTAACCACTGGACCACCAGGGAATTTCCCATAACTAAACTTCCTTGTTTCCTTTTCTTTGTATTATCTTGAAGAGTTACATAGGAGGCCATGTTATTTCAATGGACAGATGACTCTATAATAAGCCTAAGGGATTCCTATCTATCATCTTTTCTCTAAGCCACACATACAGGCCTCAAATTTGGAAGGTCATACAGAGATATAACACTGAATCCAGATACATTATCTTTTCATTAAAATCTTTTACTAAAGCCTTCTTACACTGTCTTGATGCTTCATTAGTTTAGAAATTTGTTCTCCTTTTATTTCCATTTTCTTGACTAAATGTTCTAGTTCACATTCTATGTTTTCACAGACTGATTGGCTTTCAGTTTCTTTCATTTGATTCAGCAGGTCTTGGTACTCCCTATGAAAGAAAAGCAAATATCAAGCACTATTACAGTTTATAGTATATGTCTGTCACAATTAGACAATATTCTGTTCAATCGTAAATTTTAATCAGAGTTAAATATTAAACTTCAAAGACAGTCTCTTTCTGTAGGGTTATCAAATTAAATCTATTGTAATTATAAATAGGCTCTTATGATTTGAGATTAGATACATTTAGAAATATCTTAGACTTAGGATCTTAAAGAATCTTAAAAAAAAAGGTCTGAATTCTTGATGTTCACAGTTAAATGTAGTAAAATATTCTGATGTCCTCAGCCAGAGGCATTAAGGGACTCTTTTTCATTCCAAGTTTGGAATTCTTAATGTAGAATCTGTGGAAGAATTCCAGCTATAGAAGTATTTGCCTGAGAAATCCCTAGATTTGGTGATAGCCTATTCAAAGAAACACTGCCAATAGAACTAGTTATATCTTCTACAGAGGTCTTAGTTCAACTAGCTGGCCACCCAAATCACATATTTTCTGGAATTTTTGTTGAATATATACTTAAACTTGAAGCTTAAAATATATATCCCACACAGTAATCTTGTTTACTATGGATGCTTCAAACTTGTAATGCAAACCAGCCAGAATCTAAAACAAGAAATTGCTTTCCTATTTGTCTAATGAAATCATTCATTTAACTAAAAAGATTATAAAAAACAAAAGGAGAATCTGTCTTATAAAAGCATTTGTGAGTTACAATTTAAGGTCACCAGACCCCATTTGTTAGAATGACAGAAATATATGTCTATCAGTTCAGATTTTGGGAATACAGATACACTTTAAATTGGAAAAAGTAGTAATTACACATAGATAATTAAAATGCAATTTAAATACAACAAATATAATGAAAAATCAATGACAACAAATCTGCAGATCAAAATAAATCCAAATGGCTAAGTAAGACTTATAGAATTTATAAGTGGCATTGTTTGAAAGACTGAGAAGAAAAAAAGATACCTAAATATCTTGCTACTTCTTCCAATAAATACTTACATAGTCATTTGGTCCAGCTCATCTTGCATTGCCATCAAAAGTTCAGACAAATTGTTACAAATGGAAATGGACTTTTCTGAGTCAGAAGGTACAGCTTCACATTGAGAAGTTTTTCTAGAAGGCTTGTAGAGACATCTAGGTTCAGAAACTTCAGCCAGTTTCTGAAGGATATGTGGCCTGTAATGTTGCATTGTCTGCAGGTTTTGTGTACTTGCATTCCTGGAATGGCCTGCACTGGCAGACTTTGGGGGAAAAGAAATAGCTGAGAACGATTTTAAATAACTGATGGCATTTAAATAGCACTTACAACAAAGCCTGCGTTTATCTGAACAAGTATCCTCATTTTTCCCCCTCTCACCTTCTCAGCCACAATAGGCAGTGATCCAAACTTTGAATAAATTTGCTGAGGTGGTCCTCTCTTTAAACATTTAGTTTTCTAAATATCGACAAGGGAAAAAGTAAACAAAAAAATATTTTAAAAGACATTTATCAAATGCAACATTATTAGCCATTAGGAAAATTCAAGTTACAATGAAACATCACTATACACCTATTACAACAGCCAAAAAAAAAAAAAGTGACACCACCAAATGCTGGCAAGGATGTGGAGAAACCAGATCACTAATATGCACAAAATAATTCAGCCACTTTGGAAGACAGTTTGGAAGTTTCTTATAAAACTAAACATGTAGTTATCGTATGATTCAGCAATTGCACTTTTAGACATTTATCCCAGAAAAATGAAAACTTATGTTCACACAAAAACCCGTATACAAATGTTTATAACTGCTTTATTTGTGACAGCCTAAAACTGAAAACAATACAAATATCCTCAATACGTAAATGGTTAAACTGTGGCACATCCATAACATGGAATACTACACAGAAACTTTAAAAAATGTATTAATACTTGGGTGGATTGCAAGGGAATTGGCTGAGCAAAAAAAGCCTCTCAAAAGGTTACATACTGGGCTTCCGTGTTGGCAGAGTGATTAAGAATCCACCTGCCAATGCAGGGGACATGGGTTCGAGCCCTGGTCACGGAAGATCCCATACACCACGGAGCAACTAAGCCCGTGCGCCACAACTACTAAGCCCACGTGCCACAAGTACTGAGGCCCATGTGCCTAGAGCCCATGTTCCTCAACAAGAGAAGCCACAGCAATAAGCCCACACACCACAATGAAGAGTAGTCCCCACTCGCCACAACTAGAGAAAAGCCCGCGTGCAGCAACGAAGACCCAATGCAGCCAAAAATAAATAATTTTTTTTAAAAAAATGGTTACATACTGTATGATTACATTTATATAGCATTCATGAAATAAAATTATAGAGATGGTAAACAGATTAGAAACTGCTAAGGGTTAGGGAGGAGGATGATGTGTAACTATAAAGGGATGGCATGAAGAAACCTTATAGAGGTGGAATAGTTCTGTATCTTCATTGTGGTGATGGTTACACGAATATACACATGTGATAAAACTATATAAAACTACATATACTAACACACACACACATACACACACAACTAAGTGAACAAAAAACTGTTGAAATCTCCATAAGTTCTGTGTATTGTATCAATTTCAATTTCCTGGACTTTATACTATATTTATGAAATATGTTACCATTGGGGAAAACTGGTTGAAGACACATGGGACCTCCCTTTATATTTTTTTGTTATCTCCTGTGAATATATAATTTTTCAAAATAAAAAGTGAAAACCAAAAATAGACACTTATGGTTAGGATATGGAACAATGGTAACTGCTGTTTGGAACATAAACTGGTCCAACCACTTTAGACATTATCTCCTAAAGCTAAGGTGCATAACACTTATGGTCCAGTATCTTAGAGAAACTCCTGAACACATACACCAAGAGGTATGTACAAGAAAGTTCTTAACAGTGTTTTTTATAATAACAAAAAGTGAGAAACAAACCAAATGATCACTGAAAGGAGAAAGGAAAAAAATATTTTTAGCAATAAAAAGCAGCGAACCATAGGTATATGCATCAATTGGAAGAACCTCATAAACTTAATGCTGAGTGGAAAAAGAAAGCTGCTGAAAAATGCAAACAGAATAAGTCCATTTACATAAAGTTCAAAGCATAAACCTAAAAAATGTATTTTTTAGGAATACTTATTTGGTAAAGTAATTTTTTAAAGAAAAGCCAGAGAATGATAAAAGCAAAATCAGAATTGTGGTTAATCCTTGGACGGAGGGAATATAATTTAGGAGAGATATATGCTGGGGCTTAACAGTGCTGGTAATGTTCTATTTCTTAAGCTGGGTGGTGAGTATACCAAGTGCTAATTTCATTATTATCCTTCGAGCAGACATTTTTTGTTATATATACTCCTTCATGAAACATTTTTAAAAAGACACTGCTAAACTCCATTCTTAAAAGTAAATGATTTCACTATTTTTGTAGGAAGGATTGAACTAGGGTGACCAATTGTCTCAATTTGCCCATGATACAGGATTTTCAGTACTAAAACCAGGAAAGTCACAGGCAAACTGGGGTGAATTGGTCACTCTAGTTAACACTTCAGCAAGAGAATAATCAATAAACTGAGCATATTCCATAATGAAAACAAAATATTCCCAACTCTAAATGAAAATTTAGATATCTTAACTATTATAAACATTCAATTTTTTCTTCTGAAAATTAAAGAAATAAAATGGCTTAGAGGTAGAGAAATCACAAGTTTGTGAGTCAGTTCTTATTCACTCAGAGTTGCTTGGTGACCCTGGACAATCATTCAAGCTCTGTACTTTAGGAATGGTAATTTCAAGTAATGGAAAACAATGGTCTGGTCTAAGGCTATTTCAAGCAGTTATAATTAAGAGTAAAAAAAAAATGAATTCTTTTAGTTACTATATTGAATGAGATCTCTGATTGATTATAGTCTAACCTTTTAAGAGAATAATGAAAACATCACAGGAAAGGCCTCCATCATCTTGCTTACCACATTCAAACAGCCTGATTCTTTACTTCCAAGCTCACCTTTTACTGTTGTCGCTTACCATCTAGAAGTATAGCTCTAATCATTTGCCTACAAGCCTTCAATGGTTCCCAATGTTTTATAGAATAAAAGTTCAAATTCTTAACATGGCATTGAAGATCAGTCATATCACCTCAAGCTATATTTTCAATTTCAGTCTCATATGACACCAACTCACACCCAGTACTGGACAATTATTTATGGTTTCATGGAAAAACCAACTATACTCTCAGACTGTAAAACACTTCTCATCTCTATCAATACTTAATAATTTTCCAAGGCTGCCTTTAATGCTGTTTCTTGCATGACCCCTTCACATATTCTTTATCTGTACAGCACCACAATACTTCGTTTATACCTCCATTAAGTTTTTATTATACTCTGTTTTATATTTGTATATTTATCTGCTTCTCTGTAAATTCCTGTGTTATTTATCTTTTTACTACCTAAAGGTACTAGTCTATGTAAATCAAGATGTCTGAGTTGAATGAACTACATCCAGGATATGGAGTAAGTGTCAGTGAGACAAGCAGGACTCTCATAGAGGTCTCAAAATCAGATCCTACCTTCAGCAAGCAACTAAGTGTCCCTGCCATCTTTAAAGGGAGGCATTATTACAGGCAGATCCTATGAACTTGGGACTTGAACTAACTACTTTTTTAAAGTGATTTTGCTGTTAATTACTTTTTCTTTTCTTCCAGCAGCTACCTTTTCTTTCCTTCACTTCTTTTACCTTGTTTCTCCCTGTACCTTATTAAAAATTTTTTTCCACTAACTCATCAAAGGATGCCATAAAACACAAATATAAAAATAAGTCAATAATTTTTCCACTTGCAAATTACTTATAGTGATTTTCTATTTGGCTTTGCAGCTTCTAATCTTACTGTAGAGACAAGACATAAAACATACTTGAGGAAGGAAATAAGCTAAAAAATTGACATAAATTGCATTGGGAAAATGTTTTTCATTACTGTATTTTGCAAATTCTTTGAAAGAAAAAATCTGTGAAAAATGCAGCCGAACTATTGAATAGTAAATCTTATTTATGGAATAAATGACTAGCTAAAGTTAAGTATAACGTTTCCTCCAATATCATATCCATAGGGTGAGCCTATGGCAGTGGCCAGAACTTGCAAATAGCATGCTTGGTTCCCACAGCAAAGAACACACACAAACACTACATGCATATTGAGTAAACAGTAATGATGGTCATTAAAACTATAATTTCAGAATCATAAGATTAAAAGGGATTAACATTTTCTTTCTTACCATTATAAATAAGAAAGTTTAATATAATAAACCCAAAACATCAACTCATCTAAACAAAATATTATTGGTAAATCTATAAAGTACTCATTCCCTAATCTTTATTTTTAGGCAAATATAAAGGCTATGAGCACAGAAAAAAATAAATAATTTACCTAGAGAAATGACTATAATTATAATACTATAATTTATAATGCAATATAATTTAATACTATATCTTTGTCTTTTTATTGTGCATATATTATACAAAATTTCTTCCAGGATCTATTGTGTTTGTCAGTATCTATTATGTTTACTTCCTCTTTCGTAAAGTATCCAAAATACATTTCTCTAACAGTTTAGTACTAGGAAAATGTCTTTCTAGAAAAACTGGAAGGCTTATTGTTATTTCACAAAGATAGATGTACTGCCCATTATATGCTCCTTTTTGCTTTGGCTGTTAAGCAAACTCAGAGCTAGGTTTTGCACTCAACTGCTGTTACTTTCTTTAACCTAGGTTTTATGGAATTTTCTGTCCTCACACCCCAAACCATCATTACTTGACTCATGTTTTTATGCCCATTTCAGAGCATTGTCTTGTATTATAAATCTCTTCAAATTTTTTTGGAAATGGATAGGTATAAATATTAAAAGGGTGAAGAAATAAGTATTAGCAAGATAAGAATAAAGTGTTTGCATACCTTTGAAGATTTCTTCTTTTCCTTGGAGCGCTTTGGATTTGATACTGAAGACATCAAAATTCTACTGATTTCAAGTCCAGTTTGAAGCTACAATATTGAAAAAAAATGTATTAAATTGATTTTTAACAAGTTTCTTCTTCTTCAAAAACATTATAATGAGGGATCAGATCTCAATTTATAAAGACAAAATGTTTTTTGAGGAAGAAAACCCCAAATACTATTTTTTGTGTGTAAAAGTTACAAGGTCTACTGGTAATTACAATCATTTTCTGTTTTTAAGAGAATGAATTATTTTATATATCTCAAACTGAAAACAATCTATAGCAGGAATTCTTTCAACTGAGAATATATATATGTTTGCCAGAATTTCAAAAGACCAAAAGATCTCTTGGCAATACATCCAAGTATATGAATATCCTGGCTGACTTATTGAGAACTTCAGTATTATAGCAAAATGAGACAAAAAATAACAAGCTAGGAAGCAGAAATTAGAGTCTAGAATACAGGCTTCAGTTAATAAAGTACAATAAAACGTACATGATTTAAATGTGATAGATGATACAGTGCTCTATTTACCTGAGAAGCTTTGTCTTGAAAGAGCTTACGCTGATGTTCTTCTTCCTTTAGTTTTTCCTCTAAATGTTTAATCTTGCCCTGCAAAAGAATAAAAAATCTGGTATTATTATACAAAAACTAGAGCCAAATATCTTATATTCCTTGCGGTACGCGGGCCTCTCACTGTTGTGGCCTCTCCCGTTGCGGAGCACAGACTCTGGACGCGCAGGCCCAGCAGCCATGGCTCACGGGCCCAGCCACTCCGCGGCACGTGGGATCTTCCCAGACCGGGGCACAAACCCGTGTCCCCTGCATCGGCAGGCGGACTCTCAACCACTGCGCCACCAGGGAAGCCCTAGGGTATTGATTCTTAATAGTTTGGTAAATTAAAGCAGAAAGTAAGAAAAAGGAATGGCAAAAGATGCTAAGTTTTTCTTGGCTTTCTTCCTATGCTTCTTTACCTGCTATTATATACAAGAAGAACAAAGGAAAAGCAAAGAATGTATATGCATAGGCTCTTTTAACTTTCATCAACAAGATCATAATAATGAAAATTTGGGAGGTTCTAAAGGTCTAGAAGGTCAAACAATTATAGTCTTGGGTCTCAATGTTTCATTCAAAATATAGACAAATTACAACAAACGTCTATTTATGCTGTACTTAGGGAAACAACAGTAATATACATGAAATGATATGATTTGACTCAGACCACGTATATACTGTATAACCTTATACACATAAGTATTTCACCTTATATACACGGTGTAGTTTAGAATAGGAAGACAGTACTATTTCAAAGCGTGAGCTTCCTGAGTGTTGGAAAACTCAAGGAAGGCTTCACAGAGGAAGCAGGACTGGGAGAAATTCCTATGAAATGGATAGGATTTGGCTGGAAAAGGAGAGGGCATTTCAGGACAGGATCTAGAATAGGCTTAACTTAATTGTAAGTGGTGAAAGGCAATCTTTTCAATTTACCTTTAGGTAAATTACTTAACAAATGAAAATGTTCTGCCATTGCAGAAGAAACCAAAACTACAATTTCACATCAAAAGGCAAGCTCATTCATGCTGTGATAGAATACATTAACTTTTCATCTCTATAGGCAGGAATTCATATCTGGATTACTAAAAGTTGTTAATGAACTTTTACTTTTAATCTAATTTTAGTGCATATTCACATACAGTGTAATTATGCTTAATACTAAAGATTTATTCCTGGCATCACCACTTCAAAGAAACAAGTAGAAGCTTACCTCAGCAGTTTTCTGAGTTGTTGTAAGTTTAAAACATTCTTTTTCTAAGACATCAAGCTTTTCAAGTTTTGCTTGCAGCTTCATATGATCCTGCTCTTTTTCCCTTTGAAGCTGGGCCTGGAAAGGAAAAAAAACAAAATCTAAGTTTGGCAAGTGATGCCAATGGCTCAAGAGTAATACAATTTCTGAGAATTCAAAGCACATATAAATCTGTCATAAGAAACACGCACATACTTTAGGTGCTTATTAGCAAAAAACAAGAAAATAAAATATTTTTAAAAAACAAACACATAATGTGTAAAAAAAAGATATTAGATCAATGGAACAAAGTCTTCTATGTATCTTTATACAGTATTTCTACTATGGAAAACACCATCAGTGAAATGTGTATTAAATAAATAAAGGTGTTATTCACAAGGTTACCAAACCAGTCACTGATTTACCCCCTCTCTAACTATAACATAGAAAAGTAACTATCAGAGGAATAAAACATACAGTGAACGATCTTTTATTAACTTAAAACTGCTCTAAAAAAATAGTCTATTAAAAAACAAAAAACTGAAACAACCAATAAACAGAGTCTTGGTGACCTGTGGTCTAACATTCAATTGGAGTTACAGAACGAGAGGAGAGAGAAGTCAGACAAGGATAATTATTTGAAGGATAATGGCTAAAAATGTTCCAATTTTGATGAAAAATATTAACTGACATATTCAAGAATCTAAAACAAACAAAAAAATAACCCAAGCAGAATAAATACAAAGAAAACCCCATTTGGGCACATTATCAAATGGTTGAAAACCAGTGATAAAAGGGAAAAAAAGCAGCCTGAGAAATAACACATGATGCACAGAGGAATGAAGATAACAATTCTCATTAGAAACTATGAAATCCAGAGGACAAGTGAGAGAACAGCTTTAATGTGCTAAAAGAAAAAAAGCATCAACTAGAATTCTATATCCAGTGAAACTATCCTCCACCAATGATGGTGAAATAAAGCCTTTTCCAGACAAATACATGCTAAGAGAATTCCCAGCATAGTTTTAAAAGAAGTACTTCAGACTAAACAAAATAACACTAGATGAAAAATGGAGTCTACATAAAGAAATAAAAAGCACTGGGAATCGTAAAATTGTGGATAAATGTCTCCTTGTTTCTTAATTTTCTTTAAAGGAAAACTGATCAGTTAAAGCAGAAACAAAAACAATGTATTGTGCGTTATATAACATACGTAGAAACAAAATGTATGAAAACTGTAGCACAAAGGGAGATAAGTGGAAGCATACTGTGGTAAGGATCTAATATTACATGTGAAATGTTTTAATACTAATTCATGGCAGACTGTGGTAAGTTAAGAATACATATTTTAACCTGTAGAGCAGGTGCTAAAAAGGAGAAGGAGAAGGGAAAAAGTACAAGAAGTCAATAGAATATAAGAAGAAACCACTAGAGAACTTAAAAAATATTTTTAGCTGAAAGATAATGAAAATATAAAATATCAAAATCTGTGGGATGCAAGTAAAGCAATGTTTACAGGGAACGTGATAGTTTTAATCACAAGATATAACATTTAAAAAGAAATAATAGAAGTTTTAAAATCAATAATCTCAGTTTCGGGCTTCCCTGGTGGCGCAGTGGTTGAGAATCTGCCTGCCGATGCAGGGGACACGGGTTCATGCCCCGGTCCGGGAAGATCCCACATGCCACGGAGCGGCTGGGCCTGTGAGCCACGGCCGCTGAGCCTGCGCGTCTGGAGCCTGTGCTCCGCAACGGGAGAGGCCACAACAGTGAGAGGCCCGCGTACCACAAAATAATAATAATAATAATAATAACCTCAGTTTCTAACATACAAAGGTAGGGAAAAAATAGCAAATTAAACCCTACATAAATAGAAGGAAGGAAATAATAAAAATGAAGTGGAAATCAATGAAATAGAACATAAAACTTTTTTTAAAGTTTTTTTTGAAAAAATCAGTAAAGTTGATAAAGTGATAGGTAGAGTGATAATTTTAAAAAGAGCAAAAATACAACTTAGTAATATCAGGAATGAAAGAGGGGCTTCTCTAAAGACACAAGAAGAAATGAAAAATCTGAGTAACCCAATCTCTGTTACAAATAAATTGAATTCATTATTCAAAAACACTTTACATTTAAAGAAAACTCCAGTCCCAGATGGCATCTATCAAATTTGAATTCTATCAAACATTTAAGGAGGAAATAATACTACTCTTATACAAGGTCTTCCAGAAAATAGAAGAAGGAATCTTCCCAACTAATTTTATGAGGCCAACAAAACCGTAACACTAAAACAAGACATTATAAGAAAATTACAAACCAAGATCCCTCATGGACAAAGTCACAAAAATAGTTAAGCAAAATATTAGCAAACTGAATCAAGCAATGTAAAAAATGAATACTATTTTAAGATTGATTGGGGTCTATACCAGGAATGCAATGTTGGTTAACATTTGAAAATCAAACAGTGTAACTTACCATGTTAACAGAATGAATGAGAAAAATGACCCTTTCACTAGATGTAGAAAAAGCAATTCACAAAATTTGATGCCCATTCACAATAAAAGCTTTTAGCAAACTAAGAATAGAAAGTAATTTCCACACCTTGATAAGGGACAACTATGAAAAACCCTGAGGTAATATCTTAGTGAAAGACTGGCATCTTTCTCCCAAAGATCAGAAACAAAACAAAGATGTCAATCCTTACTACTCCTAATTAACACTATACTAGCTGTAATAGCCAGAGCAATAAAGTGTGAAAAAGAAATAAAAGCCATAAAAATTGGAAAAGGAGAAATAAAGCTGTCTTAATTCACAGATGACATGATTGTGTATAAAGAAAATCCTTTCGGGCTTCCCTGGTGGCACAGTGGTTGAGAGTCCGCCTGCCGATGCAGGGGACGTGGGTTTGTGCCCCGGTCCGGGAAGATCCCACATGCCGTGGAGTGGCTGGGCCCGTGAGCCATGGCCGTTGAGCCTGCACATCTGGAGCCTGTGTTCCGCTATGGGAGAGGCCACAACAGTGAGAGGCCCACGTAACGCAAAAAAAAAAAAAAGAAAAAAAGAAAATCCTTTGAAAATATGAAAACTACTAGAATAACTTTAGCAAGGCTGCAGGATACAAAGTCCCATAAAAATCAATTACATTTTTATATGCTAGTAATAGAAAAATGAAAAAAAAGTCCAATATTGCTCATAATAGCATTTAGAATACAAAGTTCTTAGAGATAAATTTAACAAAAGATGTGCAAGACCTCTCATAAAAACTACAAACCACTGTGAAGAGAAAGTAAAGAAGACTGAAATAATAGAGAAATATACTATGTTCATGGATCAGAAGATTCAATATTTTCAAGTTATCAATTTTTCCCCAAATGATCTATAGGTTTAACAAGATCCCAATCAAAATCTCAGCAGACTTATTTTTTAGAAAATGTTATACTGGTTATAAAATTTATATAGAAGTGCAAAGGATCTATAATAACCACAAAAAGAACAAAGCTGGAAGATTCACACTACTTGATTTCAAGACTTATTATAAAGCTACATGGTAATAGTGTAAGAATAGACCAAAAGATAATAGAGTGCCAGAAACAGACTTTATCTATCTTTGCCAATTGATTGTTGACAAAGGTCCCCAATGAATTCAACAGGAGAAAAGAAATCTTTTAACAAACAGTGCTGGAACAACTGCTCATCCACATGGAAAAAATTTAACCTTGAATATTTCCTCTCACCATACAAAAATTAATTCCAGATGGATCACAGGAAAAAAAATGAAAACAAAAAGCTTTTAGAAGAAAATATTTTGGAAAACAGTTTCACAGTTTCTTATAAACATACACCTACCCTGTGGTTCAGCAATTCTACTACTAGATATTTATTCAAGAGAAATTAAAACATATGGTCACAAAATAATTTGTACAAGAATGTCCATAGCAGCTTTATTCATAATATCTCCAAACTGTCCATAGCAGCTTTATTCATAATATCTCCAAACAAGCCAAATGTCCATCAACAGAAAAATGGATAACCAACTTGTGGCATATCTATATAATGAAATTCTATACAGCAATAAAAGGAATGAACTACTGATACATACAGCAACATGGATTAATCTAAAAAACTTTATGTTAAACTAAAGAACCAGACACAAAAAAGTACATTTTCTATGATCCAATTTATATGAAGTTATAGGACAGGCAAACTTAATCTGAAGTAAAATAAATCAGAATAGTAGTTGTGTTGTTGGGAGGTGGGGAGAGAACAGAGAATAACTTGGCAGAGACATAGAAAATTTCTGGGGTGATAAAAATGTTCTGTTGGACTTCCCTGGTGGCACAGTGGTTGGGAATCTGCCTGCCAATGCAGGGGACACAGGTTCAAGCCCTGGTCCAGGAAGATCCCACATGCCACGGAGCAACTGGGCCCATGCGCCACAACTACTGAGCCTGCACTCTAGAGCCCATGAGCCACAACTAAACCCACATGCCACAACTACTGAAGCCTGCGGGCCTGGAGCCCATGCTCCGTTAATGGGAGAGGCCACCACAATGAGAAGCCTGCACACTGCAATGAAAAGTGGCCCCCACTCCCCGCGACTAGGGAATGCCCGCACACAGCAATGAAGACCCAACGCAGCCAAAAATAAATAAATAATTTATTTTTAAAATGTTCTGTTATTTGGTAGGACTATGGATTACATGAGCATATTCATTTATCAATAATCACTGAACTGTACATTTAAGACCTGTGCAATTCACTAGATGTAAATTATACTTCAATAAAAACATTTAAAAAATGGTTAAAAGTCACTGATCTACAATATTTAGCTAGGATAGGAATTTCTAGGTTATTTTATAAGATAAAATGTGAATAGGTGAATAGATAGATATCTTGTGCTTTTAATTGGCATTTCCCTGGTTACTAATGAGATTGATCAAGTTTTCTATAAATGTATGACCATTGGTGATTCCTTTTATCCTGCAAAATGCCTCTCCATAACTTTGCCCATTTTTCTACTGCTTTGTTACTTTTTGTATCTTGCCTAAAAAATCTCCCTTAACTCCAAGGTCGTAAGGATATTGTTCCATATTTGCTCCTAAAAATTCCAAAGTTTACATTTAAGTCTTTAATCCACCTGGAACGGATTTTTGTATATGGTGTGAGGTAGAGATCAATTTCTTTCTTTTTTTTTTTTTCTCACACAGAACCAATTTTCCCAAAACTGTTTACTGAAGTCTGACTTTTCTCCAATGTTCTGCAGTGGCATCCTTGTTTTATATTGAGTTTCCACATAAGTGTGGCTGACTATATCCTATTCCTTTATTCTGGTGTCTATCCATACAAATATCATGTTAATTTTGATAGCATCAATATGTAATACAGCAAGACCTCACCTTACTCTTCTTCAGAATAACTTGGCTACTCTTGGACCTTTCCTTTTCATATAAATTTTAGAATCACTTTTCCAGTTCCTTGAAACAACTATTAAATTCTTGTCCATTAAAATCCAGTATTGACTGGTACTTTACCCATTTCCAACATAAAGCAAAGATCTTAGAACACTTAAACTATATTTACCAGTTCCTAATTTATGAGCTTCTGTTCTCATTAATTTTAATCCTTTATATATATTTAAACACATAAATAAAACATTATTATTGCTGTTTTATACAATATTCATTTAGATTTACCCATATATTTACCACCTTCGTTGTTCTTCATTCCTTCCTGCATCTCTGACCTTCCATCTAAGACACCTTTCCTTCTGTCTGAATAATGTCCTTCGGTGTTTCCTTAGAATGTATCTCCTAATAAACAAACTATCTCAGATTTTGTCAGCCTTAAAATGTCTTCACTTCACCTTTATTTCTGAAGGATATTTTCCCCAGGCATTGGACTCTAGCTTGGTAGTTATTTTCTTTTACTGCCTTAATTATATCCATTTTCTTCCAGATTCAGTATTTTCAGTTGAGAAGTCCACTGTTACTTTAGTTGTTGTCCTTTTGAACGTATCCTTTTTATCCCCTCAGAAGCTTTTAGGATTTAATTCTTGTCTTATTATTTCTTTTTATTTTTCCTACTTTGGTTTTATCTTCTTGAATCTGTGGTCTGATTTTTTTTAAATCAATCTTTAAAAATTCTCAGCCATTATCTCTTCAAATATTGTTTCTGTCCTATTCTTTCTCTTTTCCGTTTGGAACTCCAATCACGCATAAATTTGACCTCACTCTAACTTCTGCCTCTTACTCTCTTTTCTAAATTTACTATTGTTTTGTCTCTTTATTGATCTGGACAGTTTCAGCTTCTAGTTCACTAATTATCTCTTCTAATCTGCTATTAGATCCACCATTAAGTTCTAAATTTCACTTACTGTATTTCTTAGTTCTAAAATTTTTATTTGGTTCTTTCTCAAATCTGCTCTGCCATTTTATGGTTTCTAATGTTCTACTGAAAATTTTGTTCCTATCTTCTGTCTCCTTGATTTTAGCAAGCATAATTATTTTAAAGTCTCTCTCTTCTAGAGTCAGTACCTAGCTGGAGATAACTTATGAGAGTGTTTATATAGTCTGTTATGTATGCTATTTCTTTTCATAGTGCTTTATCTCCTTCTGCCTGGTTATCTTTGACTGAAAGTTTATCACTAAGTAGAAGAGATGTTTATAGAAATAATTTGAGGTCCCTGGGAACATTAGCCATCTAGGATCACTTTAATCTAATTTCGTGGACTAAGATTTTTTGGATTACTCTGATAACCTAAAGCAGAGCTGTAATCTGGGTTGTTTTTCTTCTTGTTCACCATTACAAAGCATTTAGAGCACAGAAGATATACCAGAGTTCCTACTCTTGGCAGGCCCTGGACTCTAATTTCCTTAGCCCCATAGATATAGCTTTCAAAAGCATTATTTAGCCTCTCAACTGACTCTTCTGGAATCAGAAATGCCCTAAGAAGGAAGGGACCTGAAACTAACCTCTCTAGTGGTCAACTTCTTTGGATTTAAGTCTGCACACAGATTTTTGAATTGGTGATTTTTCATCACCTTGTTAACTCTACAATGCCATTGTGTACTTTCTTTTCTTCCTTTCTTCCTCCCTCCCTCCCTTTCTTTTTAATTTTCTGTCCAGTTTTTTGTGTTTTCCTCTACAAAAAGGTTGGTCCAAATGACCTAGTATGTATCACCATAACTGGAAATTTTCTATATACAGCTTTACATCCTATTTAAGATTTTTAATATGACAACCTTCCCATGACATTAAACATTCTTTAAAAACATATTGTATTATATTACTATAGAAAATATGGTCACCTGTTGTTCTAGGATCATATTCTTCTCTCGCTCTACGTTGAGAACCATTCTCTTTGTATATTCTAGTTGTTTCTCTAGAAGGGTACAGTGAGACTGGGCTGAGCTTAACTGCATACTTATATCTATGAAAAAGAAAAAGTAATAATGAGTCAGTTAGTTATCACATAGATCAGAGAGTTATAACAAGAAATGTATTCTATGAATTCAATCAACAGCTAAAAGTTCAAGACTTCTTTAGTTCTAAATATTGACTCTCCCAAAGTTATGAACATACATTTCATGTATATCTCATTAATTATATATAACCAATTTAATGTTGTATCCTCATAAACACCCAGAGGGCATACTTCTGAAAAGGAAGGATTTCAGTGACCTGTGGGATAACAAAAAACCTGGCTCTTCCTGGGAAATAACACCATCTGGAAAATAGAGGACCTAAAGTCTCTTTCCTAATAAAACATTTCTTCTCTTTCAGGAAACTCAGGTATATGCATTCTACCATTCCCATTTTCCTCTGTTCTTGACTACTAACTGCACAGTTAATTCTATTTATAATAAGCAACCTCGTTCTAATTTGTTACTTTCCTCAGCTCTTTCTTCTACTTCTGTCCAATTACCTTGGGATCTTTTTTTTCTTCCCCATTTCTTCATCCTATTTATAAGCTGAAACACAAATTTGAACCTTGTTTATGAGGGTGATGTAGTGTTACAAGGAAAAAAAAGCCACAATTTTGAAGTGAAATTATATAAAGAACTTATGTTCTAAATCTCTAAAACAGATGTCCAGAAGTCCTTTTCATAATTTCCACAGAAACCTCAACCTACCTGTCTCTTTCTTCCAATTAATCTTTTAAGTTAAATATAATTTTTTTAATTTATTTTTATTGTTTTATGTTGTTTGATTACTAGTATTGCTTTATATTTTCTAATTTTAAAAAAACTAGTGAAAATATGAAGTATTTCAATTATATTATGGGCTAATAACATATTGGATTTTGTTGGTGTTCTGAAAATATTATAATTCCTAAACACAACTTGTCTAATTTTTCTTTTAATCTCAAAAATTTATGAACTGGGATAACAGATATAATAGAGGTAAGTTCAAAATTATATCCATTTAGTGCAAATACCAAAATGTCTGAGAATAAGCCCTCAACATTGGAATGCATATAAGAACAAAGATATTTGAGTAAATCTTCTTAGACTGGGCTTATTATTTTCAAGTTGTTAACTTTGGTAACCACTTGTTTCTGAGAACTATTGAATGTTCTTACCTTTTTTCTGCTTTATCAGTTCCTCGTGTGCCAGATTTCTCTCCTTTGTTTCATCCTCCAAGGCCTTTTTATACTGTGCCGCTTCTCTGGAAAGAATGTTCAGGTTATCTTCAGCTTGTGTTCTCTCTAACTCTAAACGATGAATCTTTTCCTGAAGAGTTTTTAAGGCTAAAATAAGAGCTGTTGAAAAAAAATTTGCTTGATATTTTAAGTGAGAATTTTTGAACACTTACAGTCATAGTGGCATATAAAAGTGAGCAGTATGTTTTTGTTAGTGAGCCAAAAAAAATAAGTAATTTATATTCCTCATAAAAAAGAAAAATGACAAAACTCTAAAGAGGGACAAATTCTAACATATCTTACAAAAACAATATATTTATGATTGTATTGAGTACTTTCCTAAATTTGAGATATGAGAAAGATAATAATCACTAAATTTAATAAAATAAATATATTTAAATTAAGGGAAAAAGATATATATATGTATATGTATATATTTATGTGTGTGTATATAGGTATATGGAGGGAGAGAGAGAGAGAGAGAGAGAGAGAGAGGGAGGGAGGGAGGGAGGGAGGGAGGAAGGTTGGGAGGCATAAGAGTCTGAGCATGGATAAAGAAAATTAAAATATAGTGTCCACTAATTAACAAGGAAACAGGTTTAAAGTTAAAAGTTTTTCTCAGTTCTTCATGTACTCAGTTTCAGTCAAACCACAAACATTTATTGTTTCTTTGTCCAAGATATAATGTTAATACTTAGGACATATAAGATAGAACATAGTTTCTTCCATTAAGAAAAAATTACAACCTAGTGGTTTAACTGATGTCAGGTTTGAAAGATTGTAAGTGTTACACATGTGCGACTGTGATTTCTTTTCAGCTATATTAATATCTTCATGATTCAGATAAGCTCAGAGTTATAAAATTTTCAAATATTATCTAACATTTTCTTCTCAGTTACTTTAAATTATAAAAAACTAGAGATGAGTGGAATATAAATAAATGTTATAGGTTAACTTTCATATAGTTTATATCCAATTAGAAAGATGTTTGCTAGAGATTATTTTTTGATTTGGATTACTATTTCTTCAGTTGCTTTGCTCCACAAAGCCAGTCTATTTATAATGGCAACCATTATTATAAAAGATTAAAAAACGACGTGACTATCATCATCTTAGAAAGTAACTTGTAATGGTGTAGGTATGCCTGGAGTCATAAATGTTTTCCTAATTCAATTTTAAGATCCTCCTAAGCTTATATTTTAAAAGTTATAATACTTGTATTTTGTAGTTACTCCAATGTACTGGATTCATGAGGAATTTTCAAGGGTAATTTCAGATATATGAAATTTCTGAATTTAATCCTTGAATAAGACAATTCTACTTAATTCATTAGTATTCTAATCATCTTGTTTATTAGAAGGATTCTCCAAATCTGACCTTTTATTCTTCAAAGAGTATTTTCCTATTTTCTAATGATGTTTTAATGATAAGCCTGCAATATGTGCCTAGATGGTTATATTAATTTTCATCTTATAGCTGAAGAAGCCAAAATAAAAAAATGTTAAATAACTTAAGTTTATAGAAACTTTAAGAAACAGAGTCAAAATTAGCAGTTTTACTAAGATTAGTTAAATACACAATCATCTTATTTTCTACATAAAAATGAAAAGTTTTGTATAATATACTTTGTACCATTCCCCAAATGTTAAGTAAGATTTTTTATTAGCATTACCTTGGCTATTTGGACCATGAAGCATTTTAGGAGAGGTAACTTCTAAGTTCACAGAATAGTGAGTCTGAGATGATTCATCACTCTGGGTGATTGATGGAACAAACACTCTTTCTGGAGGTTTAAGATAGCTTCCTACTATACTGTGCATTAATTCAGAATCCATTATCTGTACTTCTGTACTGTGCCAATAAAGGAATGGCACAGTATAGCATTTTTTCCTATGTGCATGACAAAAACATTAGACAAAAATTCAGATGAAACTTAACATAAATACATAATCATATACTGTGGAATTGTGTCTTTACAAAGTTAATTATCACAAACTCAACTATAATAAGTTCAGCAGTAAAAGAAAGAAAAGTGACTATTTACTCTATAAACAGTATAGACAATTCTGCCTGACTGTCAATGAGTATATACTCTGGAGTGAGCATTACATGCGTGGTGTGAATTTGCTTGTTTCTCAGTTGATCATAAGTTCATCATCTGAGCACCCCTCTAAAAGAGTTTGACTCTGGGGTTCAGAGAGAAAAGTATATATTCTAAAAGACAACACAGCTTTGAAACACAAGCCACCCACATAACATGATTCTCTAAGACTCCAATGTACTGGCTTCCTAAGGGATTTTCAAGGGTAATTTTGGATATATCAATTTCTGAGTCTAACCCTTGAATAAGACACAACTCCACTTAATGCACTGGCATTCTAATCATGTAGTTTAGAAGGGTTCCAAATCTGAAAATCTAAAATAGCTTTACCTTGTCATTTTGGGCTTTTTTTGTATGTTTGTTGGAGAGCCCTTTTAACCATCTTAGCAGTTAATTTTTAAATTTTCCCAAATCATTTTATTTTTCTTTCTGTAATTTAAATATTTTAGAAATGTATTCTACTTAATAGATTATAGTCAATGTTAAATAAATTAACTCATAACCACACTGAAAAAAACAGAAAATTGTTTATACACAAAACAATTTACCAGCACAATTTTTAGAACGAAAGCTTGCTTTAAAATGTAAATTTAGAATTCCTTTGTAGAATTATAATTAGCCTATTTTAATTTTTGAGAATTGTAAAATTTCAGTGATTTCACTACCTTCCCAATTCACAGGGCAAAGGAAGATACTTCCATGACTGTATTTCCTGGGATGGCAGGGAACATACTTCACTCAATAGGTTTTCTCCTTTAGCCACTGTCATGATGTGTTGTCTTCCAGGACATTCTCATCAGTCTAAATTAGAGGTTATAGAGCCTAGGAAGCTTTGCTAGAATACTTGATGCTCTTTGATCTTAGGAGGTGATCACTTTTGCTTTTGTTATTAGCACCAGCTACCATTTACTAAATATGTCTCTTTCCCTCTGGGTTCTTGCTGCTTAGACACTGTCTGCTCCCCACGGGAGACTGCATCTATCTAAGTTGCTGTTCCCTCAAAAAATAAGAGAGAAAATTTAGTTACAGCTGGCTCACAATAAAGTAAAGGTAGGGCCCCAAAGTACAGATGTTCTGAACATGGTTGTACATCTTCAGAGAGAGGTATGTGGTTGAAACTATCCAAAGAACTTTGGAGTTACTCAAGATATCTGATTCAGTTTTCAGCTCCTGCTGAGTCTCTCCAATAATGAAGAGAATGAAATTTTGCCATTAGTCACTATACACTGAAGTCCTTGGGAGGACTGTCTGCTTCCTCTGTCCCGAATATAGTATTATTTTACAAAGTCAATTTTTGCACCAATTAAAAAAAATTCAAGGGTTTTAGTGTATATGAAATGACTACTCAGAAGATACCAATAAGTTCAAAATTAGACCAAAGTTTATTTAAATTAAATGTGTAAACACATCTGAAAGTGGGCATAAGCAGAGTAATAACCTACTGGTATATGAAGAAAAGAAAGGAAACAGTAAAGAAATGAGAGAAAACAAGCCATGGGGTTCTCACTGGAATGGGGTTCCAGCTTAACACTTACAATCTAGCCCTGTATTATAAACAAGTGCTTAAAAACTACTCAAAGCTTATTTACATAAAGAACTGAGGCATCCTAGGAGAAAAACTCTGAAGGAATATGACAGATGTACAAAAACCCTGATCCAAAAATCAAAGCCTTAATTGGTGGAGGAGAGGAGGAGTGATTCTGAGTAGAGTATGGTGGTGGTCATTCTAATTCATCTTTGACCTAGTCCCATCTACTCATACATGGCTGTAGGGAAGAGAGAGGGCTGGAAGTAAAAAGTGAGAAATATTTCACCAAGATCTCTATAAAAGATTGAGGCACTAGCTGCCCTGCTTTGTATAAGATGTTATATTCCAATGAAGGGGGAAGTTCCCAGAGATCACTAACACAGTTTTGGCACTTTAATTAAGAGTTTTGTTGCATTGGTAGTACTGTTCAGCCAGAGAGAGACAGCAAGAGAGTGAGAGAGCAGCTGGAAGGGACATATTCATGGCATGTATGAGATAAATTTCTAGAAGAAATTTTCTGAAAATACAGAGAGCTGCCTAAACCCCATCCTTCAAGGAATGTGAATGTTTGGTATGAGGTCTAGCTGTAGGTTATTGAAAAGACCTCAGAAATTCTTGTTGGAGTATTCTGTCCCACAAGTAGGGGCAAAAGGCTGTAAAATGTGGGCCTCAATTGTATCAATAGCCTGGTAAAGCGTAGGAAAACTCAAGTTATGCCTGGAACCATTCCTGACAGCTTGTAAACAATCAGGGAAATTATCCATTGCCTCTATGGTGTATAAAATTAAGACATATTAATTGCCTGACAACTAAGGTGCCACTGCATAAAGAAATTATCCCCCCTAAAGGATGTGCTAGACACAAATACTTAACTGCAAAGCATTTTCACTTGTTCTTGAGGGAAGTAATTGTTCCAAAATGGTCCCTTTAAAAAACCAATGTCTATTCCTGCTGGTGGCATCATCTTTGTGTAATCTCATAGGACTATTAGGGAGACGGCATTTAGGAGGTAGTCATAGATACTACAATGGGTTCTTGAAACGGAGGACTCTCTGTTTCCCATACTGGTAATTCTTTCAAGTTTAGATTTTTTCCTTGGAGAGACTGGAGAAAGCTCTGTTTCTTTTATCTGGTTTTCTTTGTGTATGCATCTAGATTAATTTATCTAAAGAGCAAACACAGTAAAGGTTAGACTAACTTTATTTTATTCGTAATGTATATTACTTTAAAAAGTACTCTTACAATTGAGTAGAATAATTTGAGGTTAAGGAATTTGCCTTACAGATGCTCTAATAGATATTACAACCTATTATTTATAACATATAATAACTAAAGTGTTAAGATAGTGATATAAAAACTGACTGGTCAATAGAAATTAGTAAATCTAAGAACTTCACATAAATACTTCCATGGGATTCAACAAATGATTCATTTGTTGTTCATTCAATGAATGATGTTAGAAAAACTAGGGAAAAAATCCAGTTAAACCTTTCCATAATAGCACACATCAGTAGAAAACTTCAAATACACTACAGAGTTAAAATTTTTTTAACTTTAAAAATTATTTAAAAAAACAGTGAATAGTTAAAATAATCTTAGAAGGAGGCAAGATATTTTGTGTTTAAAGGCAGGAGGAAAATAAAGGAAAAGATACAAAGACTACATGAAAATTTATACTACAACATATAGAAATTATGAACAAATTTGAAAGACAAAAGAAAAGCAGAAGATAATATTTGCAATGATTTATGCAGCATTCTGGCCAGGAATGTGTAACCTGAATCTCAGTATATCACAAAAGCCGCAAATGGAAAACATTCTATTTTTTATAAAGGGGGGACCGTTTTCTTAAAAAATGTCAACGTCATAAAAAATGATGACACGGCTAGGTATATATATCCAAAAGAAAATTGAAAGCATGGTCTCAAATAGATATTTGTACACCCATATTCATAATGGCATTATTTACAATAGCCAAAAGGTGGAAACAACCCAAACGTCCATCAATGAATGAACAGATAAACAAAATGTATATACATACAATGTAATACTATTTGGCCTTAAAAAGAGAAGGAAATTCTGACACACGCTAAAACATGGATGAACACTGAAGACACTATGTTAAGTGAAATAAACCAGTCACAGAAAGACAAATACTGTATGATTCTACTTATATGAGGTATCTAGAGTCGTCAAACTCATAGAAACAGAAAGTAGAATGGTAGCTGAGGGGAAGGGTAAATGGGGAGTTGTAGAATTTCAGTTTTGCCAGATGAAAAAGTTCTGGAGATTGGTTGTACAACAATGTGTGGCAGGGGAGACAAGTTAAAAACAAGATATGATTCAACAGGATAAGTTCCATAACAAAAGCATACACAGAGTGTTATGGGAGCACAGAAGAGGGATTATCTAACTCTGATTGACAGAGAGATAAGTAAAGCCAGGAATAATTTGGAATTATGAACAGTTTTGAAAGAGCAGTTTAGGTAAATATGGGAGAGCGGACATATACCCTGACTTTTGCTTCCTCTTCAAAGCCCACTAAAATAATATTAAAACTTTTTAAAAAAGATATAAACCTGAAAGGACAAAGAAATCAGAAAACATAACAACATAACTTTGGAAAATGGAAAACAGATGTACAAGTAATAACAGACTTAGCTAATGCAAAAAGGCAGATTCCTAACTCAAGTAATAAAAGTGACTTTTAAGTTTACCCTATAAAACCTCCAAAATGGCTCATGTATTAGCTACACCTCTGTAGTAAATTTGTAAGTTGTTAAGATAGGGCTGAAACCTAGTGAATAGGATGAAAGTTTAATTTAGAAGTAAATTATATGCCCAAATCTCCTTTGCTTCTCCATACAACCAAAAGACTACTTTATCCCCTCATCTGGGAAGAAGACCAGTAGTTGTTGTTCTGTTTTGTTTTGTTTTTAATGAAGAGGGACTTTTAGAGTATCTCTGGACTGGGAGACACTCAGCACAGGTGAGGGTAGGAAACCAGACTGAAAGGAGGAACATTCAGTACACAGAATACTGGCAGTCTACATATCCAAGTGGAGACGGGAAGACCCTTATCAAGGGAATATGACTAGCCCAAGTTAACAAAGATACTAAAGACAATAAAATGAATGGATTGGATGGATGTGGAATTTCCAATCAGTTTTTTAGTGCTCCACTCTTAAATATAAGTTGTTTAACAAAGGCTTACCAGACATTGAGGAAAGATATGAAAGACAGAGATCAAAACAAGCAAACAAAGGCTTAACAGGAACACAAAATTTGGAAATACATAATTAGGAGACAGAAGTATAATCACTGAGGGACATGACAGATTCTAGTGAATTTGTCTGGAGCATAGTGAGTAAATGTTGGCAATAAGAGATGGCTAAAAAGGTATATGAGGGCCAAACCACAAAGGATTTGGTATATCACACAAGTAGTTCATATTTTATAGGATCTGGCAATAGGGAGCTAATAAAGGATATAAAGGGGAATAACACGATCAGGTTTGTATTCTGAGTTTATTCAGATGGCCCTGAGGTAGACTGGAGGGAGAAGAAATTACAGGCAGAGAGACAATTTAAGAGGTTACTGAAGTAATTAAGATGAGAAAAAATATAAGGCCTGAACTAAGACTGTAGTAAATGAGATCAACATGAAAGATTCTTAGAAGATACAATCAAAAGGACTTAGGAACCAACTAGATATGTGAAATGGGGGAGAGGAAAGAATCAAAACCACGCTCCAAAATTTCACCTGTGCAAGTAAAGAGATGGTGGTGGCATTAAGAGAAATAAGAAATAATATAGGGCTTCCCTGGTGGCACAGTGGTTGAGAATCCGCCTGCTGATGCAGGTGACAAGGGTTTGTGCCCCGGTCCGGGAAGATCCCACCTGCCGCGGAGCGGCTAGGCCCGTGAGCCATGGCCACTGAGCCTGCGCGTCTGGAGCCTGCGCGTCTGGAGCCTGTGCTCCGCAACAGCGGAGAGGCCACAACAGTGAGAGGCCCGCGTACCGCAAAAAAAAAAAAAAGAAAAAAAAAGTAATATAAAAGGAGATACAAGTCTGATGGAAAACAACGAACTCTGTTTTAGATATAGTTGAATTTGAGGTTCCCACAGACAAAGTCAAAGTAAGAACAACAAGTAATTGTTTAGTATCTACATTTAATATGCTATGCCCTGTAGAAATAAACACACAGGGCATGGCTTCTGCAGTCAAATAGTTTGCAATCTCACTGCTGAAAAAAGACAAACAAGAGACAATGAAAAGGGAGGAAAAAAAGGTTTGCTTATTTCACAATTATTAAATTTTATTATTATTATTATTTATTATAATTATTAAAATTTTATTGACCATTCTTCAATCTCATTATCCTAAATGAGTCTAAAGAAATATGATTACATGAGTAAAATACCTTGTTTTTTAAAGAGTACAAAGCAATCTTTGTATAATCTTTTACAAATATTTTATAAGTTATAACACAGCATCTAATTGTTAGGTGTACAGTTAATTCTCAATGCTATGCTGTAAGAGCTACCTGATTTCCAAGCAAACATATCAATTTGTGGATTTAAGATAACTAGACTTATGAACATTTTATCTAATAATCAGAAAGTTAAATTTTTTCTTACTGAACTTGAATATAAATAAGTTTAAAACTTAAAAATGTCAGAGATTATTTAAATGATGAGACTCTCCATCATCTTTACCTGTACTTTATCTTGAATATTCAGTTCAGAGAAAGTGTTCCTGATTCAATATAAAGTGAATAAAGGGTATACAATTATATAATTATAGTTCAATTTTTAAAAAGGACAAAGATAAGCATAGATAAAAGACTACATATGTATTAAACAATAATAATATTTATTATAATATATTATATACAATAAATAATAATTGTAAATATATTAAATGTTACTAGATGAACAATAGATTTTTATTTTCTTATTTCTACCTTATTTTTTATTTCTACCCTATACATTCTCTACAATAACTACATATTAGTTTTATAATAAGAAACAAAAATTTACTAAAATAGTTTCCTTTTAATTAGATTTCTACAGAGGTAGAAAATAGCAAAGATGTAGAGTATCAATGGCTTATATTGATATTTGTAGAAGCACTTACATCTTTTCATTTTTAAGGGTCTTATGCCTCTTATATCAACATAAACTCAGGGAGGACAATTATGTTTATTTCTTCTGTAAGCTTCTACAATCTAAATTGCTTTGCTCTGCAAAGGGGCATTGTATCCTCAGGGCCTAATCCAAAAAATACTTGTAAAATGAATCCCCTGAAACTAATTTGATAGGTCAACAACTTTTCCCTACCTTCTTACACTAATGTTTGTCACAGTTAAACCCAACAATTCTATAATTACTATCCTAAGTTTTAAAAAATCACATATTATACCTTGGCATATACTTTTGCATACAGTATATACTCTGTTTCTAACCATTTCTCTTGTAAACAATAAACAGAAACCTCAATTAAATAGAGTAGAGAGATCATAAAGGGGAGCTCTCATGCCCTGTGACATAGCTGAGTCCAGCAGGTAGAAGAAATACTCTTCTTTCCTGGCAAGGATTCAGCCAATGAAAAGCCATAGACTCTTTGTTTACTATAGCTCTCCCAACTTCCTTTTCCCCTCTATAAAAGAGTTCACCTTCTGTTGCCCTGCAGGGATTTGCACAGGGCTCACCACAGTTGCAGACTCCAAATTGTAATTTTCTGCTGATACCAAATAAACCCATTTTTGCTGGAAAAATATCTGGCAGTCTGTTTTGGGTCAACACCCTTTAGAATGGTTGATGGCAAACTTATTACATGTAGAAAGAATTTAGAAATTGAGTCAACAAATAATGAATTTTAAAGTTAACAATCCTCAGATTAGTTGCTACAAATCCTCCTTGGCCTTTACTTTTTTTTTTCTCCCACAGATAGAGCATACACAATAATCAGAATTAATTACGGGAGTACTGATTAATCAGGCAGCCCAAGGGGGAATGAGCTGTTGGACAATGATAAATAACTAAAGCTTACCTATTTAATTGCCCAAATTTATTTCAACTAGTTTTAAAAGAGATATTTCTAAAATGCTTAATCTACTTTTCTTCGTTTTAGGCAGAGTATACTCAACACAATTTAACCTTGAGGATATCACAATAGCATTTTAATTATGCACAATGATACTTAGAGAATCACACTGATATTTGTTGGATTATTTGCCCTTTCACTGGAAAATTCCAGACTGTTACAGATTTTGTTTTCTGTCTTTTCACCTCTTGCTATCTCTTCCATTCCTGCCTGCTTATGAACTGTCTACTTGACTCTAGTAGAATATCCCTCCCCTTTCTAACTGCTTTCCCAACCTAAAACAAGTAAGAAACAATAAAATAATCACACTTCATTCATTAGCCACTCAGAGATGAAAAACATAGTCCTTGGCAGCCCTTAAAATGTTCATAGCTTAATTATACTAGAAAGGGTGCTATAGGAACCCAGAGGACAGGCATCTAAACAATTCCGGGGGTTTCAGAGATGGCTTCCTGGAGGAGCTAGTTCTTAAACTGAAAAAGGATGAATGAGTAGGATTTGATAGGCAAAAGAAAGTGAGAGAATGGGTAGAGAAGAAGATCAAGTGTACAAGCAAAAGAAATAGCATGGTAATAATAAAACTAGGGATACCTCACATTTATTGAATGCTTATTATGTGAATTAATTTACTAAGATCCACATAACAACTCTATAATGCACAATTATTCCAATTTTAGAGATGAGTAAACTGTGGCACAGAAAAACTGTGTTTTGCCCAACACAACTAAAGTGGCAAAGTCAGAACTTGGCTCAAAGTTTGGCTTTAAACCTCACACTTTTGACTCAGGCAGTTTGGCTCTAAAGGTCACACTTTTAACCACCATGCTATATTGCTGATTTATGCAAAGTTATGAGAGCTAGAGAGGATGTGCTGTTTTGAGCAAGCTACTGCAAGAAATGTACAAAGCTGGAAGATTGCAAATGTGCCTGAGTGTTGCAGAAGAGGAGGCAGAAACCAGATCTGAGGAGGCTTGTAAGCCAGGCACAGGTGTTTGGATTTTATCCCGCAGGCAATAAGAGCCACTCAGCAGAGGAGTAGCAGTATCACATTGCCTTTGATAAAGATTTCTGTGAGTTAGAATGGAGAAAAACAAGCAGAGGCTAGAAGTCCAGACAGAAGACTATTCCAGAATGCTATGTGAGGCAATAAAGATCCGAACCAAAGCAACAGAAGTGGGGATGAAAAGAAGGGGACAAATTAGAGATAATTAGGATACTGAATTCATAGAATGTATGACTGGGATGAGGAAAATTAACGATAGGGTGAAATTAAATATAGCTCTAGTCAAAGCAGAAAACAGATTTTGAGGGGTGTCGAGGTGATTAAAAAAAGGTTCATTTTAGACATGCTTCACGTACTTGTGGGACAATAAAAACATAAAAACAGCTACCACTTACATTGAGCTTAGTGCCAGGCACTGTCAAAGAAATTTACATGTATTGATCCACAGAATAGTCTAGGCAACCCTATGAGGTATTTATATTCATTTCATTTTACATGAGGCAACTGAGAAGTTAAGTAACTTTGCCAAAGGTCAGAGTTATAAGTGGCTGAGCTGGGACTTGAGCCCATGTACCCCAGATCAGGCTGTATTCTGCCTTTAATAGAGACGTGTCAGTTGTATAGATGAGTCTGGCATCCAAGAAGAATGGTTTAGACTAAAGATAAGTATTTGAAAATCATCAGTATATATAGGTGGCAGCTGAAGTCATGAATATTCACTTAGGGGTTCCCTGGTGGCTCAGTGGTTGAGAGTCTGCCTGCCGATGCAGGGGACACGGGTTCGTGCCCCGGTCCGGGAAGATCCCACATGCCGCGGAGCGGCTAGGCCCGTGAGCCATGGCCGCTGAGCCTGCGCATCCAGAGCCTGTGCTCCGCAACGGGTGAGGCCACAACAGAGAGAGGCCCGCGTAAGGCAAAAAAAAAAAAAAAAAAAAAAAAATTCACTTAGATATAGAGTATGCAGTTTTTCTCTAAGTATGGTTCTTCAATCACTTAGGTATGAATACCTCGAGGATATTTAATAAAAGTGAAGATTCCTGGGCATCACCCAGGTCCACAGAAACAGAATCTCTGAGCATAAGGCATAGAAATATATAATTTTCACTCCCCAATTGATTCTTATGCAAAAAAGTTTGAAGATCACTGATGAGGAATGAGCAAAGAAATGTGTAACAATGACACTGAGTTTATTAGAACTGTGCCTACAGTGCGAGTAAACAAGCTCTGAAGAAGTATAATAAGGGCCTAAGCAAGCATCTGATGGATCTTTTATCAAATGTAAGTCACCACCTATTGTAAGATGCACTATTCTTTCACGTAACACAAGAAGGGAAAAATAGGAGACCTCTCATGTAAAGCTGGAACAACAGAAGGGCCACAAATACTGTGTAGAATAAATGGAAACTAAACCCACAAAGTAGAAAGAGCAAGAAAACTTGAATGCCTCTACCTTTCAAGTACTGGCACCAGGTAGAGGGACTTTTATCCAAAAGACAATTCTTACACAGCTTTACAGTCTGAATTCACACTACCAGTGGGGTAAAAAACAAAACAAAACAAAACAAATATAAATCTCAAACAGAGAATTTAATTTAAAATGGCCTCAGGTAGTAGGGCAAATGACTGCTAGAGGCAAATGCAAGTTCTTTCTGAAGTAATCTGATTTCAATCCAGGCCAATAATGATTACAAGATGTATCCCTATTTTAGAAGTGTTTCTAAATGTGAAAAAAAAGTCTTAGAATCACTAAAATGCAGTAAATGGAAAGTATACCAAGCTATTCTGAATGCCCAGAAACTTTGGAGTGGAGTGGCTATTTTCTGGCTCTCAAAGGCACTTCATACATAATTTCATATAGGTGTTGATTTGTTTTTAAAAGTAAGAACTACAAAATAAAGATTATTTAAAATTCTAAAAATCCTTTTCCTTCCCATCACATTAAACATTTTTAATTATTCCTCTAAATATAAAAAATCTCATCCATTAAAAAAATATAAATCAAACAAACAAAACAAACAACAAGTGAGATCAGACAAGTTATACCCCAGAGTCCATGTAAATGCTTCAGTGTTCACTGGGACTTTGAGAACTAGATTGCAAAATTCACCACAGGCCCTGGTAACAGTCCAGACACAACAGGAGGAAGAGCAAACTTTGCTCCTGCCAAAGATGATGATTTACAGTCCCAGTCCAATACTTGGTGTTCTTTCTTTCACTCACAGGCCACAAACATACTATCTTAATATTTTCATTATATCCAGAATACCCTGGCCCTTTTTAAGAAAAATTGATCCCTTCCTAACAATGCCGCCGTGAAAAAAAAATTCCTTTAGCACTTTTATAATTTCCCAGTAAAGGAGTGTATTCCTTGCCCAGCCATGCACTTTCCATCTTTTCCAAGGGAAGTATAAAACACTGCACAAATTACACACCATAATTGCTCTGGGAACTTAGAAAACTGCAATTTCATTGAATAGCAAGCATATCATCCAAACAGGTGGTTAAAGGACTAAAATGGCTTTAGAGTGAAAGTAAGCACCAATTGATCACTGTGAGGAGTTCCCTAATTCAAATGTGTGACTTACAAATAAACTAGTTATACAGCCAAACTGCTGGCTTCTCCTCATTTTTAGTAGATGAAGGTCCTCAAAATCCCTCTCACAGCACAATCTGCCTAGAGCAATTGATAAAAGAATTCTAATTTGAATCTCACACTTGCCACTCCCTGCCACAGTACCTCTTTCACTCAGGAAAGCTATTTCCTATCCCAGGAGCAAATGTATACATATATGTATATACATGAGCACAGGGATTTTTCTAAGACTGCAGAAAGTGAAGTTTCCCACATCCCTACCTACAATTTAATATTCACCTTCCCACAGAAACAAGAGAATAATGGTTTTATAGTGCCACTGCTGTTCCAAACATGGTATAAAAATATTGTTTTGGAACTTCCCTGGTGGCACAATGGTTAAGAATCCGCCTGCCAATGCAGGGGACAAGGGTTCGATCCCTGGTCCGGGAAAATCCCGCATGCTGCGGAGCAACTAAGCCTGTGCGCCACAACTACTGAAGCCCATGCACTCTAGCGCCCACATGCCACAACTACTGAGCCCACGTGCTGCAACTACTGAAGCCTGGGCGCCTAGAGCCCATGCTCTGCAGCAAGAGAAACCACAGCAATGAGAAGCCTGCGCACCACGACGAAGAGTAGCCCCTGTGTACAGCAACTAGAGAAGGCCCACATGCAGCAATGAAGACCCAACACAGCCAAAAAATAAATAAGAATTTTTAAAAGAAGAAAAGTTTTTTTAAAAATATATTGTTTCTATGTCTATCTGTGGAAAATTCACTCTGAATGTCAATGTCAACCTACTTGGTAACTCTTGGGATAAAGTTTGTTAGCACAGTTTATGTACTATGTAATATTTAATGAAACAATTTTTTTAAGTGGCCCATAATCCAATTATACAGAAACTCCTATTAACATGTTTTTTTAAAAAAGTAGTATACCCACAGGTAACAAAACTTAAACAGCACAGAGAAGCACAAAATAAAAAGTAATAACTTTTCTACTCCTAGACCATTGACTCCCAACCACATCTACTGCTTTCCCCTCTCTGAGGGTAACCACCAACAGCAGATTCTTAAGAATAGAAAGAAAAACAATTATTCATATACCTAAGTACTTTTCTTTTGGTGACTTTCCTGTCATATACATCAATCAACAGGAAAGATTTATCAGATTCTAGAATCTTGGCAATCTCTTCGATTATAGAATTACTGGTTCATTCCTTACCATTGCATCCCTGTTGCTGTTGCTACTCTCTTGGATTTAGCGATGACTAATTCTTTTCTGAGGCATTTCCCCCTCCATTTCTATGGATCTGAGGACTGAATCTGCATGGTTCTCCTAAGGAATATGACATAATGGAAAGAGCTCTGGATTGAGTTGTAAGACCTGGGTTCTTTCCTGTTTCTGACACTTATATAACATGTAATCTTAGTTGTTACTTCCTTTCTCTTAGCTTTGGAAAATATAAAGTATTATGTAAATATACAATGGTAGAAGTAGAAGTGATAAACTCTTTATCATTCTCTTCTCGGAGTTTCAGTTTCCTTACAACTTAGCCTTTATATATATATTAATCTCTTGACATAAATTCTTCCCTTCCCCCCCTGTAATAATTCAGCTTCCTGTATTTCTGTTTCCTAAATTTTTCTGACATGTCAGGTTTTCATTCCTCCTAATCAGCAATGTAATTCCTCTCTCTCTCTCTCTCTCTCTCTCTCTCTCTCTCTCTCTCTCTCTCTCTCTCTCTCTACACACACACACACACACACACACACACTGTTGACATTAAACTATTTCTGAAGTTTTTACCGCTTTACATTTCTAGAAATTTTACCTTTAGAGGGACTTTTTTTTTTTTTTTTTTTTTTTTGCGTCACGCAGGCCTCTCACTGTTGTGGCCTCTCCCGTTGCGGAGCACAGGCTCTGGACGCGCAGGCTCAGCGGCCATGGCTCACCCGCCTAGCCGCTCCGCGGCATGTGGGATCTTCCCAGACCGGGGCACGAACCCATGTGCCCTGCATCGGCAGGCGGACTCTTAACCACTGCACCACCAGGGAAATCCTAGAGGGACTTTTGTTTATATAATGCATTTCCATTCTCCCTAATGAGCAAAGGTACTTGTAACCTGTACTGTTTGATAAGGCAGTATAGCATAGTGGCTAAGAGGTGGGCTCTGCAGCAAGACTCCTTGGGGGTGAATCCTGTGTGATCTAAGCCAAGTTTCTTAAACTTTCCATGGTTTTCCCCTACCTATAAAATGGGAATAATAAGTCTATATACCTATTTCAGAGAATTATATGTGATGAATCAATACTAAGTTCTTAGAATAGAGCTTGACTCATAGTTAGAACTTGGTAAATCTTATTGATATCTAAAAATCTTTATACGTTGAATATCACGTCCAAAATTTTGTTACTATAATCATTGATGTCCACAATGATACTGAGAAACCACAAAATACAAAAATCCCTTTTGAACTATCAAAACCTAAACTATATCCAGTACTGTTCTAATATCATGCCATATTATGAAGTTTCCAAACAGTAGTCTATAAATGGCATATGACTTTTCACAAAGTGGAATGCTCCATTCCCCACAATATTTAACTTACTTATAGTAACTTTACACTGCTGCCGTACAAACCCAATTTTTATACCTAAAGCCTTCATTACACCCAGCCCTCCTCAAGCAACAATATTGAGGGTTGTCCTAATATATTTGCTTTTTATCTACTCAAGATGATAATTTATTTCTTATCAAGTACTGACTGACCACCATTTCTCTGAATTTTAAAAGTTCACATCCACTCAGATGTCCCAGAGGCACCTCAAACTCATATCTGAAACTTAATATATCATCTTCCCCTAAAAACTCTTTTTCTTCTTAGATTTTTAATCTCACTTAATGGTATCATCCCCCTACTCCTCAACCTCAAGTCCTGAGGATTTCAACACCTAAAACACTTCTTGAATCACCTATACTGTCTCATCCTTACCACCACTAACTAGGTGCCCTAGCCTAGGCCCTCATCATTTTTTGCCTGGACTACTACAGTGGCCTTCTAAAGTGATTTCCCTGACACTGATCGTGTCCCACTAAAACTATACTCTTCTCTGCCTCTAGAGTGATCTACCTAAAATTACAATCCAGCCATGTCACTTCAATGTTTAAAACTCTTCAGTGACTCCTCACTGCCTTCAGGATAAAGATCAAGCATGTTCTCAGGACCTTGATGACCCGTTCTCTATCAATCTAATTCTTTTCTCCAGCCTGCCTATACTGAGTGAACACATTTCTAGTGTTCATATTGTATTCTCTTCCTAGAATATTCTTACTCATTATGCAACACACAGTTTATCAGTTAATCTGTCCATGAAGCTTTCCCTTTGCATACTTGTATGCTTAATATATTATATTGAAATAATCTGTTCATGTCCTCCCCATTAAACTGAAAGCCTTGAGGACAGGGATCAAGCCTCATTCATTTTTATAACTTTAGCACCTAATTCAATACTTAATAAATGCTTGCTAAACTGAAATGAATTAAAGGCCTAAAAGCCATGCAGAGTTTTAAGATAAATGCTAGTGACAAGTCATCTCAATATGAGGTAAAAGGACGATGCCTATGCCATTCAGACAAAAGAGGGTTCTAGTCACTAACAGTAGTGCCTGAGTTATTCTTTCAAAGAGCAACACACCTAGGTTTGTCTCCTTAGCATCCAGAGCTCCATATTCATAATTCCAATTCTTATTCCTATTAGCAAGCTGCAATATCTTAACCACACCAACTTTTGACATGTATGTCTGAAGTGAACAACTGTTCTAAATGGCTGAAGTAATCTATTGATGGACAGAGTTGTTGACAGGCTGATCTGTAAAGAGACACCATTAAGCCCTTACTTTTTTTCAAAACGGACTTGTTGGCACAGCTGTTAAGGTCTTAACATGAGAAATAGCATATGTTATTGAATAGCACAGAGGGGAAAAGGACAAACCAGATTTTCCTGCCTAGCTGAGGTAGAAGCTTAGTTAAGATAATCAAAATACATTTTACTTAAAATGCACCTATGAAAATTGGAATGACCTTCCTCTTATATCTTCCAATTCTTCATTAGTTTCCAATGTGCATCCTTTACTTCTAGCTAACCTTGCCAAATGCTGAAAGTGTTGAGGGCCTCCCAATGTACCACTAGCAGCCAAACTACAAGAGGCATAGAGACCCTATTATGATGGCTAAGCATGAGATATCATTATTGTTCCTAAGAACTTCTCTTGCATCCAAATAGAGACTACACCTGTGACTGTGTCGGCATAACTCACTTCATTTAAGACTGAGATGACTTTTCAGTAAAGCTAATGTTAGGAATCTGCATAATTTTCAGTTTTCATTCCACTTCAATTCCAATACTATTTGCTGAGTGCCTAACATGTGCCAGACTTTGTGCTAGACATGGAGGTAGAAAGAGGAAGAGGGCATAGTCTGAGGGGAAATAAATGCAATGCTTAACCAATGTGGGCCTTTGAACTTGCTCTAAACTAGTACTAATCTGGTATCCCACAAAAATTGGGGTTGACCCTCCAATGCTGCTTTCATCATGGTAACCAGCCAAGTTTGCCAGTCCAGCTCAGATGAGCCTTAGCTAAGACAGACTCAGCCTTTTGTCCTTGAACTAAAAACTTCCTATTGGCCACAAACTACATTTCATTGAAAGGTATACAAGGGTTGTAGCACAGCAAAACCAAAAGGCATGGCCAAAGGCATTTGCACTGATAAGTTCAATCATTAATAATATTATTCTTAAGGGCTTCCCTGGTGGTGCAGTGGTTAAGAATCCGTCTGCCAGTGTAGGGGACACGGGTTCAAGCCCTGGTCCGGGAAGATCCCACATGCCGCGGAGCAACTAAGCCCGTGAGCCACAACTACTGAGCCTGCGCTCTGGAGCCCGTGAGCCACAGCTACTGAGTCCGTGAGTCACAACTACTGAGCCCGCGAGCCACCAACTACTGAAGCCCGCGCGCCTAGAGCCCGTGCTCTGCAACAAGAGAAGCCACGACGAGAAGCTCGCGCACTGCAATGAAGAGCAGCCCCCGCTCGCCTCAACTAAAGAAAGCCCACGCGCAGCAATGAAGACCCAACACAGCCAAAAATAAAATTTAAATAAATAAATAATATTATTCTTATGTATATGAATACTGCTAACAACTTCTTATACTTACATTATATATAAATCCATAATATTTTACTGTGCTAGATGAGAGATTAGGGTGAGAGTATTTGGAAACAGGTTTGACAAAAAACTGAAAACAATATATATACTGTTTTTTTTCCCCGATTACAAAAGTAATACATGCCCATTCTACAAAATTTGGGAATGACAGAAGAAAATAACAATCACTATAAACTCTAGCAATCTAAGATTGTTAAGGTATTATTAATACTTTGGTATCTATTAAGTCAATCTTTTATTATTTTAACCAAAGTTAGGATTGTATCATACAATGTTTATGTAAATTGCCTTTCTACTTAACAATATACGATAAACATTTTCTTGTATCATTAAATATTCTTTTAAAGTATAGGGGTTTTTTTTAGTGGCAGTAGATAAATATTTATGTAAATTACCAATTTTTTTAAATTAGGATACAGGATATAGTATTAAGTTAAAGACAGTTTTGATGCTTCTGATACATACTGTCAAATTGCCCGGAGCTATTTTATTTTTTTATTTTATTTTATTTTTTAACATTTTTATTGGAGTATAATTGCTTTACAATGGGCTGTTAGTTTCTGCTTTATAACAAAGTGAATCAGTTATACATATACATATATCCCCATATCTCCTCCCTCTTTCATCTCCCTCCCACTCTCCCTATCCCACCCACCCTTCTAGCTGGTCACAAAGCACCGAACTGATCTCCTGAAGCTATTTTAAATTAAGACATTGATATTTAAACCTCTGTCACCTGGGACAGCCTTAGTTCTCAGAGCTCCTGGTCCGAGCTTCTTCCCTTTGGTGGATTCTTGGCTTTTCTCCCAGCATGGCCCCCAAACACCAATCTTCACTTCCACCCCAAGCAAAGAAACCGAAGAAACCGAGACGGACTCCTGCCTCCAGGCCAGAGAAAACGTCTGCTTCTCCGAACTTGCCGAAGGAAGAAAAAGAACAGCAAGAAGCAATTGAACATATTGATGAAGTACAAAATGAAATAGACAGACTTAACGAACAAGCCAGTGAGGAGATTTTGAAAGTAGAACAGAAATATAACAAACTCCGCCAACCATTTTTTCAGAAGAGGTCGGAATTGATCGCCAAAATCCCAAATTTGGGGTAACAACATTTGTTAACCATCCACAAGTGTCTGCACTGCTTGGGGAGGAGGATGAAGAGGCGCTGCATTATTTGACAAGAGTCGAAGTGACAGAGTTTGAAGATATTAAATCAGGTTACAGAATAGATTTTTATTTTGATGAAAACCCTTACTTTGAAAATAAAGTTCTTTCCAAAGAATTTCATCTGAATGAGAGTGGTGATCCATCTTCAAAGTCCACTGAAATCAAATGGAAATCCGGAAAGGATTTGACAAAACGTTCAAGTCAAACGCAGAATAAAGCCAGCAGGAAGAGACAGCATGAGGAACCAGAAAGCTTCTTCACCTGGTTTACTGATCATTCTGATGCAGGTGCAGATGAGTTAGGAGAGGTCATCAAAGATGATATTTGGCCAAATCCATTACAGTACTACTTGGTTCCAGACATGGATGATGAGGAAGGGGAAGGAGAAGATGATGATGATGATGATGAAGAGGAGGAAGGGTTGGAAGATATTGATGAAGAAGGGGATGAGGATGAAGGTGAAGAAGATGAAGATGATGATGAGGGGGAGGAAGGAGAGGAAGATGAAGGAGAAGATGACTAATGGAACACTGATGGATTCCAACCTTCCTTTTTAAATTTTCTCCAGTCCCTGGGAGCAAGTTGCAGTCTTTTTTTTTTTCCCCTCCTTCTCCTCTTGTGCTCAATTGCCCTGTTTTTGAGGTCTCTTTTCTCCTTTATACGATGGCTCACAACTTATTTTGGGGGGAAATACCTTGAGCAGAATTCAGTGGGAAAAGAATCTCTACCCCTTTCTGTTCCAAATTCATTTTTATCCCTTCCTGTCTCAACAAAAACTTTATGGAATCAACACCACCATGCTCTGTGGGAAAAAAGAAAAACCTTCTGCTCCCTTAGCTCTGCTGGAAGCTGGAGGGTGCTAGGCCCCTGTGTAGTAGTGCATAGAATTCTAGCTTTTTTTCCTCCTTTCTCTGTATATTGGGCTCAGAGATTACACTGTGTCTCTATGTGAATATGGACAGTTAGCATTTACCAACATGTATCTGTCTACTTTCTCTTGTTTAAAAAAAGAAAAAAAAAACTTAAAAAATGGGGTTATAGAAGGTCAGCAAAGGGTGGGTTTGAGATGTTTGGGTGGGTTAAGTGGGCATTTTGACAACATGGCTTCTCCTTTGGCATGTTTAATTGTGATGTTTAACGGACATCCTTGCAGTTTAAGATGACACTTTTAAAATAAAATTCTCTCCTAATGATGACTTGAGCCCTGCCACTTGATGGGAGAATCAGCAGAACCTGTAGGATCTTATTTGCAATTGACATTCTCTATTGTAATTTTGTTCCTGTTTATTTTTAAATTTTTCTTTTTGTTTCACTGGAAAGGAAAGATGATGCTCAGTTTTAAACGTTAAAAGTGTACAAGTTGCTTTGTTACAATAAAACTAAATGTGTACACACACACACAAAAATTAAGACATTACTGGAGCTTTGCTTAGACTGAGACAAAGTCCTAAAGTTCACAATTCTCACCATGTCTTGAGACTATTTCTCCAATCTATAATATTTTTAACTTTTACAAAGCCATCAACTGTCATTAATTTAGCATTAGCTTTAACATACTTGTTAATTATAGTTTGTGTGATTTAATTAAATTGCTTTAAGAAACTTAGTTTTATTTTAGCAAGGTCTGGACACATCTGCCTTCCTCTGTAGTTCCTTAAGAGCAGAGACCATATTTTATTCATTATTCTATTATCCACTGGCCTTATTAAATGATAGTCATTCAATAAGCATTTGTTGCACTTGATTCAATTAATGTAGAAATACATAAAAAGAAACACATCTAAGGCTAATAGCTAACAAACATTTATTAGTATATGTAATGCATACATTCTGCTTCTCTGAAATCTGGATTCAACTTTAAATTATATTTGGCAACATTTTTTTATTTCATTGTGGTACATAAAGTAATGCTGCGCCTTACAATCTCTGATATCTTAAATTCAATGAATAAAGTCTTCATAAAACCATACATTGAGAACATTTTTCTCATGCTACTAAATAAGTAAATGTGAAGTGCTGATCATGGATCTCTACAGCTGCACAAAGATGTGAGGGGCTATCCCATATAGGTGGCTCCCCTGCTCCATTAAATCAGTGTGTTAGGTCTTCAAGGCCAGAACTTCACCTTATTCATCTCTGTATTTCTAGTATGTGCTCTCTAGGGGCTCAATAAAGATCAGCTAAATGAATAAAAACATTTGGCTTGGGGGAAGGGAATGATTGGGTGACAGGGGATGAGCCATGCTGTAAAGGAAGAAAACAAACTATAAAGATAATGTAACTTAAGAAATAAAAAGAAGGAAATATACTTATTATTCTAAATATTTAAAGATTATAGATCTACAACTCACTATGGTTTATACAGTATTTATCAAAATGTGTCCTACGGAATACTAATTTTATAGGATATTAATTGGAGTTACTCCATAAATTAAATAGATTTCCAGGCAAATAAAATTAAACTAATTTGGGGAGATTAGTGAAGCAACGTTAACCAACTTCCTCACCAGCAAATTTTATCAGTATATTTAACATTCTACTATCATTTTGAATTTTTCAAAACAGAGAGAGAGCATGCATCTCCCAAACTTATTTGCAACAGAAAATTTTTTGGGGGGTCCTCCTGAGAAATCAGTGTTCCACAGAACAGACTTCAGGTAATACCTATATACAGAATCTTCAAAGCAGCTCTACATGGAAGACAGCTATCAAAACATCATGAGAATTGATAACAAAATAACAACTGGTAACAGAAATAAAGAGTAAATTGTCTAAAGCATCTGTACTGCATACATAGAAATTCATATTTCCAGTGGAGGAGAGTAAAGGAAGAGAAGTAAAGAGACTGTCCTATTAAAAAAAAGGGTTAAAGATTGTAGTATTCATGCATTTAAGTTCACTTGATTTAGTAAACAACTACTCTGGTATATCTGACTAAATGGTACTCCAAAATTGTAGTGTACCTTCAAAAGTACCGGACAGATCATGATATAACCAAATTATTTGGTAGATACTATAATTTTTCTCATTAACACAACTCATGAAATAAGGAGGGTTCATAGAAGACACAGTAAAATTGAGTAACAGAATTCAAACATCTGGTATAAAATTATTTTAGAGCAAGAAACAGAATTTGTCTCTTATATGTTCTAAATGAATAAAGTCTAAAAAAAAGAACATATCACAAGAGAAGGCTCACAGCCATTATCTATCCTTTTTTGAACAGAAGAATATAAGGAAATACAATTAGGTTCAAACAAAATGAGAAAAGTGAGGAACATTAAATACCTGGGGTCAGAGACTCCTCCAAAGCACTGCTACTTACTGATGGGGCACTGCATTTGGATTAGTTGGTATGGTGGCAATAATACCGAGTTCTAACTAGTTCTGTGACCTCATCCTAATTAGTAGCTTAACTTCTCTACAACTTTCTTTATATATAAAATAAAAGGGTTGACTTAAGTAATCTTGAAGTTTTCATCCATTTCTAAATTTCTAATAAAAGGGAAGCAAATTTACAAACATGTTGAAATGTTACTTAAGCTTTTGCCATAAATCTTGAGTTTAGAAACATTGGGATAATGCCAAATAAAAATTTGTAAGTCCTTAAATTTACTATAGAGTTTTAGTAATCAAAGCAGTGGCATAAGGAGACGAACAGACTGATGAACAGAAAAGAGTCCAGAAACTGACTCTGGTACATATAGGAATTGGTATTATGAAAAAGAGGGCATTTTCATGGGGAAAGGATGAATCAGTCACAATTTGTGCTGAGATAACATACTACCCATATTGTAAAAAATAAACATATCTCCACTCCATGCCAAAGACAAAAATAAATTCTAGCTGGACTGAACACCTACATGTAAACAACAAACCAGAACTGTTTTAGAAGAAAATATAGAATATGTTTCAGACTTTGGGTAAGAAAGATTTTGTAACAAACAAGACAATTTACAACAAGGAGAAGGAAAAGGGATTAAAAACTGTACTAAAATTAAAACTTCTATGCAACAAAAACACCACTGACAAAGTTTTTTTAAAAAGCAACATATATAACAGATAAAAGATAAGTGTCTGAATTACAGAAACAACTCCTATTCTACAAATCATTACGAAAAATCAAACAGCTCAATTAACAAAGGGACAAAAGATATTAACGGTGGTTAACAGATGAGAAAATATGAATAGCTAAAAACCAAAAAGGTACTCAACTTCAGGAAATATAATGTAATCAGGAAAACATAAGTTAAAACAACAATGAAAAATTATTTCATACCCATTAGATTGGCAATAAAACCTGTCAATATATAACAAGGATGTGGGCAGATGAAAATTTTCACAAACTGCTGGTGGGAGGGTAAACTAATGTAAAATTCTGGAAGATAATTTGAAAGTTCTGATGCTGTATATACTCTATAACTCAGCAATTCCACTTCTTAGTACTTATGAATGAACCCTAAAGAAAATGGCATATGTTAATTTGGAGATACATATAGTGATGTTTATTGTAGCCTTGCTTGCAATAGAAAAAAATGAAAAAATAATCTAAATATATATTAACAGGGAAATGAGTAAGTTGTCATATTCATACAATGAAACACCATAGAGTAGCTAAAATTCAAAAACTAAATCTACACTTAGCTACATGGATAAGCTTTGAAAATACTGGTGAAAACAGCAAGTTATACAATGACATATCATAAGATGTCTGTTTTGTAAAATTTTTTTAAACACAAAGACAATATATTACATTGCCAAGGACACTTCCACCACACACGTAATTTTTCCTTCCATTATAAAATAATTAAATTAAACATTCTGTAACACCATATATAAAAATAAACTCAAAATGGTTTAAAGACCTAAATGTAAGACCGGAAACCATAAAACTGCTAGAGGAACACAGGGATAGAACACTCTTCGACATAAATCGCAGCAATATTTTTTTTTTCTGATTTGTCTCCTAAAGCAAAGGAAATCAAAGCAAAAAATAAACATTGGGACCTAACTAAACTTAAAAGCTTCTGCATAGCAAAGGAAACCACTGACAAAACGAAAAGACAACCTACTGAAAGGGCAAAAATATTTGCAAATGATATGACCAATAAGGGGTTAACATCCAACATATATAAATAGCTCATACAGCTCAACATCAAACAACCCCATTAAAAAATGGGCAGAAGAAATGAACAGACATTTTTCCAAAGAGGAAGATGCTCGGCATCACTAATCATCAGGGAAATGCAAATCAAAACCACAATGAGATATCACCTCTCACCTGTCAGAATGGCTATCATCAAAAAGAACACAAAAAACAAGTGTTGTTGAGGATGTGGAGAAAAGGGAATCCTTGTACACTGTTCATAGGAATGTAAATTGGTGTAACCACTATGAAAAATGGTATGAACGTGTATCACAAAATTAAAAACAGAACTACCATGTGACCCAGCAATGCCACTCCTGGGTATATATCTGAAAACAAAAACAAAAACACTAATCCAAAAAGATACATATACCCCAAGAGAAAAAAAAAAATACTGTATGATATCACTTATATGTGAAATCTAAAAAATACAACAAACTAGTGAATATAAGAAAAAAGAAACAGACTCATAGATATAGAGAACAAACTAGTGGTCAACAGTGGGGAGAGGTAAGAGGGAGGGGCAATATAGGGATAGAGAATTAAGAGGTACAAGCTATTATGTATAAAATAAGCTAGAAGGGGACTTCCCTGGTGGTGGAGCGGTTAAGAATCCACCTGCCAATACAGGGGACACGGGTTCAAGCCCTGGTCTGGGAAGATCCACATGCCGCGGAACAACTAAGCCCGTGTGCCACAACTACTGAGCCTGCACTCTAGAGCCTGCAAGCCACAACTACTGAGCCCACGTGCCACAACTACTGAAGCCCGCATGCCTAGAGCCCATGCTCTGCTACAAGAGAAGCCACCACAATAAGAAGCCCGCACACTGCAACGAAGAGTAGCCCCCGCTTGCTGCAACTAGAGAAAGCCTGTGCGAAGCAACAAAGACCCAATGCAATCAAAAAAAAAAAAAAAAAGCTAGAAGGATATATTGTACAACATGGGGAATATAGCCAATATTTTATAATAGTTATAAATGGAGTATAACCTTTGAAAATTGTGAATCATTATATTGAATACCTGTAACATATAACATTGTATATCAACTATACTTCAATAAAAATATTAGATTTTATAATTAAATAAATGAAGCAAGCAAGCAAATGAAGTGAAATGTTAACAATTTATCCATTCCAAGAGGTAGGTAAAAGGGTTTTATTATATTATCCTTATTTTTCTTTTTGTTTGAAATATTTCAAGTTTTCAAATGACACAATGACACAAAATTTTAATATCTTACCTCTATATATGTATATATTCACATAAAATATGTGGATAAGGAAAACAAGAGTAGGAAAAAAAAGAATGAAGCCAGCAGTGAGATTGGTCTATAAAATTTGTCATAAATTGTGTGTGTGTATATATATATGTGTGTGTGTGTGTGTGTATATATATATATATATATATACACACACACACATATATATGTACATGTTATAAACTGTGGATATACATATATATACATACACACATATACATATAGTGAGTCAGCTCACAAATATTTAAATAAGGGCAAAATGAATATAGATTTTTTTAAAAAAACAATAAATTGTTTAATCTATTAAAGTATGACAGAAATACTGGAGATTTAGACATTCAAAGCATATTATAGTAAATCTGGTAACATCAAAGACAGAGGAATTGGAGAAAATATTAAAAGAGTAAATCTGATTTAAGTGGTTCATTCATTTATTCTTGAGAGATAGAAGCAAAATAACACACAAAAAAGAAAATGAACTCTTTTCTGAGAATAGTATGTATGACAGTGTTTCAGAAAGTAGGTGTTTTAAGGCTGAAAACAACATAATTCAAATCAATTTTGTTACAGACACCTTAAAAATAAAATCTAAAGATTCAACATTTAAAAGCCTTTATGATTCATCTGGGCAACAAATAAACACCAAGGTACACATATAATAAACAATTGGTTTATAAACTATTTTCCAACAAGCCAAAGTAAGAAAAAGCAAGTATTTCAAGGCAAACCTATTCATGTTACTAAATGGTAGATAATTAGGAAAATTTCCTTTAAAAACAAAATTGAAGTCAGTCAAAATATAGGGAGATATTTGAGGTTCAGATGGCGTCATTGTTTCACAGTATAAAAGAGTGAAACGGGGCTTCCCTGGTGGCGCAGTGGTTGAGAATCCGCCTGCCGATGCAGGGAACATGGGTTCGTGCCCGGTCTGGGAAGATCCCACATACCGCGGAGCGGCTGGGCCCGTGAGCCATGGCCGCTGAGCCTGCGCGTCCGGAGCCTGAGCTCCTCAATGGGAGAGGCCACAACAGTGAGAGGCCCGTGTACCACAAAAAAAAAAAAAAAAAAAAAAAGAAATGGCAATGTGAACAAATAACAGGGTGTTTTAACTGAAGTAAAATATTCCTAATTGTAGGAAGACTCCCCAAACAATTTGCACATACAGCACTCAGCCAACTGCACATGTTAACAATAGGTAACAGTAGAGCAGCACCAAAATGGAGCTGTTAATCGTCTCCTGATGTGTTTCAGATAAAGCTCTCCCTGGCCCGATCTTTGGGCTGACTTCGAACCTCTCACTCAAGGAACAGTTTTGAAGAACAAAACTTATATAGTTGTGAATATTCAGTATATTATTTGTTTTTGTAAACTTTCTGTCACCTTTTAATATTATTGATCAAAATAATTAATAATTTCAGATCCAGCAGAAACTTTCTTAATAAACATATAAATGAATCTAGGCACAGATCTTATACCTTTCACCAAAAAGACCCTAACTCAAAACGGATCATAAACCTGTAACATAAAACACAAAACCATAAAACTTCTAGAAGATAATATAGAAGAAAATCTAGGTGACCTTGAGTTTGGCAATGACTTTTAGGATACCAAAAGCACAACCCATGAAAGAAAAACTGACAAGTTTGCCTCTATTAAAATTAAAAACTTCTGCTTTGCAAAAGTCACTGGCAAGAGAATGAAAAGACAAGCCACAGACTGGGAGAAAGTATTTGCAAAAAAACATATCTGATAAAGAACTTGTGTCCAAGATATACAAAGAACTCCTAAAACTCAACAATTAAAAAAAAGAACCACTCAGTTTTACCGATCTGGAGAAGTTCTTCTAAATTCCCTAGTATCTATTTACTTTATTTGTTTCTGGAAAAATAAGGTAGACATTATAAAAATAAGAGCTCTGAATTAAACAGTATAAAACTATACCACATTAAATAAAATTTTATGTGATTGGTAATTATATTTTCTTGAAATATACATTCTTTACATTTTTTACATGATATAGATATGTTACAGATGAAATATGGTGTTTTTAAAAATTTCTATAACAAAGCTGGACATGGAGTCCTTACTCAGAAATACAGTAATCTCTCATTTTGCTGTTTTATGAAAAAAAAATAATAATTGCCTTATTTTTACTTATGGCAACTTTCCCCAATTAAGAAGCTTAAAATGCAAAATATTACTAAAGCTAAGTTGTAAATTTGGGAAAAATGAAATATAACTCAAGGATCTCATTATAAAATCTTAAGAGAATGCCAACAATAGTAGCATTATACAAAATAACACTTTTCAGTTAAACACAAAGCACTTTATAAATATTTCATTAATATCAATCAAGTTGAAGGACAAGTATTATTTTACATAAAGAAGATCAATTTTTGATGATACTGTTTCTTTCATTTTTATTTTTTATTACAGCTTTATTGGAGTATAATTGCTTTACATTGTTATGTTAGTTTCTGCTGTATAACAAAGTGAATCAGCTATACGTATACTTATATCCCCATATCCCTTCCCTCTTGCATCTCCCTCCCACCCTCCCTATCCCACCCCTCTAGGTGGTAACAAAGCACTGAGCTGATCTCCCCGTGCTATGTGGCTGCTTCCCACTAGCTACCTATTTTACATTTGGTAGTGTATATATGTCCATGCCACTCTCTCACTTCTTCCCAGCTTACCCTTACCCCTCCCCATGTCCTCAAGTCCATTCTCTACGTGTGCATCTTTATTCCTGTCCTGCCCCCTAGGTACTTCAGAACCATTTTGTTTTTTAGATTCCATATATATGTGTTAACATACAGTATTTGTTTTTCTCTTTCTGACTTACTTCACTTTGTATGACAGATTCTATCTAGGTCCATCCACTTCACTACAAATAACTCAATTTTGTTTCTTTCTATGGCTGAGTAATATTCCATTGTATATATGTGCCACATCTTCTTTATCCATTCATCTGTCGATGGACACTTAGGTTGCTTCCATGTCCTGGCTATTGTAAATAGAGCTGCACTGAACATTATGGTACATGACTCTTCGTGAATTATGGTTTTCTCAGGGTATATGCCCAGTAGTGGGATTGCTGGGTCGTATGGGTAGTTCTGTTTTCAGGTTTTTAAGGAACTGCCATACTGTTCTCCATAGTGGCTGTATCAATTTACACTCCCACTAACAGTGTAGGAAGGTTCCCTTTTCCCCACACCCTCTCCAGCATTTATTGTTTGTAGATTTTTTGATGATGCCCATTCTGACTGGTGTGACGTGATACCTCATAATAGTTTTGATTTGCATTTCTCTAATGATTAGTGATGTTGAGCATCCTTTCATGTGTGTGTTGGTAAACTGTATATCTTCTTTGGAAAAATGTCTATTTAGGTCTTCTGCCCATTTTTGGATTGGGTTGTTTGTTTTTTTGATATTGAGCTGCATGAGCTGTTTGTATATTTTGGAGATTAATCCTTTGTCAGTTGCTTCATTTGCAAATATTTTCTTCCATTCTGAGGGTTGTCTTTTCATCTTGTTTATGGTTTCCTTTGCTGTGCAAAAGCTTTTAAGTTTTATTAGCTCCCATTTGTTTACTTTTGTTTTTATTTCCATTTCTCTAGGAGGTGGGCCAAAAAGGATCTTGCTGGGATTTATGATACTGTTTCTTGAGTGCCAACTGCTAATCTAAAACTTTATATTATCTCATTAAATCTTCACAACAGCCCTGGGAAGGCAGGTACTATCCTCCCTTTACAGGTAAGAAAACTAAGGCTATTTCATCTCCCACATTCAAAGTTAGTGAGGTTAAACAACTGGCCAAATTCACACTGCCAGTAAGAAGCAAAGTTGGGATTCAAACCCAAGATACTGTGACTGCAAGGTCCATGCTCTTCTCACTATTTGAATCTATAGCTACATCTCACAAAGAACAGTAAGGGTTTCATGTACAGAAGGTGTTCATAAGCAGTACTGGTCATTGTTCACCTGAATGACTCATAAGTCCCTCAAACAAGATGATTAACGTGCAAACCTGGACTCAGTATCTTTCCATCCAAGATTGGCCTTCCTAATATATTCCCTACTCTGATTAATGGAAGGAGTTACTCTTTACCATCTGGATAGTAGTCCCCCAGGCATTTCCTTTTTTCATCTCCATGATCAAACAGTCACCAAATCCCATTAAGTCTACCTGCTAAACATCACCCTTCTCTCATTATCACTCACACAGTCTTTCAGCTACTACCCTATCTTTATCCCTCACTGTTCAGCCAAACTTCTTCAAAGAACAGTCTATATTCCATGCCGATTGTATGCTTAAGGGGAGTTCTTAATGGCAGCTTCTTAATTATACTGCTTTATAATTAGTGCCAATCATAGAGCTTGTCCATATTAGGTTTTCAATAAATACTGGACATTTTAATGCAAATATCAGGCTTTCATTCCTCCATTCCCCTGTAAGTGCACTGAAAAAGGTCATTTTCTGATAGGAAAATGGCACTGCCTTCTTTAATAAATAAAACTCAGATCCTCTGAGGTTGACAATGGAAGAAGAATCTCTACAGGCAGAAGAGGAACTTATGAGTTAAATCTACAAGCTCCAGTTCTTGTCCTTAATATTCACTTTCCCCTTGGAGATCTCATTATCGCTGTCCCTCCTCACTGGCCTCATTGGAAGAAGGGTGCTGCTCCCCTTATAATGCTAGAGCCTTTTTGGATCTATGACTATGACTCTTTCCCTTATATATCTTGATACAGCAAAGATAAAGTTATAATATTTAAATAAGACTTTACCAAAGCCAGAAGATAATAAAAGAGAAGAAAGCACAGACACCAAAAAAGTAACCAGGCAGTGAATCTTAAAAGTTAGGATTTTCTCTCTGGGGCTTTTAGGCCCTGTTCTATCATAGTTCCTGATCTACCCTCAACTGGTGAGCACTATTTTAGCACCCACCACCCAAGAATCCATGCTTACCATATCCCCTCCTTAAAGACTAAACCTAGGAAAGAGAACCCAGAAGGATCCAGAGTTACCTATCCCCACTTAAATCCTTTTATCCAAGTTGTAGTTTCCTGATCTGGAACCTACATTTTTGGTAGAAGTGAACAAGAGAAATGCCAGCCCTTTAGGAGAGACTCTCCTATCTTCAGGGAGCAGCATGGTTTTATCCTAGGCCAATCCAAGTCAGTCAATCTTTATCTCAATACAGCATAGTAATTCAATATTAATATGGGAATATACGCCAGATGCATATATTATAGGGTAACAGAGATTACCTACTATCAAACCATTCAGTAACTTTAGCCTTCTAGACATGTTGATAGCATTCTGCATATTGACTAGTCATTTCTTCTTGAAATTTTCAACCCTGGTTGCCCACTTCCTGCTTATTCCCTTCCTTCTCTGGTCAGTTTCAGACTACCATGGCTCTTATTCTGCATCCTCACCATAGCCAATTGTATCTGCTCCCATGGTTATAGTATAACACTAACATAACGGTTAAGAGTAAGCTTTGGATCAACTCTAGCATTTTTTTTTTTTTAGCTATGTAAAGGCCAAATAATATAAGTGCAAAGCATTTAACAGACTGCCTGAACCGCAGTAAGCACAAAGATATGGTACGTTAAAAGCAAAATAAAACAAAATACTCTAATAAGCTGATAGTTATAATACATCTCTAGCTTAGACCTCACTGTTGAGATTAACATCAATGTACACCCCTATGATGTGTGGGGCCTACAAAAACTTAGAAATAATATTACCTTCAGAAAGCTAAATGATAAATCAGTACATAATGGACCAGAGCAGATATATGCAAAGTTAGCTTATAGAGACAGAATGGCTCTAAGACCAGAGACTAGGCTACAATATAAATGTTTAAAAATATTTAAAGACAGAATGTTTTCATCAAAAAGAAGAGCTGTCAGGAATAGAAAAAGTTAACTCAGAGGGGCAGAAACTGAAGGCAATTTAAGCTCTACTGTAGAGGTTCTCAGAGCTTAATGCTATTAAGTGACCACAACATACATCTAATTTCCTTTGTTGTTATTCCAAGCTCCTAAGCAACCTGGTGATTTCTCATATCTTCCTACACAGAAAACCCCTTAGTCAGAGAATCAGTATGCTATCTACTTGACAAATATCTCAAAGTATATCAATAAACTGGCATCCTGATAAATTCATCAGTCAAGGTGTGTGTGTGTATCTCACAAACTATGGTGCACGTAGAAAGACTGTGTTTGTAAGTGCACAAGACTTAGCAGCCCTATATATCTTACAGTTAATACATCAATGAATTTCATAGTGAAGGCCTCTTGTTGGGAGACCAGCCAGTCAGCTTTTTCCTTGACTAGAGCACTATTCATTTAAAGCATAAATGAATGTAGAGGATAGTCACGCATATTTACGTAGAGTATAAAGTAGAGGATATCCTCTACTTTATACTCTACGTAAATATGCGCGACTATCTTATAAAGGATGAGACATGCAGGAACATGGTAAAGATATCAGCAAGTCCAATTTAATGAGGGTAAGCACTACAACTCACTAGCAATAAAAGTTTTGCTCTCTTTTTTTAAAATAAAGTTTATTTATTTAGGCTGTGCCGTGTCTTAGTTGAGGCACACAGGATCTTCATTGTGGCATGCGGGATCTTTAGTTGCAGCATGGGGGAATCTTTTAGTTGCGGCATGCATGTGGGATCTAGTTCCCAGACAAGGGATCAAACCCGGGCCCCCCGCATTGGGGGCGCAGTCTTACCCACTGGACCACCAGGGAAGTCCCAGTTTTGTTCTCTTTTAAAACTAATTTTCTAAAATGTTTTCATTATAAAATACCCTCCTCCATCCATTAATTATCTTGTGTTTTTGTAAACAACAGGTAAATATGCAACACCTTTGAAAATTCTGACATTACATTTTTCTTCCATTCATTCTTTCATCAAATATTTATTAAGTTCATTCTGTCAGACGCTGTACTCGGAGCTGGAGATGATGTGCAAAAATTGGCACAGCTGCTGCTCTGGCCTGCTTAAGCTTTAGAAGCAGATATACTTAAGTCAAATTATCACACTGACAATTGTAAAACTACATTTGTAACTTATTAGCAAGTAAAGTATACAGCACAATAAGAGTATGCAATAGGGGTATTTAATCAGATCAGGTAAACTCTCAGAAAGTGATATTTCAGCTAAGATCTACAGGAACAGGAGTCAAAGACTAGGCTAGAACAGTCTGGATAAAGAAAATAGTACCACATTCACTGTTTCTAGCTCTTCTCCTATTCTCTCAAATAAAACACCCTTCTGGTTTTTCTGCCCTTTACCGCACTGAAACTGCTCTCAAGATCCTCAATGAGCTCCGCGTTATTGTATGCAGTGATCAGCTATCCTCATCTCACTTGACCTAGAGCAGCACTTAACATAACTTAGCATTCCTTCCTCCTTAACCACTTTCACTTGGCTTCTGGGACGCCACACTCTAGGTTTTTCTCTTGGTTCACTGGCAAATCCTGCATAGTTGCAGATAAATCCAAATCCAAACTCCATGGAGTGCCTCTTTTTGTTATACCAGCTATTCTCAGTGTTTATCTACTATCAAAACACTACTGTGAAACTTAAAATTATATCTATAGGCAGATCTTTACCCTCATCTCTGGACTCATTTATCGAACTGCCTGCTCCACACCTCTACTGTAATGTCTTAGAGGCATCTCAAACGTAACACGGCCAAACTAAACTCCTGATTTACCCTGCTACCCCAACACATAAATCTGGAGACTTTACCATGACACTGAATTGTAATTCCCTCCTATTTGCTCAAGCTAAAAACTTGTAATCATCTTTGACTCTTTTACTCTCACACCTCATATCGAATCTGTCAGCAAACCTGTTGGTTATACTTTCATAATATATCCAGACTCTGGGCTCTTCCCACCGCCTCCACTGCTATCACCCTGGCCCACTACCACTACCATCTTTCACCTGGACTATTACCTTACCTTCCTATTTAGTGTCTCTGCTTCTACACTTGCTTCTCCGTGGCCCATGATCAACATAATTTAAAAGAAGTGATCAATTTAAAAAGTCAGATCATGCAACCCATCTGCTCAAAACCTTCCAATGGCTTCCTATCTCAATCAAAAAGTCAAAGTTCTTTCAATCACCTACATGACCTCCATCCTCTGTGACCTCATGTTATTCTCCTCTCCTGCCACACTGCTATTTGTCAAATGTGAGGACCTGCAGGCCTTTGCACTGGCTGTTCTCTTCACAGAAACGTTCTTCCTCCAGGCATCTGCATGATTTACTCCTCCTACTTCAGATCCCCTCAAATGTCCCCTTCTTGATTAGGTCTTCTCTGACCACCTTATTTAAAAGTGAACCTTGCTCCCCCAAACCTGGCACTCTCCATCCCCCTTCTGAGTTGGTTCTTATTTTTCTCCACTGCATTTGTCTTCATTTACTATACATGTCACATATTTATTGTTATTGTCTATCTCTCCTTAGTAGAATGTAAGATTATGAGTAGGGACTTTTGTACATTGTGCTCAGTAGTATAACCTCAATGTCCTATTATATAGTAGGCACTCAACAGATATTTGTTGAGTGAACAAATGGATAAAAAGGAATATGAGAACCAGTGACTGAAGAAACATCTGTATGGCTGAAGCACAGATAGGTGGAGACTGGTAGACTAAGTGAGGCTGGAAAGGTGGAAAGGGACCAAATGACATTAGGCTTTATAAAGAAATTTTGCCTTTAAAATTAAGGTATGACATCACTAAATGGTTTTAAGAGAAATCTGAATTTTGAAACAGTTATTCTGGCTACTGTGTGGAGAACTAATGGAGAAAGGCCAGAGTGAATAATCACTATTGCAATGGTCTTGGCAAGAGATTGTGGCAGTTTAGAAAAGACTGTGCTTATGTAGATGCACGGAAAAGGATGGATTTGAGGGATATTTGGGAGATAAAATTGATAAGGCTTAATAATAATTTGGATACAGAGGTATGAAGGACATTAAGAAAGACACGGGTTCGAGTCCTGGTCCAGGAAGATCCCACATGCCGCGGAGCAACTAAGCCCGTGCACCACAACTACTGAAGCCCGCGCGCCTAGAGCCCGTGCTCCACAATAAGAGAAGCCACTGCAATGGGAAGCCCGCGCACCGCGACAAGGAGTAGCCCCCGCTCGCTCCAACTAGAGAAAGCCCAAGCGCAGCGACGAAGACCCAACGCAGCCCGAAATAATAAATTTATTTAAAAAAAAATAATATTGCTTAGGTTTCAAATTTTCATCATAAGTGGATGGTAGTGCCCTAAAGTGAAGTAGGGAACACTGGAAAACAATCAGATTCACAGGTGATAACCATGCATTTGGTTTTAGGCATGTTGAGTTTGAGGTACTTTTGAGATATCCAAGAAATATCAAGAAGATGTATATAAGAAAGCTGAAAGGTGAAGCTGGATGGAGCTATACATTTAAGAGTCATAGGTGGTGGCAAAACCATGGCTATGAATGAGATCATATTCAATTACACAGCAAAAAGGAGACTCGGACTTAAGAAACTACCCTACCCTTTGTGGGCTGAACAAAGGAGGATGAGCCCCTCAAAAAGAAAAAAAAAGGAATGGCTCTTTTGGTTTTTGAAATCATACTCATAAGAAGTTCTCATTTTTAGAAATTCTGATTTAAACCAGTAACATTAGAATGTCAAAGGCTTTCCAAATTAAACCAATTCATCAGAACTATAAATCTGTTCAAGGATAGATGACTTTCAGAAACTACCTGGAAAATTCACAGTACCTTTCTCTTTGCTGCTTCAAAGTACATCAATACACAAAAAGCTATCCCTCTCAAAATATGTATGATTTTGGCTTATTGCAGTTTCCTGAAATTATCTTCTCTCTCTCACTCAGGGCCTCAACATATGCTGTTCTTTTGGCCCTCTTTCCCTGAGATGAAGATTTCCCTGACTTCCCAAGCCTGGTTTAAGTGATCTTCTTTCTAGCCATCCCAATTATATAGTACTGTATGTTTAATGTGTGTACTGTGTAGTATGTTTAACCATTAGTTTAACTAGATAACAGTCTTTTCCACTGTTGTATACTTAGTACCTAACAAGGCTAAATTTTAAGAAACACATCTATTCTGCAAAGTGAAGGATTAAAATCTAATTTGTTTTTCAGTCCATTGACAACACTTCAAACGTCGACTTTCCTCAAGAGGAATGACTTTTAAAAATCAAACAGTAATTTGTAAACAAATGATTGAATCTTTAAAAAATACTAAATTTTGGAGATTTTTATATGTTTTTCATATGGTATCCTTAAAGCCTGCAAAAATTCACATTTAGGAATACCGGGGATTCTTTCTCCTTTAGTCTCATACAAAATGGATTTGACAACTCTCTTCGAAAGCCTGGCTTGGGGTGACATTTGACTGAGCAAATAAACCACACCCCTGTGCAATGGCAAACAAAGGTGCAATTGCACAGAGGTACCTAATCCACCCCGCGCGAGACCACTTGAGACAGCGGAAGCAGAGGCAGCAGCGCGGAGCACCCGTTTCCACAGCATCCTCCTTGCCTGGCCTTATGCTGCACCCTCCGACCCTCAGGATAGCAACCATTTCCAAATTCTCGCCTCAACGCGCCCTCGGGATTGGGCACCCGGACTAGTCCTTCCCACGCAGATTACTAACATAAGTCCCTGGACTAAGGATACAGCCCTAGATGGCTTGGTTTCTAAAATCCCAGAGGAAATGAAGGAAGGAAAAATCCTGTCAAAGGAAAAGTGTCAACCAAGCCTACAGTGCTCACCAAACCGACGCTCTCAGTCAATCTCCGTCAACGCTAACCGTTGGCTCGCAGGCCGCCACAGGCAACGTCGCAGTGGCTCACGGGGGCTGTAGTTTCTGTCGCAAACAGAACGCGCCGGGGGCACCAAAACTATACTTCCCAGAAGTCAATGCGAGTACGCCCTGCCTTCTTAAACCTGGGTTTGGCGTAATAAAGAGACCATTTCGATTTTTAGGCTGACCTTAAATTTAGATTCAAGAACTTGCAGGTGTACGTCTGTGCTACACTCTCTGCCGTGCTTGTGTACTTCAGCTGTCTCTTATTTTCCTTTCCCCTTGTTCAGGCCAAAGAATCCAAACCTCAGAGCGCAGAAAACGCCCCCGGCGCAGTTAAACTGCCTTTTAAGGCGCATGCGCGCTGCCCGCCGTCACGCAAGCGTAACGGCCGGCAGCGGTTGGCGGCCGCGCGCGGACTTGGGGTCTGGAGGTAGCCTGTGGGAGGGCGGGGTTTTTTCCAATGGCTTTGCCTCCGCGGGTCGCGTCTGCTTGGGCGGGGAACAGGGCGCAGGGGCGGGGGCGGCTCCTCGTTTGTGCCGGGCGGAGAAAGGGGAGGGGCTGGGGGTGAGGACCCCATCTTCCCTCCCAGCTCCCGCCCTCTGGGCCGAACCCCATCGATGGGGCTGGACGAAGGGGCGGGCTCTGCGCCGCGGGCCCAGCCGCTCCACCAGCTTCGCGTCCCAGCCCCGCGCTTGGGGATTGCGGGGCAGCTCTGTGCCTGTCTGGTCTGGCGGGCGGTGGGCGAGGACGCAAGGATTGGAAAAGAAGCGGCGTCTGCCCGGGGAGTCCGGAACTGGCAGGTCGGAGACGCTTTCCCCCAACGCCGCCACCGACACAGCGGCTGCACAAGACTGCCGACCCCCCGGGAGCGCCAGGGTCTCTGGCCGCCGGGGCCAGCAAGCCAGGGTTCGGCAAGCTTTCCCACCCAGCGCCCGGCCGGGAGGGAGGAGCTGCGGAAGGCGGGGACTGGTGCCGGAGGAGGGGCGGGGTGGGAACGCTCCCGAGAACACCGTGGCTACACAGACAGAAAACACCGAATGGCTGGTGAGCATTCAGCTGTTACCAGCCTTTTTGGGCAGAGTACGGGTTTGACAGCTCCGCAACGTGAGGATATCCGCTGACCCCGAGAGACGGAGGAGAACACTTTCCCGACAGCAAAGCCAGCGCTGTAAGGTTTCAACTTTCCAACTTTTTTTTCAGTCTGACCAGAAGACTGCCCCTCCGGGCAGAAGGAGAGGGCGAGTTCTATCTTGTAGATCGAAGACAATTCTGGCTCCAAATGTCACCCAGACGTATGTTTTCATGACGATTCTAGTTCTCTGATTTTATTCTTACATTTCTCGTTTTTAAAAATGCAAAGTGCTTTGGGGGACATGCTGAAAGGTAACTGAAGACAGCAAAGAAAAAACTCCAATTGTCATGGCTGAAGGAGAGAATGAAGTAAGATGGGATGGACTGTGCAGTAGAGATTCAACTACTAGAGAGACAGCACTGGAAAACATTAGGCAGATCATTGTGAGAAAAACCGAGTGTCTTCGTTTGGTGAAAGAGACACCTTATCGTCCAGCAGACGGCCTTTCAAATGCTGTTTCTTTGGATGGGTTGAATAAGCTTCTTGCTCATCTGCTTATGCTTTCTAAGAGGTGTCCCTTTAAAGATGTAAGAGAGAAAAGTGAGTTTATTCTGAAGAGCGTCCAGGTAAGAAATAGCATTGTAAGTACAACTGTTTATCTAGTAATGTGAAGTTTTACTTGCAAATATTCACTTTGTGTTTGCTTCAGATAGGTTGTTATAATTTGAACCACTCCACATCTTAAATTTAGACTGTTTTGTAAAACATTGAATTTAGGGTTAAAATTGGACAAGGTGAACTAAAGTAAAAGTAATTTTCAAATACAACTAAACAAGTGTCTTTTAGAGAGTTTTAGCAGAAATGCATCATTCCTCCATTGGGAGATTGGGGTTGACATATATACATTAATATGTAGAAAATAGATAACTAATAAAAACCTGCATAAAAAAAAATTTAAAAAGAAATGCATTTCTCCTGGGCAAAATATGTGAAAATTACAGTTAATTACAAATAAATACTTACTTTTCCTTATATTCATTTTTATGTGTTGTTGGGAAGTGTAGCCAGTATGCTTTTCACATTGCTACAGTGTTCTCTGTGGAAAGTTTTACGTTAAAAACCTCTAAAATGATAAAGATATTAAATGTTTCCTAGTCAGCTTGTTTGAGATAACTGGTGAAACAATTTCCTCTTGTTCTTAAAAACAAAGTAAAAAACCTGAGAATCTGTTCCCTAAATGCAACCTTTTTTTCCTAAAAGAATTATATAAAATAATAAAAGCCCATGTTATAAAGGAGCTGACATCTGCAGATTGAAAAATTGGATCCAGGTTGAGTGAATGGTAGCCTGTTAATGGTCAGTTACTTAACTAGCTTTCTCTGTGTTTGCCTAAGTTGTTTCTTTTCTTTTTCACATACATACCTATTTAAGTTGTGAGTGCAAAGGATAAAGGATGTTATAGTTTTCCTCCTGTTTGTACATATTCAATTCATCTTGTTTTATTAGAAGATTTATTAGAAGGTTTTTTTAAGGGAAAGATTTTTAGATATTAAGAATTGTCAGAAATGGTCTTTAAGCTTATCAGTCTAAATTACTCAATCCACATGTGTTCAAAGTCATAGTATGAGAAGTTTTTTAAATTTATAATTTACTTGGGTATATATGTAAGCTAAGATGAACAGTTGTTCTATTCTGGTTTGAATTCAGTTTAAAGCAACAGAAAAATAATAATGTGTATAAAATGAAGACTCTAAGATCTCGGGATATTTCTTCTCACAAACACTGTGGAAACAATAGTTACAATTTATATTTATCCAGAGTTACTAGAGAGGAATTATTCTAGTACTTGAAGTTTACCTCTTTGAGCATCAAAAGTTATTTCTCTCTTAGTGTAGTGACTACAAGAACCGTTTTTTTCATAATGGAGTCATTATGCACATCAAGTACATACTGTTGTACAGCTGAGGGTGGAATGTATATGTAGGACTGTATGATCCATTTTGTTTGAATTTGTGTGTTCAGTTTTTATAGTCTTTCTGTTCCTTCTCTTACTGTTGGTATACTTCACTTCAGTCTCTTCCTGAATCTTTTATTTTGCTACTTTTAAAAATATTAGAATGGGAAACCAGATTACCAATTTTGTTAAGAGTTAGATTGAAGACAAAAGTAATTAGGCTCTGGGGAGTACAGGGTTAGAGGACTAACATAATGGTAAGTAAAGTGGTACTGGTGTCAGACCTGGGCTCAGGTTCTCCTCCTTTATTAATATACTGCATACCCTTGAATGAGTTAAGTTACTTGACCTCTCTTAAGCTTGGATTTCCACATCTATAAAATGGTAATAATAATACAGAGGTGTATTACTATAATAAATAATATAAATTATTATAAATGAGATGTAAAGTGCCCCATATGTAATGGATGCTGCTCTCCCCTTTCATAAAAGAAATACATGGACTATGTGATATGTATTTCAAGACTCATTCATCCTGCAAAAGGATTCAAGAATCTCTGCTGTGAAGGTTTCCCATCAATTTATGACTTCTTTCTCATCTCTGCATCTATTATTGCACATTATTCCAGCTACAATTCTAACAGGTACTTTACTTATATTGGGCTATAATCACATGTTTATGTGTCTGTCTCTCCCAGAGGGGTAAATTCTTAGGAGTATTGACTGGGACCTGGAAACTACTAAATAAATACTGTTTCTTAGTCTGAATAGATGAAGTTACTAGATTAGGGAGTTTTCATCCTTACATCATTCATTCATGCCTGCATTCAACAAATGTTAATTGAACTCCTGATGAATGCCATTCTAAGAACTGAGAATCAGTGGTAACAATTTTGACATTCTACTGAAGGGAGACAGACCATAAATAAACAATATAATTTTAGATAGTAAAGGAAGACTTCCCTGAAGAGATGGCATTTAAGCAGAAATGAATAGATATTATCCAGGCAAAAATGAGATTTGTGAGAGAGACATTCCATATATAGGGAATAGTGTGTGTGAAGTCCTCATGGTAAGAGAGAGCAGGTGAATTTAGGAGTGGAAAGTAATGCAGTGTGGTTGGAGCATACAGTTTGAGGCGAGTGTGAAAGTAAGTTTAAGTACATGCTCTGGAGTCAGGCCTGAACTCTACAGCCTTAGGTAAGTTACATAATCTCTCCTTGACTCAGTTTTCTCACCTTCAGAATGAGGATGATGCTAATAGTTCCTGCCTCACAATGAGAATAAAATGAAATAATGCTTACAAAGCATAGCACAGTGCCTAGCACATAAGGAACACCCATAAAGTTAGGAATTCTGTTTTTAGGCAGGAGCCAGAGAACAGAGGATCTTGTGGGCCATGTTAGGAGTTGTAGGCTTTATTCTAGGAACAATGGGAAGCCACTGAGGGGTGTTGAGCAAGATGGTGACATGATACATGGTGTATTAGAAGCATCACTTTGGAAGCAATTTGAAGAATGGATTTCAGGGGTTGAGAGTGAATGTGCAACAGTTAGAAGGTTGTTCACTAGTCCAAAGCAAAAATGGTGGAGTAAGATGTAGTGGGCAAAGTGGAAAAAGCTGAATAGATTTGGGAGATAGCTAGGAGTTAGAACCTATGGGGTATAGTATTTAATTGGATATAGGAGATGAGGAAAATAAAATCAAGGATAGCTCTAAAGTTTCTAGCTTGAACTCCTTGGTGAATAATTAAGTCATTTTGGGAGACAAAAGAGTGGTAGAGGGTCACTTTAGGGGAATGATGAGTTCTGTTTTAGACATGTTGAGATTAAGTTGCCTATGATAAATCTGATTAGAAATAGCTCTTAAAGGGATTTCTGCCCCTGCCACCACTGTTCTACTCCTGACATTGTTATCTCTCACTTTTCTCAACCACCTTGATATCCATCCTCCACATAATTGCAGAGCTACTTATCTGAAATAAAAAGCTGACCATGTTTCTCTCCTCCCTAAAATCCTTTAGGATAGAATCTAAACTTAAGTATGTTACTTAATGTCCAGCATCATCTGGCATCCACTTAACACTGTAGCCTCACTTCTCACACTCTAGCACCAGCCTCACAAGGGAAACAAAATAATGTAGTGCTCCGTAATGCCTTCTGTTATTCACTAGTAAGCAGCAAAAGCTGAGCTGCATTTGCAGTTCTTGCAGCTGTTCCTGAAGGGGCCCTTAATTGCTATGGGTCAGCTCAGAGGAGTATGGTCAGGGAGAGATGGTAGGGTGGTGGTAGGATGGATTCAACTCAGAATGGCTAAACATGTAAAAAATTGGCACATTGAGAGATAGCATTCTCTGTTTGTATTCCTGTTCTCAATTTATTGATTTCAAGTCAGCACACTTAAATCTGTTCAACACATTTTTGAGAACTGTTCTGTGCCAGGCACTGTAGTCAGGACTGGAAGGTCAATTAGATTTGTTCCCTGTTTTAGAGGAAGGTCTTCTGTTCTCATGAGAGGTTTTAGTTGTGCTGTTTGTTTGTTTACACCCATAATACCTTTTGGATATGCTTGATTCCCTAAGCAAATGAATGGAGTGGCCCAATATACTATTATAGTCCACTGGTGAGCTATTGTCTTTATGATACACGTAATTAAGGGGGAAAATGTGAGTATGTGTATATTCATCAAAACATTATGAGGAGTATCCAAAATAGCCAAGTACTTTTCCAAGAGTAGTCATTTGATCCTTTTCATTTCTATACCATGACAAAGGAAAACAAATTTTCTTATATGCCTGTCAGCAATTAACACTATCTGAAAGTAACTTGGCTTAAGGTAGAAAACTTAGACCAAGTAAGGAAGTATTTATCTTAAGTGGGATGGAGGAGACTTTCATTCAGTGAAGTGATTGTTAACCCCCAGGGAGAAATGAAACTTTATTTTTTGGGTATGGTGCACATTTATAGTTGTAGAGTTGCAGTTGGAGTATCCAGTTGGTATCCATTGGGTAGTATATAGTTTGTAGGTTTAACAGTAAGAGGTTAGTAAACCTCTTGTTGTTCGTGTAATGAGTCTGGAATTAGGCCATTTCAAGCCTGAAAGATTGATTCATTAGCTGAACTACGTTACCTTTTTTGCCTTTTATCTTATTGTTCTACAGGCACCATGTGCAGTCATTGACCGTTTGCAGCTAAGAGGAAAAGAGTTTTTTCCCATGCTATCAGGGAAGAAAAGCTTTCCCCAGAAACCCTCCAGCAGACTTCTCAGTTTCTATTGACCAGTGTTACATGCCCTTTACTAAGCCAGTAACTGGCAAGGAAATTGGGCATTTCTATTTTTGGTTTGGATTAATCCACTTCAGCCCCTAAGAGCCAGGAGAGCCCCCATCATGTGAACAAAGATTTCTGTTGGTGAGGAAGAAGAGGGACAGAAGACAGGTTCAGTCAGAGGCTGCCAATAAAACTCCTATCTAACTAGATAATATATTGCTTTGGTCTAGGTATAATTTAGATTCTGTTAGGTTGGAAACGTAACTAATTTATAATGATGCTATAAAATATAACAGATTCGGAACATTCTACAAGCAGATTTGGCCTTTTAAGATGATTGGGGTTTTTTTGTTTGTTTGTTTTGCGGCACGCGGGCCTCTCACTGTTGTGGCCTCTCCCGTTGCGGAGCAGAGGCTCCGGATGCGCAGGCTCAGCGGCCGTGGCTCACGGGCCCAGCCGCTCCGCGGCATGTGGGATCCTCCCAGACCAGGGCACGAACCCGTGTCCCTTGCATCGGCAGGCGGACTCTCAACCACTGCGCCACCAGGGAAGCCCCAGATCATTCTTGGAGTAAAAGAATTTGAAAATAGATGTGCTGTTCTCTTTTAGGGTTATATTTATTTTACTTTTGTAAGCCATTAGAAATTTGCAGGATATCTTTTAACCAATTGAGTAGATAATAACTTAAACAGCCAACTTAAGGATTTGTTGAAACTTTGATGTGACAGAAAGTAGCTGTAGAATCTTCGGTTTGATGAAGGATTATTAATCACTTAGAACTTTGAAACAACGGGGCCCTATTTGGTGTTATGTCTTAATCATAAATAATTTCATATCTAAAAACAAACAGTGTTTATGAGTAGCAAATTATCATGTACTGGAGGAACCAGAGGCATGGGGAAATTTTAGAATTTGTGGAAGGACAGGGGAGATGCTGGTGGAGGGAAGGCAGTGCTTAAATTGCATAAAAGGATGAAAGTTATACTGGATGTATATCAGCACCAAGCAAGCCTCGCCACAAATTATAATCTCTTCTTTGTCACAGTTTCTCAAATCAGTCTATTTTTTTTCACACCATGATAAAATATTTACTTTTTAATTGAAGTCACTAGAAAATAGGATTTACTTTGACCCAGCTTTTGTAGATCACATTTATTGCATTAAGAGAGAAAGACCTTAATTGACCTTGATGATACGACCTACTACTTTAGTTACACTGGCACAGTAAACTCAGGGGCATCTGAGGGTTCTTCAGAATATTTGATGATGGTATTACTAAGGGCAATGGGCAAACTGGAAGTTTAAGTCACACTGTGGGAACATTATTTTATGATTTGCTTTTTTTCCTGTTGGTTACTACACCAAGTTAAACTAATGTCAATAAAGATACATTTACCATGACATTTGTGTATAGAAAAAAAGTCTTTTAAAAGATGCTTGTTTTTTGTTTTTTTGTTTGTTTGTTTTGTTTTTTTCCTGTACGTGGGCCTCTCACTGCCGTGGCCTCTCCCATTGCGGAGCACAGGCTCCAGACGCGCAGGCCCAGCGGCCATAGCTCACGGGCCCAGCTGCTCCGCGGCATGTGGGATCCTCCCAGACCGGGGCACGAACCCGTATCCCCTACATCGGCAGGCAGACTCTCAACCACTGCGCCACCAGGGAAGCCCAAGATACTTGTTTTTTACGAAATTGAATTATTTGTAGTGAGGTGGATGGACCTAGAGTCTGTCATACAGAATGAAGTAAGTCAGGAAGAGAAAAACAAATACTGTATGCTAAACATATATGGAATTTAAAAAAAAAGGTTCTGAAGAACCTAGGGGCAGGACAGGAATAAAGACGCAGACATAGAGAATGGACTTGAGGACCCAGGGAGGGGGAAGGGTAAGCTGGGACGAAGTGAGAGAGTGGCATGGACATATATACACTACCAAATGTAAAATAGATAGCTAGTGGGAAGCAGCCGCATAGCACAGGGAGATCAGCTTGGTGCTTAGTGACCACCTAGAGGGGTGGGAGGGAGATGCAAGAGGGAGGAGATATGGGGATATATGTATACATATAGCCAATTCACTTTGTTATACAGCAGAAGCTAACAACATTATAAAGCAATTATACTCCAATAAAGATGTTAAAAAATGTTGCTCAAAAAAAAAAGATGCTTGTTTTTTAAAAAAATGCTTTTTCACTGGATATACTTAGGGAGTTTTTATAGGGTAGCTGTTAGGACCATTTATTGGATTTTCACAATAGGCATTTGTATTGTTGAGAGCCTGTATACTGCTAGTAAACTGTCATCATTTGTGACATGTTTCAGTTTATAAGAAAAAGACTTAATGAAATTTGGCAACACAAGAATTATGTCTTCTCCTGTTCTTATCTCTTTTCTATAATTATAGAAAAATCTAATAAGATTGCAATGAAATATGGAATTACCTTAGGAAAATGAGATACTTTAGTTTTATGCTTTCTTTAAATCTTTATTTTTAATTTTAAAAGGGAAAGGTCTTCACAGATTTCTAAAATATTACTTATATAATAAAATTACCTTCAGACAACTTCCTAAGCTTTTAAACCATACAAAAGGAAAATAAAATTTATGATGTGAGTTTTGTTAGTTATATTACCCAAATCAACTTTCATATATACATATTCATTAAATGAATAGTATTAATGTTTTAACTTAAAAATTGTTTAAATTGACAAGATTTTATATATATATAATACATATATATTTTATACATATATAAAATATACACATATATATACATATGCTTTCTTAAATAGCTAGGATAATTTGTCAATTCTATGTGTAATATTTAGTAAAGTCTAATTAGAATCTTAGTTTACCCCACGAAAAATGAGCACTTACTGTTTTGACACTTCACTGTTTGACAAGCAGTGCACAGTCGTCTTTAAACTTGACATGATTTCATTTTCTAGCAAGTTGGCAGGTGTTAGCTGTCTATAATTATAACTGAGTAATTTTTCAAATGCTATTCATAGCCTAAACACAGTAAGAAATTCTTCCAATCATGTGATAAAGGCCAAGCCTTGCAAAATAGTGGTAGAGTGATATGATCAGTGGTACTGAAGGACATATTTAGAGAAGGCTTTCAAAAGTAAAAAGTGACTTAAATGATAGGGAGATGGGTTTTCTCACAAAATAAGATCTCTCAAAGTCTTTGATAGTGATTACACCTCACCAAATTAAGATGTGTCTATTTTTTTCATCTAACAAATAATGTATATATTGGCAGTCTTAAATTATAAAATATTAATCTATATTTATTCAGTTTTCTTGATGACAGAGATTATGAGCATAAGAAATCATTGAAATTTTATTGAGGCAGTATAGATTTTACCACTGAACGCACTGAATATTTCTTCTCATTTCATTCATGAGGTATTTACTTTGTACCTACTATATGCCAAGCACTGTGCTTATCTATCTTTTGACATATCAAAGGAAAGGCTGTAAGCTTCTCTTAATTTTAATCATTATTCTACTTTAAAAACAAAAGAAGCTTTTGCTTTTTCTTGATTTATTTTTCTTTCTAATCATCTATTTTAAATATACAGTCTCACATTGACTAGAGATATTCAGAAGGGTTTAAAGATCTTGGATTTTCTTTACCAGCCATGAATAAATTAACCTCTGTAGTCTGTTTCCTCATCTGTGAATTGACATAATTTTAATATCTGCCTTGTGATGTGATTTATAAAAATTAAAGGAGATCATATTGGTAAAGCATTTTGTAAACTTTGATATACTGTACAAATTTAATTATGAATAAACTTTTTGAGACTGTTTACTTATTGTAATATGAGGATAATAATACCACTCTCACAGGGTAGTTTTGAGAATTAAGTGAACAGTAAAGTTTGTAGAAGTGGGCCTGATACACAGTAAGTGCTCAGTAAATATTGGTGATGATGGTGATGAATATTGGTGATAATAAAGAAGATGATGATGAACTTGATCTAGGTCTTTTAGCTAATGAGTCAAACTCCAAACTGGCATTACTTTAGGATTTTTATGTATTGACTTATAATTGACTTTCATATATCCCACCCTTTGTATCCACATGTATTTACACCCCTAATTGCCTTTTGTACAGTATATTTTAATATATTAGCATATTAATGCTATGTCCAACTTTACCAAAGGAGGCTTCTAACCAACCACTGCCTCAGGGTAAGTGGTGGACTTACCCAGAATTTTGCCCTGTGGGTGATGGCAGATCTGTAGCATCCATCCCCTCCTTGGACTTCAGCACCATTGTAGTATGTCAGCATGGCACCAGTAGGGAGGCGTTGCAGGCAGGGAGCTGCATGTGTCATCCAGGGGTCAAGTGTACATGGAGAGGTCCATTGCTAAGGCCTGTGCTTTAATACCTGGACAGCAATAAAGGAGCATGCTCAAACCATGGGCTTTAGAGTTAGTCAGACCTGGCTCTAAGTCCTACTCTGCCAAGCTTTGTGACCTTGGGCAAGTTATATAACCCACTTAAGCCTCAGTTACCTCACAGCGTTGTGAGGATTAAATGAGGTAACATGTGCAGTGTTTACTGTAACTCAGTTATCACTCAGTGAATATTAACTATTAGTATTTTGTTCTGCCCTCACAATGCAATTGGGGGAGAGGAGATGGGAAGTTGAGCCCTCTGCCACCATATGCCCTTTAGGGTACCCCAAGTCTCTGGGCAACTGGGAAAGTTTTCACCTACTTTCCATGTCCTTTGGCCCTAGGGAATAGCATCCTAGAGGAAATAGCATCTCTAGGAACCAAAGTAAGGGTTTTGTTTGTTTGTTTGTTTGTTTTGTGGTACACGGGCCTCTCATTGTTGTGGCCTGTCCCGTTGCGGAGCAGAGGCCCCGGACGTGCAGGCCCAGCGGCCACGGCCCAGGGGCCCAGCCACTCCACGGCACGTGGGATCCTCCCGGACCGGGGCAAGAACCCGCATCCCCTGCATCGGCAGGCGGACTCTCAATCACGGTGCCAACAGGGAAGCCCCAAAGTAAGGGTTTTATAAACATTGCTTTAGCACTCTGGGAACCGGATTACTCCCCTGATACAATGCTCGTCTGTTATTCCATTTAGGAATATCTGACTTTCTATTGTATCTTCAGGGGTATAAAATATAGAAAAGCAAATGATGACTTATATGCCAGTGCTGTCAGTAAGCAACTGAATCCTTTGTGCCTAGTCAATTCATGTCTGATACTTCAGGCAAATTTGCGGCAGAGACTGCTTGCCTTGATGGTCTACTGAGGAGATTAAAGCTGCACTATCAGTGTTCCTACTCTGCTTCCCCCAGTGGGAGCTTGACATATTAAGCAGAAAGTCCCCAAAACAGTCCTTTCACTCTGGCGTGATAACTGGCCTGGCCTAGACTGCTAGATATGATTTTAAGAACAAAGTAACTAAGCAAAGATTACATTGCCCAAAAGATACCCCTGAAGTAACAGGGCTTGAAGAGATTTTGTATCATGTTTGATTTCTTGAATTTGCCTCATCGGCCATAGCAGGTGTCTTTGGCGCTCCTCCTGAGCTCCCATGCCTGCCCTGCTTAGAATCTGCCACACATTGGGACAAAGTTATCTTAAGTCATTTTCTGCAGTCTCTTAATCTTTCTAGTTTCGAAGAATGTGTGTATTTTTGAATGTAATAAGAATAGGCATTCTGTATTTGAAACCTAGTTCTTAACCCTTTTCATACATTCTTAACCCTTTTCATTTAATCTTCACCACAACACTGTAAGAGTAGGTATTATTATCCCCATTTTATGCATCAGGAAAAAAAATCAAGGCTCAGATAGGTTAAATAACTTGCCCAAGCTATCATAGCTCAGTAAGAAAAGGAGCCAGGTTTCAAACTCAGGCTGTGAGACTCCAGAGTCCATGCTTTTCATCATTATACTGCATTATCTGAATAAAAATTTAATATGTTTCCTATTTATGAAAATATATATTACTTTCTTTTCCAAATTTTTCCTTCAGGATGAAATGTAAAACTTTGGTTTCTAGGAGAAACCACATTCTTAGATGTTATTAAATTGCATATCAAATTGCTATTTAAACCCTGACCCATCTTGAAATTGCATTTGAACTCTGTTGAATCTTTGTGTTTCACTGTGGCATATAATTTTCATTATGTTGTCATTATAAATTTCAGCTGATTGCAAGAAGGCGGCTAGACTGTGATCTTGGAAATATAATATATAAAAGGCTTATCTTTACATTAAGAGATTACCAAGTAAGATGATTTCTTTAGTGAACTGCCTAAAAGAAAATTTGTTATATTTCCGTGAGTAATAGACTCAAGATTAGCTTTGAATGTTAAAAGAGCATTCTCCTAGCTAGTTCATTGTTGCCATGACAATGCTGGCAGTGTGAGTGCTGTAGTAACTCCTTGCAATGATCTTATTTTAGACCCTAACGTTTGCAGTGCTGAACATCCCCTTCCCCGCCCCACAAGTAACTAGCGGAAAAGTACTGGTTTTATAACTGGCTTCTGGCTTTGTAGCTGAAAGACTGCACTATTGTGGGCTTAAAAAAATAGTGTAGGAGTGTTGAGTATTTTTCTCGTGGATTATAAATGTTTGAAATTTCCCGAAATATTGTATTGCGTTACATGTCATACAGCAAGTTGTTTACAGCTAAAAAGAAAAGGGTCTTCTATTGTCTTTTTAAGAAGTCAAGCCCAGATTATATCACTTTGAGCTCTTATAGAAATCATTTTTCCATTTGTATGTTTCCCGTGCATACTTTAAAGTCTTTGGATTCTTTTATTTAGTTATTTGGAAAATTATCATAGGATCATAAAGGATTATGTTTAAATAGTGTAAAAGGTATTTTTTTCTTGTCCTTTCCATAGTTCAACATTTACCTGATCAAATTGGAACATTTTAATCTTGGTTTCTTAAATTACTAACTAAAGTTATAAAATGATTTTAAGAAATTACCCAGTTTGAACTGTGTTAAACTAACATAATTGTTTAGACATTGTTAACTTTGTTGCCTATGTTATAAATTAGATTTTAAAATATTTCACTGATATTTTCTAATTGTAAACCCCATTATAACTATACTGTTAAGCACAAAATATTTTCAAACTCATAATAGTAAGTGCCATTTTGTATACTTTTGCATACCATTTATTAGGTCAGAGGTTTGATATCTATGGCATGTACACTAAAAATCTCGTATAGCATGATGAAAATAATTATGGCAATAAACCTTGTAAAACAAGATGGAAAATCTAAATATTATACTTCTTTCATTAGTGACAACTACTAACAAACTACTAACAAATTTGCTTTTTTTCCCCTAAATACTGCATTAAAAGTTTAGTTCATCTTATTTAGATGCTGAAGATTTAAACAAATCTTGCATGATTGGGCCTGTACTAAGTATTGGAGTATGGGTGTCTGGCAAGCCCTTTTCTTTCTTTTTTTCATTTTAACGTATAAAAGTAAATTTCTAAACAGAAATTTCACTCCAAGCTAGAGTTGTTTGGCTCTTCCACCAAGCAATGAGTATTTTAATCTTTATTTTATTATTTTTAGTGCATTTTATTATTATAAATAAATACTTAGTGGTAATTGTTCTGATTAAGAGGTGTCTAATTCCAATTTATACTGGTCTTCAATGGCTCCTTCTTTGAACTTGGAAGTAATTTTGTAGTAAAATGTGAAGAGTCAAACCTTGAGATAAATATTCTGTCATTTTAGTACTACAATTTGTATTAAATGCTTTTTATTGGTTGGAATGAAACTAAATTATAGTTCTTTTTCCTTTCTTAAAATAATAACAGGGTTATTGTTTTCTTTCCTGAACCCCACTATACCTCTAGCTGATCTCCCTCTCCATCTAAGGCTGAAATGGGAATATTTTTTTAAAGTAAGAATTCAGGGCTTCCCTTCCCTGGTGGCGCAGTGGTTGAGAGTCCGCCTGCCGACGCAGGGGACGCGGGTTCGTGCCCTGGTCGGGGAGGGTCCCACATGCCCTGGAGTGGCTGGGCCCGTGAGCCATGGCTGCTGAGCCTGCGCGTCCGGAGTCTGTGCTCCGCAATGGAAGAGGCCACAACAGGGGAGAGGCCTGCGTACCGAAAGTAAGAATTCATTTAAAATCTTTCTTTGTGCCTAACACTGTTATGGCACTATGAGAAATATAAAAAGTTGAAAACAACCACTACCGTTAAGAGTTTTGCAATGATTTAGAGAAAAGCAATTAAGAACAAATCAAGACTTTCACTAAAAATGTTAAATTTTGTGGTAGTACGTTGATAATAGTGCAACTGTTAGTGGGAGTGTATGTACACAGTAATTCCACATCTAAGAACTCATCTGAAAAAATATTTATGTATGACAATAATCTCTGTAGTGTTATTTATGATATAAATGTGTTTATATTATTATATATAAGTTGGTAATCTAAATATCCAATAACAAAATTATTAGTTAATTAAATTATGGTACATCTGTATAAAGGACTATTACATAGTTATTGAAAGTTGTTTTAAAATGTATAAGAAAAGAAAAAAATTATATTTAAGTGGAAAAGCAACTTTTAAAATAGTAGGCCAAATATATATTTTTTTATAGAGAGGGGAAAATGTCAGGAAACATGCTTGTACCAAAATAGTACCAAAACCCTGGTTCTCTTTTAGAGGTGGGATTATTGGAGATTTTTTCTTTTCATAATAATAATCATTAATAAATACTTAATTTTATTGAGTGCTCACTACATGCCAGGCTTTGTTATAAGCATTTGACATATAACATTGCAAGATTTCACGTAGGTTACAGGTTTTGAGGAAGCTGTCTTCCCAAAACAAAACAAATATACAAATATGAATACACCCACTCGCTCTGAAATTAGATTAAGTTTCTAATTTATTTAGCAAAGGAAACATGAACGTCTCAAAAGCTAGGCTCTCTCCTTGAGAAGAAGCACTTGCTATAGCCTGCTTGGATACTGCTTTCCTTGGTCCTCAGTGCTCCTAAAGGTGGTGCAACTGCTGGTGACACTACCTGTGTCACACCAGATCTGCAAAACTCAATTCTTGCTATATTTTACCTTTTTATATTTGACATTTACATTCACATTCTGGAAGAATTTTTACAAACTACCTGTGCACTTCCTTTGAAGGTCCATTTTACTGCAATATATAGTTTTATATGTACAACCATTCTGTGATGTGAGTTTTACATTTTATAGATGAAGAAACAGAAAGATTAAGCAACTTAAATAGTGAATACTGAGAGTTAGGAGGCATGTCTGACTCTACGTCCTTAAGCACCAATCTGTTTTCCTATAGTCTTTTTGTTTTTGTTCGTGAGCACATATTATTTTTATATTGGAAGATGACTTAAAATCAATGTGGAAAAATTAAACAACATATAGAGCGTTACAATAATTCAGAGCAAGGAAAGATCAGAATGGGTTGGGTAATAAAGACAGCTTAGTGGAGCAAATAACTTTTAATGTAATAATTAACTTTTCTTCTTAGCTTATCTGTTTGTTTATATAAGTACACACTGCTTCTATCCCCAACATGCCCAAACCAAACCTCTTATTACTGGCTGTAAGTAATGCTCTGTTGTTCTTTCCTGCAGACTAAGTTTTGGCCTCATTTTTGTTTCCTTTTTGTGGCCCCCCCCCCTTTTTTTCCTTTTGCTATCTGTTAGTGCATGTATGAACATGTAACTGTGACTTTTGTCAAAGCTCCTTCTCACTATGCTGTTGGGCATTATAAATAAAATAACTCTAGCTTGGCAGTTTCCATGTGGTAATACCATCATAATTTAAAGATTGAGCTGGCTAAAAGAAGTTGCAAAAATTACATAAATTGTATTTAAAAACTCACTGAAAGGAAATAGAACCAAGATCTTGAATATTGTCTGATGAATTAACTTTGCAGCATAAACTAGGGTTGATGTTCAGTCATTGTGCACTGGCACAGCAATACATGTTAAAATACTAAAGTATTTTCATACCAGTTGGTAAATGGTAAACTCCAAAAAGCAATAAAACTAATAATACATAGTCAGAATGGGTGGCTTATCTTAGAAACCACACATGCACTTAGATTCCAAATTGGTCTGCTCACTGAAGCATGGAGCTAGGAAGTTTGCTCAGATGTTTTATTATTTATTTCAGATGTTGAAGGTACAAAACCCCTTGGGTGGGAGAGAGAGACCAGGCAGGTGAACTGAGGAGGAGAACCTAATCTGTAAACTCACAAAAGAAGTGCCCAGTTGTGCCAGGGGCACAGGAAGGGTCTAGGCCTTGGTGGTGAGTGGGGAGGCTGCCAAAAGCCAGTGACAGAGATTCTCAGGGTATGGTATCTCAAGTGGGCTCAAGCAGCTTTTCTTTGTTTAACAACTGAATTAGTTATCTGTTGCTTCATAACAAATTTGGTGGCTTAAAACAATACACACTTATTATCTCACAATTTCTGTGGGTCAGGAATCTGGCTGTAGTTTAGCTAGGACCTCTGCTTCAGGGTCTCCCACAAGCCTGCAGTTAATGTGTCATCCAGGGCTGTGGTCTCATCTGAAGGCTCAAGTGGGGAAGAATGTGTTTTCAAGTTCACATGGCTGTTGGAAGGATTCAGTTCCTTGAGAGCTGTTGGATTGAGAACTTCAATTCCTTGCTGGAAGTTGACTGGCAGCTCTTGCTGTTCCTTGCCATGTGGGCCTCTCTACTTGCTTCTTCAGAGAGAGCACCTGAGAAGAGCCAGAGACAAGATACCAGCAAAAGAATGCTAGCATGACAGAAGTCAGTCTTTTATAACCAAATGTTGGATGAGACATGCCGTCAGTTCTGCCTTAGTCTGTTCATTAGAAGAATATTACACAGTAGAGTGAGTACCAGAAGATAGGGCACGGATCCTTGGGAGCCATTTTAAAGCAGCCTACCACAACAGCTTGTCCTGAAACTAGGTGCTGGGAAGAATGGGCCTCCCTGCCTACTATGAAGAGAGTTGTAATTTAGGTTATATGCCTAGGAACCTAATTAATGTCTGGAAGAGAGTTCAGTCCAGCAAGTGACAGTATGAGCCCAGGCTCTGCCCCCCTTCCCAGCCTTGCAACCAGTCTCCAGATAAAGGAGCCTCACCCCAGCCTGGCCAGTAGTTGCCCTCCCCACGGCCCTGCTACCTCACTGTTTGGAGACCACCAAGGTTCAGTTAGGCCCGCCCACCTCCCTCTAGCAGCTTCTTGGTCTTTTATTTCTCCATCTTCCCCCATGACTCATCTGACCCCATTATTCCTGTGTGATCGTAGGAAATTCCCTGCTTCCCATTCTTTGTACTAAATGTAAAAACAGCATTTTTCCAAAAGGTAGGAAGTGGCAGACCGCTTTCTTTTCATCATTTAATGATTATGTAATGAGCTGTGAATCAAATCTCTGCTGTGTCAATGATTTGAGGGGAAGGGGAATTAAAAATAAAGCCAAACACTTTTATGAGCATTCTCAAATTGAATAACAAGATTAAACATTATTGCAAACCCAAATTTTTAATTCAAATCTCCCAAATTCAAATTGGTATACTGTCAATTTAGTGTTATCAAAAAGAGAACAGATGAAATAATTTATCTTTTTTCATTTTATAAGCCCAGTCCTTATAAATTTTGGCTATTGCAAAACCAGGCCAAAATGATTATATAACTGATAGCAATTTAAAAAAAATTTTACCCCACTGAATACAATGTTGAGGCTAGGGTTTTTTTAATTTTAGGGAAAGCTCTTAATTTTAGTTTAAAAAGATCATTTATCATATTCTATTTCATTTTTAATATCTTGGCCAAATATTTGATGAAAATTAAAATATTTTTCCCATGTATATTTTAAATCAAGGATAAATATATATATGTACTCCAAATGCTAACAGTGGTTACCTCTGGGCTAGGTTTATACTTTTCTATATTTTTCCAAAATTTTTATAATGGATACTTCTGTTTCTTCTAATAAGACCAGAAAACACATGCCATTGAAAAGAAAATAAGCTCAATGCACCAATTTATTCATAACAGAATGACCTTTATGGTAAGTAGATCTTGAGCATACTCTCTAAAATGTTTCTTCTAATATGGTATATACTAAATTTAATTCTTTAATTTTCTGTAGAAATACCTTTCTTTCAAAGACTCTGGCTGTTGATAGAGCAGATTTTTTCCTAACAAATTTTGCATTTGTAGGGTTTTTTTTGTCTTCACACTATGAAAGTCTACTCCGAATTATCAGCTTGTTGTAGCTTTTATGAGCACTAGATGGCACTCTTGCTCAACTGAAATCTGGTTTATCGATCATATTTTGGTGCTGTGGGCCTTAGAAGAGTTGGATGTACAACTTAAGAATGCTTATGTTTCCCTTTTGTTTTAGAGGGAGGGCGTATGGGAAGAAAGGGAAAGTTTCCAAATTTAAGTAGCTGAGCTTAAATGGTTCAGTTTTTTCCCCTCTATCCAGAAATCACCGTGTTGATAATAGTGATATCAGTCACTCATTCCACAAATATTTATTGAGCACCTGCTATCTTTAGGCACTGTGCTAGGTACTATATACATCAGTGGCCAAAAGAGGTAAAAATCACTACCCTCACACAGCTTACATTCTAATGCTTGGACTTTTTCTTCAGGTGCCATTCTAAGTTCTGTACTTGGAGTCATCCGTTAACTCATTTCATAAGAAGAAGCTGAGGCACAGAGAGGTTATGTAACTTGCCCCTGTTCACCTGACTAGTGTACCTAGAAGAGCTAGGATTCAAACTGAGGCATTTAGCCTCTGAAATTTGTTCTATTCATCTCAACACTATACTGCCTCTCAAAACGAAAGAATATTTTATTATTGCTTCTGCTGAAAGCAAATAATATAAATTTACCTGTTTGTTTATATTGTCCCTAGATCTGTTCAATTAACATATTATTGCCATTTTTTATTGAAAAAACACTGACTAAATAAAATGCCTTTTTAAAAATGATTCTGTGGACAACTATCATAGTATTAGCTCTCTTTCAAATAGTGACGATCAAGTCACAGAGACAGCTGGCCTCGTTTCAGTGTATATTTAAGCATCCTTATAGCTCTATTTACTTTAAACTGTTTGTATTGCCACATAATAATTTGGGTATGTTGTATTGATGAGAGCTTAATCAGGTTGTGATTCAGTTGTTGTATAATGAAACATGGGGCATCAAGTATCAAAAGTTAACAACTTGCCTGCTTGCTCCCCTGTTTTGTTTTATATCTTAGTAGTACTGTGTTTATAAAGAAAACAGAGTAAGGTCAGTAATACACTATAAAAGTTCATCATTTGGGGGAGGAGTGGGCAAATTTACCTTCCTCTTAAAAAAAAAGTTTTATATGACTTAGGATAATTTACAATTATATTTGTATTTCTGAAGGACCAGAGTTGTATTCAACAACATACTTGTAAGCCACTGAGTATAGGCGGAAAACCAGCCACCATAGAATAAAAATATTGATGACTAATTCATACACAGATAACTGATAAGTAAAACTTGCCTTCAGGGAAGCTGAAATAGTTAGTTCTTAACAGCGAGCTAGGCCCCTGTTCTTTTTTGCTGCAGAACTGTCTTAGATTACAAAACTATGTTTTTGATTGCTAATAATCAGAGTTAGGTATCTTTTAGTTAAATGAAATAATTAGTAAAAGAGAATCACTGTTGTTCACCAGGGAGTGGAAGGAAGTTTTCAGAGAAGAGATTTATTTTGGCAGATGCTACAATTTAATGGTTCTCAAATTGAGGATTTTGGCTTTTCTAGGGACCGGTTTGCCCCTTAGATCGAATGCAAAATTGTGTAGACTGATGAGCGTTATTTCCTGAGAGAGAGCCCAAGTTTTATCAGATTTTCAAAGAGATTATAACCCCAAAAGATTAAGAACCATTGCTAAAACTGAGCTGCTGCATATTAAACTTTTCTTAAACTTTAGAAAAGAGTTTAAGTGATTGAAATTTGGGAGTTTTAAACCAACAAAGGGAAAATTTTGTTGATTCAATGTTAGCTTATCCCTCTTGGTCTAGTGATCCTCTTGTGGTATGTCTGGTGGTATTGGTACTTGAGTTACTTAATGTTTGTCATAAACTGGCAGGCTAACACCTCACAGTTTAGAGGTTAAAAGTTTAAGTCTTGTTTTAAGAATATTAAGACGTGGGGAGCCCAGCTGAGCACAGCAGAGTATAACAGAAGCAAGAAATACCTACTTGCAAGCCACTGAGATTTGGGGGTTGTGTTTTTCCTCAGCAAAAGTTCATTAATACAAAAGTTGGAAATAGCCATACTGTCAGGATCCATATCCTGGTTCTCCTAGTTGTTTAACCTTGGACAAGGTACTTAACATCTCTAAGCTTCAGTTTTATTACCCGAAAAATAAGACAATATGCCTCATATCAGTGAGATAATAGCAACTTTATCTCTTTAAGGTACTCAGCATAGTGCCTACCTTAGTACTTAGTACGGCAAAAACCATTAAATCTATCCTTGTATATGACTCAGTTGTCTAAAATAGCAAGTCTTCTTACCTTCTAGCTGCTTGTCTTGATATATTTTTCTTCTTAGCTCCAAACACTACCTAACATTGTTACTAACTTACTTACTTGTTGATTCTGTATGCCCTACTAGGTTGTAAGCTCCATGAAGATGGAGACTTTTTCTTGTTCATTGCCAGGCTCCCTAAGCCAGTGGTAGCACATACAAAGAGATGTCCAATAAATATTTGTTGAATGAATAAATGTTAGCTACTATTACTAATTGGCCATTTCTCTCCATGTTCCCATCTGCCTGTATCAGCTGCAGCTTCAAGATGAGGTAGGTATACCAGGATGAAAGTCTCTTTCCCTAACTAGGATAGCTGAAATTATAGCTTCAAAAGGAATATTAATCTCATTAGGCCCACTCCACTGTGGCCTACAGACCAGCAGCATCTGTGTCACCTAGGAAGTTGTTAGAAATGCAGAATCTCAGGCCTCACCCCAGTCCTACTGAACCAGACTTGAATCCCCAAGTGACTCTAATGCACATTATAGTTTGAGAAGCACCATGTTGACCATTTTAAGGATTTTGGATTTTATCCCAACAGTAATGGAGAACCACTAAATTTTAGGATGGAGATTACATTATCAGATTTGTTATTTAAAATGATCACTCTTGGGTCAGAAACAGTGGTTGTCTTTGGGAAGGGAAACCTTTTAGCTGGGGACAAAGATGGGACTGATGCTTTTTGCAGTATACTGTTATCCAGATTCACTCTGATATGGCCAGCATGTGGCCTGTCCACCCTGTCCTCCTACCCCAACCCCACTCTCAGACATACCATGAAGGCTGGACACCTGCCTTCACATCAGGACTCTCTGTACACCCACATACAGCTACCACTTGCCCACTCCTTGGGCCTAGAGGTGTCCTGATGGGCCCTGTGTTCAGCCAAAGATGGACAACCCATGAGCCCTGGAAGAGGGCTTAGCCCATCTGGGCAGAGAGTCCCAGGGTTCAAGTACCTAGAGCATGGTCTGGATGAATATGTCCTTGGCTCTGTGTACTCTTCCCCTACTGGAGGGGTGTACCTGAAAGAGGCTATAACAGGCCCTCTAAAGTGCAAGGACCCCATTGTCTGGGTCTTAGAAATGTAATGCCTTTTTGTACCTTTTATTTTCAAATCATGTGAATGTATTTTTCAATGTGAATATATTACCTACATTAAAAAATAAATAAAATAGAATATTAAACTATAATAAAATTACATGAGCTCCTGTGTGGGAAAGGATAGGAAGGGTACAGCAATGGGAGCATGAAAACCAATTAAAAAGCTATTGCAGTGTTTCAGCAATAATTGATATAATGTTTGGACTAGCATGATAGTAATGAAGATACAGTTTCAACTAGTTTTCCATTTAGGTATTTCACTGCTATTTTGCTTAGATTGCATAAACTGAGTATTATTATTTTTTTCTTAAACAGTGTGTGGGATAAGCCTTCTGGCCCTTGAATATTTGTGTTTTTACTTTGCCCTCAGGTTTTATTATAGTTCATTAGAATTCTAGATTAAAATCATTTTCTCAGAACTGTGAAGACAGTTGGAACTCCATCTTAACTTTTTCCCATATGTCCTTTCTTTTCTTTCTTTCTTTTTTTTTTTGTCCTTTTTATTCTACACTTTGGAGAGTTCCCTGAAGTTTGTCCTCCAAATTACAAATTTGCTCTTCAGCCTGGTTCTGTTATTCAGTGCTTCTATTGATGTGTTTATTCAGCAGTCATGTTTTAATTTTCAAAAACTCTTTCTTATTCTGATTGTTCCTTTCTCAGAACAGCCAATTCTTGTATTATGAGTATTTTATTGTCTGTAATCTCTCTAAGGATGCCAATATAATTTTTAATTAGTTTCTTTCCCTCCCTGCTGAATCAGCCAGGATTCTGGCAGGAAATGGATGGCACACTCAGGTGGGGTGCCTGAAGAGAGTTTAATGAAAGTGTGGGCAGAGTTAAGGGAAACCAACAAGATGATAAGCATTTTGGACTAGTAACATCTATAAACTTCAAGGGACAAGGTTTCAGAGAAGTTACTGGAACACGATGACATTTACAGCTATAGGAGAAGGCTGCCAGCCTTACAGGAACTGTGGCCTTCAATAGAGGAATATACTCACTGCTAGCCCTCAGCCTGGCGGGGAGGTAAGTGGAGGAATAAATACACTGACCTTCTTCCCCCGCCTTTCAATCTGTTAGTCCCTCCCATTGGTAGAGTGTAATTGCCAGGTGGCAAGGGAACCCCAGTGATACAGTCCGTAGAGGTGAGCATTTTGAAGCACAAAACAAGGTAGAATAGGTCAGAGAGACAATTTGGAGAGGCAAATAGACATACCTATACTGTATCTATTTCTATACCTATACTATATCTATATTATATCTATTTCATGCTGTTTAGGAAGACATCTTGATGGGTGGATTAGAGCTGTGAAGAGTAGCACTTTGGGCTGATCTGGTGAATAGTCAAGATGAGAGCAGTTGTGGTGGGGGGAGAGTTCTTTTTCAAGATTTGAGGATTCAGAAACAAGGGAAGAGAGATGAAAGAGAAAAGTCTGGGGAGAGGGAGGATAAGATTGGCATATAGCTATTGGAATGAGGGTCTGCCAATGAAATGGGTCCCTTTGAAGTATTTACATTCATTCTTATTTTGCATTTGGAGAACGATCATATTTAGCAACCAGTTTTAGGAGATTTTCTCAGTCCATACAAGACTTTTTACACTCAGTGACTGCATGTTAATGATGTGGAGGTTGATGGTGGAGTGGGCACTGTGCAGGGGGAGTGCCATGAGATCTCAAGGAAGTGTGTTACAGTGTGGAGGAGTCCACAGTGAAGGTGACACAATTCCTTTGTGCCCAGATAAACTAAATCTCTGTGGATGGGGAGGGGAAGTTGTATGGCTGGGAAGACATTGAGATTCACATTATTTTGTTGAACAGTAAGGGCTGCAGGACAGTGGGGACATCCATACTGCAGGCTTTTGCGGTTATATGATCTTTTATTCATCAGAAAAGCAACTAAATTAAATGGTATTAGAATGAAGGTTTAAATAGAATATATTTTAAATAAACCTATCTAAGGGAACGATTGATTTTGTTAATATTGCACCAGAATAACCACATCCAAGGAGGTAATGAGATGATAATAGCTTTTTATGTTTGTTTTTTTTTTTCCCAGATCTGAAAGTTTGTTTTGTGTTCTGGTATCTCTTTAATACTTCATATGTGGTTTATGTTTGCTGTACTGCAGGTCTTCATTGATTCTTGACCCAAACAAATCAATTTTTCTCTGCATGGACTCTCTAAAACTTTTAACACTGTCTTTTGCTACTGTAATGTGTTCCTTGTGAGGGCAGTCATTATTCTTTTATCCTTTAAAATAGGATTCATTTATATCTATTGGATATTTAAGTGGTTTAAGAACTTTCACCATTTTAGGTGTCTTGGACCCCTTGCAACCTTTCTTCCCCTTGGGTAGTTTTTAATACTTGTTCCTGAGACTTAAGTTAACCAGTTTGAGTTGTATGGTATTCTTAATTTTATCTTGTTAGGTTTTGGGTCTGCTTTTCAATGATTCTGATAGTTTGGTTGTTCTATGATAGATATCCTAGGAATGAGCATTTATTCCATCATCTTCCTAGAAATCCCCTTAGCTTTTTTTATTCTCCTAAAAATAAATAACTATTTGGTAAATTTCTTGGGTTTCCACTCTGCTGCTGGGTTACTTAAGCACTTTGCCATCATTGTTTTCATTAGTGGCTGTTTCAGAGTCCCCTCCAGGATAAAATCATTTCCTTCATGTCACACTTTCCTGAAAATAGAAGACTATCTAGTTTACTTCTTTGGCTTAATTTTTAATTAAGTTTAAATGCCATCAGATAATCTCAGTGCTCTGATACATGTCCAGATCTTAGTTACCAAATTGGTCTAGTTTTCCTAAGGGAAATAGAATAGACCCACATATGAGTCCTACCTATTTCCTTTTTTATCCTATCCCAGAGGGTTTCACATGACTCTCTTATCCTCACTACAGGAGAGAAAGAGAAATAGTAAACCTCTACTCCCTCCTCAAAACAAAAACAAACAAAAAAACCCCAAAAAACAACAACAACAGAAAACTGTAGTAACTAATCTATGCTTCCTAAACAGGCTTGTGCTTTCTTTTCCCTTCATTAGGAAGCTACAGCAAAGGATCTAGGGAGAAAAAGATATGAATAGAAATTGTAGGTTTGTGTCTTTTTATTATTAGCTTACAGATATATTATTAAGCCAAAAATCAAGATTTGGTATCTAACAAAGTATTACCTGTCAACCTGAGTATTAGAATTAATTTGCATGCAAAACCAGAATTTCTAGAGTATTATCTTAGTTTCATAAGTTTACCTTCTACTCTGTATATATTGGTAATTCTTTTATCCATTTAATAGATATCTCTTTCAGATTTTGAGGGGGCAATCTCATCTTAGCTTCTTTAGGCTCTTACCCTACATTAGACTAAAAGGAGTTCTTTGTAAAAAACCTTCAACGTCTTGGTTTTAGACTGTAATTATAGATAGTATTTTGTATTATAATACAAAATAAAATAGTTTATATTTTAAAAAGTAAATTATATTTTTAAGTTTTGTTATTTTTCTGTCTTTAATAAATGGACAGTATTTTGTGACACTGAGAATATTACTATCGCTCTGTCCACAAGTGTCTGAAAGACAAATATGTGATTCAGAACCTTTTCTACACCTGAGTACATATGTATTTTAATTTTTGGCTTGTAGCCTTGTCCCTGTTAAGCCCAATAATATTTTTTTTTCTTTTTTCCTTTTTTTAAAATCCTCTAGTCATCTTATACTACCTTCGAAGATACTTTAGAAAGAAGAACAACTCTGCTTCAGAATTTCCTCCCCTTGTCTCGTGATCATATAGAAAGGAATGTGTGAGAGGGTCAATTAAATGATTTTGAAAACTGAGTTTATATTTTAGTTATTTAAAGCATAATAGATTACTATTTATTTTAAAATTGAATAATAAAAAAGAAACAGGTCTATGAAAATTGAATGAGTTAATGGAAATAGGAAAAGGAGAAACTAAATAACATTTATTCTTAAAAAGCTGAGAGGCAAATAATAAATAACAGCATTAGGGGAAAACTATATTTTTTAATAAACCTGTAAGAACACTGATAATAATAATGATTCTCAAATATGCCTATATCATTAGGGAAAATAAAAGCTTATGAAAGTTAATGTAATAGATGTGAAAATGAAAGATAATAGGAAAAGAGAATTTTAAAGGTTAATACTCCATTAAATTTGGAGACTGAGAGGGGAGAGATATTAAAAATAAGTGCAAAATTTCAAGTTTGGCAGCTCAGGAAGTTGGTCCAATAGCAGGAGAAGTGGTTGGGGTAAATATTAGGGTAAATAACTACCCCTAACTATTATTTCATGTGTCTTATTCAAATAACACAATTTCATATGTGAAAGATAACCTATATGTTACAGTTAATGAAAAAACTAAGAGCACACAGTACTATTATTGGTAACTGTTTTTAAGTTGTCACAGTGTATTTGGTAATCTGAAGGTTTGCAGACTTACAGGTGTAGAAAGTATAGAAGAGAGGCCTGTTTGTTGTTGTTTTGCCTCTTACATAAGTAGAGAACACTGAGTGTTATTAGTTTATGAACACACAGATTTTGACATTATATTATCAGTGATGTAGATTTGTTTACACTTGATGTACTCTCTGTGGTTTTCTCTTTGCTTTGCTTTTCCTTTTCTTTCCTTTCTCTTTCTCTCTTTCTAATAGTTGATATTCTCTAAGTTCATTTAAAAACCAGCTGATTATGACCCATGTTTTGATTTGGTGATTCATGATAACTTGTGGCTTTCAGATCTTGCCTTTTGTTCTCAAGTACTACATACTGTCCTTAAATCACTTTCTATTTTGACATCAATTAGTACATCATGGGGCAGAGTGTTATCTACATAGCTGAATCCATGAGGCTTTGGGGTCAAGTATACTACCTCCCATTATAGCCTGATATAGTGTCTGAGTCACCTTTAGGTTTATTGATTCTAAGCATATAATTCAAGAACATAAGGGTATACCTGTTTGATTATTTGGAATGTTCGTAGTCTATAGGAAAAAAGGGGATGGGGGAGGAATGCTAAAGGTTGGCAGATACCAAGCCAGTTTAGTGACAAGACTAAATATTAGTTCACTAAGATCCTAAGACTATTTCACGATGATTGACCATTCATTGTTAATTTCCATGTCGTGAATTTCAGTTAATTCTTTGGATCCAAAATTATGCACATGGCTCAATTTTATTTCACCTATTTAATTTAGCATTGATATGAGTAAAGTAAAAGGCTGAAAGGGTAAAATAGAAGAAAGCCTAAATTTTTCAAGGTTTTTTTCCTCTTTAAAAGTATAGCTATTTTCAGGTATTTTTAGATACCAGATGACTTGTGAAAGTTTCTTTTTTCCCCTCCATAAAATGCTTTATAAACTTCACAATATACAATGAACATCTTTCTACGCAAATGTATAAAGGTCCCCTGCTGAGGAATTTATAGACTGGTGAAAAGATAATCAGATTAGAAGATGTAACACAAGACTCACCTGATAAAGGTTTTCATCAAAAGGTTAAATCAGCAAAGGTACACCAGAAAAATGCAAAGGGAAAACAGCAGTGGTCACAGTATTAATCTCAGAGACCTCAGCATTCAAAGGTTAGGCAAATGTCACGATAGTGAGGATACATAGGCAATTCCTCAGTAGCAGTTTCCTAAACTTTCTCCTGATTGTTCTCATCTCCTTTATGAACATTTCCACATCCTCTTCATCCCCTCCCATCCATCATTGTCATTGAACTGCCCACTGGGTAAGGCCCATGGGGAATTTGGGGCAAATCATTGGTCTCCTTCCTGCAGTCTGCTGGCCTTTCCCCACCCAGGGCTTTCTCTTTTCTGCATTCTCTCCCCTGCTCCCCCAACTTGTTTGTCTTTAAACTGTTGCTCCTGAGCCTATCCTGACAAAATATATAGATATGGAACTATGACACCCCCCACCCAGCTGACTGACAGACATGTATCTGACCCCCTCTTCAGGCCAGAAGCCCCCTCAACCTCTGTAGGGCAGCTGGGAACTGGGACTCAAACAGAGCAGTGACCAAGCACCCAAGAGCTGTTTCTCTCTGTGGAACGGTTTTATTGCTCATTGATTTGGTACCATTTCAGTTGTCTTGTTCTCCCTGAGACCAACTGTGAAGTGCATTTCAGACTTTGCAGGTGAAGGGATCTCTAGCAATTGTATATTTACCTTCATGTTTAAATTCATGTTATAATACTGCTATTTTTCTATGTCTGTCTGTCTCTCACACACACACAACTTTAAAATTCTTATAATGATTTCTGATGGTGTTTTGGTCAAGGGCAAAATTCTATACATGGCCTCACATAATTTATCATCCAAACTGGGACATCATGAGAAGATGGATCATGACAGGTCAACAGGAGTAAACCAGGATGAATAGTCACCCTCCCTATAAGGCTGTCTAAGGTCAGGCAGTTGCTGACCTCTGCAGCCTTATCTTGCAGTGTGCTCTTCCTTGCTCTGTATGGCCCAGGCTCATGGGCTGTCTGCAGTTCCTTTTTCAAGTGCACTATGCTCTGACTGCTTACTCTTACTAGAAAGCCTTTATATGAGCCTTTCCCTCTCCCTGGACAGAGCTTCTCCTCTCTCTTTTTCACCCTAATAAACTCCTTTTAGTCATCTTTCAGATCTCACTCAGTTGCAACTTCCTTGGCTAAGCCTTCTCAGACTTCCCTTACTAAATCCATTCTTTCTCATTATTCCTCAGGGCACATACTTTATTACATTAGATCATTCTTGGGTTAATGTCTGTCCTCCACTAGAGTGAGGTTTCATGTAGGTAGAGGCCCTGCCAGGTTTTTCTCATCATTTTTTTCTCTGTCACTTGGTAGGCACACAGTAAAAGCTAAATAAATATTTGTTAGATTAATTCATTTAAAGGAAGAAGGTAAAGTCAAGTTTACTACATAGCCCAAAATAGTTAGGGGAAATAAATTCTGATATGTCCATTTAATTTTTGTTTAAAATAATTAATACATTTATATTTATAATTGAAAATGTTCAGAATCTTAGAATTTTTCATTTTTATGTTATACATAAATAAAAAGTTCTAACACTTTAAATTTATTGGAAAATATTTTTGTTCAAGGCTGTTTCTTTCCTTATATAATATGCCTTTCAATTATTTAGGTTTAAACCTAAATGATGTGGCATCAGATGTGGTCTACAAGTCTCTGTGTTAATTAGCTCATTGTTCTTTTTTCATAAGGGAACTTTAAATTAGAAAAAATTGTTGCTTTCATTTTATATTATGCACATTTTAAAATCAGATATACATCTGAGTTGTGAATAATATAAGATATTTGAGTCAAATGTGTTTTCAAAGAAAATGTTAACTTTCTGTTATTGTAGCAGTTTTAATCACAAACTAAATCAAGTCTCATGCACATTTATTGAATTAACCATTTAAATTTATTTGATTTGAAGTCAGCCTGATGGAAAGATTGGGAGGGGAAGTTAGAATAGTGTATGCTTTCCCTCTTGAGACATTGAAAAGTGCCTGGCATAAAGTTAAGGAAGAGGGAAGGAAAAACATGTGATTATTCCTGATTATCTTGGTCACTTGTCTTGGGGGAAATATTGCTACCTTCCAGTAACAAATTTTCTGAGGCTTACTAAATGACTCCATGACACAATTAGTACTGATCTCATTTAATCATAATTTAAACAGGATTAAAGTATTCTATTGTATGTAGTTAAAGTAGAATGGAGTATCTGACAGATACTGTACTAATTATAGTCATTAATGGCCTACTTTTTCTGACCTAAAAAGGTAAATGAAGGAGGGAATTGTCTTTGCCTTTCAGGGATTTTCCCTTTAAAAGAGATTAGTTCACTGTCATTGCTGTTCCTTTTCACATGACACTTTTCTAAAATCTTTCTAAAACTCCACAGTACTGAACTAATCCATGGACAAAGCAGAATGCATCTTCTTCCATAGGAAGAAAGACTTGGTAGGTCAGACCTCTCTCACTACAGTTAGAAATTGTGAAGTTTTGAGAATTCCCTGGCAGTCTAGTGGTTAGGACTCCAAACTTTCACTGCCAAGGGCTCAGGTTCAATCCCTGGTCCGGGAACTAAGAAATTGTGAAGTTTTATAAACAGGCTCTTTTAACAAAAGACTGGATCAGCAATGCACACATGATGTGTTAATATGAAAACGCTATTACAACATTTCTTATAATTCTTCCCTTAAAAGTCTCCTTTTAAGTGTTTTAGTAAGTATTCGGTGGGAGAGGGGAACTAACCTCAAAAAATTGTCCTTTCTTAATGTTTTATTTAGTGGTGTCTTTTTTCACAGATTAGGTGATATTTACTCCATAATATAAATGTGTATGTGTGTTGTTATCATTCATTAATGCACGATGCTTAACAGAGCCTAGCTTTGGTGCTTTCAGGCTCAGAACTAAAGGGGTGATTTGTAGAAAACCAAAGTAGGTCAAAGAGTACCATGGTGTAGCAAAGGGGAAATCCCCAAGCTTACTTATATTGTCTTGCCTCTGGTGGAGTTCACTTTCATTGTTATGGTCTAGACCTGTCTTCCTGTGAATGGAAGAAAAGTCAAATTGAAGAAAAGTCTCGGGAAAATTATCATAAGTAATTTTTTATAATAATGTATCATTATCAATTATTGGCAGGGTTGGTGGGGGCAGCATAGGTGAGAATGAAAATTAGAACTGAATTTAATCTTAGATTCTACAGGTCAAAAGCAAAATTATGCATAAATAGGATAGCTTCTCTAAGTATAATATAAGGAGTGCTGTGTGGGTCTTTGTGGAATGGGAACTAGTATTTCAAATTTTGCCAGCCTGTTCTGCTTTTTAACATGTAGCTGTTGTAGAAGTGACCATGTTTTAAAATCAAGGAATCAGTTCATGTCATATTAGTTCTGAACATATGCAATTGAATGAACATTATAGGCAAATCTACTGATCACTGGAATAGCAACTATGAAACACCATTTTTTGCCTACTTTACTTGACTAATCCTATTAGAATCTAGGAGTATACTTCAGCTGGCTTCAAAGATCCTGGAATGTTTTTTACATCTCAAAGTTAAAATGAAATTTTCTTAAAATTAAATTTTAAGAAATGGCTTCCTTGAGTTGGTTAAATGTTTAGAAGTTATTATCTACAAATTTATATATGTGAAGTTGCATAAATTTTGGAAAACTATATTAAATATGGTGTTTCCTCAAATATAGTATTCCTGGTATCTTGGATCGTGTTATTTCTTAGAGCAGAAGGTTTCTTTTCTGGCTAAATTTCCTTTCTTAGGTCCTTCCCCTGCCTCACCTTTTATAAGGGCAAGAGACCCATGAAAATGCTAATAAGCCTTTTAGAGCTCAGACTTGATGAAGTTATTTTCTATTTCTTATATTTGCCAAGAATTGCTGACAACTTAAAAGCTATCATATGAGTGAATACCAGTTGCCTAGATTGTTTGATGATTTTGGATAAGTATGGATCAGGATTTCCTGTCATTTTTCTTCCTCTTCTGGGGCTGTGTTGCCTCTATCTCTGAGCAATTGTACACTTGGAAAGAAAATCAAAGTAAGGTCACTGGATCTAAGTTACTTTTACTTCTGTGCCAAGTGAAACTTTCCTTCTGTTATGTGTTACAGTTTCGGCATCTTTTGGCATCTAGAGAGAGGCATTTAGGAGGGGAACGTGGGGGTTTTAGGAGAGATTTTTTTGAGCTTAAGCCTCATGTTTTCTGTACTTCATTCACGGTAGAGACAGCCAGTCCATGCTCTTTGGCTGAAACGTGTTCCTAGAATCCATATCATAAAGCAGAGCATCCTAAGAGAAACCGGTTTTCCTATGGCTTGCATAATCCAGCTGTTTAGAATCCATTCCTGAATTCTCTGTGTTTTGGGGTGTAGCTGAGTGGATCTTTAAAAAGGATACATCAGGGCTTCCCTGGTGTTGCGGTGGTTGAGAGTCCGCCTGCCGATGCAGGGGACACGGGTTCGTGCCCCAGTCCGGGAAGATCCCACATGCCGCAGAGTGGCTAGGCCTGTGAGCCATGGCTGCTGAGCCTGCGCGTCCGGAGCCTGTGCTCCGCAACAGGAGAGGCCACAATGGTGAGAGGCCCGTGTACCGGAAAAAAAAAAAAAAAAAAAAGGATACATCGAAGGGGATTTATTTTAAGATTAGTAGGCATGCTACTTAAAGAATTATAATTGCTTCCTAAATGAAAGGATAATTCTAACCATTACCTTTAGATACTAGGAGTACCTGCAGTTCAGCCTGGGTATTTTTTCTGGATCAGGGAATGAACACCTGGGTTCCAGAAGATAAGAGAAGTATGAACTTCTGAGCAGAGTCAGAAGTTTGAATAAAAAGAACCTCTCTTTGAAAACTGTAATTGGGTTTTGGGAACTGTTGAGTGTGTCACTTAGGAATGTGTTTGGCTGCAGATAACAGAAAACTTTACCATGTGGCCCACACAGATGGAGGTCTTCCTCCATAAGAAATCTTAATTGAAGTAGTTCAGAGCTGATGCTGATGCTTAACTGTATTAATAATGACCCTCTACCATCCTTAGAATGTGGTTCTTACCCTCAGGGTCACCAAATGACTATCATACTTTCAGGCATCACTGTATTTTTTTATCTATTGTCACATAACAAATTATCCCAAAACATATCTTAAAACAATGAACATTTTTTTTTAATCTCATACAGTTTCTGAGGGTTGAGAATTGAGAGTGGTTTAGCTGGGACATTCTGGCTCAGGGCCTCTCATGAGGTTGCAGTCAAAATAACAGCTGGGACTATAGTCCAACTAAGGCTTGGCTGAGCTGGAGATATGCTTCCAACCTAACTCACATGCCTTGGCAGGAGGCTTCAATTCCTTACCACATGGACCTCTCCATAGGGCTGCTTTTGACATGGCAGTGGGCTGCCCCCAGGGCAAATGGTCCAAAAGGGAAGGGGAGTAGTCTTTTATAACCTCATCTTGGAAGTGAGGTATCATCACTTCTGCCATATTCTGTTGGTCACACACCCTGATACGGAATGGGAGGGAACTACACAAAGGTGTGAATAACTGGAAGCCGGGATCACTGGGGCCATCTTCGAGGCTGCCTATTACACATCACAAATATGTTCCTGTCAATAAGAAAGAAAAGAGGCAGAAGCAAGAAGAACTACAATTCTGCAGGCCGTGGAAGGAAAACCACATTCACAGAAAGACAGACAAAATGAAAAGGCAGAGGATTTTGTTCCAGATGAAAGAACAAGATAAAACCCCAGAAAAACAACTAAATGAAGTGGAGATAGGCAACCTTTCAGAAAAAGAATTCAGAATAATGATAGTGAAGATGATCCAGGATGTCAGAAAAAGAATGGAGGCAAAGATCGAGAAGGCGCAAGATAAGTTTAACAAAGACCTAGAAGAATTAAAGAACAAACACCTAGAAGAATTAAAGAACAAACAAACAGAGATGGATAATACAATAACTAAAATGAAAAATACACTAGAAGGAATCAATAACAGAATAACTGAGGCAGAAGAACGGATAAGTGATCTGGAAGACAGAATGGTGGAATTCACTGCCACGGAACAGAATAAAGAAAAAATGGAAAGAAATGAAGACAGCCTAAGAGACCTCTGGGACAACTTTAAACACAACAACATTCACATTATAGGGGTCCCAGAAGGAGAAGAGAGACAGAAAGGACCCAAGAAAATATTTGAAAAGATTATAGTTGAAAACGTCCCTAAAATGGGAAAGGAAATAGCCACCCAAGTCCAGGAAGCACAGAGAGTCCCAGGCAGGATAAACCTAAGGAGAAACATGCCGAGACACATAGTAATCAAATTGACAAAAATTAAAGACAGAAAAATTATTGAAAGCAACAAGGGAAAAATGACAAATAACATACAAGGAAGCTCCAGTAAGGTTAACAGCTGATTTCTCAGCAGAAACTCTACAAGCCAGAAGGGAGTGGCACAATATATTCAAAATGATGAAAGGGAAGAACCTACAACCAAGATTATTCTGCCTGGCAAGGATCTCATTCAGATTCGACGGAGAAATCAGAAGCTTTACAGACAAGCAAAAACTAAGAGAATTCAGCACCACCAAACCAGCTCTACAACAAATGCTAAAGGAACTTCTCTAAGTGGGAGGAAACACAAGAGAAGAAAAGGACCTACAAAAACAAACCCATAACAATTAAGAAAATGGTAATAGGAACATACATGTTGATAATTACCTTAAACATGAATGGATTAAATGCTGCAACCAAAAGACACAGGCTCGCTGAATGGATACAAAAACAAGACCCATATATATGTTGTCTACAAGAGACCCACTTCAGACCTAGGGACACATATAGACTGATGTGATATTCCATGCAAGTGGAAATCAAGAGAAAGCTGGAGTAGCAATACTCATATCAGATAAAATAGACTTTAAAATAAGGAATGTTACAAGAGACAAGGAAGGACACTATGTAATGATCAAGGGATCAATCTGAGAAGAAGATATACCAGTTATAAACATACATGCACCCAACATAGGAGCACCTCCATACATAAGGCAACTGCTAACAGCTATAAAAGCGGAAATCGACAGTAACACAATAATAGTGGGGGACTTTAACACCTCACTTACACCAATGGTCGGATCATCCAAACAGAAAATTAATAAGGAAACACAGCTTTAAATGACACAATAGACCAGATAGACCCTTTGATATTTATAGGACATTCCATCCAAAAACAGCAGATTACTCCTCCTTCTCAACTGCACATGGAACATTCTCCAGGATTGATCACATCAAGCCTCAGTAAATTTAAGAAAATTGAAATCATATCAAGCATCTTTCCCGATCACAATGCTATGAGATTAGAAATCAATTACAGGGAAAAAATGTTAAAAAAACACAACACATGGAGGCTAAACAATGTGTTATCAGATAACCAAGAGATCACTGAAGAAATCAAAGAGGAAATTAAAATATACCTAGAGACAAATTACAATGAAAACACAATGATTCAAAACCTATGGGATGCAGCAAAAGCAGTTCTAAGAGGGAAGTTTATAGCTATACAAGCCTACTTCAAGAAACGAGAAAAATCTCAAATAAACAATCTAACCTTACACCTAAAGGAACTAGAGAAAGTAGAACAAACAAAACCCAAAGTTAGTAGAAGGAAAGAAATCATAAAGATCAGAGCAGAAATAAATGAAATAGAAACAAAGAGAGCAATAGCAAAGATAATAAAACTAAAAGCTGGTTCTTTGAGAAGGTAAACAAAATTGGTAAACCTTTAGCTAGACTCATCAAGAAAAAGAGGGAGTGGACTCTAATCAATAAAATTAGAAATGAAAAAGGAGACGTTACAACAGACACTGTAGAAATACAAAGCATCGTAAGAGACTACTAAAAGCAACTCTGTGCCAAAAAAATGGACAACCTGGAAGAAATAGACAAATTCTTAGAAAGGGATAGTCTTCCAAGACTGAACCAGGAAGAAATAGAAAATATGAACAGACCAATCACAAGTAATGAAATTGAAACTGTGATTAAAAATCTTCCAACAAACGAAAGTCCAGGACCAGATGGCTTCACAGGTGAATTCTATCAAACATTTAGAAAAGAGCTAACACCCATCCTTCTCAAACTCTTTCCAAAAATTGCAGAGGAAAGAACACTCCCACACTCATTCTATGAGGCCACCATCACCCTGATACCAAAACCAGAAAAGATACTACAAAAAAAGAAAATTACAGACCAATATCACTGATGAATATAGATGCAAAAATCCTCAACAATATACTAGCAAACAGAATCCAACAACACATTAAAAGGATCAAACATCATGATCAAGTGGGATTTATCCCAGGGATGCAAGGATTCTTCAATATACACAAGTCAATCAGTGTGATACACCGTATTAACAAATTGAAGAATAAAAGCCATGTGATCATCTCAATAGATGAAGAAAAACTTTTGATAAAATTCAACACCCATTTATGATAAAAACTCTCCAGAAAGTGGGCACAGAAGGGACCTACCTCAACATAATAAAGGCATATATGACAACCCCACAGCAAACATCATTCTCCTTGGTGAAAAACTGAAAGCATTTCCTCTAAGACCAGGAACAAGACAAGGATGTACACTCTTTGCCACTATCATTCAACATAGTTTTGGAAGTCCTAGCCATGGCAATCAGAGAAGTAAAAGAAATAAAAGTAATATAAACTGGAAATGAAGAAGTAAAACTCACTATTTGCAGATGACATGATACTATACGAAGAGAATCCTAAAGATTCCAACAGAAAACTACTAGAGCTAATCAATGAATTTGGTAAAGTAGCAGGATACAAAATTAATGCACAGAAATCTTTTGCATTCCTATACACTAACAGCAAAAGATCAGAATGAGAAATTAAGGAAACAATCCCATTCACCATTGCAACAAAAAGAATAAATACCTAGGAATAAACCTACCTAAGGAGGTAAAAGACCTGTATGCAGAAAACTATAAGACACTGATGAAAGAAATCAAAGATGATACAAACAGATGGAGAGATATATCATGTTCTTGGATTGGAAGAATCAATATTGTGAAAATGACTATACTACCCAAAGCAATCTACAGATTCAATGCAATCCCTGTCAAATTACCAGTGGCATTTTTTACAGAACTAGAACAAAAAAATCTTAAAATTTGTATGGAGACACAAAAGACCCCAAGTAGCCAAAACAGTCTTTTTTTTTTTTTTTTTGCCAAAACAGTCTTGAGGGAAAAAAACGGAGCTGGAGGAATCAGACTCCCTGACTTCCGACTATACTACAAAGCTACAGTAATCAAGACAATATGGTACTGGCACAAAAACAGAGATATAAATCAATGGAACAGGATAGAAAGCCCAGAGATAAACCCACGCACCTATGGTCAACTAATCTATGACAAAGGAGAAAAGACAGTCTCTTCAATAAGTGGTGCTGGGAAAACTGGACAGCTATATGTAAAAAAAACGAAATTAGAACACTCCCTAACACCATACACAAAAATAAACTCAAAATGGATTTGAGACCTAAATGTAAGACTGGACACTATAAAACTCTGAGAGGAAAACATAGGAAGAACACTCTGGCATAAATCACAGCAAGATCTTTTTTGATCCACCTCCTAGAGTAATGGAAGTAAAAACAAAAATAAACAGATGGAACCTAATGAAATTTAAAAAGCTTTTGCACAGCAAAGGAAACTACAAACAAGACGAAAAGACAACCCTGAGAATGGGAGAAAATATTTGCAAATGAATCAATGGACAAAGGATTAATCTCCAAAATATATAAACAGCTCATGCAGCTCAATATTAAAAAGACAACCCAATCCAAAAATGGGTGGAAGACCTAAATAGACATTTCTCCAAAGAAGACATACAGATGGCCAAGAAGCACATGAAAAGCTGCTCAACATCGCTAATTATTAGAGAAATCCAAATCAAAACTACAATGAGGTATCACCTCATACCAGTTAGAATGGGCATTATCAGAAAATCTACAGACAACAAATGCTGGAGAGGGTGTGGAGAAAAGGGAACCCTCTTGCACTGTTGGTGGGTATGTAAATTGTTACGGCCACTATGGAGAACAGTATGGAGGTTCCTTAAAAAACTAAAAATAGAACTACCATATGATCCAGCAATCCCATGACTGGGCATATACCCAGAGAAACCATAATTCAAAAAGATACATGCACCCCAATGTTTATTGCAGCACTGTTTACAATAGTCAGGGGCTTCCCTGGTGGCACAGTGGTTGAGAGTCTGCCTGCCGATGGAGGGGACACGGGTTCGTGCCCCTGTCCGGGAAGATCCCATATGCCGCGGAGTGGCTGGGCCTGTGGGCCATGGCTGCTGAGCCTGCACGTCCGGAGCCTGTGCTGTGCAACGGGAAAGGCCACAACAGTGATAAGCCCGCATACCATAAAAAAAAAAAAAAACAAAAACAAACAATAGCCGGGTCATGGAAGAAATCTAAATGCCCATCGACAGTCGAATGCATAAAGAAGGTGTGGTACATATACACAATGGAATTTTACTCAGCCATAAACAGGATGAAATTGGGTCATTTCTAATGATATGGACGGATCTAGAGACGTCATACAGAGTGACATAAGTCAGAAAGAGAAAAACAAGTATTGTATATTAGCACATATATGTGGAACCTAGAAAAATGGTACAGATGAACCAGTTTGCAGGGCAGAAATACAGACACAGATACAGAGAACAAACGTATGGACACCAAGAGGGGAAAGTGGCCGGTGGCGGGAGGTGGTGGTGGGATGAATGGGGAGATTGGGATTGACATATATACACTAATAGCAATAAGGTAGATAACTAATAAGAACCTGCTGTATAAAAAAATAAAATAAAATTTTAAAAAGAAAGAAAAGAAAGAGGTAGTGCTAATAGACGTCTGTTTGTGTCGCACTGGCCAGAACTGTGTAACATGACCTCTCAAGGAAGGCTGGGAAATCAAATGTTTAGTTCTTAGAGCCTCTGTTGTAGAGGCAGCCAGGGGAGAAGCTGGTGAGAAATGGAATTTGGGCTGGCCTAATGTCCATTGTCTGCCACTACCAGAGCATTTAAAGACTATAACTACTTTTAATTTGCCTGTATTGCCTATTCTTAACAGTTAGCTTTCTAGGAGATTTAATCAATAAAAGTATGAATAAGTGGAGCCCTGAACATTTTTTAAAAACTTTTTTATTGAGGTATAATTAACATGCAACATTATGTTAGTTTCAGGTATACAATGTAATGATTCAAAATTTGCATATATTGCAAAATGATCACCATAATACATCTAGTTAACATCCATCACTGTACATACATAGCTACATAACTTCAAAAATTTCTTTTTAATGTAGTGTTTCCTCTAACTGTTACAGAAATAAAGCTCTTACTATTGTCTAGCTACCAGAAAATATCAGTTTACTTAATTATGAATCATAAGACAGTTTATTTTGAGGAAATTTTAAGGTATTTTCTCCTTTGTATTCTTCTGTATTTGTCTGAACAAAATATTCTAACAGTAAAAATTCTGAAATTTGAAACTATTCCCAGTGTCTATATTTTCAGACATATGAAAAGATAAATGTTTTCCTACAACAAACATTTATTGAGGGCTTATCATATAGCATATGCAATTAGATTAGTAACTTATACAATTTTTGGAAAATTTGAAATAATCTCTGCCAGGCACTTTCGCTTGGTGAGCTTTTCCTTTCTATTGATTACTAAATTTGGGGGAACCATATTGTTGATTGGAATAACCATATTTGATTTTCATATATACTTTCAGCAGTTAATACCAAATTACATATCTGAAAAATGCCCTACAACTTGAAAACATGGGAGTAGAATATGAACTTAACCTCGGGACCCAAGAAGGACTGGAGTGGAAGGTGGAGGAAGTTGGATGCCAAACATAAATTAAAGGGAGGTTAGGACCAGAGTTATCCTATGCTGTTTTACCCCGGAGACCAGAAAAGGAGAGGTTTCTCTCTGCAGAAAATAGGCTGAAGAGGAAGGGACACCACATAACCACTGGCAGGTAGAGGTGAGGATCGGTACTTAGAACACTGAAAAAGCCCACTCGGAGAGGGGGCTTGTTTCCATAACTGTGCTGGAACAACTGTTCAACTTCTTGGGGAAAGTAGTGGAATTTGAACCTATCTCACACTAACAAATGTAACTGATATTTAATTCAACCTCAAGTTAGGAAAGGTCATTTAAAGCAAGGGAAGAAACATTTAACAGAGAAGATAGTTTTGATTGAATAAAAATTAGATACATAAAAAATACCATAAAATTAAAATATAAACCAGAAATTGGAAACAAAAATTGCATCAGGTATGAAAAAAGTTAATATTCTTAGTGTATTAAAAGCTCTTGAAATCAATAAGAAAAAGCAAGAGACAAAGATAGAAAAATTAAAAATAAAAAACTGCCAACAAATGTGCAAAAGTTCAAATTCATAATAATAGAAGAAATTTTTGAAGTGATTATTTTCTTGCCTACTATATTGGCAGTTTTAAAAAATGATAATCCTCATATAAGTCAGGATACACCACATATAAATTTATGTAACATCATTTTTCATCTTTTCAGTAATTTCACTCAGAACAAAAATAATATTTCTTCACAACTGATCCCTAATGGAATGCTTTAACTGTTTTTTTAAAGGCTCATAAAAATCATGTATAAAAATATTTTAAAATCATATGTTTGAACTTTAGACTGTACTCTCTTCTATTAAACTGAGAAAATTAATGAATTTATTGTTTCTCCCTTCCCTTTACCTCCTGTTTGTGTTAGTCAAATTATTCCTTTATATTCTTAAGATCTATGACATTTAAATTTTATTTCATAAGCATAACTCCCAGAGTTAGTCTATAGGTGAATTTGTGGTTCATCATTGATATGAATAATCAACAGTAAATTAAATTGACAATAAGTTAGAAATCTGTTCAGAGAATTTTAGCCAGACATCACCCCCCCCAAAAAAAGAAAAACCTAAGAAAAAAGAAACATCTTGCTGGTAACATTAAAAATGGAAAGGTTGGGCTTCCCTGGTGGCGCAGTGGTTGAGAATCCGTCTGCCAATGCAGGGGACACGGGTTCGTGCCCCGGTCCGGGAAGATCCCACATGCCGCGGAGCGGCTGGGCCCATGGGCCATGGCCACTGAGCCTGCGCGTCCGGAGCCTGTGCTCCGCAACAGGAAGAGGCCACAACAGTGAGAGGCCCACGTACCGCAAAAAAAAGAAAAAAAAAATTGGAAAGGTTGACAAGGGGAAAATTGGGATAAGAAATAATCCCAAAATAAAGATGAAAAGTACTAAAACTGTACAAAGTAAGTTTACCAATAAAAGAAAAGCAAATCAAATTTTCTCATCATACTTGAGAGAATAAGACTTGGTAAAAATAATGGTCACAAAAGACAACTCACAATGATAGATCCTATAACTGATCAAATTTTATATGGATGATAAAATTTGATATGGGTAGAAATCTGATAGATGAATCAAATCTTCACTGTAAAATTTATGGGTAAAGAATTTATTTCAATGAGGATAATTTCAGGAAACAAAATTGAAAAAAATTGGGTAAAATGTAACTATACTATATAGATAATTGATCATAGACTTCAGTTGCTTCAGAAAGTATATTTTAGATGAAATTGATTATTATTGTCATAATTAATAAAAATTCAGAAGATGCAGTCAAAGCATTCTGAACCTGTGGGATCCAAAGGACTGCATAAATGAATATAGCAACTAATCTACATGTTAATGGAGATTACAAAAGATTTATTATCCAAAGGTCAAATTAATTGAAAATAACAGTTTCTACATGACATACAGTCTTGTTATATTAAGATTGTTGGCATATAGGGAGGATATTTTAAGACTGTATCTTGGAAATACCTTTTACTATAGTCTTTCCCTTTACTCTTACCTCCCACAGCCTGATGAATAGCCCAAATTTTTCTAGCTTATTCTCAATGGTATGTTTGTTTCCATTTTCATAACTTGGATACCATCATTTCTTGACTACTATTAAGTCTGAAGTCTATGTCAACATTCCCTGCTTCTAGTTCAGACCTGGGGCCTCCACATACCTCTGTATTAAATATCAGCTGATTGATCCACACCTGTTACAACCTAGCCCAGACCATTTTCTAGTACTCTCTCTTTATATAATCCTCTTCTGTAGTTGTACATCAGACCCAGAAGGAAAAAAAACAAACCTCTTTTGAATTTATCTACATTTGAGTTTATTTTAAAATGTATTTAAAAGCCCACTTTGGTTCCTCAAGTATTCAAACTTATTGATACAGATATGATAGGTCCCAGAAAATATTTTCAAAACTGAGCAGATATTTGTCCTTCTATTCCTTGCTTCATTAAATCCAGCCTTTGTGAATTTTCTTACCCTTAAGTTTTTGAATTTCAAATAAAAGGAGTAAAAGTGTCTTGTGCCTTTTCATAGCATTTAGGATTGAAGCCAACATCCTTAATGTGGCCTGTGAGGGCTTTCACTGCCTGGGTCCTGCCTATTCTTCCATCTCATCTCTGTTTCCCCTCATTCCCTGTGTTCCTGCTTAGTTCACTGGCTTTGTTATTGTTGTTCCCCCTGATTCACTGAGGTTGCTGCTATCTCAGAGCCTTTCTTATGCCTTTCAGTCTGCATGGAATATTCTTCCCTGTTCTCCCTCCCTTCATGCTTTATTAACACCTACTAATCCTTTATATGTTAGCATAAATGTTAATTATGCTGGGAAGTGGGATGTTGCATATGACTCCAGGCTCTCTCTGCTGCCTTATTGTCTGGGTTCCCCTCCCACCTCTTTCTTTACTACCTATATAATCTTAAGTAAGTTATTTGACTTTTCTCTGAGACTCAATTTCTTTATCTGTAAAATGGGGGGAAATTATTGATGGATAAGGTACTATGATTGAGAATAAGCCATGTAAAGTACCCAGCCCAGGGACTGACTAACGTTGAATGAAGTACTCAATAAATGTAGATAAAATTATTCCCAACCCACCTCCTACTCCCAATTCCTGATACATACACACACATTACCAAACAGTCTAGGCCAACTCCTTTGCTATTATGTAGAGACATATGACTACATACCTCTTATTCCTAACATAGTTTACCACCATTGTGATTTAAATTCATTTGTTGATTGGTCAATTAGTCTATCTCCCTTGACTAGCTGCAGAGATTATAAGCTTTAGTTTATAAGCCCTATGGGAGCAGTAACTCTAGTTTTGCTCACTGTATTCTTAGCCCATAGTAAGCCAATAATAAATATTTGTTGAATAGATGAACAAATGAATGAACTAGAGGTATATCCTGTCTCCTCTCAAAACAGCATACTTGATGGTAATGTTTCCTGTAGGATACTCTTGCCTTTAAGCCTATGAATCACAAAATCAATAGCAATGACTAGAGAATAAGCTAGTACCAGTACTTTACATAAAACTTATTTGTCACTAAAAGATGTTTTCAAGTCCTTTTAAATGTTTGAATATAACATTTAAAAAGTATTAAAGAAGACCCTTGTTTTCAACATTGGAAAAGGCTTACACTAAAAATGTAAATGTACAATGAAGGCTAGATAGACTAGTTTAAGTAATATTTGATCTCAACTCTAAAAATATGCATAAGAAAAAGAATTGAAAGTAAATATACCAGTATGTTAGCAGCAGCTTTCTCTGAGTGGTAGGATTGTGATCAATTTTAATTATTTCACATTTATATTTATAGATACAGATGATTTTCTACTTTCTTACAGCGAAACTATTAATTTTACATTAACAAGAGTTATCTTTAAAACTTACTTAAATATTTCTGAAATGTATAGAGGAATACTTTTCATTCACTCATTTATTCAACAAGTATTTACTGAGCAGATGCTAAGTACCAAGCACTGTTCTAAGCCAAGGAGATGAGGCTATAATAGAATAAGCAAAAATCCTTGTCTTTGTGGAATTTCCATTCTGATATATTGCAGTTTCCTGTGTGGCTTTGGTTCAAAACTCCTTTTTCACATCTTTCCTAAAAACTATTGATGTCACATTAATGATTTATCATTTTCGTCCTGTATTACAGAAAAAAAGAAAACTAGTAACTGCAATTTCTAAACTCTTTGCAATTCTTCAACCCTTCTAATGTTTTTCATACCTTGGAATCCTATCTTTGACATAATAATAGTCCAGTGTAAAGGTGATAAGAGTGACCCAATTTAAACATTCCTTAAAGGGTTACATTTTCTCTTTCAAAAGAGTTAATTCACATCGTGTTACTCATTAATATACAGTGTTGCAGCTTATCTAACTGTTAATGTTAAAAATAGCTGATTTGTTGTATTATCACTAAAGTAGCACCATTATAGTCTGACTCAGTTCAAATGTTCAGGAGGTAAAAAACTAGTAAATCTTTGTAATAAAATATTTTGGTTCTCTTTGAAACTTCATGAAACCCTGCAATTTCATAAAACCAATTTTAAAGCTACTGATCCAAAGGAATTTTAAACCATTGTGAAACTAATCTCTGAAATGAGTTCCTCTGTTTCTTAACAGGAGTTAGTTTATAAATCAGTTGTTTAGGACTCAACTTATATTTCTTTGTATAGGTAGTATTAATACTTGGTGGTTAGCTTCAAGGATCAGCTCACACAAGTAAAGTGTTCAGCCGGTTCTTACATGAAAAGTTATAGTAACTGAACAAGTTTTACCATAACAAACTACCACTTATAATATAATTCCTATGGAAATGTATGTTTTGAGCACCATAACTCCCCTATCTAGGTAGTAGAAGCTGTTTTTGCTTCTTCCCTTTCCTTACCAGGCTGGGATCCAGAGACTGGAAGCAGGGTTTGGAAAAGAAGGGAGGCTAGTGGTGAGTGATTATTTGTTGACACCAGTATTTTATTAATTTCACATGCCTTCTAAAAGAATATAGCTCTCTTGGGTACTTCCCTGGTGGTCCAGTGGTTAAGAATCCGCCTTCCAATGCAGGGGACACGGGTCGATAACCTGGGGGGGGAACTAAGATCCCACATGCCACGTGGCAGCTAAACCCTCACACCACAACTAGAGAGAAGCCTACATGCTGCAATAAAAGATCCCACGTGCCACAACTAAGACCTGACGCGGGCAAAAATAAATTTTATATATATATATATATATATATATATATATATATATATATATTTTAAAGAACTCTCTTGGAAAGTTGCTCTTCTTATGGTCAAACTGGAAAACAGAGCATTTACCCTTAGGCTTAGAAACTTTGGTTAAAGGTTGTGTAAGTCTGTTGTGATTTGGAGATGGGAAGGAACTACTGCTGCTTGCCCACTTGTAAAGACTAGTTATTTGAAAATTGGAGACTACTTTAGTATTTGTCTGCTTCTCTTAGGAAGTGAATTTCCTCAATCTTTTAGACCATTCCAACTAACTTTATTCCTCTTGCAATTTAAATCTGCTTTTTAATATTTAAAGACTTGTCATACTGTCTCTGTTTGTTAGCAAGATGGTAAATCTATGACTTACCATAATTGAAAAGACTTTTTTTAAATGATAAAAAAAAAAATTCATGTGTCTTTTCTAGGCTGGGGATATATTCACTGCTACCTAAGGTGCTGTTGCAGACAGATACTACCTCAGCTAATAGCACAGTTGCTCAGTCCTAGAGCGGCTCCCAGTTGGGTCAGTTATTACTCTATTTGGACATGTTTAGATTCAAAGTTTTTTCTTTCCGCTGGCTATCTCTATCATGTGATTAGAACAAGGTTGTGACATGACACAAACCCTGGTGAAAATTGAAAAAGTAGTTAAGTCAGATGCCTGATAACCAGTTAGGCTTTATCACTGAATTGGCCAATATTTTTACTTCATATATACAGAGTTTTATTTTATTTAGTTAGTTTATTTTATTTTTGGCTGCGTTGGGTCTTTGTTGCAGTGCACGGGCTTCCTGTAGCTGCGGTGAGCGGGGGCTACTCTTCGTTGAGGTGTGCGGTCTTGTCAGTGCGGTGGCTTCTCTTATTGCGGAGCACAGGCTCTAGGCACGCGGGCTTCAGTAGTTGTGGCACACGGGCTTAGTTGCTCCGCAGAATGTGGGATCTTCCCAGATCAGGGCTCAAACCTGTGTCCCCTGCCTTGGAAGGCGGATTCTTAACCTCTGTGCCACCAGGGAAGTCCCAGAGTTTTAAAAATCAGTTGTTCCTATATTTACTACCTTTCCTTTATTCTTGTTTTTATTTGTTGTATTTTACAACACTTTTATTTATGAATCATCATTTAAAAATTTCTTTTAAAGCTGTTACCTAGGTTTCAAACCAAAGTCAGACATGTAGTTTTATTTATATACTGTTCTGTGAGTATTCACAGGTTTTGTTTTTTGTTTTTCTTTTGGAGTATAGTTGATTAACAATATTGTGTTTCAGGTGTACAGCAAAGTGATTTAGTTATACATATACATGTATCTATTCTTTTTCAAATTCTTTTCTATTTAGGTTATTACAGAATATTGAGCAGTGTTCCCTGTGCTATATGGTAGGTCCTTGTTGATTATTTTAAATATAGCAATGTGTACATGTCACTCCCAAAGCCCCAATCTATCCCCCCTGCCATCCTTTCCCCCTGGTAACCATAAGTTCATTCTCTAACTCTGTGAGTCTGTTTCTGTTCTGTAAATAAGTTCATTGGTATCATTTTCTTTTTTAGATTTCACATATAATTGATATCATATGATACTTGTCTATCTCTGTCTGACTTCACTTAATGAAGTATGATAATCTCCAGGTCCATCCGTGTTGCTACAAATGGCATTATTTCATTCTTTTTAATGGCTGAGCAATATTCTATTGTTTATATATACCACATCTTCTTTATGCATTCATCTGTTGATGGACATTTAAGTGGCTTCCATGTCTTGGCTATTGTAAACAGCACTGCAATCAACATTGGGGTGCATGTGTCCTTTTGAACCATGTTTTTCTCTGGATATATGCCCAGAAGTGGGATTGCTGGGTCATATGGTAGCTCTAGTTTTAGTGTTTTAAGGAACCTCCGTACTGTTCTCCATAGTAGCTGAACCAATTTACATTCCTACAGTGTAGGAGGGTTCCCTTTCCTCCTCACCCTCTCCAGCATTTATTGTTTGTAGATTTTTTGTTGATGGCCATTCGGACTGGTGTGAGGTGATACCTCATTGTAGTTTTGATTTGCATTTCTCTAATAATTAGTGATATTGAGCATCCTTTCATGTGCCTCTTGGCCATCTGTATGTCTTCTTTGGAGAAATATCCATTTAGGTCTTCTGCCCATTTTTTGATTGGCTTGTTTGTTTTTTTCATATTGAGCTGCATGAGCTGTTTGTAAATTTTGGAATCTGATCCCTTGTCAGTTGCATCATTTGCAAATATTTTCTCCCATTCTGCAGATTGTCTTTTCATTTTGATTATAGTTTCCTTTGTTGTGCAAAAGTTTTTACGCTTAATTGCTTCCTATTTATTTTAATTTTTATTTCCATTACACTAGGAGATGGATTGAAAAGGATATTGCTGTGATTTATGTCAAAGAGTGTTCTGCCTATGTTTTCATCTAAGAATTTTATAGTATCCAGCCTTACATTTAGGTCTTTAATCCATTTTGAATTTATTTTTGTGTGTGGTGTTAAAGAATGTTCTAATTTCATTTTTTTACATGTAGGTGTCCAGTTTTCCCAGCACCATTTATTGAAGAGACTGTCCTCCATTGTGTAGTCTTGCCCCTTTTGTCATAGATTAATTGCCATAGGTGCGTGGGTTTATTTCTGGGCTTTCTATCCTGTTCCATTGACGTATGTGTCTGTTTTTTTGCCAATACCATGTACAGTTTTGATGACTGTAGCTTTGTAGTATAGTCTGAAGTCGGGGAGCCTGATTCCTCCAGTTCCATTGTTGTTTTTTTTTTCTCAAGATTGCTTTGTGTATTCGGGGTTTTTAATGTCTCCATACAAATTTTGATATGTTTTTGTTCTAGTTCTGTGAAAAAATGCCATTGATAATTTGATAGGGATTGCATTTAATCCGTAGATTGCCTTGGGTAGTATAGTCATTTTGATAATATTGAATCTTCAAGTCCAAGAGCATGGTCTGTCTTCCCATCTGTTTGTGTCATCTTCGATTTCTTTCATCAGCATCTTATAGTTTTTGGAGTACAGGTCTTTTGTATCCTTAGGTAGGTTTATTCCTAGGTATTTTATCCTTTTTGATGCGATGGTAAATGGGGTTGTTTCTTTAATTTTTCTTTCTGATCTTTTGTTGTTAGTGTATAGAAGTGCAACAGATTTCTGTGTATTAATTTTGTATCCTGCAACTTTACAAAATTCATTGATTAGCTCTAGTAGTTTTCTGGTAGCATATTTAGGATTTTCTATGTATAGTATTCTGTCATCTGTAAATAGTGACAGTTTTACTTCTTCTTTTCCAATGTAGATTCCTTTTATTTCTTTTTCTTCTCTGATTGCCATGGCTAGGACTTCCAAAAGTATGCTGAATAAAAGTGGTGAGTGCCTTGTTCCTGATCTTACAGAAAATGCTTTCAGCTCTTGGCAGTTGAGTATGATGTTAGCTGCAGGTTTGTTATATACGGTCTTTATTATGTTGAGGTATGTTCCCTCTATGCCGACTTTCTGGAGAGTTTTTATCATTGAATTTTGTCAAAAGCTTTTTCTGCGTTTATTGAGATGATCATATGGTTTTTATTCTTTAATTTGTTGATGCGCTGTATCATACTGATTGATTTGCAGATATTGAAAAATCCTTGCATTCCTGGGATAAATCCCACATGATCATGGTGTATGATCCTTTTAATGTATTGTTGGATTTGGATTGCTAATGTTTTGTTGAGGATTTTTGTGTCTGTGTTCATCAGTGATATTGGCCTGTAATTTTCTTTTTTTGTGGTATCTTTGTCTGGTTTTGGTATCAGGCTGATGGTGGCCTCATAGAATGAGTTTGGGAGTATTCCCTTCTCTGCAATTTTCTGGAATAGTTTCAGAAGGATAGGTGTTAACTCCTCTAAATATTTTATAGAATTCTCCAGTGAAGCCATCTGGTCCTTCACTTTTGTTTGTTGGGAGTTTTTAAATCACAGTTTCAATTTCATGACTTGTGATTGGTCTTTTCATATTTTCTATTTCTTCCTGGTTCAGTCTTGGGAGATTGTACCTTTCTAAGAATTTGTCCATCTCTTCCAGGTTGTCCATTTTATTGGCATATAGTTGCTTGTAGTAGTTTCTTATGATCCTTTGCATTTCTGTGGTGTCCACTGTAACTTCTCCTTTTTTCATTTCTAATTTTATTGATCTGAATCCTCTCCCTTTTTCTCTTGATGAGTGTGGCTAAAGGCTTATCAATTTTATCTGTCTTTTCAAAGAACCAGTTTTTAGTTTCATTGATCTTTTCTATTGTTTGTTTGTTTTTATTTATTTCTGCTGTGATCTTTATGATTTCTTTCCTTCTACTAATTTTGGGTTTTGTTTTTTCTTCTTTCTATAGCTGTTTTAGGTGTGAGGTTAGGTTGTTTATTTGTGATTTTTCTTGTTTCCTGAGGTAAGATTGTATTGCTATAAATTCCTCTCTTAGACCTGCTTTTGCTGCATCCCATAGGTTTTGGATCATCATGTTTTCATTTTCATTTGTCTCTAGGTATTTTTAAAATTTCCTCTTTGATTTCTTCAGTGATCTATTGGTTGTTTAGTAGCATATTGTTTAGCCTCCACATGTTTGTGTTTTTTACAGTTTTTTTCTTGTAGTTGATTTCTAATATCATAGTGTTACAGTCGGAAAATGCTTGATATGATTTTTAAATTAATTTTTAAATTTTTGGCTGCATTGGGTCTTGTTTGCTGTGTGCAGGGTTTCTCTAGTTGTGGCGAGCATCGGCTACTCTTCATTGTGGTGCACAGGCTTCTCATTATGGTGGCTTCTCTTGTTGCGGAACATGGGCTCTAGGCACGCAGGCTTCAGTAGTTGTGGCTCGCGGGCTCTAGAGCGCAGGTTTAGTAGTTATGATGCGTGGGCTTAGTTGCTCCGCAGCATGTAGGATCTTCCCAGACCAGGGCTCGAACCCGTGTCCCCTGCATTGGCAGGCGTATTCTTAAGCAGTGTGCCACCAGGGAAGTCTGCTTGATATGATTTCAATTTTCTTAAATTGACCGAGGCTTGCTTTGTGTCCCAGTATGTGATCTATCCTAAAGAATGTTCCATGTGCACTTGAAAAGAATGTGTATTCTGCTGCTTTCTGATGGAATGCAGTATAAATATCAATTAAGTCCATGTGGTGTAATGTGTCATTTAAGCTCTGTGTTTACTCATTTTCTGTCTGGACGATCTGTTCATTGATGTAAGTGGGATGTTTAAGTCCCCCACTATTATTGTGTTACTTTCCATTTCCCCTTTTATGGCTGTTAACATTTGCCTTATATATTGAGATGCTCCTATGTTGGGTTCATATATATTTACAATTGTTATATCTTCTTTTTGGATTGATCCCTTGATCACTATGTAGTGTCCTTCTTTGTCTCAAAACAGTATTTTAAAGTCTATTTTGTCTGATACAAATATTGCTACCCCAGCTTTCTTTTGATTTCTATTTGCATGGAATACGTTTTTCATCTCTGTTTATTTGTTCTTTAGTTCTTTTAGGTCTTTGTTAAACATTTCTTGTGTCTTCTCGATCTATGTCTCCATTCTTTTTCCAAGATCTTGGATCATCTTCACTATTATTACTGTGAATTCTTTTTCCAGTAGATTGCCTATTTCCACTTCATTTAGTTGTTCTCTGGGGTTTTATCTTGTTTCTTCATCTGGGACATATTCTTCTACCATCTCATTTTTTCTAACATTCTGTGGTTGTGGTTTCTGTTCCGCAGGCTGCAGGATTGTAGTTCTTCTTGCTTCTGCTGTCTGCCCTTTCATGGATGAGGCTGTCTAAGAGGCTTGTGCAGGCTTTCTGGTGGGGGGAACTGGTTCCTGCCCACTGATGGGTTGAGCAGGGTCTTGTCCCTCTGGTAGGCAGGGCAGTGCTCAGGAAGACTTTAAGCAGTCTGTCTGCTGATTGGTGGGGCTGTGTTCCCACCCTGTGGGTTGTTTCACCTGAGACATCCCAGCACTGGAGCCTACATGCTGTTGGGTGGGGCTAGGTCTTGGGGAGAAAATGGCAGCCTCCGGGGGGGCTCACATCAATGAATATTCCCCAGAACTGCTGCTGCCAGTGTCTTTGTCCCTGCAGTGACCCACAGCCTCCCCCCGCCTCTGCAAGAGACCCTCCAATACTAGCAGGTAGGTCTGGCCCATTCTCTTATGAGGTAACTGCCTTTTTCCCTTGTCCTGGTGCACACAGGACCTTGTGTGCACCTTCCAAAAGTAGAGTTCCTGTTTCCCACAGTCCTGTGGAATTTTTGTGATGAAACTGCACTGGCCTTCAAAGCCAGATTCTCTGGGGGCTCCTCCCCCTTGCCAGGCCCCCAGGCTGGGAAGTCTGACATGGGGCTCAGGACTTTCACTCCTGTGGGAGAACTTCAGTGCTATAATTATTTTCCAGTTTGTGGGTCATCCACCCAGCAGGTATGGGATTTGATTTTGTCGTGATTGCTCCACTCCTACTGTCTCATTGTGGCTTCTTCTTTGTCTTTGGGTGTAGGGTATCTTTTTTGGTAGGTTCCAGCATTTTTTTTGTTGATGGTTGTTCAGCAGTTAGTTATGGTTTTGGTGTTTTCATAAGAAGGAGTGAGCTCACTTCCTTCTACTCTGACATCTTGAGATTTTCTCCCCTTTATGTTTGTTTAGACATTTAATTGTTATGATGCAATTTTCTTCTTGAAAAAAATTTAAAAGTTCTTATGTAATTTAACTTCCTTTCAGTTCTACATTATTAAAATATGTGTTAATATAATATATAATTGACTTCAAATATTATATATTAATAAATATTAGTATGTAACATTAATATAAATCATAAATATCCACTTTCTTTTTAAAGAGGGGGTTCTTTTTTTTTTTAAATAAATTTACTTATTTATTTTTGGCTGCGTTGGGTCTTCGTTGCTGCGTGCAGACTTTCTCTAGTTGCAGTGAGTGGAGGCTACTCTTTGTTGTGGTGTGCGGGTTTCTCTTGTTGCAGAGCATGGGCTCTAGACGTGCAGGCTCAGTAGTTGTGGCTCACGGACTCTAGAGCACAGGCTCAGTAGTTGTGGTGCATGGGCTTAGTTGCTCCGTGGCATGTGGGATCTTCCCGGACCAGGGTTCGAACCCATGTCCCCCGTTTTGGCAGGCAGATTCTTAACCACTGTGCCACCAGGGAAGTCCCTCCTCCTTTTTTGATACCATCTTTTTCTGCTCTGATGTGCCAAGATGTTTTCCAAGTTTTGCATAGGTTTTGGCTATTATTCATGTATTCACTCATTCATGGATTCTGCAGATGTTTGTTGAAAGCTAGCTCTGTGCAAAGAAGGGTGCTAAGCAAACGGGATAGAAATACTATGTCCCAGCCCCTGTCCTTAAGAGACTTCTTGTTTAGTGGAGGAGATAAAGAAGTAAACAGATAAAATGTTTTAAGTACTCACCCCCTCACTTTTTATAGTTCTCAACTTCACAGATTGGAGTATTATTACATTCTGGGATATGTGGTTGTATGTCAGTGGAGTAAATATTTGACTGGTCATGACTTGAGCCTATTGCCTTGCCTTTACTGCAAGTAAATTTTGAATTATGTGACCAGTGATTTTGGTTTTATTTTGTATTTACAGGGTTTGCCATTAATAATAATTAATTCCCCTCTATGGAATACTCCTATTTGTACCTCAACAGATGCAAATTTTCCTCTTGTTTGCCCTACAGCCCTTTGGTACACTTAGAAGTTGATTTCCTTTTCACTGATGGGACTATTTCTTAGTGTTTTAAATTGGAACATATCTTGCCTCATGAACAATTAAATTATTACTTTTAGTTTCTCCCAGATGAAGTGCTCTCATCTAACATGTGCTTGGAATTGTGCCACTTCCAGTCCTATGTCAGCTGTACCATCCTCTCCAGTATGATATTTCTGTTGCACCTTGTAGTGAAATCTGCATATCTTTCCCACCTAGAATAAATGCAACATATCTCCCTGGAATTTAAAATGGGGTGGAGTTTACAGGGGGGACAGGTCTTAGTAAGAAATAGGTAATTTAACTGGTAAGTAATTTAAAACATTATTTTAGGTTAAAAATAAGCATGGCTGTATTAGGGACTAAGATACAAAGTTTGATATAAAGAATTGTCTGGCTTTGGGCCAGCTACTCTTGGGCTGTTTCACCACTTTATCCACTATGGAAGGAGTTCTCTCCCCTCAAAGATTAGAAATGCCTCTGTGGAAAATTTTGAGAGACCCTTCCTATCTGATCTTATAAATGTGGTGTTAAAAGGAAAGGCTAGAAAAGGTAGCTGCCTTTTCAGAGCATGTAGCCTTATTTCTTTGATAGTCACTACATTTTAACAGCTGTCCTTTAGAAGTAGTTCCACTGCTTTGTTGACTAAATCCACTGGAGCAATACTGATGGTGCAGATCTCAAGTCAAATAGGCAAAGTAAGTGGAGGAATATCTGTGGTAAACTCCTACACTACCTATAAGCAGGGCCATTTAGGGGCAGCTGAATGTTTATTTAAGCCTTTGTGATCTTGGAAGACAAAAGATTTAGGGGGGCCCAAAAGAAGAAGGACATTCTTCTTTTCGTGGTCTCAGTGAATTTTGAGAGCTTAAGTATTGCCTCAGATTTTTTAAACTTTGTAAATATAACATTTTTTACTTATGTTCCACAGTGGGTGAATTATTGAATGTTGAGGCATTGTTTTTTCTTTTAGAGCAAAGGATGGGTCACACTTTCTTCAATCCATACAGGTTCAAAATCAAATTCTCATTTTCATTCATAGTTCTTCTACATCATGCCTCACGTTACATTGTTTATTTAACATTTATTGAGTATTTACTTTGTGCACTAGGGAAACAGAGAAGGCAAAGGCTTCACTCTCGGAGTTCACAGACACGTAGGGGAGATGGACAGGTGAAAGGCAGTTGAAATAAATGTGGCAAGTGCTCTGAAGGAAGGTCAACTTATCCAAGAAAATGACTAAAATGGGCAAAGCCTGAGGTTTTATTGTGGTGTGAACATGTGCTTGACTCCAGAAGTACGTGGGGTAGTAGAGGAGGTTTTGGATGATTGAAAATGAGGGGACACAGATAGGGAATGGTCAGGGAAGGCTCTGTAAAAGATTATAGCCTCAACTGGCTCCTGAAGCCTGACTGAGGAGCTCCCGGTTGAAAAGGTAGGAGATAAGGTGCTCTAGTCCGAGAGTTTAGCATGTGCAAAAGCACAGAGTCATGAGAGTTATGTTTGAGTCGAACTCAGTAAGTTGAACTCAGTATGATTGGAGAGATTCAGAAGGGAATTGTATGCCATGTGAAGAATCTGGATTTCATTCTGAAAGTTAAAGGGAAACTTATGAAGGATTATAACATCATCAGACCTGCAATTTAGAAAGACTTTTCCAGTATGGAGAATAGGCTGGAAGGTGGCACAAACAATGAGACAGAGAAGAGGCTGTTGCTGTAATTAAGAAAAGAAATGGACGGGAACCAAATTGATGGGGTTGGGGTTGAGGGTAAGGGGATAGATTTGACAGTTTTTAGGATGTGTAATATTCAGAACTTTGCAAGAGATTAGTAAAGGAGTCAGAGCAGCCTATGCAAGGACTTGCAGGTTTCTGCATCAGAAACTGGATGTACGGTGAGGCCCATTTTGGAGATAGAGGATAGAATATAAGAGCTGGTAGGTAGTGCAGTGGGATGGGTTGGGAGAAGGTGATGCGTTTGGCTTTTAATGTGTTGGATTTTGAGATGGCTGTAGGATATCAAAGTGAAATATATTAGGTAGCTGGATAAATGGGCCTCAGATTCAGGAGAAAGGGTGAGATGTAATTACAGCCTTGATCAGTGTTCATTGTTGAAATTATGCCAAGAGTGAGATCACCCAGGGAGAAAATATACAGTAAGAAGAGGGCTGAGGATGGATGGAACATTGGAGAACTATTTATAAGAAATCAGCAGTGGAAGAAGAATCATTAAGAGATTGATATTGAGTGGCCAGAAATAGAGGATGGAACCTGAAAGAGGATATTATCCCAAAAACAAGGGAGGGGAGATTTCAGAAAAGGATTGGTCAACATTGTCAATTGTGGAAGAAGTAAAGTAAGACAAGACCTGTATGGTGAAAATGCCTGGGCTGGAGGTAGAAGGCAGCCAAGGGGCAGTGTCTGATAGACCCAAGAAGAGGAAAACCCTGAAATAGCCAACAGGTGTGGAAAATATGGCAGGCCAATTTGCTAACAGTAGCAGAAATGGAGAGGAATTTTGCTCATTCCAAAAGTAGGTGAGTGTGAGATCCACTGTAAGAAAAACTAAAGAGACTGGAGCAGTACAGCTTTTATGAACTCTTAAAACCAACCTTTCTGTGACTTCTTTCTAAGACAAGGTCCCATATTGAGAAACAGTAGAATAAAAATTGAGCAGATTAGGGACAACAGAGATGAAAAGAAAAGAAAGTCTGTGGGAGAGGAGAATGGAGCCCCCAAAAATTGCAGAATGCAAGCTGTCACAGTTTTGAAAACTACTCAAAAACAACAGAAAAGGGAATTCTGTGAAGTTAGAAAATCTGTCCTGTCTTGTTCAAAAATTTCAAGAAAACTAATTTCACATAAAAATGAGCAATATACAAAGTTATAATAGAGAATAAGGAGTGGAATAGTATCTCTACAGACAATGAAAGCATGCTTGAAAGATTAGTCAAATATTGTAACCTACTACTTAAAACAAAAGATATTAGGAAAACAATAAATGAAAGAACAACAAAAATAAGAATTAGAAAAACTCAGAAGTGAGGTAATATAACTGCAAAAAATTAAAAGTAAAGAAAAAATCATTTCAAGAAATGTATTAAACTGGAAGGAACGTAAGCCCAAGTAAATAATACCATAAGAGAAATAGAAGGTGAAAAATAAGGAAGGAAACTTTAAAAATAGGAAAGAGATGAGGAAAAAATGTTAAGGGATTTTTGAGAGATGACAGATATTAAGGATAGACAAAGAAGAGCCAACATGTAGATAATAAATGCTACTGAAAAAGAAATTAGAGGAAGGGAACAAAATGAATACTAAAAATTACAATTCAAGAAAACTTTCCTGAAATTAAAAAGAAAGAAACTGTATGTTGAAATAATATACTGTGTGCCTAAGAATATTAACCCAGAATGGCCATTATTACCAAGACATAGTGATATTAACTTATAAGGGAAAAATTAGATTATCATTAGACTTTTCAATAGAAATACCAAAAGAAAATAGAGCAGCATATTTTATACTCCAGGAAAGAAAGTGTGAGACAAGGATTTTCTAACTTTCAATTGTAAACAACAAACTTTTCAAAATGTACCAGCTCAGAGAATCTATTTCCTGTGATCACTTCCTATAGAATCTACTTAAGAATGAGCTTTAGACTGTCAAAATGACCAGACAGACATCAGCAAGGTGTGCCTGTTGCTACTAGGGTGCCATTAATTGCTTTTAGTCCCTCTTAGCAGACAGAGTAAGGAAATATATATGTGTATACTAACCTGTGTATATGCATCTGTAAATATGTCTGTATATAACCATCTCTATATTAAGCTAAACATGAGATTGTAGTGATATTTCTAACTCTAATCCATTACCACATGGATCATTCTAGATTTCTCCCCTTATCTGTAAATTCCCCCTCCAACAGTGGGAAATCTGGCTCACATCATCCACAATCCATTTACTTAATCATTCAATTTTAGTATATATGTATAGCCGTATAGAATTGTTGACCCATACCCATGTGGAAAACAACTTCAGCAATGACAGTGCAGTGCTTACATACAATTTTTTTGCTTTAGTCTTATAGACTCTACTAATTTTCAAAGTTACTAAGATCAGCAAATTTTTCCTTTACCCACTTCAGTGAGGTTGTTTCATACATTTGTAATTTAAATTAGATTCTCTTGTCACAGTCTGCATTCCTTCCTGGGACCCAACGCCCCAACCCTCTAGATGATTTTTTAAAATTTGTGTTAATTGTTTTACTTTTTGCTCCATGAGTTCTTTGGGTTTTCACAAATGCATAATGTCATATATCTAACATTGAATATCATACAGAATAATTTTATCACCTCAAAAAATTCATGTGTTTCACCTATCTAATTTTGCCCTCTTCTTCCAGATCTCTGGCAACCATTGATCTTTGTACTGTCTCCATATTTTTCCTTCTTATTCCTTTTCTTCTGCTTGCTTCTCAGTTTATACTGATCTTCTTTCTCCAGATTCTTGAGGTGGGAACTTAAATTATCTATTTGAAAATTTCCTCTTTCCTTATATATGCATGCAGTGTTATAAATTTTCCTCACACTACTGCTTTAGCTGTGTCTCACAAATTTTGGTATGTTGTATTTTCTATTTCTTTAAGTTCAATCTATTTAAAAATCCCTTGATATGTTCTCTTTTATCTATGAATTATTTCTAAGTGTGTTTGTTTGGCTTCCAAGTTTCCATTTTCCTGTTATCTTTATGTTATTTATTTCTAGTTTGATTTTATTGTGATCAGAGGACACACTTTTATTTCAGTTCTTTTAAATTTGTGGAGGTTTGTTTTATAGCCATAATATGATCAATTTTGGTTTATATTCCTGGGCATATGAAAAGAATGTGTATTCTACTGTTGGGTGGAATGCTCTACAAATATATTCTGTTGTCTGATGACATTGTTGAGTTTCTTCTACGTCTTTGCTGATTTTCTGTCTAGTTCTATCATTTGTTGAGAGAGGGGTGTTGATATCCAGCTATAATGTGGATTTGCCTATTTTTTCTTTTAGTTCTATCACATTTTGCTTTATATATAATATTTTGCATGTCTCTTTAGTGCATGCACATTTGATTACTATATCTTCTTATTAGATTGATCCTTTTATTGTGATATAATGTCTCTGTCTCTGGTGATATTCTTTGCTCTGAAGTCTACCTTATGTTAATATAGACATTCCTGTTTTGTGCGGGGGGAAATGTAAAATACACATAAAATTTGCCATCTTAAACATTTTCTTTTTTTTTTTTTAAATTTTTTAATCATCTTTATTTGAGTATAACTGTTTTACAATAGTGTGTTAGATTCTCCTTTACAACAAAGTGAATCAGTTATACATATACATATGTTCCCATATCTCTTCCCTCTTGCGTCACCCTCCCTCCCACCCTCCCTATCCCACCCCTCTAGGTGGTCACAAAGCACAGATGTGATCTCCCTGTGCTATGCGGCAGCTTCCCACTAGCTAACTAATTTACTTTTGGTAGTGTGTATATGTCCCTGCCACTCTCTCACATCATCACAGCTTACCCTTCCCACTCCCCATATCCTCAAGTCCATGCTCTAGTAGGTCTGTGGTTTATTCCAGTCCTACCACTAATCTCTTCATGACATTATTTTTTCTTAGATTCCATATATATGTGTTAGCATACGGTATTTGTTTTTCTCCTTCTGACTTACTTCACTCTGTATGACAGACTCCAGGTCTATCCAGCTCATTACAAATAACTCAGTTTCATTTCTTTTTATGGCTGAGTAATATTCCATTGTATATATGTGCCACATCTTCTTTATCCATTCATCTGTTGATGGGCACTTAGGTTGCTTCCATGTCCTGGCTATCGTAAATAGAGCTGCAATAAACATTTTGGTACATGACTCTTTTTTTTTTTTTTTTTTTTTTTTTTTTTTTTTGCGGTATGCGGGCCTCTCACTGTTGTGGCCTCTCCCGTTGCGGAGCACAGGCTCCGGACGCACAGGCTCAGCGGCCATGGCTCACGGGCTTAGTTGCTCCGCGGCATGTGGGATCTTCCCGGACCAGGGCACGAACCCGTGTCTCCTGCATCGGCAGGCGGATTCTCAACCACTGCGCCACCAGGGAAGCCCTACATGACTCTTTTTGAATTATGGTTTTCTCAGGGTATATGCCTAGTAGTGGGATTGCGGGGTCATGTGGTAGTTCTATTTGTAGTTTTTTACATCTTAAACATTTTCAAGTGTACAATTCAATAACATTAAGTACCTTCACATTGTTGTGGTAACACCACCATCCATCCACAGAACTTCTTGCTGTATTTTGATTGATGTTTGCATGATATATCTTTTTCTATCCTACTTTCAACCTGCCTATGTTGTTATAATTCAAGTGAGTGTCTTGTAGACAGCATACAGTTGGGTCATGTTTCTAAATCCACTCTGCTGATCTCTGTCTTTTAATTGGTATATTAGACCATTTACATTTAATATAATTATGTTATGTATGGGTTTGTATCCATGTTATATGTTAATGCTTACACCTGCCATTTTATTTTCTGTTTTCTGTTTGTTCCATTTGTTGTTCATTTATATTTCCTTTTTAAGGCCTTTGTTTGGGTTTGTTGAATTTTTTTAGAATTCTATTTTGATTTATCTATAGGTTGTTTTTGTTTTTTGAGTGTATCTCTTAGTACAGATCTTTTTGCTCTACATATGACATTTTATATACATAACTTATTACAGTGTACTGGTGTTATCATTTGTTTCCTTTTATCTGAGAATATCTTGGTTTCCCCCTTCATTCTTGATGGATACTTTCACTTGATATAGAATTCTGGGTTGACAGTTTTTTCTTTCTGCACTTGAAAAATGTTGTGCAACTCCCTTCTGGTCTCTATGGTTTCTGATGAGAAATCTGTTTTCCTTCAAATTGTTTTTCCCTGTAGGTAAAGTGTCATTTCTCTCTTGCTGCTTTTCTTTGTCTATTTTTCAGAAGTGACTATGATGTGTCTTAATGTTGGTTTCATTCTGTTTGGAGTTCACTCAGCTTCCTTAATTTGTGGGCTTATGTCTTTTGCCAAATTTGGGAGTTTTTAGCCATTATTTCTTCAATTGCTTTTTCAGTCCTGCTGTCTTTGCTCTTTCCTTCTGAGATTCCAGTAACACAAGTGTTAGATTTTTGTTATAGATCCACAGGTCTCTGAGGCTGTATTTTTTGTCAGTCTGTTTTCTCTCTGTTGTGTGGATTGTGTAATTTCATTTTTCTGTCTTCTAGTTCACTGATTCCTCTGTCCACTCCATTTTGCTGTTGAGTCGATCCATTGAGTTTTGTATTTCAGTTATTATATTTTTCAACCATAAATTTCCATTTCATAGCTTTTCTTCATAACTTCTGTTTCTCAGCTGAGACTTTATATATTTAATTTGTTTCAAGTGTTTGAAATTGCTGTTGAAGACTTTTTAGGATGGCTTCTTTAAAACAATTCTAATGACTTTTTCATCTGAGTATTGACATTTATTGTCTTTTTTTATTCCATTTAAGATCTTCATGGTCCTTGGTATGACAAATAGTATTCAATTAAAACCTGTATATTTGGGGTATTATGTAATAAAATTCTGGATCTTATTTTAGTATTCTGTTTTAGTTGGTTTTGTCTAAAACTTCTCCAGTAGGGAGAGGAACAAGCACTGCCTTCCCTGCAAGGTGGAGACAGAAACCCAGGTTCCCCATTTGGCCTCCATCAATACTCAAGCAGAGGGATGAAGGGAACTCTATGTTATTTCTGGGAAGGGGTGCATGTTCCAGCCCTCCATCAGGTCTCCAAAGGCACCTTCCTGATTGCAAGGAGTGGGAGTGCCTTGTTACTGCTCCCATGACACCACAAGTTGGAAGTGGCCTCATTACTACAGGGCTATGTTAAAAGTCCTGACTCTCCCCTAGGCTTCCTCTGACACCACCCTAACAGGGAAGGAGGAATGCTTATTTTGGTGTGAGTGGATGTCCAGGTTCTCCACATGGTCTCTGTCACTAACATTGCCAGTCATGGGGTATGAGAAGCACTATTGCCCAGTGGGGATAAACATCCCAGCTCTACTGGGCTTTCTCTGGCACTACCCTGGCAGGGAGTTTAGGGTACCTTGTTACATCTGGGCAAGGGTGGGAGTCTCTAGTCTCCCCATTTAGCCTTTGCTGTCATGGGTGAGAATAGGGCCACAGTTTTGTTGTTGTGGTGGTGGTGGTGGTGGTGGTTGACTGAAGTGGAGTGGTTATTGCTGAAAAATGTTCTGTCTTACTAGGCTCTCCTTTTCCTGGTCCTTTGGCTACAGAGACCAGGCTTTTATATTTCTCATCTATAATAATTGATCTAAAACATTGTTAGATTTTTTAAAAATAAAACATTGTTAGAAAAAAATTCTTTCCAAATAGGTCTTAATTTATAGTGTTTATATTGTTTCAATTTTTTATAGTAGGAAGACACAGGCATATTTTTTTTTAACATCTTTATTGGAGTATAATTGTTTTACAATAGTGTGTTAGTTTTTCCTTTACAACAAACTGAATCAGTTATACATATACATATGTTCCCATATCTCTTCCCTCTTGCATCACCCTCTCTCCCACCCTCCCTATCCCACCCCTCTAGGTGGTCACAAAGCACAGAGGTGATCTCCCTGTGCTATGCAGCAGCTTCCCACTAGCTATCTAATTTACATTTGATAGTGTATATATGTCTCTGCCACTCTCTCACTTCGTCACAGCCCACCCTTCCCCCTCCCCATATCCTCAAGTCCATGCTCGAGTAAGTCTGTGTTTTATTCCCATCCTACCACTAATCTCTTCATGACATTTTTTTCCCTTAGAGTCCATATATATGTGTTAGCATACGGTATTTGTTTTTCTCCTTCTGACTTACTTCACTCTGTATGACAGACTCCAGGTCCATCCACCTCATTATAAATAACTCAGTTTCATTTCTTTTTATGGCTGAGTAATATTCCATTGTATATATGTGCCACATCTTCTTTATCCATTCATCTGTTGATGGACACTTAGGTTGCTTCCATGTCCTGGCTATTGTAAATAGAGCTGCAATGAACATTTTGGTACATGAGTCTTTCTGAATTATGGTTTTCTCAGGGTATATGCCCAGTAGTGGGGTTGCTGGGTCGTATGGTAGTTCTATTTTTAGTTTTTTAAGGAACCTCCATACTGTTCTCCATAGCGGCTGTATCAATTTACATTCCCACCAGCAGTGCAAGAGGGTTCCCTTTTCTCCACACCCTCTCCAGCATTTATTGTTTCTAGAGTTTTTGATGATGGCCAATCTGACCGGTGTGAGATGATATCTCATTGTAGTTTTGATTTGCATTTCTCTAATGATTAATGAGGTTGAGCATTCTTTCATGTGTTTGTTAGCAATCTGTATATCTTCTTTGGAGAAATGTCTATTTAGTTCTTCTGCCCATTTTTGGATTGGGTTGTTTGTTTTTTTGTTATTGAGCTGCATGAGTTGCTTATAAATTTTGGAAATTAATCCTTTGTCAGTTGCTTCATTTGCAAATATTTTCTCCCATTCTGAGGGTTGTCTTTTGGTCTTGTTTATGGTATCCTTTGCTGTGCAAAAGCTTTTAAGTTTCATTAGGTCCCATTTGTTTGTGTTTTTATTTCCATTTCTCTAGGAGATGGGTCAAAAAGGATCTTGCTGTGATTTATGTCATATAGTGTTCTGCCTATGTTTTCCTCTAAGAGTTTGATAGTGTCTGGCCTTACATTTAGGTCTTTAACCCATTTTGAGTTTATTTTTGTGTGTGGTGTTAGGGATTGTTCTAATTTCATACTTTTACATGTAGCTGTCCAGTTTTCCCAGCACCACTTATTGAAGAGGCTGTCTTTTCTCCACCGTATATCCTTCCCTCCTTTATCAAAGATAAGGTGACCATATGTGTGTGGGTTTATCTCTGGGCTCTCTATCCTGTTCCATTGATCTATATTTCTGTTTTTGTGCCAGAACCATATTGTCTTGATTACTGTAGCCTTGTAGTAGAGTCTGAAGTCAGGGAGCCTAATTCCTCCAGCTCCATTTCTCGTTCTCAAGATTGCTTTGGCTATTCGGGGTCTTTTGTGTTTCCATACAAATTGTGAAAATTTTTGTTCTAGTTCTGTAAAAAATGCCAGTGGTAATTTGATAGGGATTGCATTGAATCGGTAGATTGCTTTGGGTAGTATAGTCATTTTCACAATGTTGATTCTTCCAATCCAGGAACATGGTATATTTCTCCACCTATTTGTATCATCTTTAATATCTTTCATCAGTGTCTTATAGTTTTCTGCATACAAGTCTTTTGTCTCCTTAGGTAGGTTTATTCCTAGATATTTTATTCTTTTTGTTGCAATGGTAAATGGGAGTGTTTTCTTAATTTCACTCTCAGATTTTTCATCATTAGTGTATAAGAATGCCAGAGATTTCTGTGCATTAATTTTGTATCCTGCAACTTTACCAAATTCATTGATTAGCTCTAGTAGTTTTCTGGTAGCATCCTTAGGATTCTCTATGTATAGTATCATGTCATCTGCAAACAGTGACAGCTTTACTTCTTTTCCTATTTGGATTCCTTTTATTTCTTTTTTTTCTCTGATTGCTGTGGCTAGAACTTCCAAAACTATGTTGAATAAGAGTGGTGAGAGTGGGCAACCTTGTCTTGTTCCTGATCTTAGTGGAAATGGTTTCAGTTTTTCACCTTTGAGAACGATGCTAGCTGTGGGTTTGTCATATATGGCCTTTATTATGTTGAGGAAAGTTCCCTGTATGCCTACTTTCTGCAAGGTTTTTATCATAAATGAGTGTTGAATTTTGTCAAAAGCTTTCTCTGCATCTATTGAGATGATCATATGGTTTTTCTCCTTCAGTTTGTTGATATGGTGTATCACGTTGATTGATTTGTGTATATTGAAGAATCCTTGCATTCCTGGAATAAACCCCACTTGATCATGGTGTATGATCCTTTTAATGTGCTGTTGGATTCTGTTTGCTAGTATTTTGTTGAGGATTTTTGCATCTATGTTCATCAGTGATATTGGCCTGTAGTTTTCTTTCTTTGTGACGTCTTTGTCTGGTTTTGGTATCAGGGTGATGTTGGCCTCATAGAATGAATTTGGGAGTGTTCCTCCCTCTGCTATCTTTTGGAAGAGTTTGAGAAGGATAGGTGTTAGCTCTTCTCTAAATGTTTGATAGAATTCGCCTGTGAAGCCATCTGGTCCTGGGCTTTTGTTTGCTGGAAGATTTTTAATCACAGTTTCAATTTCAGTGCTTGTGATTGGTCTGCTCATATTTTCTATTTCTTCCTGGTTCAGTCTCGGCAGGTTGTGCATTTCTAAGAATTTGTCCATTTCTTCCAGGTTGTCCATTTTATTGGCATACAGTTGCTTGTAGTAATCTCTAATAATCTTTTGTATTTCTGCAGTGTCAGTTGTTACATCTCCTTTTTCATTTCTAATTCTATTGATTTGAGTCTTCTCCCTTTTATTCTTGATGAGTCTGGCTAATGGTTTATCAATTTTATTTATCTTCTCAAAGAACCAGCTTTTACTTTTATTGATCTTTGCTATTGTTTCCTTCACTTCTTTTTCATTTATTTCTGATCTGATCTTTATGATTTCTTTTCTTCTGCTAAATTTGGGGTTTTTTTGTTCTTCTTTCTCTAATTGCTTTAAGTGCAAAGTTAGGTTGTTTATTCGAGATGTTTCCTGTTTCTTAAGGTATGATTGTATTGCTATAAGCTTGCCTCTTAGAACTGCTTTTGCTGTATCCCATAGGTTTTGGGTTGTTGTGTCTCCATTGTCATTTGTTTCTAAGTATTTTTTGATTTCCTCTTTGATTTCTTCAGTGATCACTTCGTTATTAAGTAGTGTATTGTTTAGCCTCCATGTGTTTGTATTTTTTACAGATCTTTTCCTGTAATTGATATCTAGTCTCATAGCATTGTGGTCAGAAAAGATACTTGATACGATTTCAATTTTCTTAAATTTGCCAAGGCTAGATTTGTGACCCAATATATGATCGATCCTGGAGAATGTTCCATGAGCACTTGAGAAAAATGTGTATTCTGTTGTTTTTGGATGGAATGTCCTATAAATATCAATTAAGTCCATCTTGTGTAATGTATCATTTAAAGCTTGTGTTTCCTTATTTATTTTCATTTTGGATGATCTGTCCATTGGTGGAAGTGGGGTGTTAAAGTCCCCCATTATAATTGTGTTACTGTCGATTTCCCCTTTTAAGGCTGTTAGTATTTGCCTTATGTATTGAGGTGCTCCTATGTTGACACAGGCATATTGAGTTCACATACTTGCAATTATATAATTTGTGGTAGAAGTACTATCTACTATAAATGTATGTTTAATAAAATATATCTTATGCAGCAGAATCTTCCCAATTTTCAGTGGTACTTAAGCCAAAACTAAAAATATTTATGTATTTACCTATCTAAACATTCATACATTCATCATCAGTGTCCTAAATGGTTTGCATAAGGATATTAGAGGCTTAGAAAATTATCTGCTAGATTGCTTTAATTTGATTAATTTATACCCCAGGTCTACTGCCTTTTTTTTTAAACTGCTATCATTTAAAAGATAATTTCTCAATGCTGCATTGGAATATTTTGTTATGAAATTTTTAAATAGTTCAAGAATTATGACATGGTTTAAGAGAGAAGAGATCCCAGGATTCTTAGTTAAGCAATCAATTCTGAACTAATCAGTGCTACATCATTAAAATATTCTATATTATTCACATATTGATCATGGGCCCTGTTGTTTTCCGATGACATGAGGAATTTTTGTGATTGAACCTTGATTCCTTATGTTGTAGAAACTTCTACCACTTCTTCATTGCCCTCAAAATCCCTTCTTTGGCTCATTAGTTACTTGTTAGTGGCACAAGTACTTGTACAGGTAAATGCTGGGTTGTCCTTGGAGAGAAGAAATGGTGAAATGTTGTCTGCTATTTTTATGTTTCAATTTAAAATGATGAACACTCTGCAGACTGAGAATATGTTGTTAAAAAAACTTAAACTAGTTTGTCATATAGATGGTTAACATTTCACTTGTTTTTAAGAAGCTAAAATAAAATCAAGGAAGTGATACCAAGGACTCTTGTTTTAATTTAATCATTGTAGCAAAACACCTGATGTAATTTGCTGGAGTTGCCTCAAGAGTCCTTGGACAAATGTTTACAAGAAGAATAGAGTAGCACAACCAAAATGATAAATTTGTAATAACCTTCCCACATTTAACACCTAAGTTGACAGAGAAATCAGAAGTCTGAACATTAATTAAACTCAACCCTTTCGTCCTTTCTCAGTTCCCATCACCACCCAAAAAACCCTTCAGTTTGATACTTTTGTGCCTAATCAATTATAGAAGTATATTTAAATATAATAAAAAGTTGATATCATATAAATAAGAGACCTGCCAACTTAAATTATTTCTTTTGAAAGAAGGGCGAGTTGCTGTTGTTGTTGTTGCTTAAATAATTTTCATTAGCGCTATAGCTGAAGACTAGCAATTCAAATAATAATCTCTCTTCCCATAACTGGTGTTTTCATGCTAAAGATAACACCTCGTATCAATTGGCCATGTATTTCCAGTTAGCTGTTTTCCCAGTCATTGTTCCTAAGTGAGCTCAGCCATCTGTATTCTCCCAAAGAATTTCATTGGGCTGGTGGTACATACACATTTGTGAAATCCCAGCCACAGCCATGGTGCAGTGTGTGGCCATGAAATAACCCCCCTCAATGTGCTTTCTCCCCTCTCCCATCCCTGTTTCCTTTTCAGATTTGAGGCCACAGTAATTCACTTGACTAATGTATTATCTACATGAACAATACTCTAGTTAGGAGAAAGAGGGCTATCAACAAGTTTCTTGAAAAACTGAATTTGTAGCCAAAAGAACTCTTAATAGAAACTTCATTTGTAAATTCATGAAAATACTTGTTCACATTTCTGTTAACTTCATTTTGCTATTTGGGTCAACCAGTTTAGACTGTACATGTAAATTGTCTGTATATAATTTAGTAACTTAGGATTTTTACTATTAGTGATAGGACTATGACCCCTCCCACTTTAGACACTTTAGCAGTGCTTAGCTAGATAAAGAAGCCAGCACTTGCTGGCAGTACTTAGTAGAAAAGCCACAAGACAACACTGTGTTTTATGAATTTGATGTTCTCACCTCCAAGTTAACTTTTTAAATTTGGCCTCATCTTGAACTGAAAACAGTAAAATATAAAGATGATACTTTCACACTAATAGTTACTATCTGCAAAAGTGAAGGGGAAGTATAGTAAATTCTCAGTTATCTGTCATGTTTGAGAATGTGGGATATTATGGTTAGTAGGGTATTGCGACTTAAAGGTTTTATGCAGCATATGCGTATCTATACTCTAAACAAATTTGTGCAGTACGCAAAATTTATCTTTGACCATGGTCTTTTCCCACCCCCCAAGGGATCTTTCCTTGTTCACAGATGCAGAACCTGTTCTTTTCTCTACTGCCCTGATAGGCCATCAAAACCTGGTCTTAAGGAAAAACTGACCCCTACAATGGAATTACATCACTCATACATTTAACTTATGCAAATGTAACTGTTCTTGTTCATCAAAAGAATTTTCAATGTGAGGCAGAATGTATTTTTAATATAAATATCATAGGCAATTCTGCCTAACATTATACTCAATGAACATATGCCCCTGAGTGAGTGTAAAATAAGAAACAGAAATCTGCTATGTTCTCCATTGGTCTGAGTTCCTGCTCACTTCTCATACAGTGAGCATCTCACCATTCTGAGGGTATTTCAAGTGTTAAAAGATTTTTGTTTGTTTGTTTGTTTTACACAAGGCTTTTTTATACAAGCCTCCTAAACACAAGCCAATGACTCCATCTGGTGTTGAACCAAATAAACAGTCATCAGCTCTAATACTGAGAGACAAAATGTCTGCTTTGGACTTATTAAGAAGTGGAATATCTGTCTTCAGTCTGGTACCTTCAAAAGAGATTTTCAAGGATAATTTTATCTACATGATTTTCACCTTACATGCCTATGTAAGGTTTGAATCCATTATATAGTTTGAGTTTTTTCTTTTGTATGAGTTTTATATTTGCATTTTAACAGAAAATAATTGAATTAATCTGCTTATAGAATTATAGGCATTATTAAACCTCAACTAAATATGTAAAAGAAAGACAACATTATACTATTTCCATCTCTGAGGGAAAATTTGGGTGACACATTTTTATGTGTTTTTTTTTGGTAATAGCACTTCTAAAATTACACGAAGTAAGCAGCCATTTACTCTATCAAATCCTAAGACCAGCTCTGATTTTACACACAGATTTCCGAGTTTCTCAAAACTATGATAAATACATCAACATTAAAACTGTGTATTTCACCTCTGGTTCTCAAATTTTTCATTTTTAGAGTGAAAGTATTTGTATTTAGACACTCTCCAAATTGCAATTCTAGCTTCACTCAGTTTATTTTATAATTATTTTAGCCCTGAAATCTATGATTATTATATCAGATGTGGACTAGATGCTGAATACATAATTGTGTTGTTTAATCAGAGGGGATTTTAATATCTTGCAGTACTTCAAAATCATCCCCATGAATTTAGGTTGCCATAACTACTGCTATGCAAAGATACCAATTAGTAGAGATTTATAGTTTCTAGGGCCTAATGATGTTTACTGTGTGAAATAAAAACATACTTTTTTCTGTTCCCTAAATCCAATTTGATAGAATAAGAGGGGGAAAAAACTAGATTTTTAGGACTTTGCTGGCCAACATTTGAGCTAAGATTTTAATTGGAAGAATACATTTTTATAGAAAATAGTAGTGCAATATTGTTGCATCACAGAGTCTTAAATAGCATGGTTCACAAATGAGGTAACTTGTTTTTCTGGACTTATGGTCCATGGGGGAGGAAAAGACTGTCTTTATTACTTAGAATGTTTTCTTGCTTTTTTATGCTGTATCAGGAATATTACAAGTGTTATGTTTTGGCTGCATGTTATGGACAGGGACCCTGTAGAAAAAGACAAGGGACCCTGAGTTTCCTGACTCAGGTGCTAAACAAAAGCCAGAGAAAGTTTTTAAGCATCCTATAAGCCTTTTTGCTAGTACTGGTGGGACAGTGTTCCTGTTTTTCTGTTTCAGATTTATAATTGTTTATTTTACCATAATTATTTCATATTAATTTTTATATACTACAAAAATTTTTATTAGGTTAGAGCAGTTTTATTAGGCTAGAAAGTAAACATATGATACTTTCCTAATGGAGAAATACTGAGAATAATACTGCTCAACTGGAAACAAGAAAGCTAAAATTGTGGTAGCACTTCCTCCAGGTATTTAGCTCAAGATTAAGCAGAGTTGTCTGAAAAGTTAACAGGAAAAGAAACTACTTGTGAAGTGTTAAAACCACAATCTAAGAAAAAAATTTTTTCATAATGTCATATTATAGAGTATTAAGAACTAAATGTCACAGACTGGTTTAGTAGTATTTAATAAATACATTTTCCCTCACCTAAGATAAAAACAACAACAAAAAGCACCCAAATCCCAACATCAGTAGCTGAGTTGTTTGGGTGTTTTATTTTTGTTTTTTCATTCTTCTGGAGCCGTGTGTCCAGCAATAGCACCATCTTTATATTTTAGGCAAAGAATGATTTTCAGGTTTTCTATGTCTCACAGTGGGACGGCAGTCCGAAGTTAAAATTCATATTAATTATTTGAAACTTAGAACTTATTTTCTCACTCTGGCAAATCCTAAAGACAACCCATAAAAGCCAATTTTAACTGCTCTATTGCCAAACAAAGTTAGTAGCAAAAATGATGGTTATATTCTATTTTAGCAGTGTTTGTATGAGAAAATTAAACCTAAATTTTGATTGGGGATTTCAACAACACTCCCTCCCCATTCTACTGAATCACCTCTTCCCTCAGGCAACACTGGTAGAAGAAGGTTCCAGTAAGAGGTGAGAAGGGGTAGAAGTTCTAAATAGGCACTGGGATTGGGAAGGAATAGTGGGGAGCTTTCTGAGGGTTTGTGAAGGTCTTTGCTTCTAGCAACGCAAACAGCAGATATAATAATAAGGAGGGCGGGTGCTATGCTCTAAAGGTTCCAGAAGTTTAACAGTAAGCTTGTCCCTGTTAATCACTAACACATGAAAGAGGTTTTAAGGATATATGAAGCTCAGTAAAATTTACTGAATGTGTGTTCCTTTCCCTTCTCCCTCCTTCTTCCTTTGCTATATGGTTACATCTTGCCTTTGTCCCTGAGAGTCCTCCTCCACACCTCCTTATTTCCTGCTCCCTCTCCATATATCTGTTTTCTCCCAATCTTTTACATTCACTTACTTTCACTTTGATCCTTTAGTAAAATTTGGGACCATAGAGGTGTAGTACACAAATAATAGAACACAGTTCAATCTGCATTTTAAAATATTGCCTGACTTAGCTCTCTGAAGTCAGGGTCTGTTTTATTCGTCAACTAACAGAATACAGTAGGCACTCAAAATATGTTGAGTGGGTAATGAACAAATAAATGCTGTTTTTGAGGACAGTTCTTTTATGGAGTTGAAATTCTAGGATGAAGAGCAAAATAGACTCTAGAGTGGGTGGGGGTAGACTAAAGAATAGGTTAGGAATATAACTGTGGTAGTGGTGGAGCAGCTGAATGAACTCACCCCCCTCTCCCTCCCTCCCTTAACACCATAGAAATGAATCAAAGGTAATGTCTACAGGCGTCCAGGAGTTTACAGTAGGAATAAGAAGAAAGGGGACATAAAAAGACCAGGCATGTATAAGTTGAGAACAGACTTATTAAGAAAACAAGTGAGCTTAAATTTGGGCTTTCATTTTGTCTGTATTTTTTAGAATTTGATTACATTAGGCTGCCAGTTCAGAAAATCCAATATAAGAATTCTTTAAAAAGAAAATAATAATTCTTATACAGGACAGTTTCTTTCTTTCTCATGTAAATGAAGGCAGTCCAGGACTGATTCAGAAGCTCCATGTAATCATCAGGTGCCCAAATCCCTTCTGTGTTTTTCCAGCAGCCTCAAGATATGGCTTCATCTCTAAGATAGATATCCAAGATGGCCACTGCAGCTCCAGAATCACATCTACATTCCAGACAGAGGAAGAATTTACTAGGAGAATAAGCATATGCTTATTCTCCTAAATGTCATTTATTATACACACTCCATTACCCTTTATAATCACATTGGCCAAAGCTTACCAACTTGATCACACCTAGATGCAAGAAAAGCTGGATAATTTATCTTTTTTCTGAATGGCAATATACCCAACTAAAGATTTGGGGTTTTATTAACCATAGAAGAAGCAGAGAATCAGCACTAGGGACAACTAGCCATCTCTACCACATTGACCAATGGATTTTCTTGGAAAAATATCAATAATAAAAGGTAGACAAAGAATTGTTATAGAAAACACTCAATATTGTATTGTTTTTAAAATATAGATTCTCTTTTAATGTGTAAAGTCGTTGAGGCTAGGTTGTGCTTAATATTAAATTATTTGCAAATACTTAGTAAACATTGTAATTAGAAGAAACAGAATTACAAATACTAAATTTTTAAAAGTACACTGATACCTAATAATTTTAATCTTAAATGTACATTGTTCAAGCCCCAAACACCAAAAGGATGAGTACAATTTGAGTATTTCACAAACGCTATGCTAAAGAGTTATTTAATTTATATTTTAAACAAGACAGGACTGCTGGTTCGATGTATCGTAGCTCTTACTGTGTAGCTCTCAGAGCTAATAGTTACTAACCACTTATTATTCCAGTCACTGTGTGTGATTTCATGTAATCCTCTGGCCTTCTAAGGTCACTATATTATCATTCACATTATACAGGTGAGGACATCAAAGCTAAAAGAGATTTAATTTTTCCTTGGAACCCAGGGTTGTTGGACTCTAATGCCAGTGCTTCTAGTCATTATACTTTACTACTTCTTCTTTACAAATGTTTAATAGTATAATCTATCTGATTATTACCTTGTATCTACATAGAAAAAGATCTTCTCATTTTAAGTACTGATTCTTTTCACTTAATCATACTACTTTAGGCTCTAAAGATAATTGCAGAGGGACATTATGGAATAAAAACAGCTGGAGGCATCTGTCCATAAGTGAGCAGTCACAAATAAAAGCAACCTCAGTATCTTATCCATAAGCATCTCATCAAAACCATCTTTGACAACACCACCTTTGCCTTATACAGTATTTGTTTAGATACAAAGTGGAAAGAAGCAAAAGGCTTCTTGGGAAATAAATTTTCTTCTAATTCATAATCAATTTTGGAGGGGGAGAGGTCACCTTAGGAGCAAACTTTACCCACTCAAAAATTTGTCTCACATTAGCAGTGAGGATTCAGGTATCACCTCAACTCATTATTTTCCTTACTCATAAGTTTAAGGCATTCGTAATCAAATTTTAAGATTCTGCCTTCTTGACTTTACAGAATATGTCTCCTGCATTCTATTTCTACTCTCATCACTCTGGCATGCATCCAGCTACCCCTTAACTAGACTATTACACTGTCTTAAAGTCTACCTCCCCTTAGCTTCTGTCCACAACTCAGACCATCCTAGAAGTTTCTCCTGATCTTCTAAAATCAAAGCTCAGTAACCTCATTTCCCTGCTTGACACATTTTTTTATGATCTCTTGACTTCTTCCCCTCATCTGAAGCCATAGCACTGCTTATACCTTTAACATAATTCCACTGTGTGTGGTTCTTTATTGGATTATAAAGCTTCTTAGGGCTGGAATTATGTTTCTTTCATCTTAGTATACTCTGAAATATCCTGTGTGGGTTCTTGCAAAGCATTGTGTTCCCTGTAGAGAGTTGTTAAATGAAAGTTGTTAAACTCTTTGCTCCCTTTAAGGCCAAAATGTGGTTTAAAAAAATTACAGCCTATTATCCTCAAGCAGTGGTTATAAAAAGTATATCTTCTTCCTACCTTTGTCATGACCCTGATCCAACCCTCTCCTTCATTAAAGGGTTTTGGGTAGATAGAAGGAAAGAAGGCTTGGAATATCTCTTTCACTGAGATTGAGGCTATTTTCCGCATTACATTCTTCCTTATTTAAGCATGGCTATACATGTATCTGTCTTCTTAACTGTTCATATAATCTTAGGGAAAGTAGCCCTAAATCTGTTTCCTGATCTTACACCCCTCCTTACTTCCTCTGATTCACCCATTATGTGCCAAGGGATTCAGTGCTGAACAAGGTGGGTCATTTCTTACCTTTGGAGGTTTCAGTTTAATAAGAGAGACTGGCTAGCCCACTAGGAATTACAATGCAGAGAGATAAGTGCTTTAACAAGGGAAGTATATAAAGGAGATATTTGCTATGCTCAGTGGCAGGGGGGAGGACAGGGAAGGCTTCTCCAAGGCAGTGACTTCTAACTTCAGACTGACAGTGAGAAGTGGGCGTGGATTAGAGGGAACAGAATTGTGCTCAGAGGGAAGCGCATGTGCACAAGTCCAGGAATGATCCCTGTGGGTAGACTGTGAAGTTAGGTAAAGTCGTGAGGCTGAAGAGGAGGGGAACAGTTAGTCTCACTACCTCTTCCTTAGATGTACTCAGGTTTCCTTTGCCTGTGCTCATCTTGTACACTTGTGAAAGTCACCACTTTGACCACTTTATACCACTACTCAGAAAGCTTTTAGGGCTCCATTATTGCCTTTTGCTTTCTCTAGTCTCCTCTTTCGCTGGCTTTGTAGGCACCCTAAAACTGACCCTAACTTATTTCCCACTGCTTACTAACTCATATCCCTTGCCAGGGACAAGACAATTTCCTTTCAGTCTCTAGAGTTCATCAAGCTTGTTCTCTCCCCTGTGCCATTCCCCTCTACCCATCTTTCAAGCCTTTACTGACTCTCCATTGCTGCATATTCTCAGTTTGTGGCATGTAATTTAACACAGAATTACACATTGCCTAGTGTTGTCCTCATTGTTTCTGAGTCTTTTATCATCAACTGGATTGTAAGCTCCCTGAGGGCGGGCTCGGAAGCTGCATTTTAAACTGTTGAGTAGGGGAAAGGAAAGGACATTGGACCTGAAGTCAGGCAGACCTGCATCTGACTCTTACCTCTGCCACTTAAAGGTTGTCCGGTTTCTTCTTGGGTAGTACAGGAATAATGAGATCCATCTCACAGGTGGTTGTGAGAAATGGCACAGTCACACCATGGGAAATTTGTGGACTGTAAAACTCTATATACATTTTCATTTTGTTCCACAGTTATGTAGAGTTATATTAATTATATAATGTGAGATTTTATGGTTCCTTCCAAGACCTTAGGATCTTGAGAATTTCAGACAGTTATTTCTCCTTTGTGACATATTTCTCTCTAATCCAGGTCCTGGCCATTTTTAGTCTTCCTCTGTTTCATCTGTTTCTGCCCTGTCCTCAAACTTATGGATGAAATCATTTTAGGCAGCTGAAAAAATAGTATTTTGAGACATGAAAAAGTCCAGTTGCCTAATTTATTGATACACTGAAGAAATCTCCCACTGTCTTTTTCTCCTAGCATACTCTGCATGCATAGGAAACAATTACTTAGCATCTATACCTTTACATGAATACTCTGGACATAGAGCACTGCTCAGGCCTTTGTGGGCATTTATAGTCCTAAATAGTTTTTCTGATATCCCTGCTTCTCCAGAACCCATTCTTCTTATTTTTATACCTCTCCTTAGACCAGATTCTCAGATCAGGGGGTCCTATCAGTGACTTGTCAGGTTTTAAAGCTCAGATTCTGAGGGTTCGAGGGCTAGGGATCTTGTTTATGCTATTGGAGGACCAAAGAATGGGGAATCAGAGGAAGCAGACACATGCCTCTAATCCCAAGTGTCAGGGAAAGCTATGGCCAAGTTAAAAGGCCATTTTACTAATTATTACCTACCACTTGTACTAGGGGGAAAGAAGGGACCCAACATACTGTTGTTGGTTACTTTACTATCTAAGAACTTACATTATCTGCCAGTCTTTGACTGTATCTAAGAACTTTACTGAGGAGGTTGAAGAAGCTCAGGAAAATAGACTTTAATTGAATGCAAATTTATATAGGAAAATAATGAACATTTCTTTCCTTACTAAGAAAAGCAGAGAGTAGACAAATCTGCTTGTTATTGGGGAAAAGGAGTGTTTATGGGGGAGGGGAAGTGGTAGAAAAAATGGCAACATTTAAAATTCAGTATTCATGGCATTTTAGGCAATAATTCACACTCAAGAAAAATATTTAATAAAGCAAAATCATCCCCGCTACTCATAAGAATTGTTCTGAAAAGTAAAATTGCCAGGAATCAAGTGCATTTAGTCTGGAGACCACCTTTTTGGTACAATTACTGTGTTTTAAACCATGGTTTCCATTGTTCCTAATAGTGTCTTTAGTCATCAACAGCTAGGGAAAAAATCTAGGACACGGAGCTCTATAATCTTTAGAAATAGTAGCTCTCTGAAATTCCTTATAGAACTCAGGACCATTTTTGCTACTTTGGTTCCCCATTTACTGCTTACATTATTGCAAATGTTCTATAATAAATAATTTTCTTAAGCAGAGAGGATAGAAAGTATCCTAAAATCATCATTTTCATACACTAAATCTCTATTTCAGAGTAGTCTTGAAACTGTAAGAATTTTAGACGATTATCAAGTGAACAGTTTAGACTCTAAATGTACATGAGACAGTTAATGTACATTTTTCAAGGTAATCTTCAAACCCAGTTCAAAGATACCTTCTCTCACGTCACCAATAGGCACCACTGTGTGATTCCACTACCATTTTTTCATTTCTTCATCTGCAGATTTTTTTGGCATGTTTTAGGTGGTGCTGTTATTTTCTGATACAAATAACTGTAGTTTGGGGACTTTTTAAAAGTATCTCTTTGTTCAACACACTGCTTACATGGCTTCGTCTTTGTTTTTTGCCAGGTCCTAGGATTGGGGGAATCATTTGTAAGTATTAGATTCTCTTTGTCTCTATGGTATGTGCTGCCCAGTTTTCCATGTGGCATCAACTAATATTGCTTTTTAAGAAGTGCTTTTTTATGACCCAAGGATACCAAAGAAAAACTGTTATTTAACCCTGTCTTCAATATCTACCTGCTCTCATCTCTGGAAGAAAGATGACTTTATTTTTTGCTGTATGGAGTTAATGTAGCAGAAAATCATCAAAACAAGACATAGACTAGAAGAACATATTTGCAACACATATATCAGGCAAAGTCTTGTATTCAGAATAAAGAACACTTTCAACTCAGTAGCAAGAAGACAACCAGCCCAATTAAAAAAAAATTAACAGAAGATTTGAACTGTCACTTCATGAATGAAGATATATAAATGACTGATAAGCACATTAAAAAATGTTCAATATCGATAGTTATCCAAGATATGCAAATTAAAACCACAATGCATTATTACTACACAAGGGCTTCTCAATTTCAGCACTTGACATTTTGGACCACGTATTTCTTTGTTGTGAGGGGCTGCCCTGTGTGTTTTAGGATGTTTGGCAGAATCCCTAGCCTCTACCAGGTACATGTCAGTGGCAACTGACCTACCTACCAGTTGTGAAAACCAAAAATGTATGCAAACATTGTCAAATGTCCTCTAACAGGGCAAAATCACCCCCAGTTGAGAACCACTGCACTACACCCATTAGACTGACTGAAATGAAAAATATTGACTATGCTAAGAGTTGGTAAAAATGTAAAGCCACTGGAACTCTCATACACTGCTGGCAGTAATGTAAAAATGGTTCAACCACTATGGAAAACAGTTTGGCAGTTCCTTAGAAAGTTAAACCTATGCTTATTATATGAGCTGGCCATTCCACTCTAAGCAAATAAAATGGAATCATATATTCAATACAAACCTATCTAAGATCCTTAGGGAATGTACTGTCCTACTTAGGTGAGAATTTTACACAGGAATTGAAAATCTTAAGTACAAAGAACCTTTTTTCGTTGACATGTAGCATTTTTTCCACTTCCTTACTGGGATCATTTTGCTTCTTCCTGGACTGAAGCTACTTCAGTGAGGATATATTGGTGTAGACTCTTACTTTTTCTCTCTTAAAATGTGTTTCTTGCATTCACTTTCTTAAAAGATAGTTTCATATATTAGTACAATTCAAGAAAGGCCATTTTCTCTGAGTGCTTCAAAGATATTATTCCCCGATCTTCTGGCTTCCATTGTTAAAAATTATACTGTCAGTTTAGTTTTTCCTTTGAAGGTCATCTGACTTTTCTCTTGGATAACCTTTAAGATCTTCCCTTATTCTTGGAATTTTTTCAGTTTTACTGTATGTCAAGGTATATATTTCCTTTCAGTTATTCTGCATGGGATTCATTGTGCTTCCTGGAAATGAGGATTGGTGTCTTTAATCAGTTCTGGAAAATTCTCAACCATCATCTCTTAGAATATTGCCTTTCTCCTTCGAGAACTCCAATTAGATATATATTAGACCTTCTATTCCATCCTCCATGTTTTTTATTTCTTCTTCATATTTTCCATCTCTTTGTATTATGTGCTACATTCTGGATTATTTCTTCAGATTTACTTTCTAGTTTATTAATAATTTTCTCCTCATCTATGCTGAATACACTGTTTATCCATTGAATTTTGTTTCAATTATTATAAAGTCTGTATTCGATTCATTTTTAAATCTGTCTGGTTATTTTTTGATGGTTTCTTGTTCCTCATCTATACTTTCAATTTCCTTTAAAAATTTAAGAAACGTTAAACTGGTATTCTGCATCTATAATTCTAACACCTGAAGTCTTGCAGGTCTTAGGTGATTATTGTTTCTTCAGACCTCACTAATGGTGTTTTTTATTCATGGTATGTTTTATTATTGTAAGCTCATATTCATCAGAATTTTATCACCTTCAGAGATAATCTATATTTCTGACTGGAGCCTGGGGGACATAACCAACCCTCTTTAACTGAATCCTTGCCTTGTTTTTTGATTGTTTCTTTTAAGACCAGGTAGGTAAAAGGATTTAAGGCCCCAGCTCCTCATATGTGAGCCACTTTGTGCTTATAAATTTTCAGAGGAGGTTTTACCCCTTCTACCAAGAACAAAAGTTGAAACAGGCAGATTTTTTATCTCCTTTTGTAGATGGGGTATTTTTCCTAGTTAATGCTTTCAATGATAGTTTAGCTTTTGGGGTTTGGCACCCCCCAGTTTCCCAAGTCCTAGGTTTCGTCATCTGTTCCCTATGCTGCTGCTTTAGGTTACTGGGGATTCATAGCCACCAGCATCAGTAATCCCTACCTCCTTGGATTCCTCCTATTGGTCATTTTTGACTTATGAGGATTGCTCTTACTTTGCCAGTTTAGCCATACCTTTTAAATTATATTTCTTATAGAAATATTTGTAGGTGTTTTTTACAACATGAGTAAGAATCATTATTATGGAGGTTAGCTATTACCCTAATCTGTCAGAGAGTGGTGCTGTCAGAGCTCCTTAAGGCTTACATCAAAGTACACTTTTAGGGGACTTAACCTGGCGGTCCAGTGATTAAGACTACACCTTCCAATGCAAGGGGTGCAGGTTTGATCCCTGGTTTGGGAGCTAAAATCCCACATGCCTCACGGCCAAGAAACCAAAACATAAAACAGAAGCAATACTGTAACAAACCCAATAAAGACTTTAAAAATGGTCCACATAAAAAAAAACGTAAAAAAAAACGTACACTTGTAGTAAATGGGCTACTACTGTACTGTCCAAGTTCTTTTTTTTTTTTTTTTTTTTTTTTGTCCAAGTTCTTATTTCTGCTTTTTAGAATTTTTCTGACTCTTCCCTTATGATCAAATGGTTGACTATCATTCTTTCTCTGTCAGTTTAAACAGTAGTAGTCCCTACTTCCTTCTAAATTACTGTGGACTTAGAAACTAAATAAACAAGCTTTTTGTAATTTTATACAAAATAAAAGTAAATTGTGTCTAAGAGAGGTAAACCAAAGGTTTTCCTCTGAGTACAGTACATATTCTTTGGTATATGTACTCTGTGCCATCTATTTTACTCTTTTTTTTTTTTTTACTTGTTCTAGATTCTTTTATTGAGATTGTCAAACGAGTCAATTCAGGTATAATGAGATATTACTATATAAATAGTCTATAATAATCACCAAATTTGTCCAAAATTACTGATTTTCAAATGTGGAAGAAAACATTTTAAGGGGTGTGTATGTAAATAATCATTAGATTTAATCCTACCAAATCACACTGAATTCTATTTTTTTTTTGACTAGGCAATACAGTATTTAACCACTAAGAAAAATTACCATATTTTCTTATATTTTAAGTCTGTTAAAGTGACTTTAATGTTCGTGTGCCAATTTGTCATCATTTATGTTTTCATTTTTCCCTTTTACATAAAATGCTATAATGTTTTCTAGATGTTATGGAGCATTCTTATTCTGGCAGTAGGCTCAGTGGGGAGTCAGTCTAGATTTCCTAGAAAGGGATGATGTTCTAATGACTTGGGTGGTCACAGAGGGTGGGGTGAACAGTCATTTATACAAAAGAGATTTAGGGAAAATAGTACAGGGGAAGATAGGGAGATATGAATAGAAAAGTTCATGGTCCCTTGGCCGCTTTCCTAATGCACATACAATGACTGGAATATTAACAGTGGAAAGGAAACTATCAGACAACATCATGGTATAGTAGAAAGAACATGCCTTTGGAGTCAGACAGACTTAAGTTCTAACCTTTGCTCAAGCCCCTTGCTATGTGACCTTAGGTATTTAACCTCTCTGTCTCACAGTTTCCCATTTCTGAAATGGAGATAGCATCTACCTATAGGGTTATTATAAGGGTTAAGAGTTAAAACATGTAAAGCGTTTAGAAGAGTACCTGACACATACTAACTAAAATATGTGTTAGCTATGCTGTTAATATTACCAAATCTGTAACCATGAAGTGTAGCATCTATCTACTTCAAATCTTAGACTAAAAATCAAATCAGATCTTAGACTAAAAATCTGAGTTACTGGTTTTGAAGCTCTCCATCAACCGGCATTCAGTTACCTAAGTGCTGCAATAACAATCAGATGTTTTGCATAACACAGAATCCTGCTTTCCAAGCCCTTTGTGTACCTCTTTGCCTTTGCAGTTTAAGGCATTTCTCAGTCCAAGTGTCCTTTAGGAGCAAAAAGACTACAGTAGGTGGATCTTATAAGGAAATTATAAGAAGGTGGAGAAAGGAAGAAGGTATGGATATTGTTTTTTGTTTTTTTTTTTGTTTGTTTGTTTGTTTTTGCGGTATGCGGGCCTCTCACTGTTGTGGCCTCTCCCGTTGCGGAGCACAGGCTCCGGACGCGCAGGCCTAGCGGCCATGGCTCACGGGCTTAGTTGCTCCGCGGCATGTGGGATCTTCCCGGACCAGGGCACGAACCCGTGTTTCCTGTATCGGCAGGCGGATTCTCAACCACTGCGCCACCAGGGAAGCCCATATGGATATTGTTTTTAAAGAAGGTAGACTGGGAAGAAAAAAAATGCCTGGATGATAGTAGATGCCTAATTAATATTGGTTGAATGAATATTGAATAAATAGGCCCAATATATCCATACATATAGAGATTCATGAATTTAACAGAAACATACACAACCAATCCCTGGTGTATAGATATATAAGTGTTAAGTAATTGATTAAACTTTCAGTAATATTTGGATGGATACTGTTTTAAATTATTAAGGCTTAAGAGACCAAGGAAAATACGAGCTTGATGTAGAGTGTCTCTTTCCCAAATGATGTATTGAAAATACTTTTTTTTCTTGATACAGCATAGCTTAGTTATCTGTGACATTTGAGGACAGAGGAAAAGGATGAAGTAAGGATATCACCAATAAATAAAACCTAGAGTTAGTCTCCAAATATTTGTTTAGTCTCCAAATATTTGTTTAATTTCCCCCTACCTTCCTAGGGATGTATAGAATACAATGAAATATTGAGAGGAAGTATACATATATATACATTTTTGACAGCACCCTACAGTATCAGTAGCAAATCTCTTATGTTTTTTAGTGCATGGTAAGTTCAGTATATAATTGATGATTAAGTAGATCAGTCAAGCTGATCTACTTAATTTTTTTTTTTAGGGAACTAAAACTAGCAAATGATTTAAGCAGTACTTGAAGAAAAAAACAAAAGGTGGTTCTTGAAGATTTTTACAGAAAATATTAGAAACTGCTTTAGAATACTTTATAAATTTGGCAAGCCAAAAGCAGAATGAAGAAAATTATTAACTATTGTTTCACAGTGTTTTTGTGTCTCTATTGCAAGTAACACTGTCAATTTGAGCAAATACTGAGGTTTGCACTAAACATTACAATGATGAAATCTGTAACTCTTTGAAAATCCCTTCTAAATCTTCAGAAAACTTTCTTCTCTCAAGAATATGTATTGAGTGATAGAAAAAAGGAAGAAAAATTACATAGAATGGCACTGTACAATTTGTTGTTTGCTTGATTGTTTTGAAGGCTGTATTTTTATGTGGTTGTTTTTAATCATATTTACATTTTTGGATTTGCACTGTAGCAGTTTCTTATTGGGTCCCCCCCACCAATCCCCCGTGAATTTTAGAAATTGAGTATTAGGGAATTTAAGAAGAGAAGAATCTTATACATCTTCCTACCCTTATCCTCTATGCACAGACAAGAAAGAAAATTTCCCACAAAATTCTATATATTATTACAAATACACAAATATTTTAAAGATAACTTTATACAGGATCTGGCACAATAAGGATATAAACAAAATTATCACTACATTACTAAAATCTGATATATTTTGTTAAGGGTTGGTGAAGAGATTTTATCTTTCTTTAGCCCAGGACAGTCTATCCTGTTTTATAACTTGTGCTCTGTTCTGATACTATATAATTTTTTTTAGCAAGAAACAACAACAACAAAAAAACCACTGAAGGTTGGACTTCATTGGTATCTGGATCGGTTGAGTCCTTACCTGTTTGTCTGCTTTCTGATTGGCTGAAAACTGTTGCTAAGCTTGTTTTTTGTTCTTTGGGAAAGTCAAAAGTTGAATGTGACCTATTTGAACTGTATCCTGCTGCTTTTGACTCTGCTTTGCTCTTTCTCCGATCCACATACTTTTTTCTGCTATCTTTTAAAGTTTAGATTTTTTTTTTAACCCATCGATTTGTAAATTTAGTGTGCAGTATTTTAAGGTTTTAAGATTTTAATTGTACATTTGTAATGCACAAATTAGAGTACAGTGGTTCTTTTTTTAATCTGGTTGAATACTTGAAAGTTAAATTTTCTGACATTTAAAGCACGTTCTAATTGTAAAGAGCAAATACATTATTTAAAGACCTGCCTATTACAAACACAAAAGACTATTTGGATATCAATAATATCCTTATTGTTAGTAACAATTCCAAAGTGCATCACTGAAGAATTTATTAGGTCAACTTTTTGTGTTTTAGGATAAAAGCTATTATTTATCATATTGGCATGTATGTCACTGAAGGATGAGATTGACTTTATTCATGTTTTCTGGAGAAAGGCTAGAAGGATTGACAGTCCTTTCAGTTATAGACCAAATCCGGGACAGCCTAAATAAAAGTTCTACTGGAAGCCAAGTTTGGTTTGTAATTCAGTAAACCATAATTGAACTGTTGTGATTCCAAGAGCCTTTTCTCTAAGGCTCTATTTGGCATTGATGGGAATGAGACTTTGAATTAGATTTCCCCGGCACTCTTTTAGAACCAGCAGAAATCCTGGGAACATTCTCTGAGCCTTAAAGCCTGACTCAAGCCTTGGATGAACAACATAGGGAGCTACAGACTAGCATGGATTCTCCAAACCTACTGGGAGTTCTAGTGTACAGATCAGGAGATGTGGCATGTATATAAAACAGTGATATTCAAATGTGTTACTGATTTTTTTTTTGTCCACATAGTCTTTAGTGAAACAGTATTACCAGAATTCTGATTTATATACAATATCTAAAACTGGTGTTTTAATAAATAGATAATAAATGATCTCTTTAAAGTTCGAATAAGTAAAGTTAAATTATTTATCAAGCCAATTAGTGAGAACAATGAGGTTATGTTATGTTTTAAACAAATTTGAAATAAAGGCGTTATGGATTATAGTTACAGTATTTCTGTATTTTCTTGTATTCATAATATCAGAGAAATCTGGATTGACACAGCAAAGTACCTACATGCTGTAGCAGCCCACTCACTACTATAGTTTTACTCGAGCAGATGCAGGCAGGCATGAATTTTTTAGAAGGCCAGAACACACAAACTATACCCTTCCTTGCCACTGACAAATTTACAATGTTCAAACATATACTCACAGAGATGATGGAAGAAGCTTTATTTACTCCAGTATCTAAATTATTATTTTGGTGGTTCCCAACGCATTTACTGTTTATAGATGTTTGTAGGTTACCTTGAAAAAGAAAGCTCAAATAAAATATTTCATAGTATCTCTAAAGTACCTGTAAGAAATACAATTCTGAAATCACTGGTAATGTACAAAGAAGCATGGTGTAGGAGGAAGCCAGGTTCTGGTTAGCGTAAAGCATATTAATTCTTGATAAAATCAGGAATTATATTAACAGAGTAGAATTTTAGAGCTGAAGTAAAGTATGAGAGATCATGAAGTTCATTTGCCCTTCATTTTAAATTTGAGGGGACTAAAACTAGAAGGGTTATTAAGAGATTGCCGTACCTTCTGGGGTTTTGTTTTTGTTTTCATATTTGTTTGTTGTTTTTTTCTCAGAGTTGGACATTAAAGTAGATGACTCCCTCTTTAATGATCCCTGACAGAATCCCAAGCTATTTGCCAATCTGTATGACTTATGTGAGGCTTAAGTCTAAATAAAATAGATGTCCAATCTCAAATTAAGATGTTTCTGCTTGTTCATAAGCTTTAAGAAATTAAGTGCATATAATTGGCATTCAGTAAATACTTATAAATAATGACTGAAATGTTTACATATTATTAAGATTACTGTTGGGCTTCCCTGGTGGCGCAGTGGTTGAGAATCTGCCTGCCGATGCAGGGGACACGGGTTCGTGCCCCGGTCCGGGAAGATCCCACATGCCGCGGGGCGGCTGGGCCCGTGAGCCATGGCTGCTGAGCCTGGGCGTCCGGAGCCTGTGCTCCGCAACAGGAGAGGCCACAGCAGTGAGAGGCCTGCATACCACAAAACAAAAACAAAACAACATCAACAACAAAAGATTACTGTTCATTGGTAAAATAATAGCACTGACATCCGTACATAAACCTATGCCAAAACATACTTTTTAAATTAGAGATATAACAAGTTAAAAAAGAATACTACCTTCTCCAACTTGTAATATCTGAATAAAATGCTATTTTAGTGTTTCTCAATTATTTGCCAAAAATTAGGAAAATCAGATTTTCTATTACTACAAATGAAATGATCTTGAATTTCTGTTCAAACTTAACCTCATGTAAAAAAAAACTAAACAAAACATAATTTTTAAAGTTGCATTCTGTTTTTGAGTATTCTTAGCTAAATAGAGAGATAGTAATGGTAAGTGAAAATAAATATATTTGTTGAACTACAGTGCCCTGAATGTACCCACATACTTTGGGCAAAGGGCAAAATGGCCCACAGAGGTGCAGTGAGGATTTTGGAGGGCAGAAGAACAGATGAGAAAATCCAGTGAATGGCATTTAATTTCTAAAATGCTTAGTAATATGCAAGTAGTTTGTAGATGTGGCTTTGTACTTTGTGACGAGGTTAAGGATCTACAACTTAATACCCTCTTGAAAAACAAGAGATCTCAGAAGGAGGCAAAGAAAGAAGGTGGTTTAAAGGATTAAAGGACCTACAACTAAAGATTATCACAAAGGAACTGAGTGGGGGGTTCTTTGAGCTGTTAGAAAAGCACATATTGTTGAACTCTATTCACAGCTTGGTAGTACTAATCATGGCGAGGGGTCATGGATAGGGAGGTCAGGATAGCTGTTATAAACAAAAAATAACTTGATTAAAAGATTTTAGAATATTGTCATTAGGATTTTGTTTCTTTGAATTAAAATTATCTCTAGTATGAATATAACATTCAAAATTCAGATGTGATTAAGCAAATGATTTACTAATATGCATTTAGCCTAAGCATTTTAACTGTGGGTAAATTCAGTTTTATAAAGGAAGTAAACACTTGAGAATTCAGTTCCATGTAGTCTGTGGGCTCAGGATAAGTTGAAGCTATTAGGTTTGATTTTATTCTATTTTGAGAAGATAATTTTTTATATTATGCCAGACCAATATATTCCTTGTACTTAAAAGTATAGGTTACATATTAAAACCAGTTATTGCCTTGTGCCCACAAACAGAAGCATTTTGTGAATTTAAAAAGCATTTTCACATATGTTTTTAGGTACAGATGAAATCCAGCTCCTCAAAAACTTTTTTTTTAATATCTTTATTGGAGTATAACTGCTTTACACTGTTGTGTTAGTTTCTGCTGTGTAACAAAGTGAATCAGCTATATGTATACATATATTCCCATATCCCCTCCCTCTTGAGCCTCTCTCCCACCCTCCCTATCCCACCCCTCTAGGTGGTCACAAAGCACTGAGCTGATCTTCCTGTGTTATGCGGCTGCTTCCCACTAGCTATCTATTTTACATTTGGTAGTGTATATACATCAATGCTACTCTCTCACTTTGTCCCAGCTTCCCCTCTCCCCCCACCCCCATGTCTTCAAGTCCATTCTCTACATCTGCATATTTATTCCTGTCCTGCCACTAGGTTCATCAGAACCATTTTAACATCTTTATTTTCTTTTTTTTTTTTTAGATTCCACATATATGTGTTAGCATATGGTATTTGTTTTTCTCTTTCTGACTTACTTTACTCTGTATGACAGACTCTAGGTCCATCCACCTCACTACAGATAACTCAATTTTATTTCTTTTTATGGTTGAGTAATGTTCCATTCTGTATATGTGCTGCATCTTCTTTATCCATTCATCTGTCGATGGACATTTATGTTGGTTCCATGTCCTGGGTATTGTAAATAGTGCTGCAGTGAACATTGTGGTACATGACTCTTTTAGAATTATGGTTCTCTCAGGGTATATGCCCAGTAGTGGGATTGCTGGGTCATATGGTAGTTCTATTTTTAGTTTCTTAAGGAATCTCCATACTGTTCTACATAGTGGCTGTATCAATTTACATTCCCACTGACATTGCAAGAGTGTTCCCTTTTCTCCACACTCTCTCCAGCATTTATTGTTTGTAGATTTTTTTGATGATGCCCATTCTGACCGGTGTGAGGTGAATACCTCATTGTGGTTTTGATTTGCATTTCTCTAATGATTAGTGATGTTGAGCATCCTTTCATGTGTTTGTTGGCAATCTGTATATCTTCTTTGGAGAAATGTCTATTTAGGTCTTCTGCCCATTTTTGATTTGGGTTTGTTTTTTTGTTATTGAGCTGCATGAGCTTCTTGTATATTTTGGAGATTAATCCTTTGTCAGTTGCTTCGTTTGCAAATACTTTCTCCCATTCTGAGGGTTGTCTTTTCATCTTGTTTATGGTTTCCTTTGCTGTGCAAAAGCTTTTAAGTTTCATTAGGTCCCATTTGTTTATTTTTGGTTTAATTTCCATTTCTCTAGGAGATGGGTCAAAAAGGATCTTGCTGTGATTTATGTCATAGAGTGTTCTGCCTATGTTCAAAAACTATTTTAAATACAATACAGTATATATGTACAGCCTGAGAAATATTTTCTACTTGAATATGTAATACATTAAGTATCTTCCATTACCTTTTTGTGTTTTTTTTTTTTGAGTTGGTATTTCCTTTTTGTCCTTCTTTAAAACCTTCAGTAACTCCTAAGAACATACAGGATAAAGACCTAATAATTCTGTTTCCCACTACACTCACCTTTTTCTTGAACCTCATCCTATTCCAGATTGAATCCATTCCTTCTTATTTACTTCAGCAACAATGCTGAAAAGTAATTAGCCTCTAAAAGTTGTAATGAATGAAATATCACACTTAACTTTGATATCTCAACACTTTCTTTACGGTCACTTCACTTTAGAGAAGTCTCAGGATGTTTAAAGCCAGATTTGGTTACAAAATGTTCATGAATTTGTCAAACTATGGTATGTATACAGACAGTGTCTGACTTGTAAGTACCTGCCCGACTTAACAAGTGAGCCATATGTACCATTGCCCAAACCTATATAGCCACTATCTTGGTAGTGCAGGAAAACAGAAACAGAAAAATCAAAGGAACTCGGGAATATCTGGGGTTCCAAAGGAGAAGATGGGAAGAGACTATGAAAAACAGAATTTGCTTGGTAGAGCTGGAAAGGACAAGCTGATTCCCAAGCAGAGCCTGCCTGCCTGCCTAAATAGTGACCCCAAAGCCTCCAAAAGTGTTTGTCTAGATGGCCCATATCTTTTCTTATATGAATATTGAACTTGAAATTCATTATTAAGTTTTCAGTTGAGTTAGGCTTCTTTTTTTTTTTTTAAATGGAAACATCTCTGTGGAGTTCACTCATTCAATACACTCTTGAGGGTCTACTCTGTGCTGGGCACTAAGATATCAGAAATACAGCAGTGAACAAAAAAGACAAACATTCTGATTCTATGGAGCTTACATTCTATTGAGACAGACTAAATAAATAAATAAATTAGTAAGAGATGTCATTCCCTCATATAATAAGTGTGAGTTAGTATAAGAAGTCTGTTTTCTTCCTAATACCTACCAGTTATTCTAAGAAGAATAGGAGTAATGTGAGGAGCAGGTAGGAAGTTGGGTAAACTCTGAGGGAGCTTTGGGTAGCATGAAGTTACCAAAGGTCTGGGGAGACATTGAGAGAAATGACAGGGGTAGAGAAATAGAGGAGAGAAGCTCTCAAAGACCAAGGCCACACGTTCCATGATTTCTTTTTTCTTTTCTGTTTTTTAAAACCAGATCTCGCCCTGAGTATGAGCAAGGGAGATACCTTTTTCTTTCTTCCTGCCCTCTTTTCTTGCCATCGGAATCAAGAACTTAAGCTAACATACCATTATTGACATTTTAAAAAATATTCATTAAAAGAAGCAGCCCAGCTTCTGCTGCTTTGGATTCAGACAGACCTAGGTTCTAATCTCAGTCTGCATTTGACTACTTTTACAACCTTGGACAAGTTACCAATATTTCATGAGTTTCTGTTTTACAAATTTGTAAAATAGAAATAATTGTATCTGCCTTAGAAGTGTAAAGTTCTTAGTGTCTGATATGTTGGTCTTATCATTAGCCTGGAAAACCTGACCATGATTTAACATGCTTATTCTTTGAGGGAAAGCGATTTTCTAATTTAAAAACACTGACACTACTTGGAATACTACTTGTTTACAAGTATGAGTGATGGTCTATGTTTCTAAAACCCTATGTAGAAATTTAAAACTGTGCATTTCTAAAAGAAGAAACCCTAAAGGAGAGAAAGATAGCAAAGATTTGTCAACATTCTTGCTCCTTTATAAGTAATATAATTCTAAAAATTAAACTGAAGAAGTAAAAAAAGTAGAGGACAAATAAGAGAATATAAAATTAAAGTTCAGTACTAGAAGGATCTCAACATACCCAAAACATGATGTTGAAAGGAAAAAAGTGCTTAGCAGGCAAGCTATATATTTAAAAAACAGGAAGATATCAGCTAGAGGAGAAAAATCTTGACAAAATTAGTAAGCAGAAGTAATCTTAAAAACCAGCATTCATTCCAAGTAAAAATGTTTTAAATGACAATACGGCATTTTTTTCAAGAATGTTTAAACCACATAAATGTAACAAATCCCACTCCCCCTCTTAAAGGAGTTCTTTGGTTTAATGGCTAAAATCATGGCTATGTGTATCTAACCAATTATTAAATATAATTTCTAAAGAATAGATCTACAGATCTATAGTACTTTAATTCCTTTAGTTAATGAGAAAATTCAAGGTTTAATATGTGGTCCATGAAAGTGTGATTATATGTTTTGGCCTGATTAATATTCTTTCTATTAAAATATACATATTCTTTTTCATTATGTGACTATATTTTTTAAAGTCTAATGGATTTAGGGAAGCCACTTGGTCAGGAGAGCATATAAGTTGAGATTTATCTCCTAAATTTCAAAAACAAAAGTATGAGGCATCATTTCCTTTCTCAAGAAACTTATTATCATGTTGGAGAGACAAATCCACCTTCATCCCTACACTTTGTTTCATTTCCATTTTTCTTCACATCACCCTCTTGCCTTGACAGAATTGCCTCAACAGCCTTCCTAGCTCGTCTTCCTGCATCTAGTTTTGCCTAAACCTTAGCTGAAATGCAAATTTGATGTCATTCTACTCTTTAAAACTTTTAGTAACTCCACATTACTCTTAAGAATGAAATTTATTGTCCTTAATGAATCTTAAACAAGGTCCCTCCTTACTGTTTATGTTTTACCTAAACTTCATCCATTACTCTCCATACCCTGTGCTCTAGACCCCAGTGAACTTCCTTTATTCAGTTTTCCTAATGGACTACCACTCTCAGTCTCTCCCCTGCCTGTGGGCTTTTGCACATGCTGGTTTCTTTGCTTAGAACTCTGTCTTTACTCTCCCAAACTCTCCCCCAATTTTCTTGCCAAGGCCTCTCTACTAATCCTTTAAGCCCCTAGCTCAGATATCTCTTCCTTCTGGAAGCCCATCTTGAACCACCATGCCAAGTCTGGACTCTCTAATGCCACATAGTTCTCTGTTCAGATCAAGTCATTTGACACCACTCTTTTACATGGCTGTAACATCTTGTTCTTGAGAAAATTAGAGTTGAGCCCATTCCTGCTAATGACAAATGCAAAAACCTCACTTTGATACAGTTTGAGTAGGTCTACCAAAACATTTTTATTTTTATATTTATTTATTTGGCTGTGCCTCATGGCTTGTGGGAGCTTAGCTCCCCGACTAGATATTGAACCCACACCCTTGGCAGTGAAAGCTCGGAGTCCTGACCACTGGACCACCAGGGAATTCCCAAAACATTTTTAGAGGAAAGGAAATATATCAGATTTACCTTACTTCTTGGATTAGATGTCAGGATTCTTCATTGAAGAAAAAAATGTTGAAAGGAAATGTTTAAATAGCAGCCTTTATAAATAGCTGCTGGCCTATAATGATAGCCTGTGGTAAATATCAAAAATGTAGTCCTTTCCAATTACTAATCGGTGCTCAGGAAGTTTACGACATGCTTAGCACTGGGGGTTCATTAGGAGAAGCACCTTCAGGACATCTGGCCTATGTGAAATCTTTGGAAAATATAAACTTTTTATTAAATGATTTGGAACAAAGCATTTCCAGAAGTGAGATCTACACAATGATATTTTCAGGTCAATACAGTTGTTGGAATTCTTGGTTAATAGATTTATTTGGAGGTAGCCTTTTTATGTTAGAGAAGAGAGTGACTAATTCACAGTTACTGCTCTGTCAAAAAGAGCAAAAATCAGTACTCTTTGAAGACCTTAAGTCAGTCTTTATAGAAACCATAAAGGAACCTTGACAGTTAATGGATTGAAAGGGTCTCAGTAAGGACTGAATTAGAATATATTAAAATTATTTTTCTTTTTATGTAAGGCAGCATCAAAATAAATAAACTGTAACTTTCAAAGAAGGAGGGAGGGAGGGAGAGAGAGAGAGAAAGGAAAGAAGAAAGAAAGAAAAGAAAGAAAGAGAAAAAAGAAAGGAAGGACAAGAAAAAAGAAAGGAAGGAAGAGAAAGAAAGAAAGAAAAAGATCCTAATTGGAGCTTCCTATTCAATTTCAACATATATTTCTTCAATAAATATTTATCAAGCACAAAGTATCAAACATGAACATATATATGTATACATACACACATATGTATATATACACGTGTGTATACACAGTTTGCAGTTCTAATTTGCATTTAAACCATTTTTGCATTAGCTAAATGAATGCTTTTCCCTTGCCTCTCATTAGGAAATAAAAAGGTAAACATTCTCCATTTTGTAAATGATATAATTTTAATGTTACAGACAAGGTTATGCCCTACTAGACAGCTAACCCCCACTATTTTATTCCTTCCAGAAAATAAAATCACAGCTCAACTCTTCTAGAGCCAGTCATTATTTTTCATATACTTCCCTCATTAAGTAGCTCTATAGCTCACATCCCCTACATCAAGTCCATTTATGTTTCCACGTTATTCATCTACAATCAGTTTATCTTGGAGGGTATGTCATATTGTTGCAAATTGGATGGTTTACTGGGTTTATTTTTGCCTGTGTGTTTGTGGCTGAGTGGGCATCAGATTAGACTGTTTGTTTTTGTGGCTGTGCTCAGAGGAACAGAGCTTGGACGTCTCTGTAACCTTTTCTTCTATGTCAGTATTAACCTCAAATTGCTTTTCTTGACCAGCAAAAATATTTTGGGCTTCTGCAATTTATAAAAGCAGTGTATGAGAACATATAACATCATTTTATTTATCTGGAGAAGATAAATAAAAAGTAACCATTTTTAACCTGCTACTTTTAAAATGTGACAGTTTAAGAGCTCAAAGAGTAACTCAGTTTTCTCTGAGACATTGTAACCTCACTCCTAAGACTGAAACTTATTTTCATTTATGAGCCCTGGTTCTGTGTCTGTCAGTATTTATTGACTTAAACTCTGCTTGTTTCCTTCTATCAGAATGTTCCAACTTTTTTTTTTTTTTAACCTGAGCATGTAAGCCTTTGAAAATACGGGGCAAACATGCAAAAAAAGAGACCTAATTTAGGAGTTAATTTTTTTAAAAGAAGTTAATGGAGCCCTGAAAGGAAATAGTGTTGACACAGAACTTGAGAGATTTGTGTTCCAGATCCAACAATGTCAGTTATTTGTGTTCCTTTATGACCTGTTTTCTTACGTTCCTCATCAGGTTTCAGAGATTCTTTCTTTAGAACCTAGGGCGCTTGTGAGGAAACAAATTTTAAAGCTTTCGAATATACTTGGGAAGAAAAAAAATTTAGAGATCTGCTACCAAGGCTTATCTGTGTAGGACAGTGATATTTATAGTTTCTACGTAGCTTACCCAAAATAATTTTACATTGAATATGGGTCATGGTCCCCTACTTGTTTCTGCATTCTGCGGCCCAGTCAGCGATGTTTGGGCATTATTGGAAAGAAAGAAGGGAAATTTCAAAAGTTTATAAAATGTGAAGCGAATTTGATTCCTCCTGGTGGTGTTGGGATCAGCCTAGAGGTGGGTTGCTGTTTGGCTCTAGGTAAATGGATTCAAGCGGGTGGAGGGAGGGCAAGCTTTCGGCTGCTGATGCTGGGACAGGGACACTTTTGCCTTTCAACTGAAACCCGACGGCTCGCGCTGAATCTTCCAACGCAGTGCACGCACACCTCCCGGCGGACAGAGCCCATTCCGACCCGAGGATTAGCTCCTCGCGGGAGTTCGTTCCCTAGAGGTTGTTTCTCGCCCGGCCGCGTAGCCCGCCCCCCGCCAGCGCCCGCTCCTCAGCTCCAAAGGGGCGGGGTGCCGCGGCGCTGCGGGCCCCCATTGGCGCGCGCGGCCGCCGACTCGGCGGAGTGACGGCGGGGGCGGGGCCACGTGTCTTGTTTGTTTGCGCCGTCCCGCCCCGCACTGCCTCAGCAGTCAGCGCAGACTGAGGCGCTCAGCCTCTGAGCTGAGAGGCCGACAGGCAGCCCGTCCAGCGCTCGCCTCCTCCGCGCCGCCGCGGCTCCCCTGCGCATCCGCAGCTGTCCCCGCGCCGACATGCGCCTGGCTACAGCCGCGAACGAAGCGTATACGGCCTCGCTGGCCGTCTCGGAGCTGCTGGGCTGCAAGCAGTGTGGCGGGAGCCGCGGCCAGGACGAGGTATCAGGGCAAGGGACCGGGCGAGTGGGCGGGCGGGCACCCGGCCAACTGCTTGGGCTTCACGGAGGTCGCGTTGCTTCCCCTCCCTCGCACCCTAACAGCTTCGGAGAACGCTCACCGGGGAGGGCGCCCCTTGAGCTACCGCCCAGACGGACGCCCTGCCCGGCGGGGCGTCGCAGGCTGGCCCACTCCCCTCAGGTGAAGCGGCGGCCAGTGGGGCGGGGGGTGGCGTTTGCCACCGCGAGTCGTCCCCGGGCAGAATATGCTGCGGTTGGGAGGGACAGCTGCCTCGGTCATTTAAATGGACGTCTCCGAAACGTAAATAACGTTGTCTTCTGTACAAGTCTCCACAAGCCAGAAGAAACCTAACAAACTCTAGTCTCACGGTAGAACAGCCTGTGGATTTTTTCGCCCCTCAGCGTCTTGTCAAAACACATTATTCGGGGACCCTTACTCTCTTCGCCTCCTACTTTAAAAAAGAAAGAGAAACAAATATATTTCGGTCAGTTAAAAGATGATGTTGCCCAGAATAAGTATGTTCTGCCAGCTCTATGACGTTGTGCACAGCGTTTTCTCTTGTTTATTAAACTATCCTTTTTTGTGTCTGAATTGGCCTTCAGAAAGAGCTGTTTAATTGTAACATTTTGTATTTTTCCTAAGTGGCTGCAAATAGGGCACCATTAATACACCAACTCAAATTTGAAACTTTAAAAGGCTTTAATTCAAAAGGTGGCAAGGGAGAAAGTAGAGAAATAGTAATTAAAATTGAAATCAGAACGTTTTAAGTATTGACTTAAAGAAATGTAAATACGAGGTAATTTCTCTACTGTATTGCCCACTGAAATGACTCAGTGTTAGTATTTATATGTACATATATTTTTTGTAAATGGAGTCTACACTATGATATACTACATATATTCATATAAACTTAAATGAAGACACTTTCTCCTTAAGGATGTAGAACACCAAATGCTTTTTCTAGATTTTAGCATTCATGGAAGGTTGCAGAACACCAAATGCTTTTTCTAGATTTTAGCATTCATGGAAGGTTGCAGAACACCAAATGCTTTTTCTAGATTTTAGCATTCATGGATACATAATGTGCTCCTTGTTTCCAGATAATACAACAACCTAAAAAAAGTCTTATAACTGTTGCTTTGAAACTTTACCATAGAAAAGAGTGTGAAAGTGTTGAAATAGAATTTACAGTTTGTTTGCAGGCCGTAACAGATCTGTTCTCATTTTGAGAAGTGAGCCTCAATCATTGTGCTTGAGTCTGTTATTTCTGATGGTATTTGTGTGCAGAATCCTGGTTTTTGCCCCATGTCAACTGGAAGATAACAGATTTTATCAATAGCTTGCACATTGATTACAGAGCCTATGGGATTGTGTTCAGGACACCAGGAACCTTTGTATAGTTGTATTTCATTTTTAAAACTTCCAACATGTGGGAAGATAAATTAGGAAGTAGTGCTTTATAGGAAAACTATTCACTTTACAAAAGAATTAATAACACAACTCTTTCAAATAGCAAGCTTCCACAGTGCCTTTAAATTAAACCCTTTCCAGGAGTGGAACTCCTGACTAAAGTATAGGGCACACATATGGCCTAAGTCAGCCTTATAAAGCCAGTTCTTTGAAGTCAGTGAGTTTTTATTTTTCTAGAATGTATTTCATAGAAGACCGGACAATGGAAAAAGAGGTACCTGAACTTTTAGTATTTCTAAATTCCCTATAAAAGAGTTAATGACAATTTTAGAAGAAGCACTAGTACATGTTGTTATAATAGGAAGATTTCTTTATAATGCTTCTGGATTTCTTCATTTCTATTAAAAAATTTCAAATGTCAAAAGGCTAGCACCCAGCTAGCTATAGGCAATGATTCTCATAAACAAGGAAGAGTGGGATGGGAACTTTTACTTTTTACACAGCATATTTTTGCCTTGTTGAAATGTGTTTCAAAAAGAACTGCTTTTGTAATTTTTTTTAAAAATCAAAATTAATATTATTGTGATTATCAGTATTAAGACATCTAGACAGTTTAATAATGTACCAAGTGCAGTGAGAAAAAATAAAATGATTCAAGTGATCTGATTATTTTTACTTTTCAACAAGTTTTGCAAGTGGATAGACACTGTAAGCCAACAAACGCTCTCATTTTGCACTTGTGGCAAACTTCATTTTTTTGGTTAAAGGTACTCATGGATTCATAATTGTATCTGACAAATTTGAAAAATCTGATTAGAACAGTAAATTCATAAACACAGATTCATACAGTGATACATTACATACATTAGTCATTCTGTGGTACTGTCAGCATTTGCTGAGAATTTTCATACTGTGAAAATTAGTGTGTTAGTATACACTGGAGAGGAAACAGATATCACGTCAGAGATTTGCAGCAATGTTGTGATGGCAGAAGCTGTTGCTATGTCTTCAAAGATGCTGATTAGGAGGATTGTTGAGAGGAGAAGACTGTTAGTTCCCATGTTAGATTTCCCAGCCACACCTTCACCAAGAGCCTGTGAGGTTTGTGCTGTGGTTAGCATTTACATCTGCTTCACAACAAGGCCATTTGCAGTTGGCAAGTTCTGCCTCCTTGAATCTAGATTGGCCAAAATTTGTTCAAAGTCTGTAATTCAGTTTCTTAAAGGTACATATGAAGGCACAATTGAAGGAACTTTTAGGACGTTATGAAATGCACTTAGTTTGGCTTACGATCATACCATTGAAGACCTGCAGTGCCTCTTTTTTTTTAATCAGTAACTGCTAGAAAATAGGGTAGCAACTAATTTGTTATGTGACTAGGAAAAGAAGTGTTTCAAAAGTGAGTTTTCCAGAAAATTGAAACTTTTAATGCTTTAGAAGCCAAGAATACTATTGTATAATAATAATGGTATCTAAAAGGACCTTTAAGTATCAAAAGCTCTTTTTAAAAATATTTATTTATTTATTTTTGGCTGCGTTGGGTCTTCGTTGCTGTGCGCAGGCTTTCTCTGGTTGCGGAGAGCGGGGTCTACTCTTGGTTACGGTGCGTGGTCTTCTCATTGCAGAGCACAGGCTCTAGGCGCGTGGGCTTCAGTAGTTGTGGCACACGGGCTCAGTAGTTGTGGCTTGCAGGCTCTAGAGCACAGGCTGAGTACTTGTGGCTCATGGGCTTAGTTGCTCTGCGGCATGTGGGATCATCCCAGACCAGGGTTCGAACCCTTGTCCCCTGCATTGGGAGGCAGATTCTTAACCACTGTGCCACTAGGGAAGTCCCTCAAAAGCTCTTAAAGAGGCTCTTTTGAGAGTAATTAATTAAAGACACCAACTCTAGAACCAGACTTCCTGGCTGTTTTCAAGATAATTGTCACCTGTTTCCTTTTCCCAGAAGTTAGAGCTCAATTTGTGTGCAGTGGGAGGCTAGATGGAATCAATGACCTGCTTCCTGACAGTATATGGATTAGGATAAATTGGGATGCAATTTCAGAGTTCATAAAATTCTATTTTACCTAGAATTAGCCATAAGTAAAATAATGAAATTGGAGTCTTAAATATCAGAGACTCCTTTCCATTCCTTTCCTTTCTTCAGTTTTTCTATTCTGTCCCCTGCTTTGTTAGACTGGTACCTCACCAAGGAATGAATGTGATCTTAACAGTAAGAGGTTCTTAGCATAATAGGTTTATAATCCATTCCTAAGAATGTTTGCTTTTTCTTAACATCTTTTTTTAAAAAACATAATTTTTCATAAAATACATGAAAGAATCTATTTCTAAAGGAATTGGGAAAGAAAGATTTGACCTTTGAAGGCAAGGAAGAGGGGAGACAGTGATACCAGTGTGGCCACTAAATTTGGCTACGGGGATGGACTTTCAAAGACTTGAGAATTAGAAAGGACCATTGGGAAAGACCTTTGGCATGCCTATAGGAAAATATTCCATTTCTGAAACATTGATAGTCATTTTCTTGAAACTGTAAGGCTATTGTTTTGTAACAGTTTGATATATAAACTATCTATTTGGTATAGAAATAAAACCAAAACAATATACTTCAACCTCTTCGTTTTGAGGCCCGTGTGCTAGGAATCTGGTCTTATTTTTTAAAAAATAAACACACACATACACAATCCACATGCTGCTAATGTATTTGTAGGATAAAGTTCTAGAAATGGAATTGGTAAATTTTTTTCCCTTTCCTTACAAATAGTAACATAATATATACATATTATATACACTTTGTCTTTTACCCCCCACCTAATATATCTTGGAGATCTTTTAAAGCCAACTTGTATAGAACTGCTTCATTCTTTGTGAGGACTTCATGCTATTCTAGTCTGTGGTCATACTAAACTTTATTGAAACAGTTGTCTATTGATGAGCACTTAGGTTGCTTTATATCTTGTACTACTAGAAACAATGTTGCAATGATTATACTTTTACACATGACATTTCAGAAATGTGAGTATAGGGTAATTAATGTTTAGGATGGAATTATTGATTAGGGTATGTAACTTTTAAATATTGATCAGTATTTCAAATTGCCCTCCTAGAGGTTGTAGTAATTTATACTTCTTATATGTTTCTTGATATTTTTTCCTCACACTTCAAAATACTCCCATCAGAAAAGTATAAGCAATGAATGGCTATTTCTCCACCCCCTCTCCAACACATCCTATCATCAAACTTTTTGATCTTAAGCAGTATTTTAGGTGAAAAATTGTATCTCAGTGTACTTAAATGGCAGTTGTTTTATTGTGAGGGTTCATTTTTTTCAGCCATTTATATTTCATTTTCTTTGAACTGTCCATGTCCTTTGCTCATTTTTCTGTGAGGTTGTTGGGGGTTTTCTAAGTGATTTGTCTTTATGTATTAAAAAAATTTTGCTCTTTGCTATATGAGTTGCAAATATATTTCCAAGTTTTCTGTTTGCTTTTGACTTTATATGTTTATTTTTCCCATGTGAAAGTCTTTATTTTCATGTCATCAAATTTATCAATCTTCTATTTTATGATTTCCTGGTTTTGTGGCATTCTTAGACCTAAGTCCACAGGTATTTTCTTCTAATACTGTAATGTTTTTTGTTTTTTACACTTATATCTGATTTATTGTGGAGTAAAGTATGATTTAAGCCAATTTCACTTTTTTCTGAGTGGCTCTCCAGTTGTACCAAAATCATTTGTTGAATAATCCATTTCTCCTCCTTTGAAATGCCACCTTTTGTATACTAAAATCACAAGAATACTGTCTCTTAGGTAGAAAATGAATAATAAACCGCTGAAATGGGGTGTTTGCTAAAATGCATTTTGTTTAAATAAGATAGTAAAGAACTGAGAAGGGGGGCTTCCCTGGTGGCGCAGTGGTTGAGAGTCCGCCTGCCGATGCAGGGGACACGGGTTCGTGCCCTGGTCCGGGAGGATCCCACATGCCGCGGAGCGGCTGGGCCCGTGAGCCATGGCCGCTGGGCCTGCGCGTCCGGGGCCTGTGCTCCGCAGCGGGAGGGGCCACAACAGTGAGAGGCCCGCATACCGCAAAAAAAAAAAAAAAAAAAAAAAAAAGAACTGAGAAGGGGTAAGTATTGATTTTTAGCCTTAAAGTCTTGCCCAATATATTTTGTTAGAAATGTATGTAATTAAATCAGTTAGAAAGGCCAATAACAGTCATCATTTTATATAAATGGCTGCATTTGTGCCAAGATGATGTGTTGAATAGTAGGAATGTGGGTTTTTTCCTTGCATTTATTATAGGATATTAAAATTGAATTGAGACACATACATGGCCGGGCCAGTGAATATAGTGCCTCCTCTAATGAGGGGCATGGTTATTAGACATTACTATCTTCAGTATATGTGTGGAATTATCAGAGTTAGAAATCACTGACCTCCAATACAAGATTATTTGAAACATATATAAAATTTTAGATTTAGTTGGCAAATCCAGCCTACTTTGAATCTGAATCTTGAGTTCTCCTAAGATTCTCTTCAATTTTGTCCTGCCTGCTTAATTTTTAAAAATCCATTCTGCTCAAAAATCCATTTTCATTCACTTGGACCAGATTTCTTGAATTATTGCCACATGTTCTTCTCTGACTGCCCCCTCCCCCCTTTTTTTCCTTTAAAAGGAAAGCATCTGGTTTATATCATGAAGGACTTTTGGAAGCAGTAGAGAGAGGGTAGAAATAATATTTGTATGTAATTATATAAGCAAGGGTTAATATTTAGTTGTTAAATAAGGAGGGGTTTTTTTGTTTAGAGACTAGAGTGATAGGACATGAGCCTCAAAAAGAAGAAAAAAAATTCTGAATTACATTTTGGTTTTGTTTCTATTAGCACACTGTATTGAGGGAAAAGATGGAAGCCTAACAGTAGATTGTCAGTTTTTGTTAACCACACCACACTACACTGTCACATGAAGTATAGAATTCTAGGTTCACTATATCAAAAGGCAGAAAACCATTTATTTTTTAATTAGTTGAGTTCCTCTAAAATATAATATAAGCAAAGTTGATGAGATCCTATAAATTAAAAATTTAAGGAAAACTCACAAACAAAATTAATTTCTCTAAAATTGTTTTACTCAACCACAGAGAAACCATGCCCTACACTACTTTCTCTTTTGTGGATTTAAATAGCTTTTTTATTTTTCATAGTATTTCTGTTCTTGTGAAGTGTTATTATAGATGTAGTAATAATTATACTTCTTTCAGTTTAAGACATCTAGGTAGAGGTTATGGCTTTTTCATTTCCTGACAAGATGCACAGGGATTGATATTTTGGTTGGTTGGGTTTTGGATGTACACACACATTGGTCTTATTTTGTATCACTGACAATCCACAGGGTTGGCTGCTATGTGCTGAACTTTCTGTTCTAGACTTTCTGCCAAGTACTTTATGCAAAACTCTGGTTTTAGTGAAACAGGTTTTATTGTTTTTAGTCAGAGTTGTATTACAAACTGTTGTCAACTATGTGATACAAACAGAGGATCTGGTATATACATATGGCCATGAAAATAAATCACCAGAACAAGCCAGTCTCTGTTCAACTGGCTGTTTTTCTCTCCCATTCCTGTGGCCTCAGTTCATGTTGTTTACTGCTGGAGGCCTGAGATGGTGTAGTTTTCTTTTCTAGGAACTTGGAATTAGAATTCCTCGACCACTAGGACACGGACCAAGCAGATTCATCCCAGAAAAGGAGGTATGTTGTTTCTGAAAGTAGTGAACTGTATGCTTTTAAGGAAAAGCTTTCATGACCCACATCTTCGCATCTGAACAACTGTTGGTCAACAATATGCTTTACACAAGTTAATCATCATGTTTTGGCAGTGAATATGTGGGATTAAAAAGCTGTTATAGTCATGTTGATTTCTAGTATTTCATGATGCTTTTCTAACACCCATATTTAATCAAGCAAAGGCAAGACTTGTTTTTGACCAATGACATGCCACCTGCTTATATTTAGATGTTGTTTAGGTGTGCCCATAAGCTGAGTTACTTGGTCTTGGCCAACTCCACAGGCTAGTATCAATGCTAGATTGGATCTTTAATTCTAAATATGTAAATGCTCCTATACTTTGTTTTCACAGGGATTGTTTATTGTTAATTTTGGTTCTCTGTAAATTGAGGGAGAGTAGGTGTTGTTAAAAGGAAAGGCATTAGTGTCTGTTTGCAAGCTCTGCAAATTTGATAATCTAAATCTGGATTCTGGATTTAGATCTGGATGTCTGGATTCTGGTCAAGTCTGCAAGCAGCCTATCTAGATGGCCTTTAATGTTCGGCCTTTGTTGTTTTTCCCCTGCTACATGATATGTGACTCTCTATTCTGCTATCTTGCAACCAGTTGAGTTAAATTTGTAGAATTATAACCTCTCTTTCTTAAGCCAAATTGAATCTGCTTCTAGGTGACAGAGTGCAGTGCATGCATGTTCCTTTTTTTTTCCCTCCCCCTGCATATTTTCTTTCCTTTACACCGATTTACAATTTCTGAAACCATGGTTTTCCTCTCTTTCATACAGATTCTCCAAGTGGGGAGTGAAGACGCACAGATGCATACTTTATTTGCAGATTCTTTTGCTGCTTTGGGTCGTTTGGATAATATTACCTTAGTGATGGTTTTTCACCCACAATATTTAGAAAGTTTCTTAAAAACTCAACACTACCTACTGCAAATGGATGGGCCATTACCCCTACATTATCGGCACTACATTGGAATAATGGTTTGTAAACATTCAGTGAAAAATTCTTTCTGCCTGCTTTATTAATCTTTTTAAGAGATGGTTAATTCTTCAAACACAGGAATAAATACTTATATTCTAACTTCTAATTGGATTCCTGTTAGGTAGTATCTATTTTTCCTCTTCCTAAGTAAGTATGCTGTCAAATATAACACAAAAAGAAATACGTATTTACACTGTTGAGAACCATTTTCTATTAAATATGAGAATAAAGTAGAACACAAGATTATTTCACTGATAGTTCAGATTGACATAAGTGGTGGTACTTATGTTCAATTTATAAATAATATTCCATTGTTTTATGGTTGGCACCTTAATTGAAGTTTCTTCTTAATCTGAGGTTCTGACAGTAGGTATAAAATTCTTCTAAAGTTCAGATACTTTGATTAGATATTTTATTTGTTCTTGGGATATTTTTGATATGCTTTCTATAGTGTATGAATTTTTAAATGTTTATATGAAAACTTCATTTCTGTAGTATATGGAAAAGTTGAAAACATACTAATCAAAAACTTAATTAGCTGTTTTGCTTTTGTAAAGAAAAAGATTTGTAGTTGTTCAAGATTTTAATATGTGTAATTAGAATAATCTTTTTGTTTTCTCTTAAGGCTGCAGCAAGACATCAGTGCTCCTACTTAGTGAATCTCCATGTAAATGATTTCCTTCATGTTGGTGGAGACCCCAAGTGGCTTAATGGTTTAGAGAATGCTCCTCAAAAACTACAGAATTTAGGAGAACTTAACAAAGTGTTAGCCCATAGACCTTGGCTTATTACCAAAGAACATATTGAGGTAAGTAGAGAATATATCTAGGGTGTCATTAAAAAAAAAAAAAAATTAGACTAATTTTTAGAGCAGTTTTAGGTTTACAGAAAAATGCCACAGAAAGTAGAGTTCCCATATTCTACCCCTATCAAGCATCCACCCCCCACACACACACACACATAGTTTCTCTATTACTAACATCTAGTATTAGTATAGTACATTTGCTGTAACTGATGAATTAATAATGTCTAATTTACATTGGGGTTCACTCTGTGTTGTACAGTTCTATGGGTTTTGACAACTGCATAATGTCGTGTTATCCACCATTATGGTATCATACAGGTTTCACTTCTCTCAAAATCTCCTATGCTCCCCCTATTCATTTCTCTCCCCTTCCCCCTGAAACTACTGTTCTTTTTTACAGTCTTTATGGTTTTACCTTTTCCAGACTGTCATATAGTTGGAATCACATAGTATATAGCCCTTTCAGACTAGCTTATTTGTCAGTATGCATTTAAGGTTTCTCCATGGCTTTTCATGGCTTGGTAGCTCATTTTTTATTGCTGAAAAATACATGTATGGATGTACCACAGTTTATCCATTCATCTATTGAAAGACATCTTGGTTACTTCCAGTTTTTGGCAATTATGAATAAAGCTTCTACAGACATTCACATGCAGGCTTTTTGGTGCACATAAGTTTTCAACTCAGTTGGGTAAATAACTAGGAGTGTGATTGCTGGATCGTATGATAAGCTTGTGTTTAGCTTTGTAAGAAACTGTCATCCAAAGTGGCTATACCAGTTTGTGTTCCCATGAGCAATGGATGAGCATTCCTGTTGCTCCACATCCTTGTCAGCATTTGTTATCAGTGTTCTGGATTTTAGCCATTCTGATAGATGTAAAATGGCATCTTGTTGTGTTATCTTTGTAGAATACCATTTTAAACTAGTTTTGCCTGGTTCTATTTATTAATAAAGATAATAGAATAAAAGTAGATGGACATTCTCTAAAAGAATCTACCATGCAGTAGAAATTCTTAAAAATACAATATATTTTTGGTGTTGTCTTTCTCTTTTTTTAGAATATTTATTTATTTATTGGCCAGGCCTCAAGGCTTGTGGGATCTTAGTTTCCTGACCAGGGATGGAACCCATGCCCCCTGCAGTAGAAGTGCAGAGACCTAACCACTGAACCTCCAGGGAATTCCCTAGAATATTTTAGATTCTTTTATGTAATTGAAGCATCTTATTATCAAGGAGATACAAGATTTGAATATGATTAATGAATGTTATACTGTCTAGTAATATAAAATTACACAATATTATACAATAGATAATGAAGCAGAATGGACACAGATTTGTAAGACTTTGAAGAACTGTAGACTTTACCTTCAGCATAATTTTTAAAATAAATATAATTTGATGATTTAAGAATATTCAGAGTCAAGTTGTTCAAACCACTTTTTAAAAATTCCTTGAGGAGGCCTGATAATAAAGAAAAACAGGCATATTTTACACAGTAGCTTCTACTTTAAACACAAATTCATTACATTTGGTTTGAGACTGCACTAACAACATAGTTAATGCATTCATAATCCATCATCTGAAATATGGCAACTGCTTTTAAACAAAATGTATTCTACATTTTAAAATCAGGATTTCAGAAAGTCAAAATAATAATGAATGTGTCATTAACAGATTATGTTAAGCTCTATTTGTGAATACATATTCATAAAAATTAAATTAGCAAATTCTGGGTTCTGCATGCCTCAAATTGTAATTTTATCCTAACTTTTATATAGTAACTAATCCTGTTTTCAATAGGTTAAATACCAAGATGAACTGTATTCTTTCATCAATACCTACCCCAGTATAAAAATATGTTCTCGGTTTTTTTCCCAAGGGACTTTTAAAAGCTGAAGAGCACAGCTGGTCCCTTGCAGAACTGGTACATGCAGTAGTTCTACTTACACACTATCATTCTCTTGCCTCGTTCACATTTGGCTGTGGAATCAGTCCAGAAATTCATTGTGATGGTGGCCACACATTCAGACCTCCTTCTGTTAGTAACTACTGCATCTGTGACATTACAAATGGCAATCACAGTGTGGATGAGATGCAGGTCAACTCAGCAGGAAATGTTTCGGTAAGTATCTATTATTTATTATAGGCTCATCCTAAGAGTAATCACAGTAATTGCTGTTATATTATTTTTTCATTTGGCTTTTAAGAAAATCTACCCTGTTAAGTCCAAAAAGATATTAGGCCCCCATACCTGTTCATTCAGCAAGTATTTATTGACTGCCTCCAAATGCTCAGCACTAGTCTGCTGCTAAGGGACATACAAAATTATAAGACCCTCTAGGAGGTTACATTTGAATAATTTTAGGATCAGAAGCCACCAGCAATGTGCCCCATCAGAGCCATCTGGCATTAAACGGCTACTGAGTGAGATGAGGGGAGACTGAGAACAGTGGAACTTGGTGGTAGAAACTTCCTGATGCTGATGACATCCTTTGCACAGAAGAAACAGGCTGTCTTCTTAATTATTTTTTAGAAGATTTAATCAGCCTTGATCTGGAATTTCTCCTTTTATAATACTTCTTCATGTTTTAACTTCTCACAAATATATGTAAAAGTGAATGTAAATTTATTAAAATGCTTTTACCTCTATTCCTTCTCTTCTCTGGCTTTTATATTTTCTCAGTTATGTTATTCCTTTGAAACAGATCAGAATGAGTTGAATTTGATATAAGCAAATTTTAATTCTATATATGATGAGTCAAAATTCCCTCTGCATTCTTTTTTCTTTTTTTGCGGTACGCGGGCCTCTCACTGTTGTGGCCTCTCCCGTTGCGGAGCACAGGCTCCGGACGTGCAGGCTCAGCGGCCATGGCTCATGGGCCTAGCCACTCCGTGGCATGTGGGATCTTCCCGGACCGGGGCACAAACCCGTGTCCCCTGCATCGGCAGGCGGACTCTCAACCACTGCGCCACCAGGGAAGCCCCCCTCTGCATTCTTTAGCTGTAGTGAAAGAGCAAAGGGTTTATTTTCCAAATTGAAATCACATAAACAACATTACAGCCTTCTGAATACTTTGCACAGATTTTCTCAGTTGTATTGTTTTAAACAGATTTGGACAGGTTGAATTTATACATTTGACTTTAATGTGTATTTGACTGTTAACATATATTTGACTGTGGGCAAGTTATCTAACCTTTCTGAGCCTCCATTCTTTCATTTCTAAATAAAGATCAAACACAAGGTTATTGTAAAGTTTAAATGAAATGTCTCTAAAGAGGTAAAAGGCCTAGTACAGTGCCTGGCATTTATCAAGTACTAAATAAAAGGTAGCATTTACATATGGTGAGATTAGCACAGGAGGGAAAATCATGTTCCCAAGGTTGATCACTGTGCTGTGCTGGCAAGGCCCAAGACCATCAGTTCCACCCTCTGTTGAGCTATCTGGATTGTTGTTAGAGGCTTGCATATGGCCACTGATTATTTATCAAAGCTTAAAGGTTATGAGATGGTCTAAGGGAGAGTACATCAGTTGCTAGGATGCTTAGAGTTGGATTGTTGTCCTTCCCCACCTTTGATTTAGTACAAGGCTAAAGAAGAAGTACTGTTCCTAGTTATCCCACTATTAAATGAGATAATAGTGAAATAATAGAATTTTTTAAAACTTCCATAGTAGGGCTTCCCTGGTGGCGCAGTGGTTGGGAATCCGCCTGCCGATGCAGGGGACACGGGTTCGTGCCCCGGTCCAGGAAGATCCCACGTGCCGCGGAGCTGCTGGGCTCGTGAGCCATGGCTGCTGAGCCTGTGCGTCCGGAGCCTGTGCTCCGCAACAGAAGAGGAAAACAAAAACAAAAACAAAAAAATACCTTCCGTAGTAGATAAGCTCCCTGTTCCCAGGTGTTGAGCATTTTTTAGCAATAAATATTTTTAAATTAAGGTATGTACCTTGTTTTTTAGACATAATGCTATTGCATACTTAATAGACTACAGTATAAACAGTATAGTGTACAGTACAGTACAGTATAATGTACAGTATAGTGTATTTTTGGCTGCATTGGGTCTTCGTTGCTGCACGCAGGCTTTCTCTAGTTGCAGCAAGCGGGGGCTACTCTTGGTTGTGGTGCGCACGCTTCTCGTTGAGGTGGCTTCTCTTGTGGAGCATAGGCTCTAGGCGTGCGGGCTTCAGCAGTTGTGGCTCGTGGGCTCTAGAGCAGAGGCTCAGTAGTTGTGGCGCATGGGCTTAGTTGCTCCACAGCATGTGGGATCTTCCCAGACCAGGGCTCGAACCCGTGTCCCCTGCATTGGCAGGCAGATTCTTAACCACTGTGCCACCAGGGAAGTCCCTAAACATAACTTTTTATATGCACTGGAAAACCAAAAAATTCATGACTCGCTTTGTTGCAGTGGTGTGGAACTGAACCCACAATATACCTGAGGTATGCCTGTCTATTGACAACATGACCAGTGTACACAGTTGATGCAAAACCACTTATACTTTGTGTACCTTATTTAACTGATTGAGCAAGTAAAAGTTTAACTCTTAAATATTCAGTTCTGTTTTAAATTGACAAGTAGTGTTAAATTTTAATTTTAAAAATTTAGCATTGATAGTAATGATATTAATACTAATTTTAGTAATAAAAGGTAAAACATTAAAATGTGTTCTTAAAATCATTTTTCTCTTATATTTTAAAATTTAAATATCTGTATATATAATAAGCCAAAATAATTGTTTTTGATTCATGTGCATTAAAATTATAAGATCTACTTTTCTTATATTAAGATGCAAATTCTTATGAAACAGACTTAATAAAATTCAAAAATTTCATTCCGTGTCTGACATATGTAACCTTAAGTGCACTTTCTTTTCAGGTAAGTGATTCCTTCTTTGAGGTCGAAGCCCTCATGGAAAAGATGAAGCAGTTACAGGAATGTCGAGATGAAGAAGAGGCAAGTCAGGAAGAGATGGCTTCACGTTTTGAAATAGAAAAAAGAGAGAGCATGTTTGTCTTCTCTTCAGGTAAAAGTAACCATTACATACTCAATGAAATGTCTATTGTGTCCAAAAATAAAAGCCCAATTTATTGGGCTTCCCTGGTGGCGCAGTGGTTGAGAATCCGCCTGCCGATGCAGGAGACACGGGTTCGTGCCCTGGTCCGGGAAGATCCCACATGCCGCGGAGCAACTAAGCCCGTGAGCCATGGCCGCTGGGCCTGCGCGTCCGGAGCCTGTGCTCCGCAGCGGGAGAGGCCGCAACAGTGAGAGGCCCGCATACCGCAAAAAAAAAAAAAAAAAGCCCAATTTATTAATTTAAGAGAATTTAAAGAAAAGTATCCTTTTTTTATTGGACTATAGTTGATTTACAATGTTGTATTAGTTTCAAGTGTACAGCAAAGTGAATCTGTTACACATATACATATATCCACTTTTTTTTCAGATTCTTTTCCCATATAGGTCATTATGGAGTATTGAGTAGAGTTCCCTGTGCCATACAGTAGGTCCTTATTAGTTATCTATTTTGTATATAGTAGTGTGTATATGTCAATTCCATTCTCCCAGTTTATCCCTCCCCCCTTTTCCCCCCAGTAACTATAGATTTGTTTTCTACATCTGTGACTCTATTTCTGTTTTGTAAATAAGTTCATTTTTTTTAGAGTCTACATGTAAGTGGCAACATATGACATTTGTCTTTCTCTGTCTGACTTAACTTCACTTAACAAGATAATCTCCAGGTCCATTCATGTTGTGGCAAATGACATTATTTTGTTCCTTTTTATGGCTGAGTAACATTCCACTGTATGTATGTACCACATCTTCTTTATCCACTCCTCTATTGATGGACACTTAGGTTGCTTCCATATCTTGGCTATTGTAAATACTGCTGTAATGAACATTGGGGTGCATGTATTTTCAAATTATGGTTTTCTCCATATATATGCCCAGGAGTAGTAGTGCTGGATCAGCTGGTAACTCTATTTTTAGTTTTTTAAGGAACCTCCATACTGAACCAATTTACATTCCCAGCAACAGCTGTAGCATTTACTGTTGTGAGATTTTTTGATGATGGCCATTCTGACCAGTGTGAGGTGATATCTCATTGTAGTTTTGATTTGCATTTCTCTAATAATTAGTGATGCTGAGCATCTTTTAATGTGCTTTTTGGCCATCGGTATGCCTTCTTTGGAGAAATCTCTATTTAGATCTGCCCATTTTCGGATTGGATTGTTTTTTTGATACTGAACTGCATGAGCTGTTTGTATATTTTGGAGATTAATTCTTTGTCAGTTGCTTCATTTGCAAATATTTTCTCCCATTCTGTGGGTTGTCTTTGCTGTGCAAAAGCTTTTAAGTTTAATCCAAATATGTCTTTCCTTTTAGAAAGGTTATTGAATAGGTAGTCCTACTTCTAGAAGAGGAAGTTATAGTGAAAACAGCGCTAGACTAAGAGTGAGGACATTCGATTTGGGTTCTAATACTAAAATCACTGCTAATAAACTTTGTGAATATAAGTCATTTAACACTGAGTGCTTTTTTTCCTCTTCTTTAAAATGAGGAAATTGCATTTATAAAGGCCTGAGATTGCTTCCAGCTTTAAAATTCTATGATTTGTGAAAAGGAGCTACTTACTGGATAACTAACAACAACGTAAATCCTTTATGTTTGGCCTTTATCAAATGTAGGCTATAGGATTTAATATGTAAACCAGATAATTTAAAGGAAAAAAGTTAATAAAGTGTGTCAGTGTATTTTGACAATAATAGAGTGGGACAAAGAGTATATGTTAAAAGCAAGTTTCTTAATAGCAAAGAAAAAATCAAATTTGTATAAATGGATGTTGGATGTTAGCTTAAGGAGAAGTCTTTGATTTTATTTACTTGAAACTATAATCTCATCGACCCCTAAACATGAAGATAATCTGAAAAGGCTTAGAGCAGTGCAGGAAACATTGTAAAAACAATGACGCACAGAACCTCTTTCCTTTACTCATCATTTTAGAATTGTTTCTAGGACCTTCGAGCTGTTAAAGAGATCATTTTATATATTGTATGACATTAAAAATAGTCCAAGTACTAAAGTTTAGAGCATAAAGTTTATATTTGTTATCACCATAAAGATTATTCAAAAGGGTGTTCATACTTGGAGTACATACTTTTCAGTAGAGCCTAGTATCTATAAACTACAGTGGGGACACAGAGGGAGAAAGGATCTGTGAAAGAGAGGAATGAAAAGCATAGAAAATTCAACCATGAGTTTTTTTGGTTTTTTTGTTTTTTTTCGGTACGCGGGCCTCTCACTGCTGTGGCCTCTCCCGTTGCGGAGCACAGGCTCCAGACACGCAGGCTCAGCAGCCATGACTCACCAGCCTAGCCGCTCCATGGCATGTGGGATCTTCCTGGATTGGGGCACGAACCCGTGTCCCCTGCATCGGCAGGCGGACTCAACCACTGCACCACCAGGGAAGCCCATGAGTATTTTTTTAATAGCAGAGAATCTACTTTTACTATATTCCATTTACTAGTAAGTAGGCTATTTATCTTTATAGTTTTAAGACTTTATTTTAGTTGATATTGGTTACTCAGTGTCAGAGAAAGGGTAATCCTGTTTTTACTTGTTATAGGTAAAATGAATTTTAACTAGCATCCTGTTTTTAAAAGGCTTTCAGTGGTTTTTTTAAAAAATTATTTCAGATGATGAAGAAGTTACACCAGCAAGAGATGTATCTCGTCACTTTGAGGATACTAGTTATGGCTATAAGGATTTCTCTAGACATGGAATGCACGTCCCAACATTTCGAGTCCAGGTAAAATGACAACTTGTTGTTGTATGTACATGCTCGATTAGAAATATCTCAATCTGACTTAAAATAAGAAAGCCATCTGGATTTGAGAACAGAAAGTGATGCAGAGAAAAATAACTTTTCTACGTACACGTAATTCCCTTAGGTATGTTTATTATATTGTTAAAGTTCATAAATCAGTTGCTCAGAATTCAAAACACATTCACCCATAAAACAAAATTACAATAGTGGTTAGGTTCCCAGAGATGGTATGCAGAAACCCAGTTAAAGTTCCTACTATAACTAAACAATAAATAATAGTCGTGTTTGAACCTAGCTTGCATTTATAGCATTGTTTTACTGAGCCCCAGTGTTAAAGTGAGGCGATTTCTGCCCTGATGTGCACCAGGCCTGAGTGACAGAGAAATGTCCTCACAGCATCTCAGGCATTATGTGTGTGGGGGTTGAGGGAAAGAGGATGAGAAAGAGTGAAAGATTTGCTTAAATTAGGACTTATAGGGAAAGCAGATTTTTTGTTTTCTTCTTAATTTGGGTGAATTCTTACAGATACCATAAAAAATAAACCATGATTACAATAACCTAATTCCCTTTAAAATATGAACTGAATGTCATTTGAAGCAATGAGAATTTTTAAAGGTTTCAAATTTAAACCTTAAAGAGGATTCACATAAATCTTATTCCAAAATTACTTAGAATAAATAAAGTTACTAGGGTAGGGAGTAGAATTATTGTTGGTAGACCCAATTTGTTTAGCTCCATAATCATTAACTTTGAAATACACAGTAAAACTTCCCAGTACAATACATACTGTATATACTGAGTCCATGGAAACTTAGGGACCTCGTCGTCCTCCAGGATACCAGGCTCGTTCTGTTTTCGCTTTGGCAGGAGGCACTGGGCTAAGTGCTTTGCAAGTATATCTCAGGAGTAACAATTGCTGTATCTTCTAGTTCCAGAATAAAAGTTGAGAATCATCAATTAGCAAACATTTATTCTGTGCTGTAGTTTTGTAAGACTGCTTCCAATCCGTCAGTAGAAACATACTGTAATTTAAATGTTTTTCTTAAACATACTGTAGTTTAAATGTTTTTCTTAAACAGTCTGTTAATATATTTAATTTAGATAGGTAAATATATAATTCAGATGAGTTGATATTCCCAACTTTCCTCTTTTGCTGGGGCTATTATAACTCTTTTACCAGAATTATGAAAATATTTGAGAACTATGAGATTTTTTTTTTCTTTGCTCAAGGAACTAACATATTGTTTAAGGAGACAGAACTAGGCACAAGGAAGAATTATAGAATATTTTACTTGATAGTGAAGTTGTGTCATAAAACAGTAGATTACAATTGAAGAGATCGTGTGGACTAGAAAATTTTATGGAGGGAGATTAGGATTTGAGAGATTTGAATGGTTTAAAAGCATGGGCATTGTAAGCAGAGGAGACTGTAGGCAATAACTGAGCATAGGTTGAGGGAAAGGATCAGAAACTGACTGGGCTGCTAAGACCTTCAAGCAAAGGATTAGTGGGAGTTAGTTTAAAATTGATCAGATTTGTAGGTGATGATCAGATTTGTAGGTTTTGACCATAGTGATGGCATAATATCGAAGACGTGTTTTAGGAAAATAAATATGGAAGTAACATTGAAGTGTGGGGGCTTATTAAGTTTTGCTTGAGATGGAAAGAAAGGAAGCAGGGAGACTTTAATTTGGGAAAACTCATGCGGAGACACAGTTAATAGGGCTGAGAATCAGAGGTGGGTAGGAGGAAAAAGAATGATACCTTGAATTAAAAATTTACGAAGTTTGAGGACCATTTGAATGCCTGCAGCAATAGAAAAGGAGAGTGGCCTCCCAAGATGGGTCATCTCTGGAGACTGACGGGGGAAACAGTGAGAGAAAGCTGAATATGGGTGACCTGTGTGTAAGGGGAAGAGATTCCACTGGTTTTTAAACTCACTGAGTTACAAAACGTAACTTTTGCATGTTGCAGTATAGAAATTGAAAACATCAAACTGGAATGCAAGTGAAACAGAGCTAGGGATGTACTAGAAAGGCAGTGGATTTTCGCTGCCAGTAATTTCACTGCACCGAAGAGTGACAGACATAGAACTATAGTTGGCCACATTTTAATTATTCATATTTGTTCTGTTCTCTGTATTTAGGACTATTGTTGGGAAGACCATGGTTATTCTTTGGTAAATCGTCTTTATCCAGATGTAGGACAGTTGATCGATGAAAAATTTCACATTGCTTACAATCTTACTTATAATACAATGGCAATGCACAAAGATGTTGATACCTCAATGCTAAGACGGGCTATTTGGAACTATATTCACTGCATGTTTGGAATAAGGTTAGTCTGTTTTCTTATGTTTATGAAGAGGTATTTTCCTTTAGCCTAAATTATTCAGGTGCTTGGAACACATATGCACAGACATACATTAACATGCTCAAAACCATCCCCTCCCCAATAGCTTATTTTTATGCATTTTGTGCTTCAAAAACTTGATTTTTTGCAGCTTGGTGTGTTTTCTGTTGCCTAGCTAAGCAGGAGGGAGAGTTAGGAATGCTGACAAGAGTTAAATAACGGATGCCTCCAGGGAAGAGGAGAGCAAGCAAGCTGGTCCAAGAGCATAGAGGAGGAGGCAAAGTTTGTCTCTGAACATTTATGGTATCTTTTCCCTTTGTATCATCTTTTATTTCCTGACACACTCATACTTCTACCTTCATGGAACTTAGAACTCTTACAGTACCCTTCTAAAGAGTACCTACTCCCATGATACTTCATCAAAATATAAAACTTACATATCCTGTTAGGTATTCAGCCACATTTATTATGCTATATAGGAAACACAGCCCTCATAAACCACCTTCTAACATACATAAACAACCATGCTGTGGTACTTTCTGATTATTTTACCTGTAAAGTCAGACTTTCTCTTGCTTCTTCACTTTATCAGTAGCCAGGCTATGACTTTAGACTCCTGAATGGTTATACAGGACCCACTTTCTTCCTTTTCTACTAAAAACCAAATAGGAGACTTCAGTTCTAGGAACTATCTGCCAATGGGGCAGAGGAGACATTGGTGCCTACGACCATCTTGGCTTAGCCTTTCCTAAGTGTAGACACTGTGAAGCCATCTAGAGACCGATTCTGACACCTCTCCTCACTTTTTTCTCATCTGACCCCAAGAACTCCTGGAAACATAAGAAAAAAAATTTATTTACACAAATAGATTATAATTTATATATAATGTAATAGTATCAATAAGTATTATTGCCTGATTAATTTCTTAATATCAGCAATACTCAAACTTTGTTTCCAGAATTTGTTCTTCAGTGTGGTTGCTTATTCATGATTGTAAATATATACTGTTGCTTGGGCACTGGCAATTTTTTTGTTCATCTAACTTCTCTTTTTCTTACCCCTTTATACTCATTCATCCACCCCCAATGAAACATTGTAAAGCTGTCATTTTAGGGGACAGCTACCTACACAAAGAGGGGGAAAGAATACAGCATTTACTATTGATGTCTATACTTCCATAAGAAGAAAACAGACTGTACATCAAAAATATAATAATTCTCACATTGTCTTTTAACAGATATGATGACTATGACTATGGTGAAATTAACCAGCTATTGGATCGTAGCTTTAAAGTTTATATCAAAACTGTTGTTTGCACTCCTGAAAAGGTTACCAAAAGAATGTATGATAGCTTCTGGAGGCAGTTCAAGCACTCTGAGAAGGTAAGTACCTATTGTGTTTATTCTACCTTAGCAGTGATCCTTATTCTCCTTCACCTAATCTAATGGGTCTCAAACCCCTTCCATCACCTCTACTGACCCAGAGAAGAACATTCCAGATCAGCTGTCTCAGATACCCCTTGGAAGGGGGAACCTCATTACGGTTAAAAGTAAAAGAATAAAGACAAGGAGAACAGGTGTGCTGGCCTCTCCTCAAAGTGCTGGCATCACTGCAACTGCTTAGGAGAAAGAAGAGAGTGTTTGTGAATGATGATTTGGCAGGGAAGTTATTAGAATAACAAACCTTCAAGAAGAGATGTGATCGAATATAAATATAAGCTCAAAACATCTCTCCAAAAAAGGTCAGACAGCTTTTGTTTTGAGAAACTGATGTTATTCAGTGGCACACAGAAAACATTTCTGGTGTTTATTAGATACACTGAAACTGATTGTGAATGCTTATAACCCTATCTTTTTTTTTTTTTGCATCTTTATTGGAGTATAATTGCTTTACAGTGTTGTTAGTTTCTGCTGTATAAGAAAGTGAATCAGTTATATGTATACATATATCCTCACTGAACCCTATCTTAAATGATAATGTGTTTTATATTCAGGTTCATGTTAATCTGCTTCTTATAGAAGCTAGGATGCAAGCAGAACTCCTTTATGCTCTGAGAGCCATTACCCGCTATATGACCTGATGCCTTTCCTCCATTAAAGAAGATGAACGATCAGCAGATATAGTCCTACAAGGGGAAGGTACTAAGCCCCAGGACCAATGATAGATAAAAGAATTCAGAAATCCATTGTGCCATGATTCCTTTAGTTTCTGCTATTTTACTGTGGAAATGCCACTGCTGACACAAGCAGTGAGTGCTTGGCAGCTTCAAGTTTAGAGCTGTGAAGAAGGGCTGCTGTTCACAGTATTTTGCTTTTTGACAGTACAAGATGCTGTATAACTTTTAATACAGCAAATAGTAAGTCTCAAAATCCTGTTGCTTTTATGTTAAAAAATAACAAGAATTGGAGCATGCAAAGAATGGGACTTTGATAATGATGTAAGCTTTTATATTGATACATAAAGGATTTTAGATATTGGTGCTGCTATTCCTGCTGGTGGAATGAATAGAGTGGCTGTTCCAGTTAAGCTATTAGTAATAAAGTGAACACTGCTACTATCTGAGCCTACTACATACATAATTTTTGTGGTTTCAAATTAAACTTGCATATGTGTTAATTTTTTTTTGCATCTAAAATTACAGCTCAGCAAAGACCATTATGATGGTAACAGCTCATTTCTTTCATATAGTTTTTTAATTCAGAGTTATTGGATGATATTAAATTACAGTGGCATTCTTAAAGATTTTCTTCAAAAAGCAATCTTAAAGTGTGTAAATTATAAGAAAAGCTGGCTACCTTTTGATATGCTGTTTCCCAAGATTCTCTGACACTGGAGGACAGCTGTCTTGTACAGTATTTTTGTTTCCAGCACCAAAGTTATGGGAAATATTGCTGTAGACTGCTGCGCAGTCCCAGGTTCATTCTGCCCCTCAGCTTCTGCCCACCTCATGGTCCCCACTTCAGAGGTTGTACAGCTCCTTAAATAATAAAGCTGGAAGATATAGTCAGGTTATCAAATTTGATTACAAAAATGCTAGCTTTGTTTGAAATGCAAACAGGCTTGAAAAAATGCATTAAGTACTTTGTATTCTGGAGGCGTGAATTGCTTTTGAAGTCTGTCAGTATTATTGGTATTTTTCAATAAAGAATAATTTTTCTCCAATTTTTTTTGCTGTCTCAGTCTCTTAAAAAGTCATGACTTCACAATCAGTAACTATTCTGTTTCTTTTGACTTTTTCATTAGCCTCACACTTAAATAATTCTGTAATCAGATGAGAGACTATTAAATGGCAAACTCTTAAAGTCACTTTGAAAGATATAAAGAAAAGTTTTATTTTGGAAATAACTGGTACAGCCCCATGCCTTGTCCATTTTGAACTGAGGTGGACTGAGATGTTCTAGAGGTCAAATTATTAAAAATTATTAGAAACAAAGGCTAATTAGGGAGCCACTACAGAATTAAAAAATGACACTGTCAAACAATTAGAAATAGCTCTAAACTTAATCACAGCTGTTGTAATAACTCTCTTACTCACTGAAACATTTATTGAGCTCCATCTAGTACCTATAAATTTATAGTGTGGGATGGGAGGCACAGTTTTGAATGGAGGTGATGTACTTACCTTCACGGCTGTACACCCTACTGAGAAGATAAGACTATCACCTTAGATAAAAATTATCTTCAGTATATTTAAAGAGTCAGCTTACAATAATATACAAATGGTCTTACCCATTGAATTTGCGTCATACCTCTGCCCTTTTCTGTCTGCTCCTGGGTTTCTTCATAGCAATACAGGTGAATCCAACAAGTAAAGTTGCACTGGATTTAGTTAAATTTTTACTCATTCTGCTTCTGCTCTTTGTTCTTTGCACTTGCTCTTGAAAATACAATATTTCTAATAGAGGTTCTAATAAGTAGTAGGATGATCACAAAACAAGATAAACTGAATTCATTATCTTCTTTCACTGAAGCTTATAAACTACTCACAAATCATGATTTGAAATTTTAATGAGTAAAAATGTGTGCTTATACCTAAAGTAATAAAGGCATGCCTGTGATACAAAGTTGATGTTTTAGTACCTCCCATTTAACAGGTGTTTCTTATTACTCAATGTTTTCTCAAAAGTAAACACATAGGATTTCTAATGTCACTATAATCTTTGAAACTAAGTTTCCAAAATAATTGGGGATGGTAAAATACAATACACTATAGAGTACCAAAACTCTTCCCCACAAGAGGTTTTTTTTCTTAAATAATCATGAATACATTTCTGGTTGAGGTTTCCAAGATTCAATTTTTAAATCAGTTTTTTGGTAAAAATTGGGGAACTTTTTTATTAGGTGAAACTTAATTCACTATCTCTTACTATAAGAATGAGATTAAATTCTAAACATTTATGTATTTACCACAATTATTAATTAACTTCATATAAATAGTGGTGATATTTTTAACTTAAAATTCATTTAAAAGATTTTTCATTCTTCTAATGGTTTACCTATTTCAAATTATTTTGATAACAGTAAATAAATAAAACTTATTGGATAAGCATGTTTTCCAAGCACATTTCACTCATTAAGATACTCAAATTTTGTCACGTATTTGTGACTAGTGAATATCAAGGGGAAGCAAAAGGCAGGTAGATGGGGAGTGACATCACCAGTGAAGCTCCAGGTCCTTGGTTCCCCATGGAGACACTGAACTAACAACAATATAAGGACCAAAATACCTTTGTGAGAACTCTAGAAACCCCTTGGGAGGCTATAGCTCAGGCAAACACAAAACCAGGAGAAGGCTGCACCAAAAGGTGTAAGAAAATTTGGGGCGTTTTGCTTGTCCTAGCCCTTCCCTTTGCCTGGCACATCATGATGCAATTGAGAGGAAACCCCAAATTCGTGACTCCTCCCTTGGGACAGAAAGGGTAAAAGGTGAACTTGTGTCCAATATTCAGGCTTGTCTGGGGGCTGTTTGAGGGACTGAATTCTGTCTCACCTGACTTGGAGCACTAGTGGGAGTGGTAGCATGGTTTGGATGCTGGTTGTGGGCCACTGAAAACAGAAGTGAGCATAGAGGTGCATTAGAGCAGCAGGGAGTCTACAGTTCTGTAGGCAGGTGCAGGAGATCCAAGAGAGTACAACCAGGAATAAAATAGAAATTGGAACAGGAAGCTCCTGAGAAGAAACAGAGACAAGCCTCTTAGGGAAATTAAGACACTTAAAAGCAGATATATATCTTGGAATAAAAGCATACACGCATGCCCAAAGAAGATATGTCCCTGGAAGCTATTTTTCAAATGCCCAAATCTCAACAAAGTTCACAAGGTATATAAATAAACAGAAGAATGTGGCAAAATCTAAGAAACAAATCTAGAGAAACCAACCCTAAAGCAATGCAGAAATCTGATTTACCTAACAAAGAATTTTAAACAGTTGTCTTAAAGATGCTCAGTGAACTAAAAAGGAACAAGATTGACAAATCAGGAAAATGATGCATGAACAAAATGAGAATGTCACTAAAGAGAATAAAGAAGAATCAAATTCTGGAGCTGAAGAATACAATAATTGAATTAAGGGGAAAAAAACGAGTTCAACTGGAGATTTGATCAGAGAGAAGAATTAATCAGTGACCTTGAAGAGTTATTGATATTATCAATAACTTTGGAGTTACTATTAGTAACCTTGGAGGTTATTTGATATTATCAAGTCAGAGGGACAAAAAGAGAAATGAAGAAAAGTGAAGAAAGCCTAAGGGACTTAGGGGGACATCAATAACAGAGTGGGGAGTGGGCAGAACTCTAAAGGAACGGAGTTTTGTATGCAAATCAAGTTCTTATCAGCTTAAAATATTCTTATAACTTTAACATTTTTAAATGTAATCCCCATGGTAACCACGAAGAAAATCTCTTTAGAATTTACACAAAAAGAAATGAGAAGGAAATCAAAGCATGTCACTACCAAAAAAAAAAAAAGTCAATGAAACACAAAGGAGGAAGAGGGGAAATGAGGTACAGAAAAGCTACAAAACTTGCAGAAAACAATTAACAAAATGGCAATAGTAAGTCCTTCCCTGTCAGTAATTACATCAAATGTAAATGGATTGAATCCCCCAATCCAAAGACACAGATTGGCCAAATGGATAAAATTTTAAAAAGGATTCAACTATATGCTGTCTATAAGAAACTAACTTTAGATCTAAGGATACATATAGACTGAGAGTGAAAGGCTGGAAAAAGATATTCCATGCAAATGGTAACCAAAAGAGAGCAGAGGTGGCTATATGAATATCAGACAAAAGGGTCAATTCACCAAGAAGCTATAACAATTATAAACATATAGGCACCAAATACCTAAATATATGAAGCAAATGTTAATAGAATTGACGAGAAATAGCAACACAATAATAGTAGGAGATTCAATACCCACTTCCAAAAATGAATAGAACCAACAGAAGATAAATAAGGAAACAGAGGACTTGAACAACACTATAGATTAGTTGGATCTATCAGACATATACAGAACACTTAAACAACAGAAGAATATACATGCTTCTCAAGTGCACATGGAACATTCTCCAGGACTGACCACATATTAAGCCACAAAACAAGTCTTAACAAATTTTAAAAGACTGAAATCATACAAAGTATCTTTTCTGATCATAATGGAATGAAACTAGTAATCGATTGCAGAAAGAAAAACTGGAAAGCCCACAAGTATGGAGAAATTAAACAGCACATTCTTAAAAAGCCATTGCAAAGAAGAAATCACAAATGGAATTAGAAAATATCTTGAGATAAATTAAAAACAGAACACACCAAAATTTATGGATGCAGTGCTAAGAGGGAAGTTTAGAGCTATAAACTCTTACATTAAAAAAGCAAAAAAGATCTCAAATAAACAACCTAACTTCACACGTCAAGGAACTAGACAAAGAACAATCCAAACCCAGAGCTAGCAGAAGGAAGGAAACATAGAGCAGAGATAAATAAAACAACAGAAAACAATAGAAACAACAAAACAAAGAGTTGTTTGAAAACATCAACAAAATTGACAAAACTTTAACTAGATTAAGAAAAAAAGAATCAAATATATAAAATCAGAAATGAAAAATGGGACATTAACAACCAATGTAAAAAAAAAAAATGATAGAGACTATTATGTATTGGGTGGGCCAAAAAGTGCCTTCAGATTTTTAAGTAAAAATAAAAGACACATTTTTAATTTTTACCAAGAACTTTATTGAATGATGCATTCACCCTTTCGTTCCACTTCCTTCTGCCATTTTTCAGGCGACTTCATAATTCCATCTTCCCAAAACTTTTTTATCTTTTTTAAATATATTTTAAAATTTATTTATTTATTTATTTTTGGCTGAGTTGGATCTTTGTTGCTGTGTGTGGGTTTTCTCTAGTTGTGGCGAGGGGGGCCTACTCTTCATTGCGGTGCGCAGGCTTCTCATTGCAGTGGCTTCTCTTGTTGTGGAGCGCGGGCTCCAGGCATGTGGACTTCAGTAGTTGTGGCTCGCAGGCTCTAGAGCGCAAGCTCAGTAGTTGTGGCACATGGGCTTAGTTGCTCCGCAGCATGTGGGATCTTCCCAGACCAGGGCTCGAACCCACATCCCCTGCATTGGCAGGTGGATTCTTAACCACTGTGCCACCAGGGAAGCCCAACTTTTATCTTTTTGAGCAAAGAACTGTTCCAGGTGCCTTCTACAGTCTAAAATTTCAAAAAATTGAAATTTTTTCCATTAAGAGAATTTTGTAAAGTGCAAAATAAATGGAAATCTGAAGGTGCAATGTCTGGTGAATACGGCAGACGAATCAGAACTTCCCAGCCAAGCTGTAACAGTTTTCGCCTGGTCATCAAAGAAACATGCAGACTTGCATTATCCTGATGCAAGATTATGCGTTTCCTGTTGACTAATTCTGGAGGCTTTTCATCGAGTGACGCTTTCATTTGGTTTAGTTGGGAGCAGTACTTGTTGGAATTAATCGTTTGGTTTTCTGGAAGGAGCTCATAATAGAGGACTCCCTTCCAGTCCCACCATATACACAACATCACCTTCTTTGGATGAAGACCAGCCTTTGGTGTGGCTGGTGGTGGTTCATTTCACTTGCCCCACGATCTCTTCCATTACATGTTGTTGTACAGTATCCACTTTTCATCGCCTGTCACAATTTGTTTTAAAAACAATGTCTTCATTACATTTCAGTAGAGAATCACATGCAGAAATATGGTCAAGAAGGTTTTTTTCACTTAACTCCTGTGGAACCCAAACATCAAAGCAATTCATATAACCAAGCTGGTGCAAATGATTTTCAGTGCTTGATCTGGATATTTTGAGTATGTCAGCTATCTCCCACCAGGTATAACATTCATTGTTCTCAATTACTGTTTCAATTTGATCACTATCAACTTCAACTGGTCTACCGGACTGTGGAGCATCGTCCAGTGAGAAATCTCCAACATGAAACTTTGCAAACCACTTCTGACACATTCAGTCACAGCACCTTCTCTATAAACTGCACAAATCTTTTTGTGCGTTTCAGTTGTTTTACCTTTCTTGAAATAATAAAGCATAATATGCCAAAAATGTTTTTTCTTCCGTCTTCAATATTAAAATGGCTACGCAAAAATTCACCAATTTTGATCTTTTTTTTAATGCATGCTGATATGACAGCTGTCACATACAATCTAACATTGTTTCGAATGACGTTAAAAACAACCAACTGCTACTACAGCCATCTTACAGAAAAAAAACAAATGAAACTTTTGGCCAACCCAATACACAAATTGGATAACTTAGAAACACACAACCTACCAAGACTGAATCATGAAGAAACAGAAAATCTGAACAGACCTGTAACTAGTATGGAGATTGGAATCAGTAATCAAAAACTCTCAACAAAGCCCAGGACCAAATGGTTTCATGGAAAAATTATACCAAACATTTAAAGAAGAGTCAACACCAAACTCATCCAAAAAACTGAAGAAGAGGGTACACTTCCAAACTCATTCTATGAGGTCAGCATTACCCTGAAACCAAAGCCAGACAAAGCGGCTACAAGAAAACTAGACCAATATCTCTGATGAATACTGTTGCAAAAATCCTTAATACTAGTAAAGAGAATTCAATGGCACATTTAAAAAATGAAGATATATTCCTGAAATGCAAGGATGATTCAACATACAAAAACTCATCAGTGTAATACACCATGTTAACAGAATGAAGGGGGGAAAAACACATGATCATATCGATTGATGCAGAAAAATCATTTGGCATAATTCAACACCCTTTCATGATAAAAAATACTCAACAAGCTAGTAGTAGAAGGAAACAATCTCAGTGTAACAAAGGCCATATGTGAAAAGCCCATAGCTAACATCATACTCTGTGAAAGACAAAGCTTTTCCTCTAAGATCAGGAACAAAACAAGGATGCCTACTCGCACCACTCATAGTACCAGAAGTCCTAGCCAGAGCAATTAGGCAAGAAAAAGATGTCCAAATTAGAAAGGAAATGTAAAATTATCTCTGTTTGCAAATGACATGATCTTATATATAGAAAACCCTAAAGATTCCCCCCTCACACACACATACACAAAATAAAAAGTTAAAATTAAATTTTAAAAATCTGTTGGAACTAAAATATTCAGCAAAGTTGCAAGATACAAAATCAGTTGCATTTTTATACACTAACAATGAGCAATCTAATAAGGAAACTAAGGCAACAATTCCATTTATAATAGCATCAAAAAGAATAAAATACTTAGAAATAAATTTAACCAAAGGAGTTTAAAGACTTGACACCGAAAACTACAAAACTTTACTGTAAAAAACTAAAGGAGACACAAATAAATGGAAAAAGGACCATTCGATGAGGAAAGGACTGTCTTTTCAACAAATGGTTCTGGGGAAACTGGATATCCACATGCAAAAAAAAATGAAGTTAGACCTTTACCTTACAGTCATACACAAAAACTAACTAAAATGGATTAAAGACCTAAATGTAAAAACTAAAACTTTAAATCTCCTAGAAGAAAACATAGGGGGCAAAGCTTCAGGACACTGGATTTGGCAATGATTTATTCGACATAAGACCAAAAGGCAACAGAAAAAATAGATAAATTGAACTACATCAAACTTACTTCTATGCATCAAAGGGCACAATCAACAGTAAAAAGGTAACCTACAGAATGGGAGAAAATATTTGTAAATCATGTATCTGATAAAGGCTTAATATCCAGAATATATAAATAACTCCTTTAACTCAACAACTACCACCAAAAAACAACAAAACAAAAAAACCCCCACAAATAGCCTGATTAAAAAATGGGCATCTTATAGTTTTCAGAGTACAGGTCTTTTGCCTCCTTAGGTAGGTTTATTCCTAGGTATATTATTCTTTTTCATGCGATCATAAATGGGATTGTTTCCTTTGTCTGATATTTCATTGTCAGTGTATGGAAAAGCAACAGATTTCTGTATATTAATTTTGTATCCTGCAAATTTACTGAATTTATTGATGAAGTCTAGTAGTTTTCTGGTGGCATCTAGGATTTTCTATGTATAGTATCATGTCATTTTCAAACAGTAATAATCATACTACTTCTTTTCCAATTTGGATTCCTTTTAATTCTTTTTCTTCTCTGATTGCTATGATGAGGACTTCCAAATCTATGTTGAATAAAAGTGGTGCATTCTTTTCTTGTTCCTGATCTTAGAGGAAATGCTTTCAGATTTTTACTGTTGAATATGATGTTAGCTGTGGGTTTGTCATATATGGCCTTTGTTACGTTGAAGTATGTTCCCTCTGTGCCCACTCTATGGAGAGTTTTTATTATAAATGGATGTTGAATTTTATCAAAAGCTTTTTCTGCATCTATTGAGATGATCATATGACTTTTATTCTTCAGTTTGTTAATGTGGTGTATCACACTGATTGATTTGCAGATATTGAAAAATCCTTGCATCCCTAGGATAAAACCCACTTGATCATGGTGTATGATCCTTTTAATGTATTGTTGGAGTCAGTTTGCTAGTATTTTGTTGAGGATTTTTGCATCTATGTTTGTCAGTGATATTGGCCTGTAGTTTTCTTTTTTGTGATATCTTTGTCTGGTTTTGGTTTCAGGGTGATGCTGGGCAAAAAGAGTGAGTTTGGAAGTGTTCTGTCCTCTGCAATTTTTTGGAATAGTTTCAGAAGAATAGGTGTTAACTCTTCTCTAAATGTTTGGTAGAATTCACCTGTGAAGCCATCTGGTCCTGCACTTTTGTTTATTGGAAGTCTTAAAATTACTGATTCAACGTCAATACTGGTAATTGATCTGTTCATATTTTCTATTTCTTCCTCGTTCAGTCTTGGGAGACTGTACCTTTCTAAGAATTTGTCCATTTCTTCTAGGTTGTCCATTTTATTGGTGTAGAGTTACTCATAGTAGTCTCTTATGGTCCTGCTGGTATTCTGTGGTATGGTATTTCTGTGGAGTCTGTTGTAACTTCTTTTTCATTTCTGATTTTATTGATTTGGGCCCTCTCTCTTTTTATTCTTGATGAGTCTGGCTAAAGGTTTATCAATTTTGTTTTTCTTTTCAAAGAGCCAGCTTTTAGTTTCATTGATCTTTTGTGTGTGTGTGTGTGTGTGTGTGTGTGTGTGTGTGTCTATTTCATTTATTTCTGCTCTGATCTTAATGATTTCTTTCCTTCTACTAAATTTGGGTTTTGTTTGTTCTTTATCTAGTTGCTTTAGGTGTAAGGTTAGGTTGTTTGAGATTTTTCTTGTTTCTTGAGGTAATCTTGTATTGCTATACACTTCCCTCTTAGAACTGCTTTTGCTGCATCCCATAGGTTTTGGATCATCATGTTTTCATTGTCATTTGTCTCCAGGCATTTTTTAATTTCCTCTTTGGTTTACTCAGTGATCGACTGGTTGTTCAGTAGCATATTGTTTAGCCTCCACGTTTGAGTTTTTTACAGTTTTTCCCTTGTAGCTGATTTCTAATCTCATAGTGTTGTGGTCAGAAAAGATGCTTGATATAATTTCAATTTTCTTAAATTGACCAAGGCCTGCTTTGTGGCTGAGTATGTGATCTATCCTGGAGAATGTTCCATGTGCACTTGAAAAGAATGTGTATTCTGCTGCTTTCAGACAGAATGCTCTATAAATTAATCAGTTAAGTCCATCTGGTATAATGTGTCATATAAGGCCTGTGCTTACTGATTTTCTGTCTGGTTGATCTGTCAATTGATATAAGTGGGGTGTTAAAGTCCCCCACTATTGTGTTACTATCAAGTTCTCCTTTTATATCTGTTAACATATGCCTTATATATTGAGGTACCCCTATGTTGTGTGCATATATATTTACAATTGTTTTATCTTCTTCTTAGATTGATCCCTTGATCATTATGTAGTGTCCTTCTTTGTCTCTTGTAACAGTCTTTATTTTAAAGTCTGTTTTGTCTGATATAAGTATTGCTACTCTAGCTTTCTTTTTATTTCCATTTGCATGGAATACCTTTTTCCATCTTCTCACTTTTCAGCCTGTATGTGTCTCTAGATCTGAAGGGGCTCTCCTGTAGACAGCATATATATGGTTCTTGTTTTTGTATCCATTCAGTCAATGTCTTTTGGTTGGAGCATTCAGTCCATTTACATTTAAGGTAATTATCATTATGAATGTTTTTACTGCCATTTTGTTAATTGTTTTGGATTTGTTTTTGTAGGCCTTTTTACTTTCCTTCTTCTTTTGTCCTCTTCTCTTGTTATTTGATGACTAGACTATATTTAGTGTTATGCTTTGATTCCTTTTTCTTTTTTGTGTGTATAGATTTTTGATTTGTGGTTACCATGAGGTTTTGGTATAGCAGTCTGTATATATACATGATTGTCTTAGTTGCTGATCTCTTAGTTTCAAATGCATTTTAAATACTTGCATTTGTACTCTCCTCCCCTCATGATTACTGGTTTTGATATATTTTACATCTAATTGTTTTGCATATCTCTTAACTGCTTGTTGTGGATACAGATGATTTTACTACTTTTGTCTTTTAACTTCCCTACTAGTTTGTGTGTGGATGATTTCCTATCTTTACTGTATGTTTGCCTTTACTGGTGAGCTTTTCCATTTCATAATTTTCTTGTTTCTAGATGTGGTCTTTTCTTTTCTGCCTAAAGAAGTTCCTTTAGCATTTGTTGTAAAGCTGGTTTGGTGGTGTTGAATTCTTTTAGCTTTTGCTTGTCTGTAAAGCTTTTGATTTCTCTGTCAAAGTACAAGACCATAAACTTTAAGACCATGTACTCCATAAACTATAAGATGCTGATGAAAGAAACTGAAGATGAAACAAACAGATGGAAAGATATACCATGTTCTTGGGTTGAAAGAATCAATATTGTTAAAATGACCATATGATCCAAGGCAATCTACAGATTCAATGCAATCCCTGCCAAATCACCAATGCCATTTTTCACAGAACTAGAACAAAATTTTTTAAAATTTGTATGTGAACACAAAAGACTCCAAGAGCTGAAGCCATCTTGAGAAAGAAAAATGGAGCTGGAGGAGTCACACTCCCTGACTTTACTACAGGCATACAGATCAATGAAACAAATCAATGGAAAGCCCAAACCCACACATCTACAGTCAATTAACATATGACAAAGGAGGCAAGAATATACAATGAAGAAGAAACAGTCTCTTCAACAAGTGGTGCTGGGAAAACTGGACAGATACATGTAAAAGAATGAAAGTAGAGGCTGGCTTCAAGATGGCTCCCTGAGGGCAAGGGCCAGGTCTGATATATGTTTATAGCTCCATCACACAGCACAAGGCCTGGCAAGGAGTAAGAATTCAACAGAAGTGTGCAAAATAAAAGTGAGTTCTGAGTTGACTCGGGGAGAGGCGAGAAGATGGCAGAAGAGTAAGACGGGGAGATCTCCTTCCTCCTCACAGATACATCAGAAATACATCTACACGTGGAACTGCTCCTATAGAACACCCACCGAACGCTGGCAGGAGACCTCAGACCTCCCAAAAGGCAAGAAACTCCCCACGTACCTGAGGAGGGCAAAAGAAAAAAGAATAAACAGAGACAAAACAACAGGGACGGGACCCGCACCAGTGGGAGGGAGCCGTGAAGGAGGAAAGGTCTTCACACACTAGAAGCCCCTTCCCGGGCGGAGACCGTGGGTGGCGGAGGGGGAAGCTCCGGAGCCATGGAGGAGAGCGCAGCAACAGGGTGTGGAGGGCAAAGCGGAGAGATTCCCGCAGAGGATCGGTGCCGACCGGCACTCACCAGCCCGAGAGGCTTGTCTGCTCACCGGCCGGGGCAGGCGGGGGCCTGGGGCTGAGGCTCGGGCTTCGGTCGGATCCCAGGGAAAGGTCTGGAGTTGGCGGCGTGAAAACAGCCTGAGGGGTTAGTGCACCACGGATGGCCGGGAGGGAGTCCGGTTGAAGTCTGGAGCTGCCGAAGAGGCAAGAGACCTTTTCTTCCCTCTTTGCTTCCTGGGGCATGAGGAGAGGGGTTTAAGCGCGCCGCTTAAAGGAGCTCCAGAGACAGGCGCAGAGCTGCCGAAGAGACAGGAGACTTTTTCTTGCCTCTTTGCTTCCTGGGGCGCGAGGAGAGGGGATTAAGGGCACCTCATAAAGGAGCTCCAGAAACGGGCCCGAGCGGCGGCTGTCGGCATGGACAGTAGAGACGGGTGTCGGACGCTAGGATTGCTGCTGCCGCCACCAAGAGGCCTGTGTGCGAGCACAGGTCACTCTCCACACCGCCCCTCCCGGGAGCTCGTGCAGCCCGCCACTGCCGGGGTCCCAGGATCCAGAGACAGCTTCCCCGGGAGAATGCACAGCGCGCCTCGGGCCGGTACAGCGTCACGCCGGCCTCTGCTGCTGCGGGCTCGCCCCTCATCCGTGCCCCTCCCTCCCCCCGGCCTGTGCCAGAGCACCCGAATCAGCTGCTCTTTTAATCCCGTCCTGTCTGAGCTAAGAGCAGACGCCCTCAGACAACCTACAGGCAGAGGTGGGGCCAAGTCCAAAGCTGAACCCCAGGAGCTGCGCGAACAAAGAGGAGAGGGGGAGGTCTCTCCCAGCAGCCTCAGAAGCAGCGGATTAAAGCTCCACAATCAACTTGAAGTGCCCTGCATCTGTGGAATACCTGAATAGACAGTGAAATATCCCAAGTTGAGGAGGTGGACTTTGGGAGCAAGATAGACTATTATTTTCCCTTTTTTTATTTTTGTGAGTGTGTATGTGTGTGCTGCTGTGTGAGATTTTGTCTCTATAGCTTTGCTTGCACCATTTGTCCTAGGGTTAGACCGACCCGTTTTTCTTTGTTTTTTTTTAATAGAAATTTTTCTTCTTAATAATTATTTTTTATTTTAATAACTATTTTATCCTACTTTATTTTGTCTTCTCCTTTTCTTCCTTTCTTCCCTTCTTCCTTCCTCCCTTCCTTCCTTTCTTCCTCTTCTTCCTTCATTTATTCCTTCCTTTCTTCCTTCCTCCCTTCCTTCCTTTCTTCCTTCCTTCCCTCCCTCCCTCCCTCCTTCCTTCCTTCCTTTCTTCCTTCCTTTCTTTCCTTTCTATTTTTTCTCCCTTTTATTTTGAGCCGTGTGGATTAAAGGCTCTTGGCGCTCCAGCCAAGCATCAGGGCTGTGTCTCTGAGGTGGGAGAACCGACCTCAGGACACTGGTCCACAAAAGACCTCCCAGCTCCATGCAATATCAAACGGCAAAAATCTCCCAGAGATCTCCATCTCAACACCAAGACTCAGCTTCAATCAAGGACCAACAATGAACAGTGCTGGATACCCTATGCCCAACAAAGAGCAAGACAGGTCTACAGCCCCATCCATTAGCAGAGAGGCTGCCTAAAATCATAATAAGGCTACCAACATCCCCAAACACACCACCAGATGTGGACCTGCCCACCAGAAAGACAAGATCCAGCCTCATCCACCAGAACAGAGGCACTAGTCCCCCCAACCAGGAAACCTACTCAACCCACTGAACCAACCTTAGCCACTGGAGACAGCCACCAAAAACAACGGGAACTACGAACCTGCAGCCTGCAAAAAGGAGACCCCAAACACAGTAAAATAAGCAAAATGAGAAGACAGAAAAAGACACAGCAGATGAAGGAGCAAGATAAAAACACACCAGACCTAACAAATGAAGAGGAAATAGGCAATCTACCTGAAAAAGAATTCAGAATAATGATAGTAAAGATGATTCAAAATCTTGGAAATAGAATAGACAAATTGCAAGAAACAGTTAACAAGGACCTAGAAGAAATAAAGAGGAAGCAAGCAACGATAAGCAACACAATAAATGAAATGAAAAATACTCTAGATGGGATCAATAGCAGAATAACTGAGGCAGAAGGACGGATCAGTGACCTGGAAGATAAAATAGTGGAAATAACTACTGCAGAGCAGAAGAAAGAAAAAAGAATGAAAAGAACTGAGGACAGTCTCAGACACCTCTGGGACAACATTAAATGCACCAACATTCGAATTATAGGGGTCCCAGAAGAAGAAGAGAAAAAGAAAGGGACTGAGAAAATATTTGAAGAGATTATAGTTGAAAACTTCCCTAATATAGGAAAGGAAATAGTCAATCAAGTCCAGGAAGCACAGAGAGTCCCATACAGGCTAAACCCAAGGATAAACACGCCAAGACACATAATAATCAAACTGTCAAAAATTAAATACAAAGAAAACATATTAAAAGCAGCAAGGGAAAAATAACAAATAATACACAAGGGAATCCCCATAAGGTTAACAGCTGATCTTTCAGCAGAAACTCTACAAGCCAGAAGGGAGTGGCAGGACATATTTAAAGTGATGAAGGAAAAAAACCTACAACCGAGATTACTCTACCCAGCAAGGATCTCATTCAGATTTGATGGAGAAATTAAAACCTTTACAGACAAGCAAAAGCTGAGAGAGTTCAGCACCACCAAACCAGCTCTACAACAAATCCTAAAGGAACTTCTCTAGGCAAGAAACACAAGAGAAGGAAAAGACCTACAAGAACAACCCGAAACAATGAAGTAAATGGTAATAGGAACATACATATCGATAATTACCTTAAATGTAAATGGATTAAATGCTCCCACCAAAAGACACAGACTGGCTGAATGGATACAAAAGCAAGACCCATATATATGCTGTCTACAAGAGACCCACTTCAGACCTAGGGACACATACAGACTGAAAGTAAGGGGATGGAAAAACATATTCCATGCAAATGGAAATCAGAAGAAAGCTGGAGTAGCAATTCTCATATCAGACAAAATAGACTTTAAAATAAAAACTATTACAAGAGACAAAGAAGGACACTACATAATGATCAAGGGATCGATCCATGAAGAAGATATAACAATTGTAAATATTTATGCACCCAACATAGGAGCACCTCAGTACATAAGGCAAATACTAACAGCCATAAAAGGGGAAATCGACAGTAACACAATCATAGGAGGGGACTTTAACATCCCACTTTCACCAATGGACAGATCATCCAAAATGAAAATAAATAAGGAAACACAAGCTTTAAATGATACATTACACAAGATGGACTTAATTGATATTTATAGGACATTCCATCCAAAAACAACAGAAGACACTTTTTTCTCAAGTGCTCATGGAACATTCTCCAGGATCGATCATATATTGGGTCACAAATCTAGCCTTGGCAAATTTAAGAAAATTGAAATCGTATCAAGTATCTTTTCTGACCACAATGCTATGAGACTAGATATCAATTACGGAAAAGATCTGTAAAAAATACAAACACATGGAGGCTAAACAATACACTACTTAATAACGAAGTGATCACTGAAGAAATCAAAGAGGAAATCAAAAAATACTTAGAAACAAATGACAATGGAGACACAACAACCCAAAACCTATGGGATACAGCAAAAGCAGTTCTAAGAGGCAAGCTTATAGCAATACAATCATACCTTAAGAAACAGGAAACATCTCGAATAAACAACCTAACTTTGCACTTAAAGCAATTAGAGAAAGAAGAACAAAAAAAAACCCAAATTTAGCAGAAGGAAAGAAATCATAAAGATCAGATCAGAAATAAATGAAAAAGAAATGAAGGAAACAATAGCAAAGATCAATAAAAGTAAAACCTGGTTCTTTGAGAAGATAAATAAAATTGATAAACCATTAGCCAGACTCATCAAGGAAAAAAGGGAGAAGACTCAAATCAATAGAATTAGAAATGAAAAAGGAGATGTAACAACTGACACTGCAGAAATACAAAAGATTATGAGAGATTACTACAAGCAACTGTATGCCAATAAAATGGACAATCTGGAAGAAATGGACAAATTCTTAGAAATGCACAAGGTGCCAAGACTGAACCAGGAAGAAATAGAAAATATGAACAGACCAATCACAAGCACTGAAATTGAAACTGTGATTTAAAATGTTCCAACAGGGAGGGGGAAGGGTAAGCTGTGACGATGTGAGAGAGTGGCAGGGACATATACACACTACCAAATGTAAATTAGATAGCTAGTGGGAAGCTACAGCATAGCACAGGGAGTTCACCTCTGTACTTAGTGACCACCTAGAGGGGTGGGATAGGGAGGGTGGGAGGGAGGGTGACAAAAGAGGGAAGAGTTATGGGAACATATGTATATGTATAACTGATTCACTTTGTTGTAAAGGAGAAACTAACCCACTATTGTAAAACAGTTATACTCAAATAAAGATGTTAAAAAAAAATAAATAAATAAATAAATAAAAAATAAAAAAAAATAAAAAAATAAAATGTTCCAACAAACAAAAGCCCAGGACCAGATGGCTTCACAGGCGAATTCTATCAAACATTTAGAGAAGAGCTAACACCTATCCTTCTCAAACTCTTCCAAAAGATAGCAGAGGGAGGAACACCCCCAAACTCATTCTATGAGGCCACCATCACCCTGATACCAAAACCAGACAAAGACATCACAAAGAAAGAAAACTACAGGCCAATATCACTGATGAACATAGATTGAAAAATCCTCAACAAAATATTAGCAAACAGAATCCAACAGCACATTAAAAGGATCATACACCATGATCAAGTGGGGTTTATTCCAGGAATGCAAGGATTCTTCAATATACGCAAATCAATCAACGTGATACACCATATCAACAAACTGAAGGAGAAAAACCATATGATCATCTCAATAGATGCAGAAAAAGCTTTTGACAAAATTTAACACCCATTTATGATAAAAACCCTGCAGAAAGTAGGCACAGAGGGAACTTTCCTCAACATAATAAAGGCCATATATGACAAGCCCACAGCCAGCATCATTCTCAATGGTGAAAAACTGAAACCATTTCCACTAAGATCAGGAACAAGACAAGGTTGCCCACTCTCACCACTCTTATTCAACATAGTTTTGGAAGTTCTAGCCACAGCAATCAGAGAAAAAAAAGAAATAAAAGGAATCCAAATAGGAAAAGAAGAAGTAAAGCTGTCACTGTTTGCAGATGACATGATACTATACATAGAGAATCCTAAGGATGCTACCAGAAAACTACGAGAGCTAATCAATGAATTTGGTAAAGTAGCAGGATACAAAATGAATGCACAGAAATCTCTGACATTCTTATACACTAATGATGAAAAATCTGAGAGTGAAATTAAGAAAACACTCCCATTTACCACTGCAACAAAAAGAATAAAATATCTAGGAATAAACCTACCTAAGGAGACAAAAGACCTGTATGCAGAAAACTATAAGACACTGATGAAAGAAATTAAAGATGATACAAATAGGTGGAGAAGTATACCATGTTCTTGGATTGGAAGAATCAACATTGTGAAAATGACTCTACTACCCAAAGCAATCTACAGATTCAATGCAATCCCTATCAAATTACCACTGGCATTTTTTACAGAACTAGAACAAAAAATTTCACAATTTGGATGGAAACGCAAAAGACCCCGAATAGCCAAAACAGTCTTGAGAATGAAAAATGGACCTGGAGGAATCAGGCTCCCTGACTTCAGACTTTACTACAAGGCTACAGTAATCAAGACAGTATGGTACTGGCACAAAAACAGAAATACAGATCAATGGAACAGGATAGAAAGCCCAGAGATAAACCCACACACATATGTGTCACCTTATCTTTGATAAAGGAGGGAAGGATATACAGTGGAGAAAAGACAGCCTCTCCAATAAGTGGTGCTGGGAAAACTGGACAGCTACATGTAAAAGTATGAAATTAGAACACTCCCTAACATCACACACAAAAATAAACTCAAAATGGGTTAAAGACCTAAATGTAAGACCAGACACTATCAAACTCTTAGAGGAAAACATAGGCAGAACACTCTATGACATAAATCACAGCAAGATCCTTTTTGACCCACCTCTTAGAGAAATGGAAGTAAAAACAAAAATAAACAAATGGGACCTAATGAAACTTAAAAGCTTTTGCACAGCAAAGGATACCATAAACAAGACCAAAAGACAACCCTCAGAATGGGAGAAAATATTTGCAAATGAAGCAACTGACAAAGAATTAATATCCAAAATTTATAAGCAACTCATGCAGCTCAATAACAAAAAAACAAATAACCCAATCCAAAAATGGGCAGAAGAACTAAATAGACATTTCTCCAAAGAAGATATACAGATTGCCAGAAACACATGAAAGAATGCTCAACATCATTAATCATTAGAGAAATGCAAATCAAAACTACAATGAGATATCATCTCACACCGGTCAGAATGGCCATCATCAAAAACTCTAGAAACAATAAATGCTGGAGAGGGTGTGGAGAAAAGGGAACCCTCCTGCACTGCTGGTGGGAATGTAAATTGATACAGCCACTATGGAGAACAGTATGGGGGTTCCTTAAAAATCTAAAAATAGAACTACCATACGACCCAGCAATCCCACTACTGGGCATATACCCTGAGAAAACCATAATTCAAAAAGAGTCATGTACCAAAATGTTTATTGCAGCTCTATTTACGATAGCCAGGACATGGAAGCAACCTAAGTGTCCATCAACAGATGAATGGATAAAGAAGATGTGGCACATATATACAATGGAATATTACTCAGCCATAAAAAGAAATGAAACTGAGTTATTTGTAATGAGCTGGATAGACCTGGAGTCTGTCATACAGAGTGAAGTAAGTCAGAAGGAGAAAAACAAATACCGTATGCTAACACATATATATGGAATCTAAGAAAAAAAATGTCATGAAGAGATTAGTGGTAGGACGGGAATAAAACACAGACTTACTAGAGCATGGACTTGAGGATATGGGGAGGGAGAAGGGTGGGCTGTGACGAAGTGAGAGAGTGGCAGGGACATATATACACTACCAAATGTAAATTAGATAGTTAGTGGGAAGCTGCCGCATAGCACAGGGAGATCACCTCTGTGCTTTGTGACCACCTAGAGGGGTGGGATAGGGAGGGTGGGAGAGATGGTGACACAAGAGGGAAGAGATATGGGAACATATGTATATGTATAACTGATTCATTTTGTTGTAAAGGAAAAACTAACACACTATTGTAAAACAGTTATACTCCAATAAAGATGTTAAAAAAAAAAGTAAAGAGAGAGTAGATTAGTGGTTGCCAGGGACCGGTCTTGGGAAGGGAGAGTGACCGCAAAAGGGCACCAGGGATCTTATGCAAATGATACAAATGTTCTAAAATTGGATTGTAGTGATGCTTCCATCACTTGGTAAATTAACTAAAAATCATCGAATTGTGCACTGACAATGAGTGAATTTTATGGTAGGTAAGTTATGCCTTAATAAATCTCTTAAAACAACAACAACAACAAAAAAAAAAGAATGAAAGTAGAACATTCTCTAACACCATATACAAAAATAAACTCAAAATGGATTAAAGACCTACCGTCAGACCTACATGTAAGACCGTATACTATCAAACTTCTAGAGGAAAACTTAGGCAGAACACTCTTTACCATAAATCACAGCAATAGTTTTTTGGATCCCTCTCCTAGAGTAATGGAAATAAAAACCAAAATAAACAAACAGGACCTAATTAAACTTAAAAGCTTTTGCACAGCAAAGGAAATCATAAACAAAACAAAAAGAATGGGAAAAAATATTTGCAAATGATGTGACCGACAAGAGATTAATTTCCAAAATACACAAACAGCTCATACAGCTTAATATCAAAAAAATAAACAGTCCAATCAAAAAATGGGCAGAAGATCTAAATAGACATTTCTCCAAAGAAGACATACAGATGGCCAATAGGCACATGAAAAGATGCTCAATATCGCTAATTATTAGAGAAATGCAAATCAAAACTACAATGAGGTATCATCTCACTCTGATCAGAATGTCCATCATCAAAAAGTGTACAAATAATAAATTCTGGAGAGGATGTGGAGAAAAGGGAACCCTCCTACATTGTTGGTGGGAATGTAAATTGGTGTAGCCACTATGGAGACACTATGGAGGTTCCTTAAAAAAAAACTAATAACAGAGCTACCATATGATCCAGCAATCCCACTCCTGGGCATATATTTGGAGAAAGCCATAATTCGAAAAGATACATGCACCCCAATGTTCATAGCAGCACTATTTACAATATCCAAGATATGGAAACAACCTAAGTGTCCACTGACAGATGAATGGAAAAAGAAGATGTGGTATATATACACAATGGAATATTACTCAGTCATAAAAAAAGAATGAAATAATGCCATTTACAGCAACATGGATGGACCTAGAGATTATCACACTAAGTCAGACAAAGATAAATATAATGATATCACTTACTTATATGTGGAATCTAAAAAAATGATACAAATGAACTTATTTACAAACAAATATAGACTCACAAACATAGAAAACAAATATGCTTACCAAAGGGGAAAGCGGGGTGGGAGAGGGATAAATTAGGAGTTTGGGATTAACATATAGACACTACTATATATAAAATAGATAACAAGGACCTACTGTATAGCACAGGGAACTGTACTCAGTATCTTGTAATAACCTATAATGGAAATGAATCTAACAAATGTGTGTGTGTGTGTGTGTGTGTGTGTATTAAATATATATCTGAATCACTCTGCTGTAAACCTGAAACTAACACAACATTGTAAATCAACTATATTTCAATAAAAATTTTAAAATAAATAATTATTTTTCAAAATAAATAAATTAAAATGGGCAAAGGGGGGCTTCCCTGGTGGCGCAGTGGTTGAGAGTCTGCCTACTGATGCAGGGGACACAGGTTCATGCCCCAGTCCAGGAAGATCCCTCGTGCTGCGGAGCGGCTGGGTGCGTGAGCCATGGCCGCTGAGCCTGCATGTCTGGAGCCTGTGCTCCACAACGGGAGAGGCCACAACAGTGAGAGGCCCACGTACCGCACACACACAAATAATCATGGGCAGAGGACTTGAACAGACATTTCTCCAAAGATGATATGTGTGGCCAAAAACCATATGAAAAGATACTCAATATCACTAATTATTAGAGAAATGCAAATCAAAACCACAATGAGATACCATTTCACAACCATTAGGATGGCTACTATCAAAAAAACCCAAAAAACAAAAACAAAACAAACAAAAAACAGAAAATAGCAAGTACTGAAGAAGATGTAAAGAAATGGGAACCCTTGTGCACTGTTGGTGATGTGAAATGGCACAGCCTCTGTGGAAATCAGTATAGAGATTCCTCAAAAAATTAAAAATATTACTACTATATGATCCAGTAATTCCGTTTCTGGGTATACACCCAAAGGAATTGAAAGCAGGATCTCAAAGATGTATTTACACACCCATGTTCATAGTAGCATTATTCACAATAGCCCTGAGAGAGAAGCAACCCAAATGTCCTTTGATGAATGAATGGATAAAAAAGTGTGATATAAACATACAAGGAAATATTATTCAGCCTTAAAAAGGAAGGAAATCCCATCACATGCCACAACATGGATGAACTTTGAGGACATTATGGCTAAGTAAAATAAGCCAGTCACAAAAAGACAAACGCTGTATGAAATATCTAAACTAGTCAAATCAAATTCATGGAAACAAAGTAGAATGGTGATTTCTAGGGCCTGGGAAGAGGAGGAAACGGAGAGTTGTTTAATGGATTATAGAGTTTCAGTTTTGCAAGATGAAGAAGTTCTGTAGAACTGTTGGAGAACAATGTGAATAAAGTTAACACTACTGAACTGTACATTTTAAAATAGTTAAGATGGGGACTTCCCTGGTGGTCTAGTGGTTAAGACTCCACACTTCCTCCACATGGGATGTGGGTTCGATCCCTGGTTGGGGAACTAAGATCCTACATGCCACACAGTGCACCCCCCAAAAAAACATTTCTTTTTAAATTAAAATAAAATAGTTAAGATAGTAAATTTTATGTGTTTTTCACCATAATTTTTTTTTAAGGCAGGGAGATGGTTCCAGATGTTCCAGCTTGCATATGAGTCTGAGTATAATATGGAGAACAGGTACAGTGGTATTCCACTATGAGTTATTATATTAGCTATAAATACAGAGGGTGCTATTTTAGGGGGAAGAGAGTTTTATCTTTTTCACTGAAAGTAGAATATATAGCCTGCTATGGTTAAAATAAAGACTTAGATCTTCAAATGTTTTTGAGAGATTAGCCTGTCAGACTTTTAAAAAATGATTTCAACTATTGGAGTGAATCTACTAGCATATAATTATGGATGAAAGACGTATGGATAAGGTGAGTGTCTCTAGAGGATTTTGCTGAGCCCCAACCAGGGGTGAGCACCAAACTAGAGGAGCCCTTGGTAAGTCTATTTGTTCCTGGAAATTTCGTTTTTTCTAATAGTTTTAAGAGCCCATCTAGTCTGGGATGCCTGCCTTCATCCCATTAGTCTTGGTTTTTTGTTAGCGTGAGAGATGAGCTTTTTGGTTATTAATGTCTCATCTCTCACCCTACAGAGCAGAGTAGTAAATCTACTTTATTTCCAAATCACCTTTGGCTAATATGGGATAACAATGGTTATCTCAATTTCTTTGATTTTTTATCATTTATTCAAAGGCCAAACTTATCCTACAAAGAGTGGCAAACTAATAAACTAATTACCATCATAATTTATTGAGCACCTACTATACATCAGTCACTATACTGGACAATTTGCCCATTTTTTTACCTAAACTACACGATATTAAAATAGATATTAATGCCATTTTACAGTTGAAGCTAAAAAAATCAAGTTACTTGCCCAAGGCCCAAGCAGGAGAGAGCTAGGATTCAAACTGAGATCTGCCATACACTTAAGCCTACACTCTTTCTAGTACATTGTATCACCTCCCTAGTCACAGAGAGTTACAAGTAGAAGAATTGTCTGGTCTACTCATTTTATTTCAAATGAAAATAAAAAGGTAAAATACTCCCTTTTCCATCTATTTTACTTATTTAGTAAAGAGTAGATGGCCCCAAGCAATCTTCTCTAAATGTTTCTGATTACCCCCTTCTTTTAATATGACAACCAGAAAAATACTGGTACCTAACCAGAAAATTATTATTAGATGCTGTAAGAATTAGTGCAGATGCTTATGTAGTAATATATTCCTAATAGTGTTGACCACCATTCTTTCTATACACAAAACCTAACAGTCTTCATTGCTCAGTTCATTTACTGAACTGACAAGCACTTGAATTCTAGAATTGTTAAGTCAGGATTTTAAGACTAGAACTAAATTATTTAATAGAGAATAGAAGAAAAATTCATTTACTTAGAAATCCCATGCATATATTTTCATCTTACATTTCTCATAGCAGAAAGTACATGTATATTCATTTTCCATAATACCTAACAAGAAGAAATGCTTATTTCTTTTAAAATACTAAGACTACTCACTAAAATCAGTACCTGAAAAACTTTCAATATTTGTTAATACTGAAAAAAAAGTTCACATATGTTGCCACTTCTTAAGAATGAAGGAGACCTGACTTCCTGTTTCTGTTGTTAATCTGCGTCATGTTAGAAAGAAGGAACAGGCAGGGGTTCCAGGAAGGTGTGATGACTCTGAATTCGGTTTAGAAGCTGCTGTGCCACCGGTTTGAATTCTGTTTCCCAATGGAGTTTGTGATAGCTTTTTAGGTCTTGGTCAAAACTCCCATTCAGTGCTAGTTCTTCATCTGTATCAGAAAAATTAACATTACAGCAATTATTTAGAAACATAATCCTACTGAATAAAGTTTAATTTTTGATGGCATGAGTTAAACTCATCCTGGGTCATCTCTAATTCCAACAAGGCTTTTTTTTTATGGGACTAGTTCTTTAACTCTTTTCTGTTCTTTACAAAAACTTTTAAATAAGTATAGGTTAGTCTCTTAATTTGAAAAAGATAATAATCTTCTTAAAAAAAAAAATCCTAGATTGACTTGAGCTCTTACTTCAATTTATCCCTAACGTTTACATGTAAGTCTACATCCAAAAGTCAGATTACAATTTCTCAGAATAAACAAAGTATTAATAGTTTATTTCCTCATCTGCACATAAGAAAAGTTAATTACTTCAGTGGTTAACAGATATAAAAGAAGTTAGGAAATCTTTGGGGAAAGTAGCATAGTTGAATTTGACACTGTAAACTTGACTGAAAATCAAATTGCTCATTTCAGAGCAGGCCAGACATACTTCTTTGAAAAGACAACCCCTCCCCTTGCCACCTTATGCTCTCACCAATAAAAGTGAAAAGTGGGCGACTGAGAATCCTAAGGAGTATCAGAATCCCAAGTGAGTCCATGGATAATGCAGAAAAGCACTTGTAAAAAAAAATGCAATATTACAACCTTGATTTGCTTTTAATCCAAGGGCACTCTGAATTCTGTGAATGTCATAAGTATATCCAACCCAAGTAGGAAGACAAATGGCTACTGAGGTTTCTGCACCGACCTACCACTGCATTTTTGTTTATATTGGACCCCACGTGAAGGACCTCAGGACAATGCACTGGCCTGCCAGTCAGAAGGTTGCTCTGCTACTTCCTAGGTCTGAGGCCTTCTTAAGTGATAACCACTAAGTCCTAAAGTGACCACAAATATTGCTACTTGCATAATTTGCAAACTTTTTTCATAAGGCCAATTAAAATCCTACCATAAAGTGCTTCATTAGTGTTTACATCAAATTTTCTACCCTGAATATTTTCAGTACACAGAGTGTACTTTGGCACTATCGGTGTTAGTGTCACCACCCAGGATAAGATAAGTCTGGAATCCCAGTCTGTACCTTCCCCTCCTCTCCTCCAGCCAAGTGGACAGCTATGCAGCTCCGAGATAAGTTCCAGGCAGACACACACACTTCAGCAAGGCTCTCCATGGAGACCCCTATAAGCAAACCTGGCTCTCCCCACCCATTTGATAATCAGGGCCTTGAAAGGAAGAGAATACAGATGGTGTTCAATGCCTTCAAAGTCCTTCCCGTTGGGCTACTTCCAAACAAAAGGAGTCTGTGAGACTCTGAGTGCTTTTGAATTTCTAGATCTTCTTCCTGCTCACTCTTCTCCAGATTTTCTAAGCACTAAACTTTCATTAAAAATGAACTCTCTTGTTTCATTCCCTTCTTTCCCAAGCAGCTGAGGGCTGAGGGCTGAGGGCTGCCCAGGCACCCCACAGCCCTTTCCTCTGCCCAGGGATTTTGGTTGGATTTGATGGGTTTAGCCAAGTCACTATTTTGGTGTTCTGGGGTTTTTTAATCTAACGAACCGTCAAGACTATGTTACTTTTCTTGAGGCTTAGCATATAATTAGTTAATCTACACTCGGACACTATTCATTGTAAACTGGGTTAGGCAAGATAACAAAAGTGGCCAAATACCTATAGGTAAGATAAAAGCAGTCTCAAGTTTCAAAGTAAATACAGCAAATGCATAAAATGTGTCATATTGCACTAGGTATTAAATTTTGGAACTTGTACTGCAAAGAATAGCAGAGGCTAATCCAAGAAAAATTTAGGTCTATGATTTTCAACCTTTTTTTTACTGTGACCTAAGAAGTCCATATTACATGATGACTATATACACACACTTAAATACTCATATACAAATAGCAAATGTTTCACAATAGAATACTTATTTTTACTTATTTTACTTATTATTTATATATTACTACATGTACTATATATTTTTTAAAAATAAATTTATTTATATATTTTTGGCTGCGTTGGGTCTTTGTTGCTGTGTGGGCTTTCTCTAGTGCGGTGAGCGGGGGCTACTCATTGCGGTGGCTTCTCTTGTTGTGAAGCACAGGCTCTAGGCGCACAGGCTTCAGCAGTTGTGGCACGTGGGCTCAGTAGTTGTGGCGCAGGGGCTTAGTTGCTCTCCAGCACGTGGGATCTTCCTGGACCAGGGATCGAACCCGTGTCTCCTACATTGGCAGGTGGATTCTCAACCACTGCGCCACAAGGGAAGCCCCAGGTACTATATTCTGATATTCTGTTTCTTTGCTACTTCATTTTTTAAAGATGCTGGTCACAGTGTGAAAAGTGCTGATTTAGATAACCAATTATTCTTAAGCTTTCTTTGTGCACAACATACTTCCAAATACTAGAATTTTAGGTAAGATATTAGAAAGGATTAAAGGACTCAAAACAAGTTTGTCAGTGACCATTATAACACAATCTCTATCTATTACAGCTGAAGGATCCTGCAGCATCAATAAAAGCTTCCCCTACTCACTGCACCATTTCCTAGCTTGCTGTTCAGCACCAGGTGGCTCTTGAGGGTTCGATTATTGTTGTGACTATTATAAGGCACAGTCCTTACATGTTCCAGAAGCACCTGATGGCTCTTTGGCATGGGCTTGGTGATGTGATCCTCTAATTTGAACACTGGGTCCCCCTCTACCCCGTCATATAACCTAGGTGCTAAGTTCCACATACCACAGACGAACGTAAAATAACCTATAGTGTCGTTTATGTTCACAATAACAAACTGCACACACTGATCACCATTTTCAGGCAACCCTGAGAGAAGCTCACAGTAGACTAGTGTGCCAGGGCACACCACTTAAGAACTTCAGGATAAACACATTGCTAGTGAGTTTATAAGAAGCGGCTGCAGTACATCAGGAAGTTTCAGACAACATTCTTTTTAAGCCACTTTCCTAAAAGACTGTCAACATCCCAACCACATTGAGGACCATTACTTTTTCCAGTTCCCCGTCAAGACAAAGTTGGTTAACTTATTACATTGCTTTATCAATTGCCCTACCATTATTTCTAAAAACAGTGCTCACACTTCAGCGTGGGACTTTGGTGATTTAACAGCTCATCCTGTTTTCAAAATGGCCTGTGTTTTAGCTATTTTTTGTAAAAGAATTGAAATTTAAGTATACTCTCACTCATATATCAATTTCACCTGGTGCCACCCAACTGGCCAGACACAGCTACAACCCTGTCAGAAGTAAGGGTCTGATGCCCACACTGTGGAGAGAAGAGCCAGCAAGCAGCCGGTCCTCCACAGTGTGATGACCTGGCTCCCTGATGGACTATGTTGATTTTTGTTACCCATGCCTTCGTCCCCTTCCACGGCGGGGTAGGGTAAGGGTATGTACTATGTAATGGAACAGCAGAAAAACACAGGGGCTAGATGTTTACTTTCTGATGAAGAGCCCTGGCCTTGCTACAGTATGATCTTAGACAAGTCACCTAACCCTCCTAGACCTACCTACCTCATCTGTCACCTGGCTGATGACCTTAGGGAGATCTTACAAGGACAGAATGAACGTGCTTTTAAAAGTATACAGCACTATTAAAGATACCACCACTGTCAGTTAATCCACAAGCATCAAGAACCTGCTTTGCACAAGGCAATATCCTTCCCCTAAAGTGGCTCCACTGGAGTGGGGAAAAAAGAGAAAAGTTACAAAACAATAATACAGAACAAGTTACACAGCTCATGATTAATTGCTATATAAGTAGTATAGATTTCCTATGACCATGGGCTTGAAAAGCTCATGGGAAGGGCCTGCAAGGACTGGCAGCATTGGGCCAGGTAGGTAAGGGATATGGCCTGAGCAAAGGTACAAGGTTAGGGAAGCACGCGAAGCCCAACCCGGCTGTAGGGAAGGTTGGGGGAGGGAAGAGGTAGGAACAGGCCCACGAACAGTCGAGTGTCCGCCCGGTGTGCTGGCCCCTGCTGCGCAGCCGGCTGTGCCCACATCCCTTCAAGGTGCCACACGGCCCCACCATTTTGTTATATATCATTGACTGCCCCAGACTTAGGTGCCAAAGGAAACCACAGACAGCCTGTGGTCGAGGCAGCTGCTGCCTGAGGCACGAAAGCCCAACACCCCAGGAGAGTGACTCACGGAACCAGTCGCGTCTCCCCAGTGGGACACAGAAAGTCATGCCAACAACAGAGGAGACAGAGTCCCACTCACGGAGCACGGCAAGAAGCAGCCTCGAGGCAGCTGAAGCCATGGCCATGCAGGAGCCTAGAGGGAACGAGGGGGAGGAAGGACTTTTCCTACAAGAGGTGAGACACAGAGCACGACTGGGTCTCAGCAGGGTGGAGCAGATGACGCCCGCTACTGAGGGGGGCCACTCGGGGTCTCTGGTTCCACCTGGAACAACCTCCCTGGTCCCGAGTGCCTGTCCAGCAGGCTCTGGGCAATGCGCTTGTTTCCTGGCTCCCTTCTTCCCTGGACATCCTCTCCTTCAACTCCTTCATTAACCAGGGCAGAGGTTCTCAGTGCTGCCTGAAGAGCAGACTCACCTGTGGAACTTTTTAATGATGCAGATAATCAGCCTCCCACCCAGAGCTCCTGAATCAATTCCTGGGGGTGGGGCCAGGACAAGTGTTTTTTTGCTGTTGTTTTTGTTTTTTAATTCCCCAGCTGATTCCAATGTTCTGCCACAGTTGAGAACTGAATTAAGGCAAGCTGAGCACAGGTTTCTGCTCCCGGCAACCTGAGAAAAAAGCTTCGTGTCCACGGAGCAGACTGTGAACCTCAATGACTTAAAGTCACGCTCATTTTTCCTACTCTTACGCAGCAAAATTTTATTTACCTGGAAAAAAGCAAATTTCACATCAACCTAGCACACCCGATTCTTTCAAATAGCTTCAGGTTCCGAGTTCCTCTTTAATAACATATTGTTACGACACTTAGCGTTATGAAGCACTTTGACAACCGTGATTCGAGACCTTGCTGTGTGTCAGTCTCTGTATCAGGTTCTTTGTACAGGTCTGCTCATTTATTACCCTTACGAGTCTGCAAAGTGGACATCAATCATCCCCATCTTAGACATGAGAAAATATAAGCTCAGAGAGGTTAAGCCCAAGGTTAAAAGCTTGTACGTGATAAAGTGAGGCCTTAACTCAGAATTGTCTGACTACAGCCTTCTGGTCTTCCCGGAGTGTTCTTAGGATGCTTGTTTGATTCTCACGACTCCCTGCGACAGGGCAGGGATATCATGTCCCCATTTTACAGACGAAAAGATAGGTTCTGAGAGAGTCTCCTGTCGAGTCACCCCCCACCACCCCACCCCCCGAGAGAGGCTGGATTTGAATCCACAGCCTCTGAGTCAAACCGAGTCTTTCCACACGGCCTTGCTGATCCAGCACAGTGCCTAGGCAATGGGAGGGACACCTCCGTTTTGGAAAAGAGATTATTTAAACACTCATTTACTGACCCAAACCACTGCTGTTAGACCTTACCCAGGATGAAAATATTATCCTAAAAGTAGAAATTTTTCAAGGTAAGACACTCTCATCTTTCCTTTGGTTTGTATCAGTGATTTCCCACCGTTCAATGTAGGGCCCCACTGTAATGTCACAGTTTCACAGACCCTCCCTCACATAATTAACATAGATGCTAATCAAAACGTACGGGTTCATGAAAAGTGTGACTTAATTCAGAGTAGCTTTTAGCCGTATTTTCTCAATTACGACAATGTCTATATACTTTTTAAACAACAGCAATACATTTCTGCCTAGGTCTTCTACTTATGCAGTTTACAGAAAATGCAAACAAGGGGGAAAAGCCACAGAAGAAATCATGACATCAGGCAATGAGTTAAAAGTCCTTGCATCCCACTGTGAATAACACTCAGCCTCTTCCAGAGGGCTCCAAATTATAATAATCTTTAACATGCTCTTGTTACTTAATAGAAACAAAGCCACCCAAACGCCTACCAATTTTTATCCATACAGGTCACACACAAAATTTTTTTCTCATTTTGATAAAACTCACAGACTCACAGTCAGGAGTCTTACCTAAAAACGATGAGAGCAGGACTAAGAGTGTGTTGGCGGCCTCATCTCCAAAACATGACGAAGCACTGGTGATATTTTCACTGAAGTTCCATAAAGTTTTGCACACCAAGCAGGCCAGCTGCCAATCAGTGGGACCAAAATCCCTTAAACAATCCACTAACCTGAGTTAATAAAAGTCAAATTGAGAAGTTATTAGGACAGGATCTCTTTAATTTTTATATTTTTAACATGATGCTTAACTTTTGGTGATATTTCATATGCATTATATAAAATTCAGTGTTATTAAAATTAATTTCATATCTACAAATTTAAGCAGCTCTAAAGTAGCAATAACCTACTTTGAATTATTTTTAACATCCAATGGAACCTAAATCCCCTCTCTAGCCCTAGCTTGGCACTTCCAAATGTTGAAATACCTCTGCCTGGGAGAAATGAGGAGAGGGACCCAAGCTCCCCGGAAAACTATGTCCTCTGAATCCTGACAGAGTCAGGACTCCATGCCTTGAACTTACTTTTTAATGCCACCTCCTTCTTTTAGGATGACACGCTTGTCTTTATCCACGGTGAGATTTAGAAGAACACCACAGGCAGAAAAGCAAATATCCTGATGCTTAGCATCCAGCAGAGCAATCATGAACTTGTGAACTGGGAGGGCAGAGAACGAATGCAGGCCAGTAAAGCTCAGGGGCCCCAGCTGTATTTCATTTCTCAAATGGCAAAGGGGAAATGGGGAGCAGCTTACAAAACTGGAAACCCTGCTAGGGGACTCGGTCCACTCTTCCTAAGTGGACTTCCCCCACTGCTCAGAACCAACATCCACCACTTCAGAACCTGCTCCCCGCCCCCCAGGTCCCCTGTCCCCTGATATTGCTGTATCTGACGCAGGCATCAGCTCCCCCTCCCAGGCAGTGGTAGAGCCCCCGCCCACGGAGAGGAGGGAACCACGGCCTTCCAATCACACAGGTGCCATTCATTTCATCTCTAACTTCTGGTTGTTCTCCAGGGCCCTTATGAACCTCCAGCAGCAACTTTCTTTATACACACAGCTCTGAGAGAGGGGAGCACAGGCTCCAGTGGAGATCTTCCTGGGAGTCTTCCAAGGCCACAGCTTGTAAGGGAAGACTCGCTCAGACCGCAGGAAACACGCCTGTAGTGAGGCCGGACTTCCAGGGTAGGGGATGTCTCACATCAGGACAGGCTCCCAGCCTTCCCTTACCCCTAGAAATGGAACTGTTTGTCCTGTCTTCTCATCCCCCCGCAGGCGCTGGGCAAAGGGTTGGGGAGAATGAGTAAGGTGTGTGCTCTGTTCTACTGCTCACCTGAGAGGTGGCTACCCTGTGCAGACCCTGGCCTACTGATGTGTCACACGGTGAGCTTGGCAAAGGCTGCATCACATGTGTGTTTTTAAGAGTCTAAAGAATATACACTAGGGGCTTCCCTGGTGGCGCAGTGGTTGAGAGTCCGCCTGCCGATGCAGGGGACACGGGTTCGTGCCCCGGTCCGGGAGGATCCCACATGCCGTGGAGCGGCTGGGCCCGTGAGCCGTGGCCGCTGAGCCTGCGCGTCCGGAGCCTGTGCTCCGCAACGGGAGAGGCCACAACAGTGAGGCCCGCATACCACAAAAAAAAAAAAAAAAAAAAAAAGAATATACACTAAAATGTTAACAGTTATCTCTGGGGTAGTGTTGTTTTTAATCTGTATTATCCAAAGTTTCTATTATGAACATAAATAATTAGGTATTTTTTACTGTTTTTACATGAAATATTTAAGACATACAAACAGTATGTTTAGTATACACTCTTGTGTACCTGCTACCCAGTTTAAGAAATAAAACATTACAGATTCAATTTTATATTTGGGGGCAACCATTCAAATGTAACTTTGTCTTAAATGTGGAATTTATCATTTCCAACTACATTTATACCTTATTCCATTACCACGTGAATAGTACATAAATAATACCCAAGATTGTTTTGCAGGTTTTAAAACTATATTAATGGCATTATTTCATATATGTCCTCCGATTACTAGCCTTTTTGCTCCTATATTGCACGCTTGAGGTTGATGTACGGTGATACGTGAACTTCTAGCTCATTTATTTTCATTGCTGTAGAAGCTTGGTTGCATGAATATACTGTAATGTATTTATCCTCTTACCTGTTGGTGGACATTTAGGTTATTTCCATTTTTCACGATTACAAGCAGTACTATAATAGACATTCCAGTGCATGATGGAGAATGTCTTCTGAGTCCATTCCCATGGACAGAAATGATGTGTACAGATTACTTGTTTCCTTTAAACACATACACACGCACACACACACAGGCACACATGCGCCATCTCAAAACTCAGAAGACCACTTATGAAGGAGAGAGAAACACTAAGAACACAGCCTAGGTCCGTCTTGGCATCCTGAGCCGAGAGCCTTATGGATGGACGGAACAGAATGTGAGGCACCACTTGTCCCAAAGCAGAAACAAGTATCACGTTGTCATGACCCAAGCTGCAAAACCGCTCAGCTGTTCATTGGCAAGACATGCCTGTTTATGAATGTGAGTGTCATTAACTCACCATTTTTCTGCACAATGAAATCACAGATGTCATGGTCCTGGGAGAGATTTCCAAAAACGCGCACAGCCGCCAGGATTCCATCCATGTTGTGACTCACAAGGAGCTTTAAGAGCACTGGGTTTTGAGACCAGAGAAATAAAATTAGTGAATTTAAGTTTCAATTTAAAGGCTATTAGAAACCAATATCATGCTAAATACTGGTAATTTTAAAATTAAAAATGATAATAAAATTCCAACTATAGGAGACTTGAGCCAGAACTAAGAAACTAATGTGTCCCCATATTCAACTTTCTTAAAATTAAATCAGGCTCTTAGACAGTAGTACCAGAAATCAGAAAATATAAATGCCTCCAGTTCTGTGTTTAGTTAGTAAAGTCAAAACCTTAAATGAACATGCATCCACCCAAACCCAACTCTGAACCTTACATTCAGCAATATATAGCTTTTTGTCTTGAATTATGGAATTCTTCACTTGGTAGTAAGATAAGTTGTTGACCGTTGCCGTAGTATTGATCACCAGCTCCTCACAATCATCAATGGACTTAGATTCTGAAATAAAGTGAGGACAAGGGTGTCAAAGACTCACTGCAGGGCAGAAACCACAACATCCTCACTGCAACCCCAGCAGTGGCGGGGACAAGCCATTGTGCCAGGCAAGGGCTGTATGAGGGCAGTGTTTGCCTTTGCCGTCTGCTGCTTTATTTCCCATGACTCTTCCTGCAGGGAAATGCGCCGAAGGCAGGGGACCACTCTGGGCCAGGGTTTGGAACACTCTAAGCTCAGTCCCTCCAGCCAAGGGTCTGGAAAAGTCGGGCTGATCTAGTTCCTGTGTACAAAGGTGCCAACACCAGCGAGCAGAGCTCATTTGCCCTGACCCAGAGCTCCCCCGGGCCCGCGACCCTGGAAGTCTGTTCCCCAGACCTGCCCCCCTCCCAAAAGAATGGCCCTCAGGTCATAATCCATCTATAACTCCTATCAACGCTGCCTTCGAAACACGCAGTCCGATTGCCTCTCAGCTCCTCTGCTACCACCTAGTCCATCTTTCACCCCCTCACTGGCTTCTCTTCTTCTGCCTTTGCCTCTCTGAGCCTGTCCTCAACATGGTGGTCCTTTAAGATTCACTCAGATAACACCACTCATCTCATCCGGCCCACAGGCCTGACCCAGCTGCCCCAGTCCTTACCTCACTGGCCTCATTTGCTGCTCCAGCCCCCAGCTCCCCCCAACCCCATGCCAACCTCACCAGTCCTCTTGCTCTTTTTGAGCATGTCAGCCTGATCCTGCCCAGGAACCTCTGCACTGCTAGTCCCCCTGTCTGGAACATTCCTTCCTTCAGTTATCCTGGCTCACTCCCATGCCCTTTGGGCTGCTGCTTAGCTGTCACCTTATTGGACATACTTTCCTCAGCCACCCTATATAAAAGAGCACTGTTCCTCACTTTCCCCTCCCCCTCTTCTCTGTAACACATGTGACCACCTGACTTGTTATGTGTTTAATGTCTGTCTTCCAGCTCTAAGGTGTAAGCTCCACAAGACTAGGGACTTGTTTTATTCATCACTGCATTCCCAGCATCTAGAACAGTGTCTGCACAGAGCAGTGCTCAACAGATAACTAATAAGAACCTACTGTACAGCACAGGGAACTCTACTCAATACTCTGTAATGACCTACATGGGAAAGGAATCTAAAGAAGACTGGATGTGTGCATATATATAAACACAGTATTGTAAAGTAACTATACTCCAATAAAAATTTTAAAAAAGAAATCATTCCCTCTGGAATTTCCCTTGGAAATAGCGACTAACAAAAAACAGAAAACTGTAGCATTTCAGTGTCTTGGGGTGGATCAGAATAAAGCCTAGATGATAAATTTTTGAAGCAAAATAATAATAATAATAAATTTCATTGTTGTTAAAAAAAAAAAATAAGTGGTTGCTGAATGCAAGAATGAATGAATGAATGAACCCTTTAGCTTAGCACATAAGACCCTTAGTTATTTTGTCTCTGCCTTCCACTCAGCCTCCAGACTCATCTCCTGGTGACTGAGACCACAGTGCAGAGAAGGGCAGATGCAAGGATGCCAGTCAGGAACCTCCTGTGGTGTTCCAGATGGCAAATAACAAAGCTGAGGCTGGGGTGACGGCGGAGATGGAACAGGGAGGCCAGGCTGGAAAACTATTTAGGGAGGAAAATGGACAGTGTGTGGTGAAGACTGGACTGGGGGATGAGGGAGAGGAATCACTCAGGATGAGCTCTGGGTTTCTGGATTACATAATTGGATGGACAGCAATCCCATACTCTGAACTAATGGGAAGAAGGGCCAGGTGGAGGAAAGGTCATGAGTTAGACATCTTGAGGTGCTTCTCAAGTACCCACAGTTGATGAGATTAGGTAAGGCAGTTGGACATAAGGGTCTGGGAGTCAGAGGAAAACACCAGGAGTCTGGTTATACTAAACTAGCTATAGCAGCCTCTGCCTCTCACCTCTGACCCTGCGCACGCCCCCTCCACCTCACCCCCCCTCCCCCCGCCCCGTGCCTGGAGTGCATTCACTCCCCTCTCCACCCAGCCACCGGTCACCGGTCACCGCCTGACTGGGAAGCCCTTCCCCAGCCTGGGAGGGAATAAACTCAGTGCCCATGCATGTCTTGGGCCCTGATTTGCCCACTGGGTTTTATTGGTTAAGAAGTGCCTTGTACCTCTTTTTTTAAAAAAATTGAAGTATAGTTGAGAAACAATATTACCTCAGGTATAGAACACAGTGATTCAGTATTTTTAGAAATTATACTCCATTTAAAGTTATTATAAAATATTGGCTATATTCCCTGTGCTGTACGATATATCCTCATTGCTTATCTATTTTATACACAGTAGTTTATACCTCAATCGCCTACCCCATCTTGCCCCTCCCCATTGCCTCTGCCTACTGGTAACAACTAGTTAGTTCTCTATCTCTGAGTCGATTTCTGTTCTGTTGTCTTCATTTGTTTGTTTTCTTTTTTTAGATTCCACATTTAAGTGAAATCATGACAGTATGTCTTTCTCTGTCTGACTTATTTCACTTAGTATCCCTCTAGGTCCTTCCGTGTTACTGCGAATGGCAAAATTTCATTCATTTTTATGAGTAAGGAAGTACCTTTTATCTCTTGTATGAAACCAAAGTTCCTCAGGGATAAGAGGGAGGCTGTGAGCTGAGCAGGAGGGCTGTGCTAGCTCTTACATTCTCTGATTTAATTCTCTCTCCTTTTGGCCTTCTTTTCATTAAAGAGAATGACCTTTTTTACAGCTTACTCTATTCAAAGGGAAATTCAGGCATTTGTTACGCTACAGAAAACACACACTGGCCCTTCAGCCAGTGGTTCCTCCACCCACAGCAGCCAGCATGGGTCCAGTACCTGGTAGACACTCAGTGAATACCTGGAGAAAGAAAGAATAAATGAGGCCCTAATTGCCTGGTTTGTTAGTTTAAATACATGGGAAGGGAATAAAGAACAGAAGTATCTTGGACTTCAGTATGGATTCTACAGCAAGGAAATATCCTAGTGGCCTCGGGTTTCTAGGAGATCTGTAAAAAGATCCCAGGCGTTTTTGAGGGAGGCAAGGTAAAAGTAGGGACATAGGACCCCCAAAAGTATCCTCGGCTTGCTTCGCTGGGACTCTGGAGCTGGAATCCTGATCTTCTACCTGCTGGCTGTGTGACCTTGTTCAAGTCACTTAACCTCCTTGGGCCTCAGTTTCCTTGTCTGCAAAGTGGGATAATAACTGCACCTACATTACAGATTTGTTACAAAGTTTAAATGCGTTAATACTTGTTAAGGGCTTATAAAAGTGTGTGGCACACTGTGGGTGCTAAATAAACATCTGTTAATGAACAGGAGGGCTATCCAGAAGGATGGCTCATGGGGAATGGCCTGAGTGAATGTCTAAAACTTAGCAAAGAGGAAGTCTCATCCCTGGTTCCCTCCATCCCTGGACTGATGACAAAAGATCTTGGGCAGTGTCTAGGGATCTGTTTTTTTCTCTTGCCTTGGTAGGAGAATTTATTAGTTTGCCCAGAAAAAGGAATACAGCTCTTATGTGTCGCCACCCTGCTGTAGGACCTCACGTTTGGGAGCAGGAATAACGTCTGGCATCTGGAGCAAGAGGAGAGACACTCACCGCTACTAGGCATCTATCATGAACAGCACCAAGCACTTTCCATGCATTTAACCCCACAGAAGTTACTTATTAATAACGCTTTAAATGCACTTACATTTAAACCCACAATAATTAATACTCTAAAGGTGCACCTGCCTCAGTCAGCTCAGGCTGCCAGAACAGAATGCCGTAAACTGAGTGGCTTAAACAACAGGAAATTATTTAACAGCTCTGGAGGCGAAAAGTCCAAGATCAGGGAGCCAGTATGGCTGGGTTCTGGTGAGGGCTCTTCCTGGCTTGCAGATGGCTGCTTTCTCTCTGTACCCTCATCTAAACCTAATTATTTCCCAAATGCTCCATCTCCAAATACCATCACACTGGGGGGTTAGCGCTTCAACACATGAATTTGAGGGACACAGTTTAGTCCACAGCAGCCTCCTAATATCCCATTTTCTCCTCCCAGATGAGAACATTGAGGCTTAGAGAAGTTAAATACCTTGCCTGATTTCATAGAGCAGACATGTGAATCCAGGTCTGCCTGACTCCACCATCCTGCTCTTTCCACAGCATCTTGCTGAGTGCCTATTAGAGCCAGTTGGGGCAATAATTTGCCTCCAAAGAGCACGAGACACCCACACAGCCCTCTGTAGCTGACTCATGAATATAAGAGAATCTGGAATTTGGAGATTCCACTAAGGCAACAAATCGCTGCATTTGGGCGCTTGCTGAGAAGGCTGGTCCTTACTAGAAATAGTTTTGATTTTAAAAGACCCTCTGCAATGAGACTGGCCTCTGGAGGGGAGTCCTGGGGTACAAGCAACTCCTCTGTGAGGGGAGTAGGGCTGGGGAGAGGTGGAGGACACGGTCCCAAGGGATGCCTTTCTCACGTGCCTGGGGGGAGGGTGCAGTGCAGCAAAGGTGTCAGGCTGGGAGGAATGAGGACTAAGTGAGCACCGGGGACTAACAGGGCAACAGCTGCCTTGCCCTCAGGCAAGTGAGCAGGTCAGAGTCAAGCCGGCCCTGGCCTGCTTTCCAAAGCCACTACCAGGCTGGTTAAGGGAGGCAGATACTCTGAAGACCAGCTCCCTCTCCCAGGATCTGATTGCACTTCTGCACTGATGCAGAGACTCCAGGTAGGAACCAGCAGAGACCAGTTTAGGGGGGGCCTCGTAGGGCTCAGGACATTCATCCCTGCAGCTGAGCTGCCAAGGGGAGGGTGGAGGCGTATGATCCTCTGTCGAGGTGACTTCACCCCACTAAAGCTTTTCGTGGGAGGTCAAATCATTCAGGAGATAAAACAGACAAGGGGGTTTCCCTGGTGGCGCAGTGGTTGGGAGTCCGCCTGCCGATGCAGGGGACACGGGTTCGTGCCCCGGTCCGGGAAGATCCCACATGCCGCAGAGCCGCTGGGCCCGTGAGCCATGGCCGCTGAGCCTGCGCGTCCGGAGCCTGTGCTCCGCTACGGGAGAGGCCACAACAGTGAGAGGCCCGCGTAACGCAAAAAAAAAAAAAAAAAAAAAAAAAAAAAAAAAACCAGACAAGGGACCTCACTGCCTGCCCAAACAACTGCCCAGCATGGCAGGCTAGAGAGAAGGGTTTCTTCACTTGGGCTTAACCTCAGACGGCACTGAGCTCTAACATGCAGAGACTGAAGCATTCTCAAGTGAGACCTTCTACCACCCACATCAGGACCAGCCAGGGAGCTTTAAAAAATGCAGACTCCTGGGCTCCACATCTCACTTGATCAGTCACAACTTCTGAGGGTAGGGTGAAGAGTCTGTGTCTTTCATAAGCTCCCTGCATGATTCTATGCACAAAGAAGTCTGCGAAGTAGCAGATTTGAGTTTCACTGATCGCTTTAGAGCGAAAGAAAGAAAGTAGGCTATTCCCGAGTGACAATAACCTCAAGAGGGTGCACTGGAGAGACCTCACATGGGAATCCCCCAGTGACCAAGACAGAGCACCGACCCTCCCAGAGGACTTGGTGATGGAGGAACGGAGGGGACAAGCCCTAGCCTCCTAAGGACTCTAGCCGGGCCCCCTGGTTAACCCTTTCAGCTCTGGCCAAATCTGCTTCTCAGCCTTTCTTCTGCCTCCAAAGCATCAGTTTCCTAGAAGTCAAACACAAATTATCCATTGTACCTTTCGTTCATAGGTAGAAATGTAATTTCTAAGCTCAGAAAATACATATAAGACCAGGAATTTTCTCACTTCACATGTGAATATTAATAATTGCAGGAAAATGAATCATGCAGAGCTTTATTTCTTAACTTGACTATCCACAGTGATGTGTCCAGGTGTCTAAGGGCAGGTCCTCAGGCTCTCCCCAGGTAGCTACAGTCAGGTGAAGCGATTTGGCCTGCCAGCAGATGAGAACTCACCGGGTGGGTTTCAGCCACCTGCCAGCACCTCACTAGCCAGAGAGGCTAAAGGTGATTCTCTGAGCAGTGGGTTTCAACATTTAAGGGGCAGAAGAATCACCTGGGGGCAGGGGCGTAGTTGAAATGCATATTTCAAGACCCTAAAACCATCCTTCAGGTAAAGCCTTTTTCTGGGTAAGACCAGAAACTGGAAAGGGTATTTTTTTTTTTTTTTTTTTTGCGGTACGCAGGCCTCTCACTGTTGCGGCCTCTCCTGTTGCGGAGCACAGGCTCCGGACGTGCAGGCTCAGCGGCCATGGCTCACGGGCCCAGCCGCTCCGCGGCATGTGGGATCCTCCCGGACCGGGGCACGAACCGGCGTCCCCTGCATCGGCAGGCGGACTCTCAACCACTGCGCCACCAGGGAAGCCCCTGGAAAGGGTATTTTAATAAGCCCTACAGCTGACTCTGAGACAGCTGGATCCCTGACTTCTGGGTGGAGAAGAATTGATCCTCCAGATGCAGAAGGATCATCAGGAGACAGGGTGATAGTATGGTCCAAGTGCTGAAAATTTTGAGGTTGTTAGAGAAACTGAATTTCTGGAACAGCTCGATGCAGGTTTGCACAGACGGTTTAATGTGCAGTCAGCTGCTTGGAAGACAGTCCCACACTAAATGTGTAGGGTTTTGAGTTATCATGTGGAAGTGATTAAGTCACAAGGAAAGACCTCAGTCAGAATTTAATAATCCTTCCTTAAGACCAGCAACATGTAGGGACTTCCCTGGTGGTCCAGTGGCTAAGACTCGGAGCTCCCAATGCAGGGGGCCCAGGCTCAATCCCTAGTCAGGGAACTAAGATCCCAAGTGCAGCAACGAAGATCCTGCGTGCCTCAACTAAGACCCCGCAAAGCCAAATAAATAAATAAACATTTTTTTTAAAAAAAGGATCAGCAACATGCAGAGTAACCCTGTCACTTACTAACTTTGTGACCTCTAAAAGTCACTTTATCTCACTAAGCCTGTTTCCTCCTCTGTGAAATGGCTAAAATAACAACCTACTCTCGCACAGCTGCTGTGAGGTAACAGATGTGAACATGCTTCATAAACTGCGCGGCTCTGATAGTGATCATTTTGTAATGTATAGAAATATCAAATCACTATGTTGTGTACCTGGATCTAACATAATGTTTTCAGTCACTTATACCCCAGTTAAAAAATAAATAAAATAGGGCTTGCCTAGTGGTGCAGCGGTTGGGAGTCTGCCTGCCAACGCTGGGGACACGGGTTAGAGCCCTGGCCCGGGAGGGTCCCACATGCCGCGGAGCAGCTAGGCCCATGCACCACAACTGCTGGGCCCACGTGCCACAGCTGCTGGGGCCTGTGCGCCTGGAGCCTGTGCTCTGCAGCGGGAGAGGCCACGACGATGAGAGGCCCGTGCACCGCGGCGAGGGGTAGCCCCCGCTCGCCACAACTGGAGAGGGCCCGCGCACAGCAACGAGGACCCAACGGAGCCAAAAATAAATAAATAAATAAGTTTATTTTAAAAATAAATAAATAAATAAAAATAAATTACACAGCTCCACAACAAGGGAAGGCACAGTCACTTACACTCCCACACACCAAAAGCTGGGCTCTGTGGCTCTGTCCTCTCAGCTTTCATGTTCCGTGTACCCCTTGCTGCTGGCACTTTTCATAAGCTTCTTGTCTATACACCTGATATTCCTCCAACACATACCCTGAGTTCCTTGAAAGCAGATACCAACCTATACTTTTTTAAACGTTGTGCTGGCCTGAGTGTTTGTGTTCCCCTCCAAATTCATATGTTGAAGCCCTACCCACAATGTGACTATATTTGGAGATAGGGCCTGTGAGGTGATAAAAGTTAAATGAGGTCGTAAAGGTGGGGCCCTCATCCGATAGGGCTGGTGCCCTTAGAAGAAAAGGAGACACCAGAGCTCTCTCTCCACCATGTGAGGACACAACAAGAAGGTGGCCATATACAAGCCAGAAAGAGTATTCTCACCAGACACCAACCCTGCTGGCACCTTGACCTCGGAATTCCAGCCTACAGACTGTGAGAAATAGATTTCTATTGTTTAAGCTACCCAGTCTGTGGTATTTTGTTATGGCATCCTGAGCAAACTAAGACAAACTTCTTTTAACATACAGCATAGGACTGATTATGCAGTGAAGACTCAATAAATGAGTAGCAGAGGGGCAAAGTTCAAAGATTACCCCAATATATCATTTTCATCAGGCATGAATGCTTCTTCCACAACAACACAACCTTTCAGAGTCTGGTAAGTAGTGGCGAAGTAGATCACTCTAGATGGCAATTTACTTGCACACTGGTAGGCAGAGGTGCCCATGGGAAATGACAAGGTCTAAAAAGTGGAAGGGGGGTTGCTATGGACTGAACTGTGCCCCTCCCAAATTTCTATGTTGAAGCCCTCACCTCTAATGAGCCTGTATTTGGAGGTAGGGTTGTTAGGAGGTAATTAGGGTTAGATGAGATCCTAAGGGTAGAGTCCTTATCCAATAGGATTGGTGGCACTAGAAGAAGAGGAAGAGAGAGAAGGCAGCCGTCTATAAGCCAGGAAGAGAGGCCTCACCAGAACCAACCACGCCGGCACCCTGATCTCAGACTTCCAGCCTCCAGAAGTTTCAGAAAGTGTCTGTTGTTTGAGCCACCCAGCCTATGCTATTTTGTTGTGGCACCCTAAACAGACTGAGACAGGTTTGGGTGCCTAGCAGTGAGGTGCTACTGTAACAAATACCTAAAAGTATGGAGGTAGCTTTGGAACTGGGTAATGGGTAGAGGCTGAGATGTATACAAGAAATACGGATGTTAAAGGTTGTGAAATAAAATTCATATTTTATGGCAAGACCAGAAAAATTTAAACATAGAACTTCTCTGCTCTTTGGCCTCCTCTCTCCTCACACAGTGCTTTGTGTATCTGCCTTATGCATCGACCAAACCTTTCCCATCGGTAGGAATACCTGTTCAACCATAAAGAGCAACATTCTCCTAGCATCAAGACGACTCCCTCCTTAAAAGATAACATTCCTTCTTGATCTTGTAAGGGGTCACATGACCCACCAGGATGATGCTTAGATCTGGATTATGTAAACTGTCAATAACACATCATTTGATGTACAGCCCTCTGTCTCAAAAAAACTTATGTAACTGTGCCTTGATTTCTAACCAGTGGAACAGTTCTCAGAGCTTTCTGAGATGCTCTTCCTGGGTTATAATCCTCAAATTTAGCTCGAATAAAATTTTCCAATTCTTTCTTTGATCCACTGATTATTTTTTTTAATATAAATTTATTTATTTATTTATTATTTTTGGCTGCATTGAGTCTTCGTTGCTGCACGTGGGCTTTCTCTAGTTGCAGCGAGTGGGGGCTACTCTTTGTTACAGTGAGTGGGCTTCTCATTGTGGTGGCTTCTCTTGTTGTGGAGCAAGGGCTCTAGGTGCACAGGCTTCAGTAGGTGTGATACACGGGCTCAGTAGTTGTGGCTCGCGGGCTCTAGAGTGCAGGCTCAGTAGAGCAGCTCAGTAGTAGCAGCTAAGCATGGGCTTAGCTGCTCCACGGCATGTGGGATCTTCCCAGACCAGGGCTCGAACCCGTGTCCCCTGCATTGGCAGGCAGATTCTCAACCACTGCACCACCAGGGAAGCCCACTGCTGATTAATTTTTTGTCAACAGGGTGATTCTGGCAAAGGCTCAAAGACAAGAGAGAGCTGGAGAGAAAGCTTCCATCTTCTTAGAGAACACAGAAATAATCATGAATACAATGCTGTCAGAAAGATGGACATCAAAGGCCACTCTGACAAAGTCTCAGATGGGAAAGGAGGAACAGGTCCTTGGAAACTGTAGGAAAGGTGATCCTTGTTATAAAGTGGCAAAGAATTTGGCTGAATTGTTTGTGTTCTAGTGTTTTGTGGAGGTCTAGTTTGCGAGCAATGATACTGGGTATTTAGCTGAGAATTCCAAGCAAAGTGTTTAAGGAGAGGCTTGGCTCTTCCTGACTGCTTACAGTAACATATAAGAAGAGAGGGATGAACTGAAGAAGGATTTGTTAAGCAAAAGAAACTAGAACTTGAAGATTTGGAAAATTCTCAGCCTATCCATATTGCAAGAAAGAAGAAATCATGTGCTGGAGAGAACACCAAGGGTGTGGCTGGCCTATCACTCAGTAAAGAGTTTACGGGATTATGTGAGCAGAAACACTGCCAATTTGAACTGAAGGAGCTGAGACAGGACCAAACGAAGGAAGGCTGTCAGACTCCTTGGATTTGACAGGACACAGTGTACAGCTACTTGGCTGTGAATATGCACTATTCTTCTAGTAGAGAAGAGAATGACCCCAGTGGTGATTCAGAGATCACCAGGGCCACTGCCTCAGTTTCACCAGGCCACACTGGCCTTCACCCCAAAGTTTTGAGGGCAAGACCGCCCTGCAGAGCCCTGGTGGCCTAACTGACAGAGCTGTGGAGGAAGGGCCACTGCCCTGGCGGGGCTGAAAGGCAAAGCATCTAACCAAAGAGGATTATTCTCAAGCCTTAAGATCTGATGGGGGCTTCCCTGGTGGTGCAGTGGTTAAGAATCTGCCTGCCAATGCAGGGGACACAGGTTCAAGCCCTGGTCCAGGAAGATCCCACATGCTGTGGAGCTAAGCCCATGCACCACAACTACTGAGCCTGTGCTCTAGAGCCTGCGAACCACGACTACTGAGCTCGCATGCCACAATTACTGAAGTCCACGCCCCTAGAGCCTGGCTTCACAACGAGAAGCCACCGCAATGAGAAGCCCACGCACCACAACAAAGAGTAGCTCCCGCACTGCAACGAAGAGTAGCCCCTGCTCGCCACAACTAGAGAAAGCCCGCACGCAGCCAAAAATAAATAAATTTGTTTTTAAAAAAAAAAAAAGATCTGATGGAATTCGCCTTACTAGGTTTGGGACTTGCTTGGGACCCATCACACTTTCTTTTTTGTCCTATTTCTCTCTTCTGGAGTGGGAATGTCTATCCTGTGCCTGTCCCACCATTGTATCTTGCATATAACTTGTCTGGTTTCACAGGTTCAAGCAGGAGAGGAATTGTTCCTCAGGATGTATCACATCTATCTGATTTAGATGATATTTAAATGAGATTTTGGACCTTAGACTTTAGAGTTGATGCTGGAATGAGTTAAAATTTGGGCGGCTGTTGGGATGGAATGAATGTATTTTGCATGTGAGAAGGACATGAATTTGGGGGACCAGGGGGAGAATACTATTGACTGAATTGTGTCCCTTCCCCCAAATTCATACGTTGAAGCCCTAACCCCTAATGTGATTATTTCTGGAGACAGGGATTTTAGGAGGTAAAGTTAAATGAGGTCATAAGGGTGGTGTCGTATCTGATAGGGTGGTCTTATAAGAAGAGAAAGATCATTCTCTTTCCCATGTGCACATGCACACATTGAAGAAAAGCCACAGGAAGACTTAGTGAGAATGCAGCCACCTGCAAGCCAGGAAGAGGGCTCTCCCCAGAACAGAATCAGCGGGCACTTTGATCTTGGATTTCCAGCCTCCAGAGCTGTGAGAAATAAACTTGTGTTGCTTAAGCCACCCAGTCTGCAGCATTTTGTTATGGCAGCTCCAACTGACTAATGTGGGGTGGGCGGGGGAACGGGACCTGAATGACTAGGGGCTATAATTGCTGATAATGTAAAAAAGCTGAAAAAATAAAAAGATAAATAAACTTTAAGCGTGTGGACTATCCCAGGAAAAATTTGGGATTTTAAACTCTGTGGTTAGTTTGGCCAATTTTTTACAATTTGATTGGTATGCTTTCAAAAAAAATTGTGATATAATTCACATACCATAAAATTCACCCTTTTCAATTGTACAGTTCCGTGAGTTTTAGTAATAATTTGTATTACTACGTTTTTCATTTTTTTCTTTTTTAGAAAAAATCTGGACGACTTTTGAGGCAGTTCTGAACAGAAAAGGAACAGAAAAGGCCCGTTAAAGCGAGCCGACTGTGCTGCTAAAGCCCCCATGGCACCCGAGCCCCGGTCCATCTCCCGGCAACACCCTTGCCGCCAGAGGGCCTCACTTCTTACCCAGCATGGCGAGGAGCAGGCCCACGATGCGCGGGTGGGCGGCGATGGCTGGGCCCACGCGCGGGTGGATGGCCAGGTTGGCGAGCACGCGGGTCAGCTTGATGAGCACGTCCTCCGCCTGGGCCGGCCTCGGCGCCTTGGGCCCCTCTTCTCCTTTCCCCAGGGGCTTCTGGGAATGCAGATCCAGTTCGTAGAATGTATGGAATAAAGACAGCAGAGTTGGGATGCTCCCTTTCTCTTTGGAAAACTGCTCACGAGCCTGGTTATTTTTCGCTGTCAGGTTGCCAAGGATAAAAACAATACGAACAACTAAATCCTGCAATAGATTAAAGACAAAGAGTCACAAGACCAAAGGGGTTGGGACAAGTTGTTGGGAAGAGGACAGTATTTAATTAATTCACAATTTAATTAATAGTAAAATGGAACACACCTGGCTTCTTCTGACGTGTGCAGTATTTGATTCCCAAGACTGGTGCAAAGTGACAGAGGAAATTAAAAGCATTTGGCAACAATGAAAGAATACAAACTGATTGATGCTGTTAGCAAGGTCTATTAACTTCAGATCCTTCATCTGAAATGCTGGCTGGCCTTTTTTTTTTTTTTTTTTTTTTCCCTGGAGAACAATTAGTTGAGCCGGATGACATTACTAACAATGTGTCATATAAATCTAAGTCTTGACCCAAACAGGTTTCTTGAGCAGCCAAATCTTTTCCTAAAAGTTCACCTCCTGCTTCAGCAGGAGGTGTGTTTAGTGTTTCTAAATGCGGTGTTTGTCCCATCGTGGCTAATCAGCTTGTGTTACAGCAGGCTTTCTCAGCCTGGGCACTGCTGACTTTGGGGGCTGGATAATTCTTTGCTATGGGGGGCTGTTTATGTTTAGTGGCATTCCTTTCCTACTAGATACCAGAAGCACTTCCCCAGATACCACAACCAAAAATGTTTCAACAGTCCCCTGGGGGCAAAATGGGCCCCAGGTGAGAACCACTGTTACAAAGTGTTCACCACTTTAAAGCAGTATTTGTCTTCCTTGACCAGGGTAATGGTTACATGGGTGACACTTTTATAACTGTTTGCTAAATGGTACAAATGTGTTTTGCGCACTCTTCTGTATATAAGCCATATTTCACAATAAATAAACGTTTCTAAAAAATCCCAAGCTGAGAACACTTTACAACTGAACAAGAAACAGAAACAATTACGTGCTTAATATGACAACAGCAGGCAGACATAGCAGTTCGGTGGTTAAAGGAACACTTACTGAGGGGCTACAACTGGCCAGGGTGCTAATGCTCACTGTGCAGGTGCTGTGCTATTTACAGACAAGAAACTGGTTTGGAGAAACTGCCTTGGTCACAGCCAGTGAGGGGTGGAGTCAGGATTTGAACCCAGGATTACCCAGACCTGGAGTCCTTCCTACACCCCTGCGTCTCACTTCTCACGTGGCCTGTTATTTACGAACCTCCTTTGCCTACCCTGCTTTCAGAGCAGTAAAGGAATTATCTCCTTTTAAATGTAAATATGTCACCAGGAGGGATTCTGATAAACCCTAATTTATCAGATCTGTAGTCAGCCATAGCCTTAAGGAACTGGGACAAAGGGCAAAGAGCTGGGTTGGTTTTTCTCCAGGTGGAACCTGGGGGATGGGAGCAGCACTGAGCACTGTGTGTGGCCTAGAGAGAGTGGGTGATCCAGGACAAAGGTCAAGACACTGGGGTTTGCCTGGGTCTGCTCTGCCAATACCAACTTGTCCCTGCTTGTTCCTGAAAAAGTTTTCCCTGGCCCTGGTGAAGAAGCAGCCAGGCTGCTGCTTGTGAAGCTGGGAATCATTTGCCAACATTAAGAAAGGGTGGAGTCTAACACGATGTGCTGGCCCAGGAGAGCATTCACACCCGGAAAAACCTCAGCTGGGCAGTGTGCAACCAATCACAGCAGGTGGTACAGTCAGGGGACCCACTCCTGCCCCCCCACCCCAACTGGGATGCTAGTCCTTGGGTATATTTTGAATGCTGGGGTCTGGGGGAAATACACACACACACACAAACAAGGATAAGGCAAGGTGCTCTGAAGAGTTAGAATTGACTTGAGAAGACAAGGCTAGTGCATGAGGGGACGCAGCAAAGACTGAAAGGCTAATAAGGAAGAAGCTAGACACCCCTAGGGGATTACGACTCCCAGTAAGAGAGCCAGGTAGCCTGCATCACACTTCATTTAGCTTCTTTGTGACTCGATTAACTCATCTGTAAAATGGGGGGAATATTGTGTCGCAAAACTAAGACAAAACAGATAAAGCACAGGGACTTCCCTGCTGGCTCAGTGGTTAAGAATCCACCTGCCACTGCAGGGGACATGGGTTTGATCCCTGGTCCGGGAAGATCCCACGTGCCGCAGAGCAACTAAGCCCGTGCGCTGCAACTACTGAGCCTGCGCTCTAGAGCCTGTGCAATGAGGAGCCCGCGCAATGAGAAGCCCGCGCTCGGCAACGAAGAATAGCCCTCACTTGCCGGAACTAGAGAAAGCCCCGCGCACAGCAACGAAGACCCAACACAGCCAAAAATAAATAAAAGTAAAAATAAATTCATTTTTAAAAAAAAACAGGTAAAGCACAGATTGTGGTGAGTGATGATTCAGGCACTGTTTTGGGGTTGTCGTTGTTTTTTTTGGCCACACCATGTGGCTTGTGGGATCTCAGTTCTCTGAACAGGGATTGAACCCGGGCCACGAGAGCCCGAATCCCAACCACTAGACCACGAGGGAACTCCCCTCAGGCACTGTTAAGAACCCTTTACTATCAATAAAATGTTAGTAGCATTAACCGTGGTAAGTTCAACCTTGAAAAATGAATGAAAGCGGAGATTTGGTGGGGAACACAGGTGGGTTGGCACGGGGAAAAGGAGCATGTCTTGAGAAAGAGGACCTAGAGCAGTCCCTTACCGTGGCCTGGGGTCACCTTGTTTTGTGTCTGATCACCAGACAGTTCCCTAAAGAAGCAGAAGCCTACAGGCTTTAAATCTAAACCAAGCACACAAAGTTTCGTTACAATACTCCAGTCTCCCTTCGCATGAAACCAATGGTTACTTCATGTAATTCCCGATGGTGCAGGCTCCTCCCTGGGCTCTGGAAGGAGAGCACTCCTCCACCCTGGCAACACCCAGCAGCAAAGCAGACCATTTTCCAACCAGGACAGAGGCTATTTCTGAGAATTAGGCTCCCTGAAGGAAAATTCCACTGTATTTTCTAAATTGAGGAATAAGAGCTTTTCACACAAACTGATACAAGATTTCTGATTAAAGACACTCTACACTAGTCCCACCTCTGAAAATTGTAATAATTACTATTACTACTGATAGTAGCAGCAGCAGCTCATACACTGTGTTTATGACGCACCAGGCACTGTTCCAAGCACCTAGGTACACAAATTAACTAATGCGCTAAAAGTGACAATTTGCAGTTCTTTAATTTGAACAAAACGTTCCCAATCTCCACAATCTGGATAGCCACCTCCCTCATGCCCTAGGCAGCAGTTATGGCCAATATTTTTGGACTTCCTGGTATTCCCTGGATTGTGCTCTTATTTCCACAAAAGCACATTAAGCAAGTCAGGAAAGACATGATCAGTGCTCTTAAAGGACTTCATAAAGAATACGATAAATAACTGCATTCTATTGGTTAAATCATTACCAGGACTAATCAAGTTACCTCCTAAAATGTCACTGCCGTCTTCTGAAGGATGCTAGACTATTTTTTTTCTCCTTTCTCCCTCTTCCTAGCTCTGCTGCTTTACTTCCACCTCTGATGTTTGTTTTTCTGGTTGGTCTAACTGACCAGATCCCTGGCTGCAGGTTAAAAAAAGCAAGGTTTCCTTAGAGGTCCTCATTCTTCATAATTCAAATGACCTCTACCCACTGTCACATGTGGTCAAATCTGGGAAGACCGAGTGCTGCTTTTCTTGTTTGAAAAATTCCCTCAGGCCCCTTCCACTTCTAAAATTTTTTTTTTTTTTTTTTTTTTTTTTGCGGTATGCTGGCCTCTCACTGTTGTGGCCTCTCCCGTTGCAGAGCACAGGCTCCGGACGCGCAGGCTCAGCAGCCATGGCTCACGGGCCCAGCCGCTCCGCAGCATGTGGGATCTTCCCGGACCAGGGCACGAACCCGTGTCCCCTGCATCAGCAGGCGGACTCTCAACCACTGCGCCACCAGGGAAACCCCTAAAATTCTTTGATTCAAATATCTCTGTGGGTCCTAACATGGCACAGATCATTAAGGCTGATGTGGGAAGAAGAAACTTTAGGCTTCAGGGCAGCAAGAGTTAACCCTGCCGCAGTACCTCTCTCCCTTCCTTCAGATGGAAAAAGGAGGGGGTGGTTCCTGGCAGCAGTGGTGCCAACTGAAGGATGGCATGCAGAATCAACAAATGGGCTGGCAGATTGCAGCACCAAACTTCCAGCAACTGCTATGCTTGCTGTTTCTGTCCTCTTTCTCAGGGTTGGCTAAGGCATCTTTTTTTTTTTTTTCTCCCCCCATCCCCTCTCTCAAATATATTCTCTGTGAATCGAGGGAGTAGGCCAGAAGAGCAGCAGTCTCACAGGAGGCTGGCGGCGGTGGTGTTTCCTTACTCCCATGCCAGTGCTTGTCTGGATTCATCTGGAATCCGGAACAAGGAGGCTGACCAAGAGGGCTTAGCAGGGCCCCTTAGCTCCCTGCGGGTGGCCTCTGCGCCGTGCAGAGCACTGCCCCTGGATGGTGTTCGAAGAGGTTGTTTATTGTTCCACAGCCCAATCTATCTCAAGTCTACCAAACATCACTTAATTAAAATCCTGTAAAGATTTGAAAAATTAGGCGAAGGCCAAAATCATCAATCTGTAGAGAAACAATTTGCAGAAAACGATTTCATCGAGGGGCCATTCTCCTTTGAGGTACAGAGGCTCTCCTTTATTCTTAGACAACATCTGAGAACCACCTATAAATCAACACTGCACTTTTATAGCCTTCTTATTAAACTGAACACAAAGTTGCATATTCATACCACAACTATGTAGTTTTGAAACAGCAAAATGAAGATGAATCAGGAGACAGAAGCTTATTTTTCTTTTTTAAGAAGGCAGTCTAGTATAACCAGTTCATATCGACTCTAATTTTGCTTAAAACGGAATCAGCCCAGCAATAGCTCTGGCCAACCAGAGCTCAGACAGGTACACTTACTGGACAAAGCCTGACTCAACTGTGCATCCCAGGTATAGCCTGTGGGATGTTCTCTTTGGTTTAGCATAAGCTATGCCCTCATGAGCAAGCATGTTACTCAGTCTGAATGGGCTCCCCAGGCCTGTAAATAAAAATTAACTGGAACAAAACAAGGAGCAGGACACTGCTGGAAAGAGTGGTCTCTGTCAAGTTCCAGCAGCAGCCGCCGTGTTGACTGTTACTTTCCATGTGAGACAGACTGGCCTAAAGTCATTGGAGGAGATTCCCCCCTGCTCAGAGATGTAGAAACTGAGGCTTCAAGAGGCTCCCTGGCCCCAAAGTCCCACACTGGTGAAGAGAAGAGGCAGGACTTGGACAATCACTTCTGAACTCACAGATGGATTCCAAAACCACCCAAGCGCACCTGCTCATCTTCCCCAGAGGCACCTTCCTTTCCTCCCTATCTCACTTGCGTCAGCAACCAGTCACCAAGTTCCCTCCAAACTGTCATCTCAAAATCAACCCTGGCTCCCCCGTCTGTAGACTCTTGTCAGAGACCCTTGACGGGCTCCTCCCTCTGCGACCAAGGTTAACTCCACTTCTTGAAACGCAGCTCTTACGTCACCCCCTTGCTCAAAAACATCCACTGCCTATTAAATGCCAAAGCCAGCATCTAATGCACCATCTGGCCCCATGTGTCCACTTCTACATTGCCTCACGCTATTCCCCACCCAACGGCCCACCAATGGGATCGCACTCCTCCCCCACTCCCACACCCTTCCTACCGCAGTACCTTAAAAGAACCCTTAAAACAGCCCAGATGCATCATGTTGACCATGGGGAAGGAACCATATGGGGCTGTCACAGAAAGAATCAACGATGTTCAGCAGGCTCCATTACTTACTTGGGAGAGGACTACTTCTTCTAAGTCAAGGAAAACGTTTGAGAAAGGTTTTCAAGAATGGGTTGAAATTGAAAGAGCTGTAAACGTACTTAAAATCAGAACCCTCTCTTAACCAGAAAATTAAACTAATCAAGATGCCCTGTTTAAATCTGGGTTAAAAAGTTCTCATGCAATCTGGATCTGAGAGCTCAATCAGGATTTGCAATTTGCAACATTTATCCAACTTCTCACCCTCAAACAAAACCCCGACATTAATTGAGCTTATAGGTGGCTTGAAGAACAGATAAATTTTACCAATCGGGAAGACAGACTGCAGTGCTGCAGAAATGCTAATTAACCTTAGGCTACTGAAAGTGGGTCAATGGTTTGCTGAAGTGCTGAGCCATAGAAAGCGGAAGAATCTGAGACGTTGGAGACTCAAAACCAGAATCTAAGTAGAAAATCATTTGAAAACCAGAAGAGATCATCCTTGATGCTTCCATCCATCTATCCATTCCATCAACAATCGTTTAATGAGCGCCCACTGTATGCTTCTGAATGCGGCTATCACTCAAAAGCACCAGGGTGATGCTAGAATTTCACTGGGCTCAGTTCTTTTTTAAGTCAGCAGACATAAATCAGGCATTTGGGTTCCGTGCTGAGTGGGGGGAAGAGCCAGTTCCACAAGGGCAAAGCAGCAGGAGCTGGAAAGAATGAACAAGCTAAGGGCTTATTGTGCTGCCCGCCCGGTCAGGGGTACAGACCAAGGCCAAGGCCGAAAAAAGGAGCCAGCTCAGCCAAACGCTCTCGGCACCCACTGGGAATGTGCCTGCAGAGGGGCTGGGAAGAGAGCCACAGGGCGCGCTCCTGCCAGGCAGGAGGCGGAGGGCAAGCGGGGAGCCAAGTCACCATATAAAGGCGCCAGGGGAAGGGGTGGAGGCGCCTCCCTCACCAATCCTCTCCGGCCCCAAAGAGGATGGAGGGGAGGGAGAGAGAGGTCGTGCTATCTCTGGCCTGCTCCTTGGTTGTGGCTGCATTGGAGGTGAACAGCTCCAAAAAGGGCAGATGTTTTTGCTTTCAGCCTATACTCTCCAGACATTCCAGGTCTTGTTTTCGACATCACGCTGCCTGAGTGCTCCAAATCAGACAGTGTTTGTCATGGCTGGAGACAGCTGCTTGCCCAGAAAGAGGTCTAAATGGGATGAGAGAGGCATGGCTTTAAAAGCAGCACAAGCAAGGACAAGTCGGGGGATTCCCGGACAGTGTTCTCTGAGGTGCTGATGATTGCCCTGCATTTGGAGGTTCGGTTTAAAAGAAGAAACACAAGAAGTTGAATGACCATATCTAAAAGTGGAGAGGGTTAGACAGACAGTTGTTCAATGGACACGAGTGATGGGTATGTAGGTAAAGGTTACTCCTTTTGGACTGTGACCTCTGCAAAATAGTGCCAATCTTATAAGTCTTATTTGAGGCATTTTACCAGATCTCCTGCCCAGTAGATATTTATAGAAGAAATGGGGGAAAATCCTTCCACGTTTTTCCAAAAAAGCAAACCCAAACGTATTTTGCTGAGCTGCTAAATGCGGCAACACTGACGTCAGAGGCACCTCCTGAGGCGGGTCTGCTTCGCAAGGCTGCCATGGCCGGCCCCTGCCCATGCCTTCGACACGAGGCCCATCTGTTTGCACATTTGGTTGTACCAAACGCAGTTTATACCATAAAGCATACAATATGTGCTTATTTCTAAATGAGATTTGCCATTTAATTGAATTTCAGTCAGCATTCTAAATAGATGCTTCACTTAATGTTAGAGTCTAGCTTACAAACTGCACCCAGCTGACTGAAGTGCTGCATTTTTCGGTCTCAGGTTGCGTGTGGAGGGGAACTGGGAGTTACTAGTTGGACCCTGGATCTTGGACAAATCAACCTCACAGACAGACATGAGCCAAAGAAGTTTCCCTTGTTCTCCTTGGGGAAGTCCTTCGTTAGAGCTGGGAGGAGTGGATTCCTTTTCTCTGAGACTGTTGATAACTAGAAACCCTTGGCTTATACCACAGCCATCATATTCTGACATGCCCCCATCACTGAAGGGCTGTGTGTGCAGAGGGGGGTTATAAACCAAACCATGCGTTTTTTAAAATGAACAAATTGCCCTCGACTTTATCTGTTGCAAACTTACACGGTTAAGATATGGCTATCTACCAAAAAGCAGACATAAAGCTTGGTGGTTGTTTCACTGACAAATGAATCAACAGCAGCTCGTGCTTGTCTAGCTAAGGGAGGATAACGAGCCCTCCCTTCTGCAGCCAATTCAAGGGTCCCGAGGGCCCGTGCTCACCTTTCCTCGTAAGCCCACTCTGACCAGTGCCTGAAGCCCCATCAGTGCGATGGCCTAGTTATCAAATCGGGTTTGGTCTCAGGATGACTTGTTTGGACACAAATCTGGCAGAGAAAATTCCTGGAAGGGTCTAATGACCCATCTCATTTTCTCTGGCTAAGAAAGTGCTCTTCAGCTATTGTTGCAAAAGACACAAGGCATGTGGCTATCACCACTCACTGGCGGTGAAACCTACACCAACACCTGGCATGTCTTGCTAATTTGGTTCCTACTTTGTGAGGGAGACTGTTTCAGCCACATGCCTGTAGAGAAAGACTGACCCTTTGTGGCTGCTTTTTTTAAATCACTTTAACATCTCTTGAGGTTTTGTAGAAAACCCTCTGCTGTCGATATGGGGGAAAAAATTGTTTTCAGGAGCCATCTTAATAATTTATACCATAGGTTCTCAAACCTGCTCTTCATTTGAATCACCTGTGGAGCCTCTTAAAAACAGGTTCTTGAGCCCTGTCCCAGATCTGAATCAACATCTCCCAGGTGCAGTCTGAGAACCTGTATTTTATTTTTTTTATTAAAGTATAGCTGCTTTACAATATTGTGTTAGTTTCTGCTGTACAGCCAAGTGAATCAGCCACACGTATACATATATCCCCTCTTCCTTGTATTTCCTTCCCATTTAGGTCACCAGAGGGCACTGAGTAGTTCCCTGTGAGAACCTGTATTGTTAAAGCTCCCCAAGTTTAGGAGACACTGATTCAAATCAAGAAAGAATTCGAAATCTCACCACCTTAATACCTACTAACTGTTCTTATAATATCATGTTTAAAAATAATATGAATCCATGTTCCTTGTAAATAATTCCCACAACACAGATGTGTAGAAAATAAAAGTGAAAATGCTCCTCCTACCCTTCATTATCAACTGACTCAATAGAGACAGATTAAGGACTTTCCAAAAAGGCCCGTTCTCATATGCTGAAGTCAGACATTACCCTTGAAAAGAGATGAATATGAATAATGTAAAAAAAAAAACAAAACAGGAAAACAATTTTTACTTTTTGACATTTTCTCAAACAATTTCATTTCTTTCTTTCTTTTTTTTTTTTTTTTCTTTAATGGGAAACAACATCAGATGGGGGAGGAAATATCCTACACTTCTCCCATCAGCCATCAGCTCTGGTACTACCCAGTTCAAAGCAGGATTTCCGCCCCCGGGTGGACTGTGGAAGTGGCTGGGCAGTTTCCTGCCAAGCTCCTCACCTGGTTGATAAAAAACACTTAAAGAGGTGTGTGTAGGTGACAGTTCATTTATTACTAGAGAGGATTTTTCTTTTTGTTTTTGTTAGTTTGTTTTAGATTTTTGTTTCTATGTTCTTCAAAAATATACTTAGCTATAACATGATTTATGATTCATGATTTATTTTATGGCTAAGGCCCAGAAAAATGAAATCTCTCAATTGCCAATGTAATCTTCAGACTTTTAAGACAAAGGCAACACTAACCTCTCAAAACAAAGTCTATAGAGTCTTTCTGATTATTAATCCCTGGGTGATATCTGTGTACATTAAGAGACTATAAAGCCTCCAAAGTACATATGTGTCCACAATCCAAGTTAGCCTTAGAGAAACATTTCCTAGAGCTGAAACAAAAATAGTTCCAGGAAGTAATAACTCTATTTTAAAAGCTGCTGGAGGACTGGTGTATGTTTCAAAGATCAGTTCAAAGCCTCAGCGTCCACATAAACCTCAAATGAAGCAAAGTTTGAGCCACCGAAGATTAATACACTCACATCAGAATGTCGTGTGCGGTTTCTGAAAATCACTTTTATCTCTAGGCAAAGAGGAAAAACAAATCTTATCCGACTGGTCACCTGGGCCAGGGGGAACAAGAACCTAAGATGCTGTGCTGGTCCAAAGTAATTTAAGATCCATCATTTCTGTTTTGCCATTGTGTATGGCAGCCCCCAATGTGAGAAATGTGGGGAAAATTATTATTTCCTCCTCCAAAGTAGGAAGAAGAAAGTAAACATTTAAGGAAGAAGTACTAGACGACTAGAAAAAAATACTGTACAATACTTTACAGATTCCAAAGCATCTCACATACTCAAAATTCATTCTTTTAGCACTTTTATCATGAGTCTGTTATGCCAAGAATCATCTCAGGTTTATAAAGACAAAGACTGTGTCCTTAGGAAATCCCAACAGTGGGTGAAGTAGCTACGCAAATGATAACCATTTGGAGAATCACAGAAGAAATATTTACAAAGACCTATGAGAGCTTTTGGTTAGTGATTTTAGGAAATAGTTGGGACACATAACTACTTCCTTGTAGCCTGAACAATTTCCCTGCTCTTCTAAAATATTTTGGTTTTGAGGAAAATACGAATTACACATATTTTTTCTTACTAGAAAAAAAAAATCAAAGATGGTTCAAAACTGTAATATTTCATTCTTCTGCATAAGTTAAAGACAATACAGAGTCAAAGTATAATTTTTAAAAAGTCAACATGGCTCTCATAGAAATATAAAATTAACACATTTAAAAAATTATCTCATTTAATGAGGGAAGCCAATACAATGGTAAAGTGGGCTCCATGAACAATCAAAGAAATGAGTGTTTACAGGCATTAAAAAGAATGTTAGAATTAAGATAACTAGGTGAGATACACACCTGGCTAATAGCCTAAAGGTAACAAAACATAACTTTGAGGTTATCTTGTCTACCAGAGAGAAATCTACAAATTAATGTGTAACTTTATAGTGTCTGGGTTCTAATCAAATAGTAAAGAGCAAGTTTAAACAGATATATTCTCCTTGAGAATTGATCCCTGCCCATTAATGCCCCAGCAAGACTTTGTCAGGACATCTAGGCTCCTACCCCACACCCTAGTTCTAAGTTTTGGTTAATTTTTCTTAATAATAGTGAAATGGTTGAGATCAGGGACATACTGCTTGGGTCCTTAGCTCTGCCTATACTGACTGGTGTACTAGCTACATTCAAAATGTATTCAAAATGATGCATGCAGTATGTAACTTTTGGGGATTGGCTTTTTTTCACTCAGCATAATTGGAGATTCATCCAAGTTGTAGTGTGTATAAATAGTTCACTCTTTTTTATTGCTGAATAGTATTCCATGGTATGGATATTCCACAGTTTGTTTAGCCATTTAGCCAGTGAAGGACATCTGGTTGTTTCTAGTTTTTGACTGCTACATATAAAGCTACTACAAACATTTTAAAAATAAAAATAAAATGAAGCACTGATGAGGGAAAAATTGGCTGGTCTTAGAAGGCTTCACAGAGAAGGGAACAGGAGCGCTACATCTTGAAACATGAATTGGCTTTTGAAGATGAGAAGGAACAAGAGAAACTTCATCAGAGTCCCTCAAGCCCTTCTCACTAAGAACCTATTCATGTTCAATTTTTAGATTATTTAGGTGTTACTTTTAACAAGTTTGGTTATGAGGTTTCCCTGCTAATTGCAAATAGTTGCAAAAGACAGTTAACTGATTACCAAAGGCAAAGTTAACAACCAGGAAAGGGAGAGAGAAATCTACAAGAAGAAGACACAGACATTTAAAGAACCTTATCAATAGACTCATGCTCCCAATGTAGGACAAATAACCTCTAGAGTAACAATTAATACCTGTAATATTGACCTTTGGCATCAAGAAGAGATTATTTTTAATATCCTCTAAGAAGGCAAGGAAACATGCAATATATTTGAATATGATTTTACCACAATGATTAAAATAATTTTGGTGATTAAGGGGATAAATTACACATTTCCTTGATGGTTCTGAAAACAACATGTTACTGTACTTAGTTTGCAAGGTGCTCTTTATTCTTCTTTGGACCCAAACAACTTTAACGGGAACACAAAATTAAAACATAAATCAATAGAGAAGAATATGGCCTTTAAACACCAATTTTGCTTTACAGACAACTACTGGTCCAAAGTGAAAAGTAGTTCAGTAAGAAGTGCGTTAAAATTTTATGCCAATTAAACTTTAAGACATTTAGTCCCTTGAACCAGAGAAAGCATATCCTTAACCATACTGACATCTCAAATATCTAATATTAGCAAGATACCAGGACTTTTCACTGTTTATTAAATATGACCATCATCTAAGCTACAATCAGAGAAACAGTTATGTGCTCATAATGCCGTAAGACAACAGAGCTATTTGTCGGTACTGAACTGATAGGTTTTCTTCCTTTTCAAACAAATTACAGGTTATGACATAACTTGAAATCAAACTGTAAAACAGAAGTGTTCTCTTTCATCCACATTTGAAAACATCTTCTCCGGTCATGTCTAATCTAAGTCATCCATGATCAAAACACCAAAGCAAAAAAGAAACAATGATGGTAAAATAATATTACAATTAAAACCCATAAAGGAATCCCATAAAACAAAACTACAAAATAAAATCCATAACTAAATCCCTCTTTAGATAAAATATTGAAAAGTTTCTTTTAATGTTACAGCAAACTATCTTTTCTACCCTTTTAATTTTTTCCATAAAAAAGAAAACTAGGACTAGGAGTGCCTCAGCTCCTATGGGGATAATTCACTTGTCTAAAGATTAGAGTTCTGGTAATATATTGTACCAAAATCTAAATCAATAAATGCTTAATGGACACTTAAATTAACACTGTGACTACTTTAAGGTGCATTAATCAAATTCATTCTTCACCTGACACAGCAAATTTTTATACCAGGAAATCTTTCAGGGTATGTAATTTAAAGAAAATACAAAATACACAGGGGAAAGCATTTGTAATCCAAATACTCAGAATCAGGAACTCAACTGCCTATTTGTGAATCAGTTTTTTAAAGTTAAATAGAAACATTAACACTTTAAGCAAAGTTTTATCATCTTTAAAATGTAGTAATGGTGTAATATGAGCATAGAAATTTCTCTACCGTCTATATAACCAAAAAGACACTAGTAACCATTTAATAAATAGCTGATAATAGTGTAAAATAATGACAAATTTAGTCATTCTCAGCAGAATTACTTGACTGGGTAAAAATAAGTCAATGCTGTTTGTGGCAAACAGGGATTATATTTTGAGGTGGTTTTGATATGGTTATTATAAATAAACACAAAGCTTTATATTAAAAAGGTCTTATATATACATAAATTATTTGGTTTTAAACTGGTGATACCTACTATGTGATTTTGAAAATTTACCGTATTTCAAATGAATATATATTGTCTTCATGTATAAACCGTCTCCACTAAAGAGTTGATGTCACTTTAAGCATTTTATTTATATACTGCATTTAATGCATATTCAAAAACTTATATAATAAGAATTAACATTTGTACTAAGTATTATAATTTTATTAAGGGGAAGTCATTTGTGAGTTCTTCCTTTTTTTTTTTTTTTTAAACAGCTATACACATTTTTGTCCGATCCATTAAAACCAAATTATTTCCTTTAAATACTTACCTAGAAATGTCCATCTTCTAAATACAGCAGTGTCAAGGAATTGGAGAATTTCAGGGCCAGAAGAATCTTTAGACTATATCCCGTGTAGGAGATCCCAAACTTTAGTTTGCATCAGGAGTCCCTGCAGTTCTTGTTAAAGTGCAGATGGCTAGGTCCATGTGCACCCAGCTGGCTCAGCAGGCCTGGGGTGGGGCCTGGAAATAACCCGGTTAACCCCACCCCACCCAAAGATGCCTCTCATGTACGGGTCTACAGATCACTGGGAGAAGCAACACTGGGGGGTCCACCCACCCTGCACCCCAAATCGTGAATCCTCCTACTTCATCCACATCCTACTGAGGCCATTTCTCCCTCAAACTACTCCCTCCCCACCTCCTCCATGGAACTCTGCCTCCTGGGGAAGCTTGTTACACATCGGATGGAAGCTTCTAATAGAAACCTATACATTCAAAATATAAAGTCATTCAACATGGGATTACACAGGGACTTCCCTAGCAGTCCAGTGGTAAAGAATCTGCCTTCCAACGCAGGGGACGCAGGTTTGATCCCTGATCAGGGAACTAAGATCTCACATGCTGCGGGGCAACTAAGCCTGCTGGCTGCAACTACTGAGCCTACATGCTGCAGCTAGGACCCAACGCAGCCAAATAAATAAATATTTTAAAAACCAAAAAAAACATGGGCTTACGCAAATACACCAATGCAAAGACACATTGAAGAATTAAATGTATGAAAAACTGACCTGCTTCTTCTGGTATTTGTTTATCAGATTCAAAAACAAGGCATAACATCTGGAGTAGTTGGCCAAGGCTACACAGCAGTCATGATAAGTAGTAACTTTGCTGTAGAAATGTCAAATGGAAAAGATAAAAATAAACTTTGTTTTTCAATAAAGTTCAACTATACCTAGGGTCACTTTAAACGCAGACCTACAAAGCACTGTCCTATGCATGAAAAGCAGCCTGGAAATACTGTACATACCAGTCCAGAGAAGCCTCAAGGAGGTGTGCTGTCTGCTCTAGACTCTAGGGGCATAGAGTGGGAGGAGGGAAGATTTTTTTCAAGTTCTTTGAAAAAGAGAAACCTGAAGCCTCTAACACACGTACAAGGTATGAATTTACACTGCCCATGTGGTTCAGAAAACACAAGCTAAGAAATTTACACAAAATCTGGCTGGATATCAACCAGTTGATCTCCTGGGACTCCAGTAGAAGTAAATGTTAAAATGCTCAAATAGACTAGGCTGTTAGTGGTATATTAATATCAGGCAAGATAGACCTTAAGGCAAAAAGCCTTGAAAGTAGCTTCAAATTTTCAAAAGCAAGCAAGAAAACAATGAAACTCACAAGGTGGAGTTGACAAACCTACCTCAAATTGGGAGATGTTCATAAATCTCTCATTAAGTGATAGATTAATAGGTAAAACATCACTAATATTTTAAAAACTTGATCATGTGCCAGGTCATTAACAAGTCTCAGTAAATTTTCAGAGAACCAGTGTCTCAGATCACATTCTCTGGTCAAAGTACAATTAAATTAGAAATCAATGAAAAACACATTGTTTAAAAAACTTACTTTTGGAAATTTAAAAACACATAACTTATGGGTCAAATAAAGAAGAAACTAGGAAAACACTTATATCTGAATAATAACAAAAACACTACAAATTAAAATTTGTGAAATGCAGCTACAGCAGTAGTTAGAGGAAAATTTATAACCTTAAGAAAGCTGAAAAGATAGGAATTGAATTTCTAATCAAAAGAGAATATAATGTATCCAAAAAGAATAGAAGATAGGGATTATTAAGGATGAGAACAGAAGGAATAAAATACAAAAGAAACATACAACAGAGTGGTTCGATAATCTGTTGGTTCTACACAAAAACTAATGAATTGTCAAACCTTTGACAAGACTGATCAAGAGAAAAAGAGAAGCATCACAAATCATCAAAATAAGGAATAAAAATCAATATCAAAATGAAGAGGCAGTGTAACATAGCTTTTAAATGTATGAATTCTAGAGCCACACTACCTGGTTTAAATCATGGCTGGTTTAAATCATGGCTGTGTGGAAAACTACCAAACCTCTCTATGCCTCAGTCTCCTCATATGTACAATGACGATAATAATAATAGTACCCACCTTTTAAAGCTGTTATAAGGAATAAATGAATTAGTATTTGAAAAGTGCTTAGAACATTGCCTGGCACATAGTAGGCACTGTATAAGTATTTCTTTAATAAATAATATAAACAAAAGGGGAGTAATTAGAGATTCAATAGAGATTAAAAGGATAATAGAATATTTGGGATGACTTTATACAGTTTGAAAACTTAAATGGACAAATTCCTATAAAAATATAACTTTTAGAAACTGAATCAGGTAGAAATAGGAAATATGACTAGACATATAACTATTAAAGAAAGTGAATCGGTTGTCAATGATATTCACACATGCATGCATGCATATACACACATCAGGATAAAACAGCTTTCAAGCAAGTTCTACAAACTTTTCAAGAAACAGGTTAAGTTTAATTTTCAGAAATTCTTCTAGAAGAGAGAAAATGTTGGAATATATTCCAGCTCATTTTATGAGGCTGGTATAAACCTGACACTAAAACCAGACACGGATAATATGAGAAAGGAAACGTACAGGTCAATGTAACTCATAACCATAGATGAAAAATACTAAACAGAATATTAGTTAAGCAAATCTAGCAATATATAATGGCTTAACATGAGAAAATCTGTTAAGAAAATCCACATAATCAGAATATATTTGGGGCAAATATTCAAGGAAACTTAAAATCCATTAATGAGAGAAAATTGTTCCTTAACTGTCAAAGGGTATCTACAGAAACCTACAACAAACATTAATTTCAACTGGCAAAACCAAAAAAAATATTTCCTTTCAACTCAGGAGAAAGTCAGCTGGCTCAACACTCTCACAACTTTGTACTGGACATCCTAAGCCACGCACCTAAGAAAAAGGTGGGGACAGGGGCCAAGGGTTGTAATCATGGGGGAAAAAAACCAAAATTACACTTATTTGCATAGAAAATCAAAGAGCATCTAAAGACTAACTCTTAGACCCAATGTTAATCAAGATGCCCTGGATACAAGATTAATAAGCAAACATCAATACTATCCATATACACTAGCAACACTCATTAGAATTGGGTTTTTTTGAAGATTGCATTCATAATTGCAGCAAGCACTGTGAAGAAATGTATCTAACAAAAGATGTACAGAATCTTTTTGGAGAAAATAATAAAATTTTATTAAAATAAGACATCACAAATGTTTATGGATGGAAGACTCAATATCATAAAGATGCTAATCAATTATCTCCACATCCATCCCAGATACTCTACACAGTCAATGTAGTTTCATGAAAAAAGAATCCAAAGTTCCTGTCATGGACTAGCTGATTCTTCAATTCATGAGGAAGAGAAAATAAGAATTTGGATCTTAAAGGAGAAAAGAAGTGAGGGATTCATCTTATCCTACAGATGAATCCTACAGATTCATCTTATCCTATTAAATCCAGAATAGTAAAAACAGCATGGAACTGGTCTGAAGACGGACCAAACAGAATGTCCACAAACAGGCCTGCAAGTATATGGAACCTCGTGTTCTACTGACTAGGCATTCAAATGCAGTGAAGAAAGGATGGTGTATTCAATTACATGTGCTGGGAAAACTGTCCACGTGGGAAAAAAAATTAAATTGGATCTCTACATGCCACCATATATAAAAATAAACTCTTTATGATTTTATAGTGCTTCAAAATGGGACTAAGTACCCAGAATTAAGTACCCAGACAGGAAAGCACAGTGCTAAAAGATCAAGGCTGGACTCACATCCTCATATTGGGGTCAATTACCAATTCAGTCTTCAGGAAATTTTGTATTTCATTAAACAACTACAATATTATAGTTCAAGAAAGGCCCGGGTCTCTTGAGAAGGATCATTATGTAAAAACAATGGCAAAGAGCAGTGAGGGAAGAAATATAAATGCATAATTTAAAGACAGTTCTGAAATTTAGCCACAACTTGCTTTGAGGCAGCCTGGATTCAGGTGATCATTGCTTCTGGAGAAAAGTAAGTATAAACATGACTAGTGAATGTGTGAGCCAAAATTCAGCCAAACAACGGAAATAAAATGACCTTCAATTACAAATTAAGTCAGATCAGTCTTTCTAAGCAATGGCCTCCTTTTTCAGTTAAAATCAGTAAGCATTGTTTCCAAGCACACCAGAAGGTTTGCCACGTTTTGTGATATAGCTCTTTATCTCCAATAAGCTGAGATGAAGTTTTGTTTGTTTGTTTGTTTTGTAAAAATACTAGGACAACTCACAACGTTAGTTACAGTAACTTAAAATCAATGAGTTTAGAATCACAATAGAAATACATAAGAAATGAAGTCATTAGTTTAAATCATTTTTTAAAAACTCGGGCCACTAGATTTACCTTTTCTTTGAGGTGACATAAAAAACAAAAACAGGATTCCTTGCCAGTCACACACACAAATATTACAAATCACGCCCTAAATCTAAACATTAGCATTTTTGTAAGGCTACTTTGTTTTCCTAGTCTACCTACCTGAATATTCTGGCAACATTGGTGCAGACCTCCTTGTCACCTATGTACTGTCCCATCACCGTGCAGAGCTGGGGAAGGGCACTGATGCTTAGCAACTTACTTCTTGCTAGTGGTGAGTCAACCAAGTTTCTCAGCGTAGCAGTCATCTATGAAAAAAAGCACATTAGTGTCATTTTTTTTAATTAGAAAATACAGCAACACTAATCGGCACAGCATAATTCATACCATAAGTTTTGTTACATCAGTAGCTAAACCGAGGCCCTGTTATGCATCTCCCATCAGAGAACATGGGCCTATGTGCACAAGTAGCACAAAATGAAAACCAAGAAATGAAAACAAAGAAAGCCTACTTTAGTTCAAAAGTAATGAATGAAATATTCGTGTTAAGAAGCAATTAGTATACCAAAACCCCAGGGTTAAGCAAATCGTCATCTGGTTTAGTAGAAGTCATAAGATCATCAGCTGACCCTGTGACATGCCACATGAGTTCCACAGAACAGAAATTCCTTGTTCCATATTCTTACACATACCATCAAATAACAATGCTGTAGCCAAAGAATATTTAAGACTGTTAGTCTCATTCTCTTCCAAGTGGCAAGAATTGATGTCTTGAAAATTTGTCTTATTTTGTAAAAAAATGTTCAGAAAAGCTACGTACTTTAACCCTTGTCTGAAAGTGGAGAACTATTTAATAAATCCATAAAGTGAAAGTTGCTGTTATCTAATAATTTTAAATATGCAGGGTGATCTTTCCTCGTGAGATAGTACAGGCGCGGCTACTGGTTAAGAGAGTCAGCTTGGGAGGTGGACGGCCTGGTCAAATCCCAGACCTACCACTCACCAGTTTAGGTTAGTTAACCTCCCAGAGCACATTTTTCTCAACAGTAAAGCGGGGATGGTGATGCCCTGGAGTTATTAGGATTCAATGAGGTGAGATGCATGAGTGGCATTGCCACTGCTGATTAACTAACAGGAGCTCAAAAATCATGGGTCCCATCCCCGCCTTTGTTGTGGGTCTTCACACCCAAAATGCAGAAGAAGGGAGATTGCTGGCCGTAGAGTTAAAGGATGGAGATTCAAGTCTGAAACCTCTTCCTAAATAAGTGACTGAGGCACTCACTCGTTCCTCAGCTTCCCCATTTCCTCATCTGTGAAAAGGGGGTTACAACCCCTGCTCACCAGACAGGGTTGTGTGTATCAGGTGGAAAAAATGTAACACCGTTTTTGTACACTGTAGAGCATTATGTAAATATAAAGCCATAATTAATAAACTTTGAAAACAATTATTAAGATGTCAGGTATCTTTGATTAGTTTTCCTTTGTAACAACTGCAACAAAAAGATTTTGTTAAAATATAACCCACTACCCTCTAAAGCAGAGAAAATGAAATTAACGCTTCAAATAAATGTGTGCAAGTCTTTTGTAGTCAATTCAATTATGTAGCAATTTAGTAAATTCTTCCCTGAAAGATTCAGTATCCAAAACCCTGGAGGGGAAACAAACTATTCTAGCATTCCACTTTACCAGGGATCTACAACGCAGTCTCTTAAGCTAAGGAAGGTTAACAAACCATTCTAGGCATTTCAAGCCATCACTGCCATAAAATGGAAAATTCTCATCATCAGACCCTGGCTCTACCTGTTCTCCTTCTTCAGAGACAGCCCAGGCACTGGAGCATTGCTGGTTTATGTCAATCCAAAGGGAGACTCAGAGGCTTCCCCACTCTGACACCAAAGAGCACAGATGCCCAAGTGAATCCTGGCCTGAACCAGACAGACAGAGAACGTGGCAGATCATGGAACACTCATTCCACCCACGGTGCACACAAACGCCTCCCCTTCCCTGGCCCCCAAAGCTTCACAGATTGGGCACCTCAATCTGTTGTCATCTTCTGGCTCCCCAACTCAACCTCTGGCAGGGGGCGCTGTCAGCAGGAGGGACCAGACTTTTCTTAGGAGCTTTTGTTTTCTTGTTTCAACCTCAGTTTTGGTTGGTTTCTTTCTCCCTTTCAACCCCTTTTCTCACCTCATTAGAAAAAGTTAAGACAGCTCATGGTTCTTTTGCCCCGAATACATAACTTTTATAAATGGCCCAAATCAAGAGTGGAAGCACACATTTATAGGTGACACATCACCTGATTTTAAATCCCTATCTATTTACTGCCTGTATCAATCACACTGTATGTAGTACAGGGAGTTGAGAGAGTTGAATGTTTCCAAATTTGTCAGTTGTGATGCTAGTAGAGTAATATACATGAAACATATACCATGCACTTGAAAAATACATAGTGATGCCTCAATATATGACACTACCATCGACACAGTGTCTCCAGTCCCAAAACTTCAGACACATTCCAGAATCTTGCCTTTCTCCTTTCTGTCACCCTAAGCCCTACTGGCTTTTTGTCTATTGCTCCTAGAATATGACTCCATTTCCTCACCTTGGTGTACAAGGTCTGGTATGGTCTGACTCTTGCCAACCCCTCAAACTTCATCTCATACCACCCCCCCCCACAAACTACTTTACGTTAGGTTATTTAATATTATGTTTTATTGTCTATTTCTCTATACTAGAAGCTTCAGTGAGGGTATACACTTTGTCTTTTCACCATTGTGGCCCCCAGGCCCAAATCTAGTGCCTGGCACACAGTGGATCCTCAATAAACATTTGTTGATGGAACGGACGAATGGATTAACACCTACAAGGGAAACACTGGTTTAAATAGAAAGGTTGGGATTCAGAAAACCATGGATGAATCAGACAATGTCTCAGTTAGATGGATTTTAAGATGATTTAAAAGGAGCGGAGGAATAAAAAAATCATCGATGAAAGAAAAATGGACTTCCTGGAGGGGGACTAGTGCATTCCCTATTCATCTCATTCATGACAGCAGCCCCTTCCTAGGCTCCTAACTCCTTTCCCTCCTTCCCTTTCAACAGCTGACTGATCACCTGTTCTACCTCTTCTTCCTATCTTCAAGGTTGCTGGTTCTGTTTAAGCCCACTTCATCTCTCTCCCAAACTCTACACTCCCTGCATGGGCTCCTTCCACTCTCTCCACTGTTGGGCTCATCTCCCCACAGCATCTCCCTGCTGCCAAAGGGAGCATCTTGAAACCCAACCTTCCCTGTTCAAAGACGTCCTCTGACTTCTGGTGGCCTACTGGGCAAAATCCATATCCTAAAGGCTATTCACTCTCTAAAGCACGGTTCAGCCCCCGCAAGCTCATCTCCTTCACCTCCTCCCCATCTTTCAGACTCTGCACCATACACAACCTCCTCATCCTTTCAGAATTCCAAGCCTTTGAACGGATCACTGCCTCTGCCCAGAATGTCCCCCCTCCATCACACTCTGCTGCCCCTTCTCCCACCTGCTCACCTCCTGCTCGGGCTTATGGACCCAGCTCAGGCTCACTTCTCCTCTGTGAGGACTTTTCAGCGGTTGATTGCTTCTCTTCCAGGTGAACAGACCTTCCTGTTCCATACCCATCACAGACTCCTAACCACTAGTTTCAGGTACCTTCTCTCCCACTGTGAGCTCCTCCACAGTCCATACAGTTTCTTATTCCTTTTCCTACCCAGAGGACAAATAAATATGCCCATAAAAAGCTTACTGGATGATACACATCAGGAGATGGGAAGGAAGAGGGGATGAGGAGGGGAAAGAAGGAAAGGAGGAGGAGGAAGGAAATGAAGGGACAAGGGAGACGGGAGACAGAAAATGAGGCTTTTCCCCTTTAAGAAGCCTCTGACAAGAAAGTGCCGGCATTAGCAGAGGCCTGGTGGTAAACCAGAGCTTAAATCCCCAGGGAGGAGGGTCAGGAGGAGGTCGCCAGGCAGATGCAGCCGTGAAGGCCCCCCATTTGAAAGGCTGGCTGTGAGCCAATGATCTCACTGCGGGAGGGGCTGGCGCTGAACACTGAGCACAGACAAGTGGCTTTTTCTGGGAAAAATATAAAGAGGTCAGTGGGAGGAGAGTCTAGCTAAATACTGTGGTAACAGTAAAGGCAAATTCCAAGTCAACCCACTTAACTCTCAGCCTTGCTCCAACTTTTTAACAGAGATATATTTGCAGAAATTGTTAATGAGCTGTGTGCTCTGCCGTTGAGTCTTTTGTTTTCCACCCTGCAGGAAAGCCCACCCACTGGGCCTGTCCCACCCCCCCCCCCCAAAGCAGGAGTTCACTGAAGTCCGAGCTTCATGCTGGGAGAAATGTATCTGTTCCTTTCTTAACTTTCTATTCTAGTTTATATTGTTCCTAATTCCACTGAGTTGTGCACTCTTCTATTTTACTGCATATAATCTTTTAAGCCATCTCAAATACTTTATGACAAAAAAGGAAAAAGAAGTAGAAGTTAGATGCATACATAGATGCTTGTTTAGCTTCTAAAGGACTTTACTGGAACAATTCCCAACCTCTTAACTGTCATCTCACCAAGAAATAGCAAACTGAAAAACAGGAGTTTCCATTCTTCTTTTTCCCATCACTTAATGTGCAACCCCTTGGGGCAGATCTACTGAGTCAGAAGGCAACCAGTGGGAAGAAGAAAAAGGAGAAGAATATGAAAACTGGTAATCCACAAAAAAGATTGATAAAAATGTAAGTGTCCTTGCTTATTAGCAGCTGTTAGATGATGTCTGGGACAAAAGGGGACCTAAATGTTTGGTATATATCAGGGAAGAAACATGCCGGTGTGATTCTGGTTGCCAATCTACTGCTGGAAAATGACTGAGCCACACACACACACTCCACAGCTTTGTGGTGCTCACTTCTCCTGAGGCAGCTTTTTCTCTCTGGGTTTCCCCAAACTCCTTGATCGCAAGATTGGGCCCCAACCTCAATCAGCATCTCCAGGTAAAACACCTGGTGAGTTTGGCAAAGCTGTCCTATCTCACACTGAATTAGCTGGGCCTCAAGGTCTTCACCATGCAGTCAACATTGGGAGACCCATTTTAAAGGGAAAAATTCTATCAAGAATTGATTATTTTATAAGGGCTCAAAAAGCATTTTAGTAAAGCAAAATTAGAATTCAAAAGATTTAGCATTAAAAAAAATCAATGTGGGTACTTCATTATCGATTTTAAATTATGTTTCCAATTATTAATTATTTGAAAAACCTAAGCAAACACATGAAATATTTGCCTCAAAATATGAGGCCCTCCTGATTTAGATCAATGAACTTAAGAATGACAGTGCAGGCCCAGCAGCTGTGGCCTCATCCCCAGCATTCTCTACTGCAGGGGGGGTGGGCGCACAGTGGGGAGGGCTGGTTGGTCCACCTGGGCCTCCATATACTTCTGATTTCTCAAGTGGATGACTTCTCTACTCCCTTTGCACTCTCCCTCCATCAGAGTCCTCAGTCCCCAGGGAACTCACCAGATTCTTCTGCCCTAGGAGGCATTCAGCCATCAGAGCTGGCCCAGATCAGAGGGGCTTGCAGCTCACAGCCCAGCACAGAATTCCTGTTTAGGTGCATCAGAAATTGAACAGGCTCTTTGGCTAGCCTGGGAACTTCACCGTCAATCATGGTATTATTCCTTGGAGAAATATTTTTCCAATTTCAAAAAACCGACTTTCAAAGAAAACTTTGGAACATAATGCAATTGAAAACTGCACTAACAGTCTGAAAGTTATTATGCTTCCTCTACCAAAATTAGCATCATGAGTCATTTTATTTTTATACATTGAATGCTATTATGAAAAAAATATGAGCAGCTACTTTATTTTTTATAAAGCTATCTTGTGAGCTTGATCTCATTTGCTCCCTGAATGTTGTAGACAGGAAAGGTATTCTGAGCTCCAATTTTCAGATGAGGAAACTGAAGCTCAGAAAGTCTACCAACTCCAGGCAGGTGGGCATCTGGGGCTCTAAAGACTCCCCATATGTTGTCTCCCCTGCTCCATTTGACTGTCTCCTGAAAGCATTCATTTTATTGCTCCATCATCTGGAATATCCATAACCAAAATCCCTAGAGCTTTATTTCAACTTAACTGCCAACTGCAGCATGGTTCACTTCCCGCTGATGATGTGAAAGAATAAACACAGCCGCCAGAGACCACAAACAGTGTCAAATGATTTAAGACCAAAGCCACACCATTTTCCAACCTCAGCAAAACCATCTCCCTCTATTAATGAAAGCATATTCATTTGCTGGATTTGTGCCCAATTGAGACCACATATATGCCCAAACCAGAGCCCATGTGGTAACCCAAGAAGTTTCATATTGTCTCATGTATGATTAGTACAGTTCTGCCTGAGGAAAAGGAAACCAATTGTAAGATGCCACTATATACATGAAACCACTAGTTCCAAAATTTCCTAAGCATTTTCTTGGAGTTAAGATACATGCATGTGAAAGTAATATTAATTCGCAACCCTCAGTAATGCCTGGTGCCTGGCTGTGAAGCCTATTTGGCACATTCCTACCACGAGGGCCCTACTTGTGCAGGAAATGGTTCTGCCCTCCTCAAGCTCCAGTGCCCTACTTTGAGACTCTTATTTAACATTTGCCTATGTTCATTATTGTTTCTCCATTTACTGCCACTATGTCAGTTACCTTGGTAAAATGAGTAGGTAGCTGATTCTTCCAGCTGTGGCCATGATATGTATCAATACAGCTGAAATTTGAATGTCATCTAAACTATACAGAATGCCAGAGCAGTAAAATAAGGAAAATGAGTCTGAACAAGATAATGCTTTAAGAACTACAGAGTAACAACACTGATTTTTCAGAATTACATGTTAAAGTTAGTGACATTTCTTTGTTGCCACAACTGATATGTCTACAGGGAAGAGATGAGACTGAGCAGATACGACAGCAGTTGAAAAGCAAATGGCTCTCCCCAGAAGCAGGTGGCATAGGAATACTTACTTCCCACACCTGATGTTCCTCCCTTGTGAGGTGACATTTCTTAGCATAATCTCCTGGTCACTCTCCACCCCTCACTTCCTGCTTGGTGAGCACAGGTGTTCTCCTCTGCTCCTCCCGGGGCAGGCGTGGCCTGTGACTGGGTGGGTAAATCTGATTCAGGGGTTCAGGATTAGAAAGCACACCCACCTCAGCTATAAACTACATCCTTCAACTTTCTTCCCCATCTGCCTTAGTCTCTCTCTTATTTCGAATTCCAAGCCCAAGGCGTTACGTGTTCGGCATCTCTGACTCCCCCCAAATCTTCAGGTATGCCATCCGTGGAGAGTCAAAGTTGAACACGAGTTGCCTATATGTAGCCCTTTCCCAGGGAAGGGAAGAGGAGGCTGTGACTGCCCACTCTCTCATGCCAGTTGGATGACTGAGTGGTCAGTTACACTACTGGGTATTCCTTTATAGGAAGGAACCATCATAAGTAGAAATAGCTCCCCTTCCCACTAACAAATACATCATTAAAAAATTAGCAAGCCTAATAACCAAACTAAAGACTGTGATCAAAAAAGAGATTCACCTAATCTCAAAAATAATATGCAAATAAGTAAAATAGTTAATTGTATCGTACCCATATCAGTTTCCCCCTTTTAACAATGTCCTACAGTTACGTAAGGTGTCATCATTGGGAGAAGCAGGGTGATTGGATAAATAGGACCCCTCTACTATTTTTGCAACATCTTGTGAGCCTATACTGAGTTCAAAACAAAAGATAAAAAGGAAAGCCACACACACACAAAATACACAAAGATGAAATCCATCTTCAACTCTGTCGACTGTGATTAATTTTTTCTTATCAGAAATAATTGCTCTTTGAAGCTTCAAGTTTTGGTGATGCTGATCTCACTTTGTTTAATACATTTCTGCTGAGTGCCATCTACGTGCCACGTCCTGTTCTAGGTGCTTCAATAGATCATCTTGTTTAACTCCCCTGACTCCCCTCTACCCCGGGCACGGCCAGTCGCTGGGAGATGAGGAGGGCGAGGCTCACAGAATGTCAGAGCTGAACCGCCTTTTCAGGCCTGTGCTCCCGTCACTAGTCCATGAGGCAGCACTGAGCCCTGTCCCCGCCGGGCACAAAGCCAGAGGGACCATCAGGGCTCCGGGAGACGACGGTACCGCGTGCTGGGGACGTGGAATACACGATACAGGAGCGAACTCGCATCAGCCAAAGCGGGGAGTTTACTCTAGGGCTTAGAAATTTAAAAACAAAAACCCAACTATATCAAAACATCTCTTAATTTTAAAGTGTAGAGATAAAGAAATCATTTAAGATTTAAAGAGAGTGTGGACAGACCCCCTGCAACAGGACGCGGGCCCACATGCCCACTCAAATCGCCCCACACAGTAAGAGAATTCCTCTTCCCCCGTGTGCTCGCCGTAGCACTTGCCAAAGCTGACCAACCCTTGCTCTTAAAACCTCTACCCTCTTCCACACTGTCCTTTCTGAATTTTCCGGTCACTTCTCTTGTCTCTCCCTATTCCACAAATCTGGCCATTTTATGGAACCTGTCCTCAGCCCTCCTCTAGCCCTCCTCTCTCTCTCTACTCTCCCTTTGAGTAGTATCATTGTCTTTCTCGACTTCAACGGTCAACTCCATGTAGATGACGCCAAGTCTGCTTTTCTGGCTTTACTTTCTCTGCTAAGCATGGGTTCTTCTCTCCAGTTTCCTGCCGGACGGTCCCACTTGGCTGTTCTGCTGGCACCTTAAAAGTTTTACACGAGGGCTAATTACATCATTTCCCTCCCTCCTCTCGCCAAATCAGTTCCCTTACATAACCCTCTAATTTCTGACAATAACATTATCATTTTCTGAGCTACCCAGGGTCAAATCTCTGTTTAATTCACTCTCCTTTCCCCCACCCTCTAGAGCCAAAGTGGAAGAGAGGGATTGCCAAGGGGTAAGGGGAATGACCTTCCTGAGAAACATCTGCTTAGAAAAAGGGAGAATTGGACAGTGGAGCTGCACTGAGCAAGAAGGGTGAAAGATTAGGACTTGAAGGACCCTCTGGGTGGCAGGTTTAGAGGTCAGAGATGAGAAATCAGGTGTAAGACGATGGAAAGAAACCATGTTATCTGGGGGAGTGCCAGACAGTTCTAACTTCAAAAACGTTAAATCTAAAGCAGGGAAAGAATATATTTCTCTAAGAACTGAACTCAAAATCAAGTGGGTCAGGCTGTAAAGAAGAAAAGGCTAGAAATACAAAGGAATCCATAAAAATAGGAATATTAGTTTAAATCAACCCGGGTTTAATTGTTACGTTATATACCTACAAATTCCCAACTGTAAATGTGAGTACCTTGAGATTTTCTTCAATTACAGTAAAGCAGCTTTGTACATAGTGTCCTCAAGACACAAGAGGACAAATGAGACACCAGGGGAATTGGGGCTTGTTTGTGACTGTGACGCATACAAAAGACTCTTCTCCAGTCCCCAGAAAGGGGGCAGGATGGAAACCACAACGGACTTTCTGATGGAGGTGACTCCAGGAATTTTCCTCAGTTCCTGTATTATTCCTTCCCAATTGTTGGGCCTTACAAGTCAGAAATGAACCCCAACACCTCCTGATAATCCACCGAGATTAATATTGACAAACGCCTATTTCGTCTGCGTCACCTCCTTAGGTGATGCAACTTAATGCTGGAATGTAGGGGGCCTAGCCTTTTAGCTGGTCTGTACTTCTCTTTTTCCAGGTTTCAAGGAGCTCTCCCGAAAGCCTAACATTCTGGAATTTAGTGATCATGTACAGATTAACCTTCTTTACGCTAATGATTTTGCAGACCAACTCCTCCCTCCAGTTTTGCCAGACTGGGAATATTAATACTTCCACTTAGTGGAAAGTGGTGCTGGTCCCTCTGAGCATCAACAATCATCCTCTCAACCTTCTCAAAATGCTATTAAGCATCTGACAGGTAGAACTGAACTCGTGGAAGTACCAGAGTTTTGTCAAAGAATAGTGCATCAGAATACTAGTATCTGGACATGGGGATCATCAAAAAGTAGGCCCCTACTGGCAGCTCTCTTGACCTCCACTGCCTTACTAACCACCCAAAGCACGCCTGGCACAGAGCAGCCACTGCACAAACACTTGTGAAATCAACGTCTCTTGATGTCAGCGGTGCAGTGATAAACATACATGTATGTGTACACAAATACGTATGTGTAAGAAACTATGCAAAGGAAACTTTCAAAAATCTCAACACTTCAGTATTTTTTCCTCTAAGCATCACTGGCCCCTAAGCTGTGGAGGAGCTTTTATTTTCTTTCGTGCCCATTCCTTGATCTCGATCCTTTAGCTCCATTATAATCAGTCTAAAATCTAATAACTGCAGCAACACCTCTTAATTGGGGCTGCTGTGTGTGAGATCTTAACCCTCCAATCCGTCCGTACCACTGACACACTCTCCTCCTGCCACATTTCAGCTTTTCAGCCTTTATCAGTTTAATATCTTGCGCATACCCACCTGTCTGCCACTCTGATCTCATCTCCTCCTCCCCTTGCACTGACTTCCAGCTGCTCTGTTACTCCAGGTCTGCACTCTGCAGCCTGGTATTCGAGGCCCATGAAGGTAACTGCTGAATCTCACCTCCCATGCCTCTCCCACGGAACTCTCTGCTCTGGACAGACCTACCTTTTCAGCAGCCCCCAAACACACCGTTATCCCTTTTCCTCGGTGACAGTTTCCCAAATCCTACACAATCTGCAGGACCCAGCTTCAGACACCTTCTACTCATTCAGTGGCCTCCAACAGGGCTGCTTCAGGGAGACAGGACGACTCTAGCACGGGGTCGGATGGTAGAATGCACAAAGCTTTACAGCAGTTAAAGTCATAAAGGAGAGGAAGTCCTGCCTTTACCTTTTTGCCTTGCCGTGTTCTCTCTGGCTTACAGACATTATTCTGTTAGTACAGCCGCAAGTCATTTATTTATTTTTTTCAATTGAACAAAGTTGCTTTTAAAAAATGCCTTGAGCTAGAGTTACCAGTTCTGAAGGCTGCTGTAATTGAACAATTCTGCCCATGGCCAGATCTGTTTGGGTGAATGCGCACATGAGAGAGCTGGTAAAAATGCCAGTCAGTGAGACACATTCGCAAGAGTAGAGATTTTCATCTGTTCTTATAGTGAAGTCAAGTTGCTTACATTTTTATCATTCGGATGATACAAAACAGTTTTTCTTTGTTTTAATTAAACACAAGGGAATGTCCAGGGGATTCTGCAAATGAAACAGCCTGAAACAATATCTTTCTTCCCCCAAATTTGTAAACATACACACACATAGTGACAGTGTACGGTTGACACAAATGGCTCTTGGTGACCACAGCAGGAGCACATTCTCAGGTGGAGGCAATAATGGGCCTCTTTCTCCTGCTGGATGGGGATGTGGGCTGCTGACTGCGCTCCTGAGAGAGGCCTCGGGCTGTGTAAGCCCTGCCCCCGCCAGATCCCAGGCAGGTTCAGAGGAAGGCTTTGGAGATGATGACAGTGCCGGGTGAGTGGTGGTGGGCAGCGAGGAGGGAGTTACTACAGTGCCCTTTCCCCCACACCCTAGAGGGATGCAAGGACGTGGGGACAAGAAAGGGGCATCTGACCCACTGAGTCAGTTTGCGTTTGAGGAGGCCGAAGCAAGGGAAGAGGGAAAGGAGAGGAGCACAGGGAGAAGTGCACTGTACTTACTGACATGCCAGAGGTTCTAGCTCTGGATTTGATGTATTTTTGGTCACAATAATACTCAATTCTCCTTTATACCAACTGATTTAATTATATATTTTTATTCTATACAAATACATTTATATATTTGTTTTTATTTTTAAATTTATAAATTATGTATAAATATATAAATGCATATACATATATCCAGTCAGCACTCCTATCTGTAGGTTCCACATCTGCAGATTCAACTAACCACGGACGGTGTACTGTATTCATGGATACACAGGACCGAGTATGGGACCTGAGCATCTGTGGACTTTAGTATCTGGGGCAGGTCCCCCATGGATGCTGAGGGACAGCTATATATATATATATGAAAGAGCTTTTTAAAACGAGACAAGAATTCCAAAAGCTTTTTTGTAAAAATTAAAAGCAGAGTATCTCAGTGGAAGAATGGTTGAAAATTTGAGGTACATCTTCATCATAGAATATTATGCTGCCAATAAAAAGAATAAGTCTATAGAGTTTTTTACTATGTATTGTTAAATGAGAAAAGAGAAGTGCACAGAATATTCCATTTTTGAAAACCTATGAGTGGGGTTTCCCTGGTGGCACAGTGGTTAAGAATCTGCCTGCCAATGCAGGTGATATGGGTTTGAGCCCTGGTCCGGGAAGATCCCACATGCTGCGGAGCAACTAAGCCCATGCACCACAACTACTGAGCCTGCGCTCTACAGCCTGTGAGCCACAACTACTGAGCCCACGTGCCACAACTACTGAAGCCCACGTATTTAGACCATGTGATCTGCAACAAGAGAAACCACCTCAATGAGAAGCCCGCACCACAACAAAGAGTAGCCCCTGCTCACTGCAACTAGAGAAGGCCCACACACAGCAATGAAGACCCAACACAGCCAAAAATAAATAAATAAAAATAAATTTATTAAAAACAAAAAAAAAGAAAACCTATGAGTATATTAAAAGGTGCTGAGCACATCTGTGTGAACAATATTGGCTAACAGGGAGAACCAGGAGGAGAAACAAGGAAGAAGAGAGGGTGATGGAAAACAAGCAAAAACAACTATTAGAAAGAGGAAGTTCATGATAAAAAGCAAGAATTATATAAAATTATACATATGTAAGTATATATAATATATATGCAAATAAAATGCATGGAAGAATGGTTACTAAAATGTTGAAGGTGGATTATCTAAGGGTGAAAATAATTCAGGTGATTTTTACACTCTTCCTCATACTTTTTTTTTGCATTTTAACAAGAAACATAATAATTATATAACCCAAATAACTATTTTCACTGAGGGAAAAATTTGAATAACTCCATAACACTGTCAGCATGAAAATAATGTTTCTTAAGTCTCCCTAGCCAAAAGATGGCACATCCAGTAGAATTTTGAATCACTCATAACTAAAGGAGGTTTTCACAGTCTTTTTCGAAATGGAGACAGACCACGAAGTCCAAAATTAATAATTATCATATCCACTTTAAGCATCTTTAAGACAGGGCCTAAATCTAATTTTTAACACACTTTCTGCAAGCCTTCGAGCACACAGTCCTTGATCAAGCCCCATTAATTGACAAGCACATTTCAAATCTCATCAATTATTACACCAAAGATGCTATTATCTGATATACAAATGCTATTAAAGAGTAAAATCTCTTCTAAAAAAGAATACGAGACCTGAAGCAGCTCCAATGAAAATAATTCAACTATGAAATTTAATCTGCCACAAAAGAAGTAATGAAACTCTAACACATAACACATTTTTTCTTCCTGCCCTGGTCATACTAAATGTATCTGGCTTTGCTACCGCCGTCTACACACGCCCTCAACAACTGTCCACTCAGTGTCATTAAATTCTGTTTTCTTTATTGTAGATACAATATTTATGATATAAGCTACCAATCATCATGAACAATCTCCAGGCTAGACCTGTCTTAAACTCTGAAAGTTAACACTCTGCCTATTAAAATTCTGATTATAACATGCAATTGTTTTGAAGAGGTGCTAATTTTTCATTCTTCCAGGCCTGCTTTCTCCGCAGGGTAGTGGAAATAGATGTCTACATGCTGGAGACCTGCTCCATGAAAAGCCATGGAATAGCCTTTCCAGAGGAAATGGGCACACACAGGGCAGAGGTGTGGCTAGGGCTGCCACCCTGATCCCCGAGGCCGGGCACCCCCACCTGGCTACAGAGAACAGCTCACCTGTTTCCTGTTACACCCACTGGCAGGTAAGTGGTATTAGACAACATGAAGCAACATGAAGACTAACTTTACACGTCTAACTCTTTCACGTAAAATACTTACTTGGACTAACAAGTGGCCTGAATTAGGCAAACATGTCCCAGATTTCTTGGTGTTTTCGTTTATTTGCATCATCAAATTCATCAATGTTTCAACAGCACCTTTGCCAATCATTTCATGAAGAAATCCTGGATTTCCAGAAATGAATTTGATCACCCCCATGCAGTACAAAAAAGCTTCGGTGTTAGCTTGCAGCTCTTCACTTCTCAGGACCTCCAATAATGATTCTGTCAAAAAGATGAATTGTTACAAATGGATGAGTAGAACAGCTGGAAAGAGAGATGTTAGCCAGAACCTACATTCAAATGCTTGTGAAGAGTTACTCATATGGCATAAAGAGGAAAACTTACTTTTAGCTAAGACAAATCTCTGTAACAGTAATGACGCAAAAAGATGGGATTATTATATGTAAATAAGAAAGTGTTCTTTTAACTGAGTGCCATTCCTTGCCTCTTATTAATATTTGCCAAACTTTATTTTTGGTTACAAACAGTTTGAGTTATTATAGAATAACTAATAATCAAAGCAATTTAAGAGTTACATTTCAACAAACCTTTAAGAATATACTGGTTGCTGTTTGAATGGAAAGTTAATCAAGATAGGAACTTTTAAAGGTATCTTAACAGTAGAAAGGGGTGCTTCGAATATAACATCCACCTTTTCCCAAGACAACTTAAAGAACATCCATCAAAATAACATACAAGTACTAGGTTTTAGGATTAATTCAGGCAGCTCTGATAAAGTTAAACATGCCTATCTCACATTAATTTTTGTTAATGTCAATGTGATCATCTGTCAGAACCTTTCTTTGTTTTTAGTCTGTTACTCTCAATGAGCTGATTCAGTGTTAGAAACTTCTTTCAGTACTGGCTTTGTCCCTGTCTGCTGGGATTAAAAAAAAAAGAAGACGACCATTTATCCTATGTTGCAAAAAGAGGACTTAGTCTTTTCCATGTTGCTGCCTTCCCTTAGATCAACAATACTAATTCATTAAAGATTTCTGTTTAGGTAACTATTTAAGCATCTTAATTATTTAAAGGTATATAAAGAATTACACATTATTACCTAGATAATTAGAATGTATTACAATTTCTCTACCTACATGTTTGAAACACATTTGACACACTGTGATGTCAATTTTATAAAGATCAAACATTTCACTTATGTCAAACACTATTAAATGTATTTTTTCTAGTAGTAAAACCAAGACCAGGAAATGAATTTTTAAATAGGAACCACTTTATAAATTATATATTATTACTATAGGCATATTAAAAAAAAAAGCAGGCTATCCTCCTAGGTTCCAAAGGATACATTAAATGAAACATGGAAAACATAGAGGAGAGAGAAAAAACAGACATCACCTAACTTCTGCATATTGTGAGAAAATAAAATATTCCAGCTATCATTAACTATAACTTTGCTCTCCAAACTTTTCATTCATACTCAAGTACAACATTTGCTCAATGGTAGTGCTGAATAATACTCACCCAGAATGCCGTCATTTTGAATCAGAGAATCATTCTTCTCACTCCTGCTAATTTTAAATATAAGCTTGCAGACATTAAGAAGATTCTTTCCACTCACTTTAAGCTGCAGAGAAAGAAATCACATTTCCACTGCAGGGAAATAAAGATATGCCATAATTTTTAAACATAAACATCTAATTTTAAAAGTGCAGCAGGAGAATTTTTAAAACATAAATAAAAGTTCTAAGGAAATCAACTTTCAAAAGTTTTGGCCACATATTTGCCAACTATGGTATCTAATTAACTCACTTATAGTAAATATAATATAAGTGATATTTAGAGTAAGCACATTTTAATGATAAGCCTTTATTTCTCACTTCATAAAGTCTCATGCTTATATGTGAAATTATTACTTTTTAAAGAATATATGAGGAAAAAGGGGGGGGCTGATGTTGATAAATTTAATTAAATGGAGTAATTGCCTTCCACAAAAGTAAAGGAAGATGGATACTAAAATTTCAGATTAAACTAACCTAGAAAAGAATACATCATGGAGGTGAAGGAAAAAAAGACAGGGAAAAAGTACAATTATATTTATCATTTGTATAAAATAAAATGAAAAAGTAATATTCTTTGATAATACATATGTATTTATTACAATATTTAAGTCTATTTCTGGAATGCTTTGAGAAAATCACAAGTACCGTTCAAAGGTTAAAATTACCTTCTAAATCACAGAAAAATATTCAAGTAAATTAAGCAACAAGGAAGTATACTCTTAAAAAAAAACACAGTATAGGAGGACTGAAATGGTCTAAATTAGCTGCATATTTATGTAAAGTAGTACAAATAAAAAATCCTAAATGCCCAACATTTAGGAATAGTTTAATAAATTGTGGAACATCAATACTATTCATATTAAGCAGTCACAAAAGTATAACAGAGAACACCATGCATAAAAAGACATAACCTACTGTAAGATGGAAATACTATGTGCCCTCATTGCAAGAGTGTAGAATATATTTGTAGGAATGAGGTCATCCGAACAAATAAATATATCAGAGTGAAAAGGATGGCATATAGGTCATTATTTTATCATTAAAAAGTATCCTTTAAAAAAAAGGGTCTTCCCTGGTGGCACAGTGGTTAAGAATAAGCCTGCCAATGCAGGGGACACGGATTTGAGCACTAGTCTGGGATGATCCCATGTGCCGCGGAGCAACTAAGCCCGTGCATCATAACTACTGAGCCTGCATTCTAGAGCCACAACTACTGAGCCCACGTGCCTAGAGCCCGTGCTCCACAACAAGAGAATCCACCGCAATGAGAAGCCTGCACACCGCAACAAAGGGTAGCCCCTGCTCGCCGCAGGTAGAGAAACCCCGCATGCAGCAATGAAGACGCAACACAGCCAAAAATAAATAATTAATCTAAAAAAAAGAAAAAATTCCTTTAGAAAAAAAGTATCCTTAAAATTATTCAATATTGTTTACTTATTTTTTAAATTTTATTTATTTATTTATTTATGGCTGTGTTGGGTCTTCGTTGCCCCGCGCTGGCTTCCTCTAGTTGCAGTGAACAGGGGCTACTCTTTGTTGCAGTGCGCGGGCTTCTCACTGCGGTGTCTTCTCTTGTAGCAGAGCATGGGCTCTAGGCATGCGGGCTTCAGTAGTTGTGGCACGCAGGCTTCAGTAGTTGTGGCTCATGGGCTCTAGAGCACAGGCTCAGTAGTTGTGATGCACGGGCTTAGTTGCTCCGCGGCATGTGGGATCTTCCCAGACCAGGGCTCAAACCCGTGTCCCCTGCATTGGCAGGTGGATTTCCAACCACTGTGCCACCAGGGAAGCCCTCAATATTGTTTATTAATGAGTTTTCAGCTAGTAAAAAAAAAAAAGATAATGGAATTTGTCAGACATATTTTTAAAAGATTCATTCTATGTTTGATCCACAAATATTATTGAGCTCTTATTGTGTACCAGGCACTGTGCTGTTTGCTGTAGGAAATACCAAGGTGAACGTGGTCAGCCCCGAGCTGGAGAGAAAGGGGGAGGTGACTATTATTCATGGAGCAGCTTCTGTCTGCCCCTCTGCTCTGGTGCTTTTCATGACATCTCAGAGCAAACCCTGCAAATTAGCTGTAGTCATTCCCATTTTGCAACTGAAGAGTCTGCTCCTCAGATAGGCCATGTCATCTCATCTCAGCATCACCTGGGTGTTTATTAGAAATGCAGAATCTCAGGCCCCACCAGCCGTATTGAACCAGAACCTGCATTTTACAACTTTGCCAGGGGATCGTGTGCACATTCAAGTCTGAGAAGCTCTGTTATGGAAGGCTCAGAAACTGCCACACGTGGCAGAATGGAAATTCTTTCTGTTCTCAGGATGAAAAAAGGAAATGGAAACTTAAAAATTTTTTTTTCAATGTTTAGGTATTTTTAAAATGTTGTTTTAAAACCTAGGGAAAAAAAGCTGACTAGAGAGAAAAAAAATCTGTATCAATGGAAATATATATTGCCCTTTATATTTGGGAATATATTTTAATCTGTTGGCAATCTTCCACTACATTATGAGCCTTTGAGGTCAAAACCATGATTTGTTACTCTTTCTATATGTGGAACATAGCATCTGCTATGTACTTAGTGAAACTTGTTGAATAAATGAATGAATACAACTACCCTCACTCCCCACTCCAAGTCTTACATGTTTAGTGAAAAGTGGGAAAGGAAAAAAAAAAAAAAAGAACACCTGGTATCAGAGTTTTCATTAAAAAACCCCCAACAAACCCCACCATTTCCAGGCCTGCTATAAGGTCAGTTTACATTCAAAGCGAATTCCTATACCTTCTCTTTTGGTAACTGTAAAATTATGACTTTGAGACAAAAAAGACAATAAAACATTAAATTATATGCAAGGAATATAACCTACCCTATATAAAACAGCACTTGCCCCAACACAGGCCATTCCCTTTACTCTGCTTTATTTTTTTCCCACAGGGCTCATCAGCCCCTTTAGCACTTTAAGTGTTTACTCTCTGTCTCCTGCTACAAGGCCAGCCTGCAGGGCAGGGGTTATTTTATTCACTTTCATTCCCTCGCACAAAGTAGGTTCTTGCAGTAGGGTAGTTCACCTTTATGTTAAACATAGGAGTTTATTTTATTTAAAGCAAACTTGGAAAATTAAAGAAAAGGGAAGTTTAAAAATCACTCATAACACTGCCACTATATATAGTCACTGTTGACATACTGCTATTTCTTTTCAGTTTTTCCCCCTGTATAGGATGTCAGATTGTCCTCCCTTCCTGAATGTAGTTGCTTTCACACTGTATATATGTTTGTACTCTAAAAAAAAATCTTAAAATCGGCAGATATATTTTTGTAAGATTTTTTTGATACAAAGGTTAAAATGAAAATGGCTATCTGGCAAACCCCACTTAACCAAAGAATGATGGGAATAAAACACAGACCTACTAGAGCATGGACTTGAGGACACGGGGAGGGGGAAGGGTAAGCTGGGACGAAGTGAGAGAGTGGCAGGGACATATATACACTACCAAATGTAAAATAGCTAGTGGGAAGCAGCCACAAAGCACAGGGAGATCAGCTCTGTGCTTTGTGACCACCTATAGGGGTGGGATAGGGAGGGTGGGAGGGAGGGAGACGCAAGAGGGAAGAGATATGGGAACATATGTATATGCATAACTGATTCACTTTGTTGTAAAGCAGAAACTAACACACCATTGTAAAACAGTTATACTCCAATAAAGATGTTTAAAAAAAAAAAACCAAAGAATGCAAGAAATCAGAACTAGCATTATACTCACTGGATTTTTTTAACTATAAATAATTTTAAATGTCTGAATTATAATATTAAACTGGTAGATAAAATATTAGCAGAAGTTATTTTTAAAAATTTTAGTCCTATTATCTTCAGTATTTTGTCAAATTTTTTTTTTCTTCAACAGCTTTTTATGATGTCCTTTAAAAAAAATTTACGTAGGGGGCTTCCCTGGTGGCGCAGTGGTTGAGAGTCTGCCTGCCGATGCGCGGGACACAGGTTCGTGCCCCGGTCCCGGAAGATCCCACATGCCGCGGAGCAGCTGGGCCCATGAGCCATGGCCGCCGAGCCTGCGCGTCCGGAGCCTGTGCTCCGCAACGGGAGAGGCCACAACAGTGAGAGGTCCGCGTACCGCAAAAAAAAAAAAAAAAAATTTACACAGACCCCCATTACCAAGGTCTAAGGGAAGCAATGTCTTGCCTGGAGCATTACAGAAGATTCACATGGCAGATGAGAAGTAGGACTTCGTGGTCGGTCCTGGCCACCATCTACAGCCAATCCAAAAGGACGGCCCACCCACCTCCGCACTCTGGACTGTAGCCGAGAGGTCTTGCCCGATTCAGCCAGGAGGTCAGTGTCATGGAAAGGGCTTTATCTAAACATGTTTCGTTCAGAATGTGTTCACTGCCTGGCCGACCGCAGCCTTTTGCCCTAAAATACTTAAATTGTGCCATGTATATAATTAATTTGAATGGCACCTTTAATAACCAAGATGACATTTTCTCTGCAGAGCATTAACAAATTCATGGCATTTTCCTTCTTCCTTTCTCTCTTTTATTTATTTACTTACTTGGTACAGAGCACAATGTCTAGGATGAAAAACAAAGGCAGTCTCTGGGCAGCTGGTTGCTTGGGTCCAGCCCAGGGCAGCTACACCAGTAGAGCCCTCCAGCCTCACACTGGGGTCTCCTGGGCCAGGAGGTGCCCCAAATCCGGAACTGGGCAAGCGTGCAGCTATCTTTTCATCTCTACTTATAACTTCTGACTTTAAATCCTCCCTGTGGTTTATGCTCTTTCTGTTTCATTAAAACTGATCCATTTTCATCAATGAGAGGGGATTAAACTACTACTGAAATCATTATTTCAAGGAAATGTTGCTTTCTGCATCACATATCATATCACAGCTTTTACAAAGAGGGTGAATAGTTTAGGGTGGCAGCTAAATAAGAACGTACTTCTCCAAAAAACTGCATAGAATATGTAGTCAGAATATTCTGCTTTATGAAATCCTTCAAAGTAAGAAATAGTGGGCACCCTTACTAAACTATTAGTAAGTATGCCAACACTTACCTTCACTGTGTACTTTAAGATTTTAAATTATATGAATTATGGGTGTTAATAGCTTTTACTTTTAAGAAACCAGGTAAACAAAGCTTCATTCATTTGTTTTAGCGGCTCTCTTTGAACAGTCTGTAATAATTGTGTCTTATCTTTTGGTTCCAACTGTTTATGGCTGTGACAACAAAGGGCTGCACTCAAACAATGATATCATTTTGTTTGAGACAGAGCTTCTACAGACTTTTATTAAAGGTGTCTGGCCTTTTCTTCTAACACCTCACAGGAGCCTTCTAATACCACCTTCCCATGACCACTAAGCAGCTCGTTCTGTTTCACGCGGCCTCATAAAGCACCTGGCCACTATGACCACAGCCCAAGTTATCTGAAGTTATTTATTAAATCACGTGATAGAACCAAGCATCCAGCAGAAACCGTAGGGCAGAAACCATAGTCTGCTCTCCGATACTGATCTCCAGTCAGGTTACCTGAGCGACTGTTTTGAATGTGTTTGCCTGTTGTCACGTTCTTTTAAAACCTGCCACAGTCCATGTGTGAGCGTTTATTTGAACATTTTATCTGTACTCAGCCTTAGTTCCTTAGATGGTACTTTCTGGTCAAAATTCTGGGATGTCAGTTTACCACCTTAATTTTTTTTCAAGATTCTAAACGAACACACTGCATTTCTAATCTTCTTTGTAATATTTACAAATAAAGCATTAAACAACTTTTACGTGCTACAGTCTACAAGATCAGAGGAAAGAAAAACTTACTGCTAGAATAATTTTTGCAAGTTTAAGGCTCAGCAAGTCTGAGCCAACATCAACTAGATTATATAGGGTCTTCAGGAGAATACTTCTTCTCTTAAATTTACTTCCAAGCATGTTTCCTTCCTCTAAAGCGTGATGAAGTTGTGTGCAAGCAGCACAAACCGTTTCAATGTTTTCTTCTGTCAGGGCAAAGAGAGCAAAGCAGAACTTACTCATTGAGGTCAAGTTTACAAGTGTGTCAAACTCAGAAGGTATAAGTAAAACCCCATAATTATTTCCCCAGACATCTTCAAATTCCTGAACTATGTTTCTTTTTTTTTCCATTTCTCATCATTTCCATCTACCTGATTTTTTTTTTCCATTTTGTAGCTCCATCTCCTACCATGTTGACTTCTTTACTAATCAGTTAGCTTATCTAAAACACACAGTCTTTCAAAGAGTGTATTGAGAAGTGGAACTGCATTATCTCAGCTGCTCTCCTTTATTCCTGATGAGCCACCCACCAATGCCCTGCTCAGGGCCCCAGAAGCATTCCACTCACGTCTCTGCCGTCGACCCTCTGCCACACAGTTCCAAGGGCCCAGAATGTTCTCCTTACCCTCATCCCTACTGATTTTGGTCCTTCAAAGCTCTGTTTACTTACTAGCTCCTCTAGAAAAAGTGTACCATGCAACATTCAACAAATACTGTTATTTTTCACATATATATGTATGTTGTGTTACATGCCCAATGCCCTCAAATAGATGTCATGCTAAGTGAGTAGGAACCATGTCTGACACATCTTTGTACCAATGGTGCATGGTGCGGTGAAAATACTGTACTGACAGCCTATAACATAGTTTAATGCAGATTCATTTTCTAATAAGTCTATTGATAAAAATGATGATCAACATTTTCCTATGAGAATAATGCTCATTATCGGAAAAAGGAAGGTGCAAGTGGAACAAAATCTCAAAATGTCACCACATCCACCATTATTTGGAGGTGGGTATTAGCAAGGAGGATAATAAAAAGGAGACTTTAGTTAGGAAACGGGAGACCTAGACCACTTCATTTTATAATTAGAATTCTGAGGAAAGCAATTTTTGAAAGTGGTAGCCCTACCAACAGGCATACGAGGAAGAAAAGTAGCACACAAAATAGAACATGAGGGGAATATAAGGATCCAAGGTATAAGGCATTCATTTGAAAAATATTATCTCTGATAGATTCCGTCACAAAATTTAAAAGTAGGAAACCAATCTTAAATAAATACCATAATGTGCTCTTGAAAGCCCGCATAGAGGAAGTGTGTGCCTGCAGAAGGAAATGACTCAGGCCATTTTTAGCTCTTTTCAACAATAACATCTAAGAAAAAATTTTAAACCTCAATAGCTAAGTAACCTTCCATGCCTTTCAGTTACGCACTTAAATAAATGAATTGATGGGAAATGACTTAGACTAACTTTAAATAAAGGGAAAAACCTGAGCTCTACTGTAAGAAATAGTTTTGTTTTGTTGTTTTATTCTCCTGTTACTGGCAGTTTCTTCACAAACCCCGAGTCCAGGCTGAGGGCTACTCAGCTGAGGGCAGTGGATAGACTTCAAGGTATTTTTCTAATAGTTCCCTCCACAAACTCTTCAGCCTGGTGGGTTCTACTTAAGAGTAGCTATTTTAGCTTAAAAGAAATTTAAAAGGAAGGCTCCCGGGTCAAATTTTAAACTATTGATCAAATTACCTCTTTCTACCAGTTGGTCTGTTATAACTGCCATGTAGCCTCAAAAGACAGCTTGAATCTAAGAGCTATCAAGATTCTCAAGGGGCTAAAGCTAGTGGGTGAAAGTTTGATGAGTAACAGAAAGCAAGGTAGACTCAGAGTAACTACTCCCCATAAGATACCTATTAATTAGAAAGGGAAAAACAGTGATTTTACAGTGGAAAAACCTGGCAGACACCACCTTCCCCAAGTGATCAAAGTCCACATCACCAGTAAAGGGCCAAATCAGCATCACGTGCCTCCTGATATGATACACTGGGAGGGACACAGCACCACTCATGCTGCACACTGCCCCAAATACCTAATAAGCATCTAATGGTAAGAAAAAAACAGACAAACCCAAGCTGTGGGGCAGTCTATAAAATAATTGGCCTGTTCTCCTCAAATACATCAAGATCATGAAAGGGACATGACAAACAACTGTACTTTCTTTCTATAAAGGAAATCACTAGGGTAACTGGCAAAATCTGAATAAGGTTTGTAATTTCCAGGCACCTAACAGAATGCCCTTGTTTCTAAAAATACATGCTAGAGGGGGCTTCCCTGGTGGCGCAGTGGTTGGGAGTCCACCTGCCAATGCAGGGGACGCGGGTTCGTGCCCCGGTCTGGGAGGATCCCACATGCCGCAGAGCGGCTGGGCCCGTGAGCCATGGCCACTGGGCCTGTGCGTCTGGAGCCTGTGCTCTGCAACGGGAGAGGCCACAACAGTGAGAGGCCCGCGTACAGCAAAAAAAAAAAAAAAAAAAAACAAACATGCTAGAGTACTTAGGTATATGGGGTATCATGATGGCAACTTGCTCTCAAATGGTTCAAAAAAGGGAAAAAAAACAATGTGTGCGTGTGTTGGGGGGGGTGTACAGCAAAAGAGCAAGAGGGAGAGAGGGAGGCAGGGAGAGAGAGAATGATAAAGCTTATGTGGTAAAATGTTAATATTTTGGGAATCTGGGGGAAGAGCATACAGGATTTCTCTGTACTATTCTTGCAACTTTTCTAAAGTCTGAAATTATATCAAAATAAAAAGTAAAAGAAGGAAAGAAAGAAGGGAGGGAGGGAGGGAAGGAGGAAGGAAGGAAGGAAAGATCTCAAAGGGTCAAGTAACCTAGTCCTACCACCCCTTGTTGTTCTTAAAGTTGTCTATGGAAGAGATGTCATCCTTCAGCATTTAATAATCCCCCAAGATGGGAGTTTCATCCACGTTTCAAATCCCAAACTCCTGCTATGTTTTCTGTTAGTGCCTGTGGAGACAGAGCCCTCAGAATCCTCTTAAAATCCTTCAAGCTGAAGACTTTCTCCAGGACAGGCCTCTGTGCTGCCCCTATCCTCCCCAGTGTGCTCCTCCTGGTATGTTTTCTTCTTTAACCTTTGCCCAGATTGACTGCTCTTCCCATTCTTTTTTTTTTTTTTTTTTTTTTTTTTTTTTTTTGTGGTACGCGGGCCTCTCACTGTTGTGGCCTCTCCCGTTGCAGAGCACAGGCTCCGGACGCGCAGGCTCAGCGGCCATGGCTCACGGGCCCAGCAGCTCCGCAGCATGTGGGATCCTCCCGGACCGGGGCACGAACCCGTATCCCCTGCATCGGCAGGCGGATTCTCAACCACCACGCCACCAGGGAAGCCCTTCCCATTCGTTTTTAGGCACATTTCCTAAAATAAAGGACCCAATGTTAACCAGGCTATCATGAGGGTGAAAATGATTGACCCTAGAGGGAACAACAAAGTTGTCATGGTCTTATTCTCAGGGTTTTGAGCTGCAGTGGACTTTGGTGATGTTCTAGCCTCGGCTATGCCTCACCTGGCAGGTGAGAGCACCTCTTCGCACAGAGATCAGGGGATTCCCAGCCATCTGCTTCGTTAGCAGCACCAGGACCGGAAACCCCATCCTGGGCTCCCACATTAACCAGAAACACTGCCAACCACCATCAGAGAGCCCAGGAGGGGTGAGGTCATTTGAACCTTTAAGGAAGTACGTCTTTTGCACAACTTCCCTGGTAGGTTGGTGGGAAGGACTCATTTACTCTGCTTCTCCTAGGGCTTTTTCCCGTGGCTACCATGCTGGTTCGCTCATCCAAGGAGCACTCATTCCACAGTTGTTAGTGAGGGCCTCATGTGGGCTGTGGGCCAGGCACTGGGCTCGGCCCTGAGCCAGGACTGCAGCTCCAGAGGAGCCCATTTCAGCTTCAGGAGTGGAATCCCTGAGGAGCAGCAAGGGGGCAGAAGGTGGGATGGGGGGGTGGGCATTCCATAGGTCAAGCTTTCCATAGGTCGCCTTGGCAGAGACCCATGAGTTGTGAGCCTTCCTTGCTGGGGCATGCCAGAGTGTAAGGGTTGGGCATATCCCAGGCCACTTCCTGTTCTGAGTGGCCTCCCTGACACGCATGCTCAACCTTAGGAAAGAGGACAGACAGTCCTCCCTCAGGATCCACAGGGGATTGGTTCTAGGACCCCTGCATATACCAGACTCTGTGGATGCTCAAGTCCCTTGTATAAAATGACATAGTGTAGTCGGCCCTCCATATCCGCGGGTTCTGCATCCTCGAATTCAAACAACCACGGATCAGAATTCCATTTGCAGTTGGTTGAATATGTGGGTGTGGAACCTGCAGCCATGGAGGGTCGACTGTATACGTTTGGATCTAGAAAACCACAGGCACACCTGCCAAGAATGCCAGTCTATGAGACTTAGTCAAACTTTCAGAGGCCTGAAATCTGTTTTTTCACTATTTTTCATGAACTGCCACTCTACAGTGTTCAACCTGGCATTTCCTTGGGAAGAGGAGGTGATAATTTATATTCCAAAGGGAATTTCAGAAGTAGGTTCTTTTGCTGCATTTAAAGTATAATTTTGCTCACTGAAAATTAAGTTTACATGTATTGATACTATCTAATACATACATTACTGGGTAAATAAAATAGATGACTTCATTTGTTTTTGAACATGTTCACAGAAATGATAGTCAGTGTGCTGAAAATATCAGGGCAATGAGGAACATATAAATAAGTGCAGATATTTTTAATGTAAAACAACTTTTTTTTTTTTTTTACCTTTTTCTAATTCACGCAAAATCGGTACGATCCTTGTATTCCAAAAGACTTCACCTACTTCTATTTCTGTATCCTTTTCTTGCAAGTCAAGTTTTGAGTCTGCAATAGAAACCCAGAAGAGGAGAAAGAGCCATGAAAAAGCAGTTATAACTGGAGCACTGCCATGAGACTGTGTTATCCATCCCTATAATTAACAGACTCCAGAATTACATTACGCTTTGCCCCCCAAGCCTAACTAATTCTAATTAGAACTACATTTCTTCTAATCAAATCATCCCAAACTAAACTCAGATAAGATAATGTAAAGAAATCAGAACTTTAAACTCTGGGACACTGCATAAAGTCTTCAGCTTTGTAAATGTTGAAATTATTACCAGTGAGGCAAAGAGTTTGGAGTTGTTTTTGTTTGTTTGTTTGTTTACTTAAACATATCCCTCTGTAATATAAAATAAATAGAAAACTATTGATATGAAAAGAATAAGGATTTTGAAAATGGTTAATGAAAAATTTTCTGAAAGGGAGGCCTGCAGGGACTATCTTTCCTATAGAAAATAAAATGTCCACATTATTGTGAGGCCAGCGCTGTTCACGCCTGTGGCTTTGTGGGGGGCAGTTGGAAGCCCGAGCTCTGGGTGCTGGCAGATCTCAGTTCAAATCCCAACTCCATTACTGATGCACTGGGTGACAGGGGTCTGGTTTCTTATCGTTTCTGAGCCTCATCAGCAAAACAGACATTAAAATATTTGCCTTCGGGGTTATGAGAATTCAAAGACATGATATAGGCAAAGCTCTGAGCCCAGTGCCTAGCATCTAGTAACACTCAATCAATATGGATTTCACTTCCCTGATTAAAAAACCAACAAACAGATCATCACTGTCTGAAGCGTATCGGGCTATATGATGTCACCACATCACCGAGAAGAGATGCTGCCTGAGGATGCAGGCTGTGGAAGGGTAGTAGCTCCCACAGCTTGTGTACTTTAGATCCAGCAGGCCTGTATTTAATTTTTGTCACACTATGAGGAAGTCCCCAAACTGTCACTATTTTCCAGATGAAGAAAGTGGGGCTCAGGGTTATTAAGTTACCTGCCCAAGGTCATAGAGCTCCATAGCCCTTGCACTTGACCCCTTCAGGGCCATTCTGCCCTGAAGCAAACTGGAAAACTAGAAGGTAACTTTGGGGAGAAATGTAAATCACATTAGAAACTGCAAATCATGATTACATTTCACGCAGGCAAGATCTCCAGGTCTAAAACACTGAAAGCCTAGCCGGAGTGGGCACCGCTGTGCCAGGCACTCAGAAGCAATGCTACAGACAAAATCCTCAGCCTTCCTTCTCTGAAGGCCACCCCCTAAAGCCCTCACCTGGCACCCAACCTATACTGGTTCAGGGAGTCCGTGCCTGCTTAGTGCAGACCTGGTACCAATTAAGTGTTCCCGCAGTAGGTGCCTGGACCCTAAAAATGTCACATGGAGAGTTAGAAATCATAGGGGCAATCAGAGGGTTCTGCAGAGAGAGAGACAGAGTAGTGAAGGGGTGTGTGGCCTGTATATTTTTAGGGTGTTTTAACTCAAAACCAAGACAAGCTGACCAGGGAAGCCTGTTAAGAGCACGGGTTCTAGAGTCACTGTCTGGGTTTGACTCCAGCTCTGTCACCTACTAGCTGACTTTGAGCAAGTTGCTTCACTTTCCCTCTGTAAAATGGGGTAACAATGAGCACCTCCAGCTATTGGGATTAAGGGCTATTATCTTCCTTTATGTGCTCCTGTATTTTCCAAAACCTCTCATGTACTTGTATTACTCTTGAGAAAAAAATACACGACACATATTAAATTTTCCAAGCGGTGGTGATGTCACCCAGGAGAACCTGGACAGCTCTCCCGCCCAGCGTACAGGCCTTTCCCTGACGCTCCGTGCTGGAAACGGCCACCCCCAGCTGCCGTTGAGTCCAGGCTTGTTTTTATCAAGGCCAATGCACACTGGGCATGAAGAGCATTTGAGCAGCAAAAGCAGATAGAAAGGATGTCAACAAAGCTGTTATTAAACGATGTAGGTGCTGTCAATGGTTTTAATGGCAAGGTTGCACAGAATCTGCCCAACCCAAAAGGAAGAATTCACCAAAACACATAGTAGAATTGTCTTTAGGACAAAACCAGTCCATATCAGTTCACAATCCCTTAGCCAAAACCTTTGGGACCAGACGTGGTTGGGGATTCAGAAAATTTTGAATTTGAGTAAAAGGCAATATGGTGCCCACGCTGCATGACATACCACCACCAGCGGGGTCTCCTGAGGCAGCACCCTGCAGCAAAACATATGAATACTAACACTAAGGAAACAAAGACTATAACTGGCCTCCCATCGGTGCGGGTCAGGCATTGCCACTAAATGAGTGTGTGCAGTATTTCAGCTTTCAGAGCTTTTGGGGTTTCAGGATTGCAGACCACCATCTCCATCTTTTGGATTATTACTTTTATGAATCTTCCCTAACATTGATAAATTATGGTTATGGATCCTAAAAGTAAACATGACTATTGAAGCAATATGAAAAAGCCATAATGGCTCATATTCCCAGGTATCAGGCATGGTCAAAGTCCAAAGTATGCGAATAAATTCAACATACATCAAGGCAAGGGGAAAGCCAGGAGATAATAAGCCAGGCAAAAAATATAACAGACAACTATTTATGACACACTTAAATTTATTAGAAATACAGACTTCAAGTCCAATCAGTTCAAATCAGCCTTTTCACCTTCTATGTGACATGTTCCTTAACAGGACCGCTCTATGAGAAACCATGATTATCAAACCGTTTGTCAGGACAAACAAAACTGATAACATGTTCACCCCAGGAGGAGCTGAATTACAGGGGTGAGCCAGAAATCACAGAGCAGTTTATTTAGCCTTTTGGAAAGGAAAGGCCCTCATAGGTCCTTCTGAATGTTTCTGAGACTTGTTTCTTCTCAGAACAGAAGTTTGCCAGACACTGTGGTGTAAGTCTGCTTTCAACCCTCTCCCAGGAACCCCTGTGTAAGCAGTGGTGTCCGGCTATGGCCTTTCGCCTCACACACCTCCTCCAACTCTGCTCTCCACAAAAACCCCATTTTATACACTAACCCAGCTTCTACCCTAGAAACTGAAGCCTGGAGTCATGTGACTACTTTTTAAGATCCACAGATGACAAATAAATACAGTTTGTCTCAGTCCTGGGCAACAACCCATTTAGAAAGCACTTTCATCTAGGTTCACAGTTTGCTAAATATAAAAATTATGATTCAACAGGAAATTGGGTAAGTCAAGCAGAAATTTCAGCATGTTTTTGAAGATTCTGCTGTCTCAGTTGTTATAGTTCTTAACCGCAGCTTCGAGTTCTGGACACAAAAACTTGACACAATGTTTATTGGCTGCTGTTTTTAGCATGTACACGTAAGATGCTTAGCAACAATGCTGATGCGGAAATCAGTCTATCTAAGATTTTCCTGAGTACTACAGAAATTCCCACTGGTCACAAAAGTCATTTAATTGATAAGAAATTAGTTCTGAAGGTAATAAAATATTTTGGAACTGAATATTAGCTTGGTTTCATAAAAGTTCATGTGCACCAAGAAAAAGTATGAATATAACAAACACCTGTGTACCCACAAATAGTTTGGTCAAATACTAACTGTATTTTCATTCTCCTCCTTATTTCAAAGAAATAAACATTACAGATATTGTTAACGCTCTCTGTGTGCCTACCCCATCCATTCCCCTCCCCAGGCGTTACCACCACTCTGAATTGAATGATTATTTTTATCATGCTTGACTTTACATGTTTACCACATACATCTGTAACAATAACCAACACGTCATTGTTTTTCCAACTTAATTTTTTCATGTAATGTTACGTTTGTAGTCATTTCATTTAATATTATAAATGTGCCCTGGTTCATTTTTCTAACTGCTATGTTCCATTGTATGAATACACTTTGTAGCATTTCTAGCCTGTGATTTATATTGTTATATACTTTCTCAAACAGTTTAAAGTTGCAAAGGGCTGATTTCATATAGTTAATATAGTTTCATTTAAGGGAGCCATGATTTTGACTCAAGTATTGAACTTAAGAACAATGTGGATGTCAAGTGCTTTTACAAAATAATTTCTGTTCAGTCATTAAGATTGTAATCTACAGATGCTTGAGGCACTAGAGCTGGGTAATGGTAAGAGTGCTAAGACTGTTGTGAAAATAATAAAAATTTATTAAAATAAATGCTGACGTGTGACCAAGCTGGACTAAGTTCCTGGAATTTTCAAAGAGTGAGCCAACATCAGACATCTTTAGTGCAAATGATTATCCTATAGAAGGAGATTCTGAGGATAAGAGGAAGGAGTGCTGGGGACCTCTAAGAACACGGGAGACTCACCTGTTTTGGCGTCTAGCCTGCTCCGGTCTGAGCTTCGGGAGCATAAGGAGGCCCTTGAACGCCTCTTCCCCTGGCCCCTGGGAGGAAGAGGAATACACACAACACTCAGCACAAAAGCCAAAGCAGTTCTCTTTTTGTAAGTGTCAAGAGTCAAGAGTTGGCTAAATATAATTTCTAAGGAAACCAGAAATGAAGTTTGGTACTCCATACCTTGCTTAAATCAACCTCTGATTTTCAACTGAGATTTATCTTTTAAAGACAAGTCAGATTTGCTTTACAATATGAAATACAGCTACTAGAAACAACAACAAAATAAATCCAAAGTTTATTCTGCAAATCAAAAAAAAAAAAAAAAACTGATTAAGGATCTACACCACAAGAGGTCACTGTTGCAATAATAAAGAACTCTGGTATGCTTGAATCACAAAAGCCTAGTAGTGTTTAGGGGCTGGAAGAGACCTCTTTCTCTCAAACTCTGGTACACACGTGCTCCAGGCAAGAAGACTGTTCCCAAATTGGTCAGATGTGACGAGGATCACACAGCAGGGTCAGATCTGGAACCCACGTCTCATTTTTCCAATTCACTGCTCTTTCCACCAAATCACTAAGTCTCCTGTCTCCATTTTATAATTTTAAAATTAATTAATATTCTCTAAAAATTTTTTTTTAAGAAATATTTAACATGATAAAAAATCGAAGGTAAATTCAAGCAGTCCCCAGATGACAAATATTTTGTGTTTCAAATGAAAATTTGGTGGCTGGCCAACAGCAGGATAATATGCCTGGGTTTTTTGTTTTGAAGCTTATATACAATGTAGAGATGGTCTATGAAGGACATAACTTCTCTTCAGCTAGAGCTGATACTTAAAACACTTACTTGTAAATATCTGTACAAAATTCCAAGGTAAAAAAAAAACTACTTAGAGAATAATAGTGCAAGTTTTACTACAAAAATTTCATTTTCGCCATCAAATACAATATTTGTCACAAAAATCATACAGAATGCACACTCATGTGGCCAGGGTCACCCATGAACATCTGTGGCTGTCCACTGCTCCTGCTTCCTGTGTAGTGAGATCCTCAGCAAATGTTCAGTGCTGTGTCTTGGCCCTTGGCCTTGACTACTGCCCCAAGGATTCGTTTATCCAAATATCATTTTTTCCATAAACATTTCCTTAAAAAAAAAACACTTGATTTAACACTTCCTTTTATCATACAATAGAGAAAAGATCGAGTTACTCTCCCCAAAAGGGTCTAAGTATTTAATACTCTGAAACAATTGCTTTATTTTTATATACAGTAAAATCATAGATCTGGTGGCAAGATGTTCTGGCCAATCCAAGAAAGAAATGGGGATGGGATCCTTTCTGTCAACACTCTCAGAGTAGAGATGCAAATGGAGATCTCAAAGAAGACAGAAATAAAGAAAATCAACTCTATGAAAAGGTAAAATACCAAAAGTTTGGCAGGGTGTAAGGCCAAGGAAGTTCCCAGACTTCAACTCTAGAAATCACAAGAAAGTTTGAGGACCATAGAGACAAGCCTTTCTTTTCATTATGGTCCTAAACAGCTACTGAAATCAAGCAGGATAGTTTGCATCTAATGCAAGTTCCTGATCCATCCTCCCTGAGGACATGGCCGTGATGAGGCTGCCTCCGTAAATACCACATTTGTGCGTCCTCATCTGGAGGGGCGGTTAAGAAGGGTCCTTCTTATCGAACACCGAACCTTGACAGTGCTGAGTCCTACTGGCTCTCAAGAAGAGCACAGGGATGGCACCCACTAATCCTCTGTGTGATCGAAATGGTACAGTGGCTGAGTGTGCAGGCTCTGGGCTCAAATCCTGGGTCCAAGTACTGTCAGCCATGTGGCCTTGGTAAGTTACTTAACCTCTTGGCCTTGTTTTCCTTTTCTTAAAATGAGGGCAATGTCTCTACTTAGCACAGTGACTGGTACATTTGAAGAACTTAATAAATTGTCAATATTCTTTTTCCCTTTTGCTCCAAGTCAATAAGCACCTGTCTGAGCAGCCCAGGGCTGGGTGTTACTGTGATAAAGAACGTATAAGACATTGCCCAGAAGTTTAAAATCTACTTTGAGAAACTAAGGAAGTTTTATATTTTTTAATGGAAAATGCTAATGGATTCTCTACTCAAATACTAGAACGTGAAATTCAGCAGGTTACAAGGACCAGAGGGATGCTGGGGAGGAAGCGATTACTGAGAGGGAGAAGTGGGCCACAGGGTGGGACTTAAAAGAATAAAAGTCAAACCAACAAATGACATCACTGCTCTCAGTGGGGGACAGTAGCACGATTGAAGGTAAAGAGGAGCCCGAGAAGCCTAGTGGGTAGGGTAAGGGGGTAATTGCACAGGGCGAGCAATTTAGGCATAGGTTTCTGCTGGCAGGGATCAGGAACAGCTGTCTGAAACTTTGCATTGAATCAATGGACCCAATTAGATGGGTAATAAGGATCTGTCCTAGGTTCTTATAGGAGGAAATGGTGAGATTTGGAGTTACGTGATGACAGAAGTATTTAGGAGAATTGGAGGGAGGTAACAAGGACTAATTCTTTGAAGGTGATAGTGGGACTGGAGAAGTAGGAACAAATTCAAGAGAGCCTATAAATGAAACGTTGATAGGATTCAGCGGATGATTTCAGGCAGAAGAAAGATGAAAAGGCAGACCTGGAGGGACAGGACAGCAGGGCTGCCATACAGAAATGGGGGGGTTAGGGAGCAGCACAGTTTGAGGGGTGAAGCAGGTCTCTGCTTCGCCATGTTGAGTTTCTGATGAAAAACGGAGCATCAGCAAAGGAGATGTGGAAATCAGGAAAGGAGCTCCGTTAAAAGTCAAAGCAGTACACCGGGACTAGAGTTATCAGAAGGGCGGCTCAGAGACCAGAATCTCAGGACACGGCCTTGTCTCAGATAGTCACAGGTAAAGGACAGAAACGGGAAAAGGAGTCCAAAGCAAGGAGACAGAGAAAATATGCTCTCATGCAGTCCAGCGTGTTGAGGAAGTGAGTATGATTGACAGATCCAGGAAGATGAGGACGGAGGAAGAGCTGTCCGGTCTGGAGAGGGTAAGCCTAACAGGGTTTCCGTGGAGCAGTGCAGCTCAGGACCCAGAGAAGGCATGAAGCGGGGAGAGAGGCACCCAGAAAAGAAATTCCCTCTCTGCTAAAGACTAGATGCCCTTGTACTCAAAGAAGAACTGTCTCACTGTAACTTCTAGCCATTGATCTTGGTTCTCCTAACGAAACAAAACTTTATCCTTCTTCCTCTTGACCACCCTTCAAATATTTAAATATGTCGTGGTCACCACTTAAGTTCATCTCCTATGGCTTAAATCCTATGGTTCTGCCACTTCTTAGCTGTGTGACCTCGGGTTATGTTTTTAACCTAAGCTTTGGTTTCCTTATCTGCATATGAGGGGGTGGTAAATAACAGTGCCCCTCAACGTAAGGCCGTTGTGAGGATTAAACGACGTGATGCGGAATCGCTTAGCACAGTTCCAGGCACACAGTAAATACTCAGCAAGTGTTTACTATTATCATGGCTGTCATCACTGTTGTCATGAACAAACTCCAGTCCCTTCAACTGTTCCTCATCAAATCTCTTCGTCAGCCTGTTCAGTTACTCAGAGTGAGTGTCAGTTTGTCTGGAACCCAGCACTGAGCTAAAGGTATGGCCTGAGGAGCAAAGAGGAGAGCTTCTAAATGATGCAGCCTAAAACCGCGTGAGCGGTATTGGTGGTCACATCGCAGTGCTGGTCAATTCTCGTCTTTTCTTCCATATGCAGCTAAAGGCAGATTTCCCCCATCTATGTTGGACTCCTCATTAAATTTCAGTGTTATACTTGGCAAAGGGTTTCTGCCTATTAAATGTTTCTAGATCTCGATTCAAACATCCAGTATAATTGTTCTTCTTCTCAGCTTTCTGTTCCATGCTGTTAAAGACCATAATTAAATTTTTTTGGAATATCTTTTGATGTACCAAGAATAAAACAATTCCAGAAAATATTCTTTAAAGCTCTTTTGTGAAATCCTTCTTAAAGCCCCAATAAGACCATTTCATTAGGATATCTTCATCTACAAATAACAGAAACCTAATTCTAACTGACTTAAACAGTAAATGGAATTTATTGGCTCATGTAACCCAAAAGTCAAGCACTAGGGGTGGGTTTTAGGTGTGGTGTGATCAGGGCACTGGCTCCATCTTTCTGCAATTCGCTTAGCTCTGCCCTTCCTGTGATTCCATCTGTAATCAGGTTGGAGTCCCGAGGGAAGCATAGTGGGTATGGCACTCCCAGGTCTCTCTGCTGTAGCCCACATGTTTCAGAGCAAAAACAAGGTCCTCTCTTCCCAATCATTAACAAGAATCCCACCTTTCACTCTGAACAACCAGAACCAAGTTCTGTAGCCAAGGCAACGTCATACACTGACTGAGTTACTACTGCCCATCCATGCGTCAGTCACATTGGCAACATCTACTTCTGGATCATTTACACTCTAAAGAAAGAAAAGTATATTTCTTTAAAAATATTCCAAAATTCAGATTTTGCTATAATTCAGACAGTTCTTCCAATTATTATGACTGAGGTTCTTTAGTCAGGGGTCAGCAACTTTTTCTTAAAGAGCCAGAGAGTATATATTTTACACTTTGTGGGCCAAGTGGTAAAACAGAGGCTATTAATGTAGGTACTTTTGTAACCATTTAAAACGTAATGATTTTAAAGTGCAGAAAAAAATTCTAGGCTTAAGGGCTGTAAAACAAACAAACAAACAAACAGATGGCTGGCCAGATCTTGCTCCAGGGCTATAGCTTGTTGACTCCTTCTCTGGAGCAATAGCTAAAAAGATATTAAGAAGCAGACTTAATGGTAGGATTTGGAATTAAGAAAAAAAATATAATAAATTTATTTCCATTTGGGAAAAAATTATATGTAAAAAATGGAAAAGGAAATTTTAAAGGATATATATGATAAAAAGAAATTTAGGAAACGTGAGCTAACAGTTCCCTTGCCCTAAGAAGATGACACTTCATTTTTAGAATTAGACTCAAGTTGTATAGATTCCAGTCAGGTAGTAAATATCTTAGGCTCTGCAGTCACTCAGTCTCTGTCACAACTACTCAGTTCTGCGGCTGTAGTGTGAAAGCAGCCAGGGACAGTAGGTAAATGCATGGGCGTGGCTGTGTTCCAATAAACCTTTATTTACAAAAACAGGTAATAGGCTGGATTTGGCCCATGGGCCTTAGTCTGCTGGCCCCTGCTTTGTAGTCTCTCTTATTTTTTTTACTGCAATTTAAGAATACCACCACCAAAAGGTGGTGGTCCCTTTATCACGTCTGCATAGCCTGAAACACCAGACACACAGTTTCTAGACATTAGCACTCTGTCTTAATAACTAACACTAAAATAGAATTCTACTTAAATGGTTAAATAGAAACACAGTGAAAGGAAAGAACATGATTTTAAAGGAATGGTCCTAAGATCAAAATTTTGATAAAGTCCTCCAAGGTAACCATAGCATTGGGTTGGTGGTCCAAGATTTAAAATATACATTTTTAAAGATTATGCATATATTCTTGTACCTTTTTCAATGATCACTAACTGGTTATTACTCAAGTTCTATATGCAGAAACTTGATTAGACACTGTTCTGTAGCTAACCACATTAGCTTAACTTAGTTAGGCTTAAATTCCCTTAGCTTAGAGTAAAAGCCCACAGTTTCACGCTCCCCTTCACCTTCACAGCTCCAGTTTCAAGGCGCCTCACGTGAAGAGCGCTGTAACTTTTCACCGCGGCAGCTACGGGTACTTCAGCACAGGGGAGAGTTGCTGGCACTACCCTCTTCCGTGCCGTTACTGTGGAAATGATTCCACACCGGCTTCCACGATCTGCTCTCCATCCCAATGTCCTAGTGGGCTGCTCCAGCTCACACATCACCATCTCCCACCAGAACTGCTACTGCTCTCCCGTCTCCAATCGTCCCTCACGTGGCTGCCAGCGTCACTCTCCTGCAAACCTCTCAGCACTCCACGTAGTCTACAGCCCCGGGACCCATGCTTCCGCTACACTGGGCCATCTGCCTTTCTCTGAACCTGCCACCAGCAAGTCAAATCCCCCCCTGCTTATGCTGCTCCTTCAGCAAAGAACACAGAGCCCCACCTCTATTGAAAACCAGCCTCAAGGGGCATCCCAAACTCCACAGACCCCAGGAAACCTTCCCTGATCTTTAAGTCAGAGTTAGGTGCTCTCACCTCTAAACTCTCAAGGCGCTTTTTTTCCATTCTCCTTTCATTCCTCCAGCATTAGAGTCAATCATTGAACAGTGCTTCTAAAACTTTGTGTGAATTCATATCACTTGGATACCTTATAAAAATGCAGATTCTAATTCAGCAGGTCTGGGGTGGAGTGTGAGATCCTGCATTTCTAACAAGCTCCCAGGTGATACTGACGCTGCTGGTCTAGGGACTGCACTTGAGCCTCAGAGCCTGACATGCTGGTGAGGTTCTCATGGACAGGGTCCATTCGTGTATCTCCCAACCCCCATAGCGCAGGGCTTTGCTTATCAACAAATTCTTATCGAACGGAAGCTGTCAAATAAGGTGGGATACTACAAAGTCATTTTGATCAATGACTCTCTTTTCCGAATGCAAACAGTTTCTCAGCCATATTTACTTAATTTCTTAAAAGGATAATGATGACTTAATTATTTTTGAAAAAATGATATATTTATTATTTTTTAAGGCCAAGCAATATAAGAAGTACAAAGAAGATTTAGAAAAACATCTACGATCCCACCATCCAGAAATATCGTTAATGTGTGGCAAACATCATTCCAGACATATTTTGCATATATTCAGATGAAAAGATAAAAGAATGAAAGAACAGAAGGGCGACTTGGAGGGAAGGGCAGATAAAAGATACATATAAATGGGATCATACCATACGTGTCATTGTAATTAAAAAGTATGAAGTATAAATTTTACTTGAATGTGACAGAGAAACAGAAATTGAGGTGAAACTGAAGGAACTGTAGAACTTCAGATGAATGGGTCTTCACAAGAGACATTAGTTTCTAAAAGATTTCTCTAAAGTTAAGAAAAGAATGAAAAACGTTAGGAGGGTGAAATCACTCTTTGTTAACTATATATTTCAATTTCAGACTGTAGCTACTGACAAATCTATTCCCTACTATGAAGTGAAGCACTTAGTACTCACACTTCCTCCCAAGTACCAGTTTTGGTTCTTTATGCTAATATTACGCTGTCAAGGTTTCTGTTCCGTAACCATCGTTTTCAGAGTTGTTCAGCTTTAATTCAGTATGAAAACAAAGTCAGTACTCACCATGAATGCTTTTACCATAGCTTCTCCATCTGAGTTCTGAATTTTGACTCATCATTTTGTTGTCAAAAAGTTTTCTAGAAAGTGCATGAGTACTATAGTCCCCAAATCCATCTGCATTTGAAAATGTCTGTTGCCTTTTTGCTGAAGGAACTTGGCTGGCAATGTAATTCTTGGGTTATCCTTCTTGTACTTAGGACTTCATAAGCCTTACTCCACTGTCTTCTGGCACCGAGAGGAGCTCTAACAAAGCCAGAGGCAGCCTGCCTTTTTTTTCTTCTATGTGACTTGCTTGTTCAGCCTGATGGCCATAGGATACCTTCTCGCATTTACCCAGACAATCAACAATTACTAATGGAGTGTGTACTATGTACTGGGTAGTATTCTGGTGCTGAGCACTATTGGAGATGTCTTAGTGCGGATTATTCCATATCAAATTTTGTTGGGACATGATGTGTCCATTTGAGCTTCAGATTCAAATCTTTATTTCAGAAAGTTGTCTTCTATTATGTTGATATTTTTCTTTTCATTATCTCTGCCATTCTCAGTGGGTTGTTGTGAATATTAAATGAGTTAATACATGTAAATCACTTGGAAGAGTGCCTAGCACTTAGTCAAAGTAAGATGGAGGAGGAGGAGGGGGAGGGGGCGGGGGAGGACGACTTTCCTCTTCAGGAATACAAGTGTCATTCCTTCCATACCTATCTCAATATCTCTGATCATTTTTCTATTTTCTTATTCATTTCTTTATGTATGATTTCCTCCAGCTTATCCACCATGTCTGATTGCATTTTCAGCTGCTTTTATTCTCACTTTTGATTTCTAATGTGGCTTTTCTCTCCATGTTTATACATTTTTCTTTCATTTCTTTTCTGAGAACTGTGAGCATATTTTCATTCTTTATGTGGGCTTAAAATCCCTAATATGAATTCTCATAACCCAACAAAGAGCTCTTTTCCTCTTTTTTTAAAAAGAGGGTAACAACATTGTCTGTAATTTCTTTGACACTATGGACAATTGTTTTAACTCTCCTTATTCTTGGAGGGTAGATCCTTTTGTGATCCATTTCCTCCATCTGTCTTTTGTTATGTTCCTTACAAAGCCCATGCTCAAGTTCCATGTTAACTCTTGTGCTAACATTATTTATCTTGAAACAGAGCCATGTATTTGTTGAAGAATGAAAATGGTCCACAGAGGGAGAGAACTGGGGTGCTCAGTAGCTTCAACTTTAGTTTTCCTGAATATCCATCCACCAGGTCTGTTATTTTTCTTGACCTGCAGTGCGTGTCCCCTTGGTTTGTATGTACCAGGTTTCATGACTCACAGAAAAGCCCCTTTACAGGTTAGGTTCTTTGGGTTCTACTCTATCAAACTCCCTCCCCCATAAACACACTCACCAACTGGCTGGATCACAGGAAACGAGGAGAACGTGTCACCCTCAGCTCCATTCCCCCTGTGTCACTTCACACTCTGGATCTTTTTCTTTTTCTTTTTGGCCGTGCCACACAGCTCATGGGATCTTAGTTCCCTGACCAGGGATTGAACCTGGGCCCTCAGCAATGAAGACACGGAGCCCTAACCACTGGACCACCAGGGAATTCCCCACACTCTGGATCTTGAAGGGGGCCTCTACTGTGGCTTCCCCACTTCTCCTGTGGCCTGCCCACATCCTTAGATCTCATTTCTTTAATTAAAGACTACTGGATACACCTTTCTTAACTAAGAGACTTGCTTTTAGTGAAATTTGTTTCTTGCTCAAGTCTGAGGAGGTGTCTGCTCTCAAATTACCCCCTTGTCCTCATCTATATTTCATAAAGTCTAGCAGGTTAACTAGACTCTTTTGGTTGCAATATTCCAAGTGACATAAACCTAATCTTAATTACCATAAGCTGTTCCTGTCAAAATAAATCAATAAAGGAAAGAAGAAAGAAAGATAAAAAAGGAAAGCAAAGAAAAAGGAAGCAAGCAAGGAAGGAAGAGTGTAAGAGAGAGAGAAGGAAAAAGGAACATATTGGCTCATGAAACAGAGCAGTCTGCAGTGTGGATGTGGTGGCCTCAGGCACAGCTGGATCTAGGGGTTTAATATGTCATCCTTGAACTCAGTCACTGTCTCCATTCCTCGGCTCTGTTTGTTTATACATCACTTCCCAGACAGACTCACCCTCCACAAGGCAATGAAATAGCCACTGTTGGCTCCAACACAACATCATCTTTACAGCTTGTGAACTTGGAGAAAGAGCACTTTCCCCAAAGGCTTTGGCAAAAGTCCCAGGGGAGGATTCAATTGGTCTGGCTTGGATCATGCACCCACCTCTAAACCAACTGCTATCATTTCACAGCCTTTAGTGAGGGCTGGGAGGAGATGGAAGTGAAGAAGTACAGTTTTTTCCACTTTATAGATTAGAAAACTGACCTCCTGAAAGTGTTCAGAGACTTGTCAAAGAACATACAGTTGAATCAAGTGGCTGAGAGAGAACCAATCCTAAATCCACAGACTCTGGCCCCCCAACAAAGAGTTCTTGACTCTCCACAACTGACTGCTGTTGGGCTTTCCTCCTAAAACTCACATTTCCAAACCACAAGAGTTTGAACAATATTTATACAGAAAACCTTTAAAGGTTTTAAAAAGCAGATGTATAAAGGGGTTCATCAGATAGAACCACTGGATGGATGATGGATGGAGATATACACACATACATATTCTAACAGAAGCTATTTTCAAAACACATGGCAACATAAAGTAAGAGAAGATGGGGTGTTGCTAAGAGCAGGCCTGCCAAACCTTGACTGAATCCTCAAACGGACACATGGACTGAACTGTCATAATTGGCACGCTGTTTGAAGACAACAGTTCAATAAGGGCTAGAGATTGCATTCTCTTCTGGAAAGTTAGAGAGTGCTCCCTCCCCGCCCCCCGCCCACCTTGCTTGCAATGATGCCTTGCTCAGCAAGGCCTTTTTCCATCATGACCAGCATAAAGTTAAACTCCAGTCCATCCCAGGTCTGAGCTTATTCTAAATTAAAGGTTTCCCTAAAATCAATGTGGTTTCATTGAATTAAACTACTCCTTTCTCTCCCTGGCCCAAGAAGCCCTGACATGAAGGTGGAGGCTCCCACGCTGAACTGGCAGCAAGGACCCTGCGCGGAGAACGTGACCTCACTTCCTCTGTCCCCTTTACACAAGCTACTCACACGCCTTCTCAGCCCTCAACCCGCTGTCAGCTCCTGCTGCCCCCTGTTCCAGTTACGCAATCCCTTCCCTCACTTCTCCTGCCAGCCCAGTTCACTGACAAGAGTCTTCATTTTCCACTTCTGGTGTAAACATGAAAACATGTTAATTGAGGGTAGGGCTTTAGCATCAAGACTGGGAATACTCCACTGCGGAGCAAAGATCATTTCTTGGAATTATTCACTTAAATGTTTACCAGAAACAACTATCAAGTGTTCCGGATTGATTCACAAATGTAATCAGTGAAAGAACTACGAATAGTTTCCATTTTCTGGTTTGTTTTAATCCTACTATATAAAAATATTTTGTGGGGGAATCACCTCAACAAAAGTTCCATCCAATGACTAAAGGAGGTAAAGATTCCAAAAGCCAAAATGTTACTGGAAGTTAAACTTGCCAGGGTGTATGGCAAACCCAAAGCAGACACAATCACTATACGATGCAAAAGCCGTCCTAACAAGGCAAAAAGAAAACAATTACTGCCGCCGCCAGTGCCTCATAATTTTGGACAGTCAGGAAGAAGTGCCTCCAGTCCCTAATTGATTGCTCCTTTGCTGTTCATGGGATAAAATATGTAACTGAAAATGCCTTTGCTGTCCCAGACTGAGGAAGACATAATGAACCCTGGCTTGCCAGATTATTCTGCAACATCTGAAGGCTTGCAAAAAAAAAAAAAAAAAAAAAGAAAGAAAAGAAAAAAGAAAACAGCTCTTGTCTGGTTTTTCCTAGTCAACTTTAATTACTGTAAGGATGGGTGCAGCAAGATAAATGTTTCCTTTTCAGTTCAGTGCTGAAAGAAACACAAGTTTTCCTGCTGCCTTTTATGTTTAAGCTCTGAGATCCCCAGCCTATTCTTATTCACTAACTGGAAAAGATTGTCGCAATGGCTAGTTTGATGTTTTGTGCTCAACTCCCAAAGTCCCAATTTGAAGTCCTCTTCCACTTAAGGAGACATTTCATTTTTGCTTTAATTTAAAAAATGTTCTGAATGCAAAGCGACATTACAAGGACTACTAGGTTGCCTAATATAAATTCTGTGTGTGCGAAGCTCTTCAGGCTGTGTCAGCAGACAAGGTCAGTTCAGCTAAACTAACCAGCTGCCAAGCAGCCAGTAGGGGTGGGAGGAGTTTTAAGCACACAACATGTGGACAAGCCAAAGTCAGACCCAAATCTAAGTGAGGGCAACAAGCATTTGGTCTTAAAATGGCCCATGGAATTTAATCTTGTTAAGCAAATTCGAACTGGGCAGTTGCCCACAATGACCCAATGGAAAGTCGTAGAAAAATATCTCTAACTGAGTGCCCCTGTCCAGTGCAAGACCTTCTGCCTATCTTAGCATCACTACTGGCTGGGACTGGAAAACAGAGCCTGCTCTATTCCCCACCCTGGTTCCCCAGTTAGTCAAGGCTTCTTTAGGAAAATACCAGTGTAAGAATTCACACAGTCCATACAGTGAACATTCTCTACAACTTCTTAATATGGTAGGAAAATTGCTCCTCAATTTTCTAGGGGAAGCCTAGAAAGCCCTATACAGGAACACGGTATGAATTCAGGGGTTCCTCGATGGGATGGGGGTGAAAGGATCACAGACTGGGGTGAAAAAAGCCTTATCTAGGAACATGGTATGAAATAGAGTAATCCTCAATCATTCATTTTATGAGGGATTAGTAGTGAGATATTATAGATAAGAGAAATCCATAGGACTCTCCTGTTTTAACTATCAGTTTCCAAAATAAATATTCTAATCCAAGTTTCTACTGGAGAATAAAATAAATCAAGTGTCCACTCTTTGGTGGAGTCATCAACAGTGAACTAACCTAAAGGGAGGTAATGAGACATTCCAGCCCGGGCAAGAATCCCAAGTAACACAAACAGAATGATCAGTCATCACTCAAGGGCTTGCTGGAACAGCCCAAATAAAGCAGAGATGTTATTCTGACAGTCCTATCAAAGCAGCATTTTGGCAGGTATGAATGTTTTCCTGAGGATTAAAGAGGGAGATGTAAAATCAACCCCATTCAGCTGTGAGAAGAAATCTCTCCTACTCATGCATCATTAACTTAAATTTTGTTTATATAAAAGGGGAAAATGCAAATCAATCATCTACATAAGACAGAGAGCAAACTGGTAAATGACACAGTTGTCCTGACCAGAAAGTTAAATGAAAAGAATACTGACCCTCCACTTCTGAGACGAGATGGCAAGGATGTTTCCCCTTTGAAAATTTCTTGCTCCTTGATTTCACCGAAGTCTCCGTCATACGTTAGCCGAAGTGGGTGACTCACGTGGCCAATGGCATTTGATTCTGTTAAATAAATCCCATGTATTTTCACCATAGAGTCCCCCATCGTAACTATTTCTTTGGATTCCACTCTCTTCTTTGCTGTAATAACCAAGGAAACGTTTTGTCAAAGCATTTCTTATTTTAGGAATCACTATCTTTCAATATATTTTTCAATCCAAGAATTTATACAATTTTAAAACTACATATGACTTATAGTAATCAAGTCTGGAATTGTATGGATAAACCCTCCCTGAACATATGCAAGACCTCACCACTATTTTAGGTTTGACATCATCAATATAGCAGGTAAAAATGAATAGAATCTTAATCTTAGCTCTGTTAGCTTTGAGTCTACCTGTAGGTAAATACTCTAATTGAGGTTTATGAACTACCTAAGTCCACATAAATACTTCCGTGTCCCATAACAATCCTTCTTCCTGAATTTGATCATGTTAGTAATTTTTCACTCAGAAATATTTATTGAGTGCCTTACTGATGTCAGGCACTGTCCTAAGCACTTGGGATGCATTAGTGACAGAACAAAGATCCCTGCCCTCATAGGGCTTACATCCTAACAGTACACCTGTTTACACAATAGACAATAAGTAACAGACCATAATAAATGAAGTATATAAGATAATAAGTGCTATGGAAAAAAGCAAAAGCAGAAAAGTGGAGAAGGGTAAAAGGGGATTGGGAATTGGGGCAGGTAGCAATTTTGAACAGGTGGGCATGGCAGTCAAACCCTTACTGGAGGTAAGGCATCAAGCCATCAGATGGTGAGGGACAGTATTTACAGCAGAGGGAACAGCTGGTGCAGAGGCCCAAAGGCAGGAGTGTGCCTGGCATGCTCAAGTGGAGTGTGTGACGGGAAGGGGAGGAGAAAGGTGATCAGAGGAACGGGGGCCGGCTCTTGGAGGCCCAGCAGACGACTCCCAGGCGGGGACACAGGAGGGCACTGAAACACTTAGAAGGCTTTCTAAAAAGGAATAAGATAAAGTTGCAAAAAGAGAAGTCCAGTCTCTGAACTGAAACACCTACGGTGTTTACCGTTACAGATCCTTAGACTTAAAATACAACACTGTTTCTTCATCAGCAAATTGACATTAGGAATAGCTTACCCACGATGCTGCTACTATTCTCTAGTCTGTGATAAAATATGTTTTTCAAAGGGGCAAGAGGGATGAGCTTCATATAGAGAAATAGTTTTGCAAGCTTTTCCAAAATGACTCAAGGTTTCCTTTTCTGCACTTGAACCATCAAACCAATTAAAAAACAACAATAACAAATCCACCCTGTCTGCTCCTCTGACTAAGCTCCATGCTTTTCAAACACTGAATTTTACAACAGAAAGGAACCGTAGAGATTGGCTAGTCTAACCTTCACTATCCAGATGAGAAAATGGAGAACCCAAAAGGTAAGGTGACCAGTCTAAGGTCACAGAGCAGGTTCGGAGAGAGCCGAGACTGTATGGTGGGGAGAGCATGGGCTTGGCATTCCATCAGACTTGGGGTCAAGTACAGGCTGTGTGATGCAGGCAGCTCACTCAGCTTCTCTCCCCTTCCTCAAGTGGTCCCAAGTGATAATGGCCTGGTAAAGTGACTTCCATGGTGCTAGCACACTCAAAACCTAGAAGTTATGATCATTATTATTAATGGAACCCACAAATCCTGACTTCTAGTCCAGGGCTCTCTCCACAGCACCAGAAAACCTTAAATATCTTTAGGACTGAATTACAAAGCACATACTTCATTTTAGATTACAAAGCATTGTTAGCCTGTCCCTATATTTTAGTATTCATTTATTTCACTCCACAAATATTTATGAAGTATCCACTGCCATGTGCCAGATGCTGTTCCAGGGGCTGGTGGTCCAGTGGTGAACTGAGAAGTCCCAGCCACCATGGAGCTTCTGTTCTAGAGGGAAAAATGCAACCCTACTTGTGGACGGAGGAGCTGCAGCCCCTCTGTCTTCACAATCTACTGGAGCGAGCTGTCAGTTATTACTACAGCGAAGAGTGGCCCCAGGGCTCACTCTTACTCCTGCTGGATGTCCATCATTCAACTGAATATAAGTAACGATGCTCTGGGCCTCTCTGGAAAATATGTGCAGCACGCTGTACCAATTTTGTAACAGATCATGGTACACTTCAAAAGGATTCTACAACCAGTAGCCTTACCGTGTAGGAACTGTCCTGTTTCACAGATATTTTCTTTGGCACTTACTATAGACTATACCCTGTTTCAAGCTCTCGGGATTCAAATAGAGAAAACCCCTTTTCCTACTGAAGTTGTTCAGTCTAGTAGGGGAAACAGAGAGGCAGATGCGTCCAGACAGAGATTCAGTACAGTGTGGTCTGCGCCAGGTAAGGACGAGTAAGAGAGCAGGGGAGTCCTGAGGGGTTGGAGTTGGTCAGGGAAAGATTCATAAAGAAGGTGGAGCCTGAAAAGCATCCCAAAGGGTTAACAGGAGGCCAAAAACGAGTTCTGAGAAAAGGGAACAAAAGTCTGGCGTGAGAGTCAGCTTCAAGTGTGTCTAAGCTGTACAGTCAAGCAGGGCCCCATGCTTAGAAGGGCCTTGCACTTGGTTTAATGCTTTGCTGTTGCCATCTTGAAATTCTAAACAATTTTTGAACAAAGAGCTCCACGTTCTCATTATGCCTGGGTCCAGCGAATTATATAGCAGAGACTGCAGGAGGCATGAAACAGCAGGATGGGTGTGGGGAACTGCAAGGGTTCCATATTGCTGGTGCGCAGACAGGGGCAAGAGGTGTAGGCAGGCAAAGGGGAGGGGCGAGAAGGGCCTGGAATGTTAGGCTGGGGCAGAACTATGCCTGCTGCACAGTGAAGACTTCATCCCCTGGACCAGGAGTCAGCAAACTGTAGCCCCACCAAACCTGGCCTGCCGCCTGTTTCTGTATAGCCTGCAAGCTAAGAATGGCTTTTATATTTTTAAACGGTTGAGAAAAAAAAAAAAAAAAAAGAAAGAAAGAAAGAAATCAAAAGAACAATATTTTGTAACATGTGAAAATTATAAGAGATTCAAATTTTAGTGGCCATGAATCAGTCTGTGGTTGATTTCCTGCTGCAATGGCAGAGTTGAGTAGGTTGAACAGAGACTCTATGGCCCACTAGGTCTAAAATATTCACTCTCTGGCCCTTTATGGAAGAAGTTTGCCAACTTCTGCACTAGGTCGGTGTTTCCCAAACTGTGTTCCCCAAAAGACAGATTCCACAGTCAAGGAGGTTTGTAAAATGCTGGGCTGAATTAAAATGAAACAGGTGACTTTACTAGATGGCCTTCCCCACACTTTAATATGCTCACGTGCACTGTGGCCCTCCAGGAGGGAGAGGAAGTAGGCACACAGGACCCTTCCTCCAGGGAAAAGCTATTAATATTTTTGCCAAAAGTGTTCCCTGGAACTGTCTGGCAAGCACTCCTTTAGGCACGGGGGGCCCTCTGAAAGGTTTTCAGCAAGAAGATGATGCAATCTAATTTTTATCTGCTTCCTGACCTCTTGCCCCTTACGGCACACGGAGAGAAAACCATCATCTTTCATGGCCCACTGGGATGAAGGGACGAGGCCGCCGCTCACAGCCACGTCTGCGTGGTCACCTGGTGCCCACGCTCTGCTGGCTGCTCCAAGGGTCAGGGTCCTTGTGTTGACCCACCTGTCCGTGGTGGCTAAGATGACAGAGATCGTGAGAAGGTAGAGCCTGCACTGAGGTCTCCGTCCAGCTGGAGTAACGGGGGCATTAGCAACACGGGCACCTCCAGCCAAAAACCCTATTTGAACACAAGCGATTAAACTGCTGGCCCTACGAATATGATGACACACATCTCTTCTTTCACTTTCTTCAAACAGGAATTCCAAACCTGCCACGGCACCAAACCAGCCCTGCCTGGGGAGGTGTCGGCTACTAATGACTTCACACCAGGGGCAGGGACACTCCCTCTGTCTCAGTCTCCACCACAGGCCTTTATAGCCTGTTACCCAACAAAGGATACCTTTTCTAAACAATAGGGACTCTGAAACAAGCCCAGGGAGCTCCTGTACAATGGACAATGAGTCCAGGGCTGGAGCATCAGAATGGTTTTTTAAATTGGGTGATGTGTGCTTTTAAAAGACAATGACTTTTTACTGCCTCTGTTTCCCGGGCGCTGACGCAGACCTCAGGGAGGATGCGAGTGGTGAAGGGGGCAACTGCCAACAGGGTGGATGGAAGAACGGAAACAGAGACACACTTCGGCTGGTGGGGAAACATCTGTCTCTTCTGTCACCTTCACATACATGGCAACAGCTCAGCAAGCAGCAGGGTTTTCAAATGGGAGCCACCGAGAGTTAAATGTGTGCGGCGTTCAGGCTCAGAAGCAAAAACATCTGATAAACAACAGCTCTGCAACCCTCACTCCGGCTCTGCCATCCTGCTTACAAGAAGTGACCCTGTTCCTATCCGGGTCTGACCTCAGCCTGCACCGTGGCTCCCGAGTCCACTGCCTCTCACCTTGGCAAGGACTCGGCTCTCGTAAGTACCAATCCTTTCTGATGTAACTGGTCTGACTGGGGCCCTGGTGGTGCGACGTCTGAAAAGTTCCTCGGGTGAGTCTAAACGTGCAGCTACTATTAAGAAACAGAAATCAGATGATGTCTCTCCCTTGCTTAAACCCTGCCCTGGCTTTTCACTGCAGGAAGTATAAAGTCCTGGCCATGAACCCCCTGGCCCGGCCCTGAATGGGCCCTGTGTCCTCAGCTCCCTCCCCCTTCCAGCCACATGGGCCTTGGGGTCCACCAGCCAGAGGCTGCCTTCTCTTCATTATTCACATTTCAACTCAGAGGCCACCTCCTCAAGGACACCTTCCAGAGGTGACACGATTCCTCCTGCCACAGTCACTCCCCAGCCCAGCAAACTAGCTCACCTTCTTCTTAACACTCAGAACCCAACTGCTGTCTTACTTCTTGGCTTTCCAGTTTACTGCCTGTCTCCCCTCACAAGCTCTTTGAGGGCAGGACTCTGTTGGCCTAGACTGGTACCTGGCAGTTAATAGGGCCTCAATAAATATCTGACTGACTGTTGGAAAAAAAACAAACTGGGACATCAAGGTAAAGCAGATTGCCTAATTACACACTCCGTTCGCCATCGAGGTGTGGCACGCACACCCTGCGCTGCCTCTGTCTTTTCCTTTCTCCTCGATTCTACGTCTTCGGCTGCGTCAGGGATCACTAGGGACCAGACAGGAAAATGAGTGCATTGGGCGGGGGAGACATGGGGACTGCAGATCATATCCCGGGCTAATGGGGCTGGAGACTACTCAGCTCAGTCACCCTCCATGGGTGCAGAGAACGCGGGCCCAGCGCTGCCAGATCTTCTAATTTTTCACAAAAAGTCACACATCTAGATTCTTCCGGGAGATCTTCTACATTTCAATGCTGGTGACTAATTAAAAGAAAAGGCTTGCATGTCAAACAAGTAGGATCCTAAGGTGGTGGTTTGTAACTTTTGGGACCATCTTCAGATTATCTCCTCTCTGTGAATGTAAACCTATCCCTCCTCTTCATCAATCCTGTTGACTGAAGGAGGGCCATTTCTATCAGCCCCTGTTTAAGTGGATTTCTAACTTTTGGGGCTACATATAGTAATGATAAATTTATAATATAATGTATAGTAAACTTGTAACATGATCCTGAACACACATGTACGTGACTGAAGTCCTTGAAGCCATACTAACATTTATTGTCTGCAATGTGCCCTGATAATTTCCATTCTATTTTATTCTCCTTCATTGTTTTAAATGTTGGTGTGAGCCACTAAATCGATTGTCATCCAATTAATGGGACATTTCCTACAGTTTGAAAAACTCTTAGTGTGCCCTGACAGGGGGTGATTCCAATTATTGGGGGCATTCCTTAGGATTTGAGGTTTTTAGCTTCTCTGTTTCCAGGTTTAGATACATGCCAGCACTTCTGTGGTCACAGGATAAGCCCCATTCGACTTGTGCTTACATTTTCACATGGGATCAGAAAGGTATTTTCAAAGACCTAAGCTTAGTGTACATTATATGAATCTTAAATATGCCTAATAAAATTAACAACTTTTTGAACTCTAATTTAGAAATGATTTCCAATATATCAATAGGTGAATGCATTCATTAAAAAACACTTATCCTAATATTATTTTTCTACAAAGTAACTTTTTTTAAAAAAACATTATGTTTAGGTATTCTTTATGAACACCCATAAAATGTTTCTTAACCAGCTTTTGCACAATATTAACTAAGTTAACATAAAAAATCATGTGCAGTTTGAAAAACATCATATAAAAATAACTCTTGTGTGCAAACTCAAGAAACATGCTTGCCCCCAGGTTTTACAGGATGTTATGTGGCCTTACGCTGAGCAGAAGGAAGTGTCCTGTCTGGCAGAAGAGCCCCCTGTGAGGCCGCCCTGAGTAAGCGCTCCCGGGCACTGCTTATCCTTCTAATCTTCGCGGGGTCCACTGGGGGTTTTGGAAAGGAAGGGCAGGGATCCTCTTCTGTGGCAGGAGATGCTGGAGCTTTTGGTTTCTGGAAAGAGATTTTTTTTTTTAAATGATTGGCATGAGTTTGTCTTGAAGAAGACTCACCACCTGGAGCTGGCCCTGACACTTCCAGAGGAGCACAGGGCTTCCTGTCTGGCTTCTCCCCGGCCCACTGGTTCTCCGTCTCATTGGCCCACCTTACTTAATGTGTTAGGTATATAACACTTTTTCATTGTTTTGTCAATTATATTGTATGAAATACTCTACTGTCCTGCTTAGTGTATTTGAAAAAAAAGGTTTACCCGTGCCAGCCAACAGATCTCTATAAGAGACTATAAAATATGGTATAGTACATTCAACATACCTTGTAAATTTTTGTGTTCGATTCAGCTCAGAAAACATTTTTTGGGCACCCATATGTGCCAAGAACTGTGTGGAATTTAAATACTACCTTTATATATTTTGGACTTGACAGAAGTATCTTTTTAATGATATAAAAAAATTTAATAATGTAGATTAAAAAGTCACAAAACATCAGAGCGATAAGTAGTCTTGGGACTTATGATATGAAAACGTTTTATTTGCTACATCTCAAAAATTCTATGCTGATATCCTTAGAAAAGGGACATTACTAGCAAAATTCCAATTCCTTAAAGACTTAAAACCACCTGCACCAAGCACTGTGCCACCCAGAGCACCCTCTGACCTAACCTCCAGATGGCAGTGGCCTCCGACCCAATCTGGGGCCGCAGCCTCAGAGCGGCCTAAACTCCCACTTTTAGTGTTGCTTGGTGGTCCAAGGCAACAGGATTATCTGTCTATGAAAGCACAATCTTATGGCAGCAAGTGCTTCTAGCTCTCTAGCCAAAAGTAATCGAGTTCAAGTTCCTCAAGTCACTTACATACTGTGTGAAATGAGTGACTCTCAATCCAATAGGTTAATTAACAAATTTTTTTAAAATCCAGTGTGACATTCAAGTCAGATAATTTAGAAAAATGGATGAGGTCATCTATCATATATGACACAGAATTTCACTCATTTTCTCATATACATTAATAGAACACAGACATCTATATTAGTGTTCTCCTCTCAAGAAGCTGCTTATTTCAATAATGGTAACATTTTTCAAAATATTTTTTATATCCTCTTGTTCGTTTACATGTATAAACGGTTCATAAACCAGACCAAAAAAATATCGATTTTATGACTATAGAGATACATTCTTCTAAACACAGACAGAAAAAGCATAAGTGAAATAATCAGCATAATAGGAAGAATAAATCACTCTGAGATCAAACCCACGTACTAGTTGTGTGAACTTGGGTGGGCCATTTACTTCTTTGAACTTGCCCAGCTATCAAATGGAGACAGCAGTTCCCTTCTTGCAGGGACACTGATGTATATACAAGTCTTCTTATGGAAACTCAAGATATGCTAGCTCCCTGCCTAGCATATCTCGGGTAAGCTGCTCACCCTTTACATATTTACCAGATTTGGTTCCAAGTTACTTTTAAGTCTCAAAAGCTAAGGCCCTAGATCCTGAGGCAACCTTGCTAGAAAAAAGATCCCAAATTCAGAGGGATTTATTCTGAAGGAGACAACACTCATCTATCTGTATAAATTATGTTATATTTGTTTAATAAAGTCGCTTTACTTTTTAGTCTCCTTAATTTGTTGCAAAATATTCATAAGAATGTGACTTAGGCCATGAAACTAATAGTAACAAAAAAATCTAAGAGTGTGATACAGGCAAATAAGTGCTTTACATTTAATTATGAAAGATGAAATACAAAAGTATAACCTTCTCAATACTGAATGTGGATTCAAGGTTTTCTTATCTCAAAATGTCTGTACTCTGCAGGTACCTTGCATCTGAAACAAAGATTGAGAAGTCTGCCAAATAATAATAATGCAGACAAAGTAAATGGCTGCTTTTACAGATGCCTTAACTATTAGAAATGTTTTGGGTACTAAATAACGATCTTATAAAATAGAAAATGTGGTTCTGCCACGCTAATTTTTACCCAGAAGGGAATAATTGAATTATCTCTGGATGGCAAGATAAATCCCCTTAACTGCTCCTTGATAAAAGGCATTATTTTCCTAGTGCAAAATTAGTCATTGCTTGCATAATAAAAAATTAGTTCCATTTTACTACTGACCTTTACTAAATTATGTATCCCATTTAAACATATACCTCATTGGACTGAAAATATAAAGTGATGCATGTGAAGCATTTTTAATTCCCCAAGGGAAAATGAAACAAGCCATCAATTTCTATCATGCCAGGTTCTACAAAATGTTCTTTCACTCTGTGGAGCAAAATGGCTTTTTTGAAGCACATGAGTAAAAATTTTTTCTTGTAAAATTCACTTCATTTTATAATTCAGAGAATGTTGCAAGTGGGTTTAAATCCTCACTTGAGAACCTTACCTCCCTCCAGTTTTGTGTCATAATACTAGCCAGTGACTGGGGTATAACCAAGGTACTGGAAAAGTCAGATTTCAAGATCTGTCCTGTTTGAGAAAACTGCTAGAGTCCCTTGAAGACTGAAAGACCATTTTCATAGAACAACCCAATCAACGAAGACAAACCCCCTAGAACATTTAAGGGGTCTGGCTGGTCTTGACTCTCATCCCAGCACAGTGGGCCCTGATCAGCTTCTGACCTGGCTCCTCCGGATCACCAGCTGGGAAGGTGGGGGTCCCAACTCTACATGAAGACTGGAAAAGGGGGTCCAAGGCCTCCCATCTCAGAAACTTGCTGTGATTTAATCTGTAAGGCAACAGGACACACACACACACACACACACACACACACACACACACACACACACACACACACACCCCTCCCGGAAGTTCCAAAGTAAATACGTATTAAAAATTCCCCCAAGCATATAATCTTTGGATGTGGCAATTGTAGGTGCATTTCTATTACTATGATTTTCTCCACAGGTCCTCTGGGCTCCTCTGTCACTCCCAGCATGTGATTCACTGCTGTAATGTCACCCTTCCGTTTCAGAAACAGTGAAAGAAAAAACACTGCTTTGACATTCGCATTCTGCTCTTTCTTATCCTGGACCTCCCCTAGTCCAAAGGTATATATGGGCTTCTAAGTCCCTTTCTTTTTTTTTTTTTTTTAACATCTTTATTGGAGTATAATTGCTTTACAATGGTGTGTTAGTTTCTGCTTTACAACAAAGTGTATCAGTTATACGTATACATATGTTCCCATATCTCTTCCCTCTTGCCTCTCCCTCCCTCCCACCCTCCCTATCCCACCCCTCTAGGTGGTCACAAAGCACCAAGCTCATCTCCCTGTGCTATGCGGCTGCTTCCCACTAGCTATCTATTTTACGTTTGGTAGTGTATATATGTCCATTCCACTCTCTCACTTCGTCACAGCTTACCCTTCCCGGTCCCCATATCCTCAAGGCCATGCTCTAGTAGGCCTGTGTTTTATTCCCGTCCTACCCCTAGTCTCTTCATGACTTTTTTTTTTTAATAGATTCCATATATATGTGTTAGCATACAGTATTTGTTTTTCTCTTTCTGACTTACTTCACTCTGTATGACAGACTCTAGGTCCAACTACCTCACTATAAATTACTCAATTTCTTTTCCTTTTATGGCTGAGTAATAGTCCATTGTGTATATGTGCCACATCTTCTTTATCCATTCACCTGTTGATGGACACTTAAGTTGCTTCCATGTCCTGGCTATTGTTAATAGTGCTGCAATGAACACTGAGGTGTATATATCTTTTCAAATTATGGTTTTCTCCAGCTATTTGCCCAGGAGTGGGATTGCTGGGTCGTATGGTACTTCTATTTGTAGTTTTTTAAGGAACCTCCATACTGTTCTCCATAGTGGCTGTATCAATTTACATTCCCACCAACAGTGCAAGAGTGTTCCCTTTTCTCCACACACTCTCCAGCATTTATTGTTTCTAGAATATATTCAGTTTCGTTTTATTTGTCAAATACTTGGAACTCGGTTCTTATAAAATACAAAAACGGGCTGAAACTAATCTATGCTGTGAGAAGTCAGGACGGTGGTCACCCTGGGAAGGTGGTTTCTGGGGTGCTGGTAACGACCTGTTTCTTTCTTCTTCAATGCTGGTTACCAAGTCTGTGGAGTTTGAGTAAATTTATCAAGCTGTACTCTTATGATCTGTGTCTTTTCAGTATGTCGATAAAAAGTTTAATTAATAAAAATACTTGGGGACTTCCCTGGCGGTCCAGTGGTTAAGACTCCATGCTTCCACTGCAGGGGGCACGGGTTCCATCCCTGGTCGGGGAACTAAGATCCCACATGCCGCGTGGTGTGGCCAAAAGAAAAAAAAAATACTCGGAGCTTAAATAACTAGGCTTTGTAAGTTTCAGAAACATAAGGAGAACTCTGTTTTGACAATGATAATGATGAAAGACAAAACTTCCTATTTCCTCAATCTCTTTTCCTACTTTATACTACCCTATAAATCGGAACATCAGCTAAGTAACCCGAGTGGCAGAATGGAAATGGAAATAACTATCACTACACAACAGCCCCACGTCTCAGAGCTGTCGGGGGGAGGGGGAGAGCTGCTGAGAAAGAGAAAGCTGTGCACGGCACACCTACATAGAAGGTGGATATAAATGCTCATGGCAGACTGCAAACTGCAGTGCTTTCCCCTGACTTAAAAGATTACAGGTGCTAACGGGAACCCTGGTGAGCCGGGACCAGGAGGGTCAGTTCTCCTGTCATTCTCGGAAGCCCAGGGCGCTTCTGAGTGTAGGCAGCCCACCCCTGCTGGAGGCTGTGGAAGAAGCACAGGCCGAATATGGGGAGGGGGTGGGCGGGGAGGGGACAGAGAGAGCGGTCAGCCTACAGGTGCCAAGAGTTGAGAGGATTTGCTAAATGTAGGAGCTGGAATGGGTCCCTCTTTCCTGCCTGACTGCTGGGTGAGGAACTATTACAAGGCAACAAACCAGCCTGAGAAAGTGTCCCAGATCCAAAAAGTGCTGAAATTCAAGTGTTTAGGTCTTCACAAATTCTTTCAGCAACTGCATCCTTAAGGGACTTAAGTATGTACCTACCACCCCTGCCCCACCCTCTAGGGGTCGTTACCTCCCCCCTCTCCCTGGGCTCCCATTGCCCCTGATCTCCTCTCTTTGTCAGTTTAGTGGTCACCAGAGTCAAAGGGTTCTTTAAAAGGTCTAGTGGAAAGGAGGAGAAAAGGTGGAAGGGGAGGTAGTTATAAGGCCACTTTCAGGTTTTTTTGACTGAGAGCTCCAAACTTTAATTATGGTTTAAAACGAAATATACCTGAGACCCTTAAATAATCCACTCTAACAAATAAACTCAAACTAACAGAGTTATTCTTAGCCTGATTTGCACATAGCACCCAACCATTCTGCAGTAAAGAAATTTAACTGCAGTGATCCTAAACAGAGGCAAATACCAACATTATCTTTGCCTAACACCTAATCCTGAAGTCCAAGAACTATACTTTGACAGGGACCATGTGAACTCTAGAAATTTAGATTTTTAGGAAAGAGTGAGTCCCCCCAAATTACAGCAATATTAAAAACAAAGCATAGGAGTCAAATGACAGAACTGTAGAATGGAGAGCCACTCTTCAACAAGGCAGACCCACTGGGCTGCTAAACCGGGGGCCCTCTTGCTGTTGCTGGCTCAAAACCCAAGTGGTTTCCAAGGCTGTAGGTGCAAGAAGCCATACGTCAACGATGGCTGACAAAGTACAATACTTATCGCACACTGGTTCATGCTTCCTATTTTGGAATCTTATTTTTTGTCAGCTGCAATATAAGAACAAGTATAATCTTCCTCACAGAGGCATTTTGATGAGTACTTTGGGAATGTATGATGCATGTTGCAACAATCAGGGTCATTTGGGCATGGACTATACATTAAATGATACTATTGAGTACTGTTAATTTTCTGAGCTGTGATGATAGCATTGTGGTGTAGGAGACTGTCCCTGTTAATATGAGATGCATGCTTAAATTTTTGTGGAAAAAGTCTTATAAGGTCTACAACTTACTTTAAAATAGTTCATCAAAAACAAACATATGCACACACAAACATACACACACATAAACAGTAATAAAAATTAAGAAGCAGCTTGACTGACACCCCAGTTCCATGAAAGTCTAAGGAATTGGTATCACCAGGTACTTGCGGTAGCAGGGGCATAAAGGCAGGGGTGCCTAAGGAAAATTGGTTGAAAGTCTGTGTAACTCCTTCCCTCCCAGCTCTACTCAGTCAAGCTACTGAACCCAGGATTAGATGGGGAGTGTGTTCTTCGGAGAGGATGAAACAGAGGGTCTCTGAATCAGGCTAACCAGGCACAGTCAAGAGTCAGGGTACTTAATGTAAACATAGATATTAACTGAATATTTACATACTGAATGCTAGGCATTCCTACCTTCTTCCTCCTGGCTCCTAGCAGTTAGTGTATGTATGGTCAGGCCACTCAAAATGACTGATCTCTTGCTCTCTGTACATCCCCTGCATGACCAGCATCTGCTTCACCTACATCCTACACTCACATGACTGACCTTCCTACATATTTGCCCCTGACCCAGCTGGTGATTGTTCTAGTCTTTAGATCAGAACATCTCCACCTGATAGCTTATCAAAGGGGAAGTGAAGGGCATGCACCTCTACTGGTTCCCCTGGTAACTAATGAGCCAGAGAAATTGCCTCCTATAACTGATGTCTCTATTGCCGACTCTGGGCTCTTTCTTCAGTCTTAAAGCTGGGCAAGTGCAGGCACTGCAGGCCTGCAGGGTGCAGTCCAACAGTTAGCAACCAGCCTTTATCCTCCAAGAAATATTCTACAGGGAATTGAGCAGCCCACAAAGAAAGCCCTAAAGATATAGCTATTGAGGGTCTCACCAACAACACAGCCCAGCCAAATCCCCCTAAAGGTAGGTTTGGGTAGGTATCACCTGTGAGTTGACCAACCCATTCCACATGCTTCCGCTCTCAAATAAGAACAGCCCAACAAGCAGCATGAGCTATCAGAGGAGAGTCTCTACGAAAAAAGAGAGACCGAGGCAAATATAAAACTGCAACAGAGACACAGAGGACAGACCATGTGAAGACACAGGAAGAAGATGGCCATCTGTAAGCCAAGAAGAAAGATCTGAGAAGAAATCAACCCTGCTGCCAGCTTCATCTTGAACTTTTAATCTTCAGAACTGTGAGAAAATAAATTTCTCTTTTTTAAGCCCTCCCCCCAACACACACAAAAGCAACAGAGATTTTAAAAGGAGAAGAAAACAATTAAAAAATCAAAACTACCATTAATATACTGAGATAAAATGCTGCAACCATGAAATAAGAAGAGAATACTATATATTTAAAAAAAAGATAATTTAGAGGGGGAAAAGCTTTAGGAAATTAAAAATATCATAGCAGAAATGAAAAGGACTCAATAAAAGGATTAGAAGATAGAGCCTCATCCAAAAAATGATGAGAACCAGAAAAGAGAAAATAAGAAAATTGAAGGGCCAGTCCAGGGGATCCTACATCTGAATAATAAATTCCAGAAAGGGCAAAAAGAACAGAAAAGAGAGGAAGACACATCAAAATGATTCAAGGACATTTCCCAGAGCTGAAGGGTACAAGATTTCACATGGAAAGTGCTCAGCATCAGGACATTTCAGAACACTGGGAACAAAAAGAAAAAATCCTACAAACTTCCAGAGAGAAAAAACAGCAATCGAGGTCTCAAATAATTCATTTCCCATACACCCTTTCTCAAGAAGCTATTGGAGGGAGTACTCTGCTAAAACAAGAGTAATTCAAGAAAAAGGGGGACTTGGAATACAGGAAATACAAAAGCCAGCACAGGAAGGAGTAGCAAGCTGTGTGCAGATGCCCAGGGCGAGTGGTCCAGGAGGGAGTGTGAAAAGTTCTCCAAGGAGATGAATCAATACCTCATGTGTCTGAATATATGAAGGAAAAAGGCCACTGGAGAACAGTTTGGAGTTGAAACAATACAAAACTAAAAAAGCAAGGCAATTATTAACACCAGGGAAAACAAAGAGTGGTGCAGGGAAGGAGAAGTAATCATCATCAATCATCATTAGTTCAAGGCTCAGCTATAAACAGGATTTACATAATCACAGTCAGAGAAAAGGGATCTAACCAGTCTATACTCCCAGTATAGACTGGGAGTAGCAGTGGAGACAGAAGGGTGAATGTGTTGTGAGGAGGTGTGTGGGAAGACAGACTAGGGTTAAATCTTCATCTTCCCTAGCAGGAAGTCATTAGATAATTCCTCAAGATCCTAAGTTAGAGAACAGCAAGACACTGTGTTATTTAAAAATTTGGATGTAAATACCAAAAGAATGTGCCAAAAGAGTTTAAAGTGAGAGCCACTGCAGAGTGGAGAATGAAAAACAAGGGGATGGAAGACTGCTGGAGGTTTTTGGTAACAAATCTTTGATTATGTACATGCATCTATACTTTACTTGTATATGTAACTACTGAAAATAAAATACATATGCATAATTTAAGAGATACTGTGAAACATTCTGTTTGCCAAGTTACTATATATCTCTAAAATTCCTCTTTATTATGAAACTATAGGTGAGTAATGAACATGTTTCATTATATACAAATCATTATATTTGAAAAAGTATAAAAGAATTTGCTTTCATATTAAATTATTAATACATTTAGGTCTACGTGATCATTTTCTTAGCATATATAAGTGCTGATTCTAAGTACAGGGGCCAATTCTATTTCATAGCACCCGTGGTAATATAAAGTACTCACAAACTCTAGTGGACTGAGACGTGCGCCAAAGATGGGCCTGGAATCAGAGGACTCAAAACTGGATGCATGGATGCTAGCATAGGAGACAGAATAGAAGTGTTAGTTTGTAAAGAATCATTTTTTTAAATTTCTAGTATATGTTAGTTATCTCTAGCCCCCAAACAAGTAAAAGCACTCAATGCATAAGCCTTGAGGAAGAAGTGATTTTTAAAAATCATAGTACTTTAAACATTTTATTAACAACACTTTTCTTGCTTTTAGGAGGACTGTAAATATTGAATAATGAAAAGAAGAAATATATACTGTGATTTTTTTAAAGCTTTGTTCATATCAATTTATAAAGTTGGTATGACAATTATTATTAACCATTCCAAACCAAAGCAACTTCTTGGACCCAAGGTCTGGAAATATCTTTAGAAATCTTGAACAGATACAAGAGATATAATTAGCAGAAGTCACACTTAAAAAAGCAACTATCCATAACTAGAATTAAGGGAAAATGTCATCGTCATACGTATACATACTTGAGTGTATAGGCAAGAGAAATTTTAAATACCTGAAGGAAGACCGGGGTCTATTTTCTGGTGTTCTTGAAGATGCACGTCCAAATAGTTTTCTCTGGTCTTCCCGTGGTGTAAATGGTCTTTGGGTCCTAACAGTTCTTAAGGCATTTCGTGCTTCACTTATGATTTCTGCACTAGTCTTCTGCTCGGACACTGAAGGTCGGTAAAAAGGATCTAGCTTTTCTAACTTTTTATCATTTAGAGACAGCATCTTTCCTCTTAAAGTGCAATGTTCTTCAGGTAGACACCACACCCTGCAAATATGGGGTACAAAATATCAACTATTTTCATCCAGTCATTTAGAAAGGAGTGCTCAAACCCAACCATACATACTTAAACCATTCCTGTATATTAAACTTGAAAACAAAATCACAACTTTTAATTAAAAATCTACCACACAGTTACACTTCGAAGATCAGGAAGGGAAAAGAGCTTTCAAAAAAATAGGTTGACATGCACGGTGATGCCTTTGGGAATACATGCGATTGAGGGAAATGACGCGCAGGGAAGAGACCTAGAGTGAAAGCTAAACCTGGAGAGAAAGAGGATAAATCGTGAAAGAAGACACCCCAGGAAGGGAAAACCGTCTCATAGTCTCCAATCTATAAAAAACACACTGGGTGGCGGGGCAGAGGGGTTCTGCTCAATGTTTTACCAAAGTTTCCCTTTTTTTCTCACTGCCATCCACATAAAATGCTAGTATAAGATTAAAGTTAGTCAGATAGGGCCTCTATCCAAACTATATCAGCTTTTATAAATGTAGCTTGTAAACTCAGAGAAAGGTTCAGCCTTACATTTGCCTATGATATATTTGAATGAGTTGATTCAAATCACCTTCAATTTGAGATAATGTCCTACATGAATAAATACCGAATATCGATATCAAATGATCCTTTCCCAGGCCACCGCCCTCAGTTAAAAAGTTAAAGTCAGGCACAAGGGCCATGAGAATGCAGATCCTTCTTTATGCTCATGTGTCCCATGGAGGCCTGGCTAACTTGGCAACACACCTCTGACAGCTCTACACTTTAAAATAGTCGAGGTTTTTAAAACTTAATTCTAATCAGTACATTTAGTGTTCATTAAAAAACAACGTTGTATCTCCAGGGAGACTGAGGTCTGTAAATTATTCATATATCTCAGTTGCCCAATTTTAGAATAACTTCTGCAAAAAAGAAAAAAGTTTTGTGACATATGCCCAAGGAAACTAAAAAGACACCATTTCTGTAAGTAGAATCTACAGGTGATTCCTTAGACAACTAAAGAGGACTTAACTGTATTACGATTCTATACATTAAGGTGTTACTTAACAACAGACAACAAGAACATTTGTTTAGTTCTACCCTGCACAAGAGTTTTTGAGGAAAAGAATATGATAACTGCAAACAATATACTGTTCCTTTTATATGGAAAGGCCAGGTATTGAAGTAAAACAGTAATAAATTAGTAGATAAGCAACACTATTCTAGGAATTTTTGATATAGGAGTTCCAATTTAAGCAAGGGCTCCGGAATTATGTACATTAGAACAATTAACAAAAACTGTGGCAGGCCTGGTACGTTTACTTCTAATATCATATGATAGCCTCTTTACTAAAAAATATTCAATGCTAATTATTAGAAATACATATAAAGTGTTTCATACACACTATATATATGTATATATATATATATAAATTTTTGATGCATAATAATACAAATTCAGAACCACAACATCTAACTTCAGTGTCCATGGCAAGTTTGTTTGCTGGTTTGTTTTTAAAAGGCCCACTGAAGTAAGAAAAGAAGACATTTCGGTACAATGAACAAGTTTCTTCCAGAGACCAAGTGAGGTTTGTGACGCCATAGCCCCACATGGCACTAATAAGTTTAGGGATGTCCAAAGGTGATCTGGCAAAACTAATTAAGATTAGAGAACGTGCTTTGGATGAGTAATAATGGACCATCATTCCTGACTAAGGTTGTCCTTGGCTGTATTTTAGTTTACATCGAAAACTATACCCTTTCATAGAGTAATGAAGGAGGCCAAATTCTAAGACCTCTGTAAATTATTGGGGCATACAGGAGTTTAGATTGATCAAATACTTCTGGAAACGATGTACATAATGGATTTAAAAATCTTTTCGTCTGTAAATTTTTACCACAAATTCTAACACAACTTCCTCTCTTCCTTTGCCTCTCTCTTCCCCGCAAATCCCACTTTAGCAGCTATATTGTGAGACACTGTTTCAATAATGTAGTTATCTGCTCAGTTAATCTATTATCATATCAATATCAATATATTAGTAACTAAATCAAACATGGAAATGTTCAATAATGCAAGTGAACTGAGTTAGAAGTGGGGTTTTTTTCGGGGGGGGAGTATTTTCTTTATAATTATTAAATTACAAATTCTTATTAGAGATGGTTTTTGCCAATTTAAAAAACAATCAGAGTTTGAAAGCTTGTCTATTTATACTAAAGTATGCCTGAACCATAACATAATAGTATCACAGAAATTTTAAATTTACAAAAATTCTCCTGACAACTGAACAAATCCATTCAGCTAGTATAGATGAACTGTTTCCTCCCCTTGGATCTCTGGGAACACAGGCAGGAATAAACACTGTCTTCACTCTCAGGCAAGGACCAATCACTAATGCTAGTTCAACATTTACTCTAATACCAAGCAGTGTGCTAAGTACTCTCAAGTACATCATCTCAATTAACTCTATGAGGCGGATAAAGTCTTAAGCAATAGCATGTACACACACGCACACACACAAACTAAGACATACGCCCAGGGCTGATACTGAAACTATTACCCACTGGATGGGGAGGTGGAAGGTGGGGACTCAGACGCCCTGGGGCTGCAGCTGTTTACACACCAATATAGAAACATATTGGTGTTTTCACAAGCAGAGCAGCTTTCTTGGTGTGAACCAGCTGGGTATCAGTCCTGCTTGTACCCACATGCTTTTAATACAAGGTAGAAACTGATGTGGGCAATACAAAACATAGAGATAAGCTACCGTGTGATTATGAAAGAGAAAGGGATTTCTGATTGGGAGGTGTCAGGCAGACATCCTAGAGGAGGTGATGCTTGAGCTAGGTTCTGGAAAATGGTCTGAATTTGAACAAATGACAATGGCTGACATTGGGGCTGGAATAGAGGAGGAATTTCCAACCAAGTCAATGACTGAATCAAGGCAGAGTATCAAGGACATATGGGATGTGCGTTGGAGAGGAAGGAGCTCTGGAAATGAAGACTGGAGTTGTAGCAGAGACAGAACTGAATGGCAGGTCAAGAAAGTAAATAAAAGCTGATAAGCAAATTAAAAGATGTTGAGGCATGATGTGATAGCAGGAATGGGCAGGATGGAAAGGATGGAAAAAACTAGAAGGGACAAGATCAGGCAGTTTTTATATAACCACCCAGCTAACTCTTAGAGGTCCTCCAGAAAGCTTTCCTGGACATGCCTCTCCCACCCTCCCAGCCTCAACTAGGTGTCCCTCCGCCATACTCCGCAAGGTCCCCCGTGGTCTCTGTTAGTACACCCCACCCCTCACTGGGTTAGAATTGCCCGCACACCTGGTGTTACCCCACCAGACTCTGAGCCTTAGCTCTTCACCTGAAGCACAGCTTAAAGTCAGCATTTGTGGAATCGCTGACTCCATTTTCAAATACAGACCCAAGCTAGAAAATATCCAGATGAGGGCTGCATGGCTTCTGAATTGGAGGCATTTGTTACAGTGGATTAAGAAAGCACATGGGACTTTATTTCAAATGGCATCTGATTCTTGATGCCATGGGGTAATATGAGATCAAATTTAGCCCCTTTTTGCTTTCTTGCTTTCACTTCAAGTTGCCCAGCATGGAGTAAGACTTGATAAATGTTGTGATTAGTGGATGGGGCACTGAAAGCCTGAAGTGTAGGAGTGAAGGTGAAATAGAGTAAGAAGAGAGATGAGAACAAGTAAGGTGTGCCAAGAACACAGGAACCAACAGGATTTGGCATCTGAGAGGGCAGGAAGCGGGCAGAGGTGACACTGGGTATGCAAACTTAGGGAGGTTGGGAGGGCAAGCTGACCTTTTAAAAGAAAATAGGAGGAGGGACTTCCCTGGTGGTCCAGTGGTTAAGACTCCACACTTCCAATGCAGGGGACCTGGGTTCGATCCCTGGTCGGGGAATTAGAACCTGCATGTTGCAGGACCCGGCACAGCCAAGTAAATAAATATTTTTTTTAAATAAAAGAAAACAGGAGGGGATGTGGACTTTGAAGGGAAAGAAGCAGCTGAGTTCTGTCTTGCATCACTGTCTTGAGTTTATGATGTCCACAGGACTTCTAGAGGATGACCACCAGTGGTAGGAAATTTGAAACTGGTGACCTTTTCAAACAAAATATTTCTTATTGGTTAGGGGAAAAGTTGTGAGTTGTCATTTATAAGTTTATACCTAATTATAAAGATCTGTCTTTACCTCTGCTGCTAACAGTCATCTGAAACAGGCTTCTTGCTAAATGCAACAGGGCACTATCAGGATGTTTGCAACAGGGGAAAGACTGGCCATCTCCATACCCTTTTTCCTGCAAATCAAATACTCAAGACCCTTACCATGATTTTGAATGACTTTCGTGTTAATATGAGTATCCAAAGAAGCAGTGGTTAAATGCTTAGATGCTGGAGTATAGGTTCAAATAATCTGACAATTTGCAGCTACGTAACTTTGGGCAAGGCTTCTAACATCTCTAAGCCTCAGTTTCTTCAGCTGTAAAAAGTGTGTAGTAATAGTAATTGCTTCATAGGATTGTTTTGAGCATTAAATGACAAAATTAACGTAAAGTGCTTTAGCTTGGTGCCTGGCCCTTAAAAAACATTAAATACTGTCCAAGCACTAGGTGATAAAAGGATACAACAAAAAATTTTCTCATGAATGAAAAGTTGCATTAAACAAAAAGAAATTGCAAAAGAAAGGAAATGACATTTGTTCAGTGTTTTCATACATTTTATAAGTTTTACAATTTAAACCAGGGTGTTTTGCTTTGTGAAAAAAGAATCTTAAGTATCTTATTGAATATCAGCTATGTCAAAACAACAATTGATCAGAATTTTGTAGATTCACAAAATGGGATACAAATAAAGAGTGGTACTTGCTTTTCTACCAAGTAAAATAATTCTAAATCAGGGTGAGATGGAAGATCTGCTGTGATACTCATAGGAATGGATTATAAAAGGCATTATATGTACGTACGATATATTTTAATGCATATTGTTACATATACACTTATTTATTAAGACCCTATGTATTTGCCTAGAGGAGCCCAGGTACAATTTGTGTGACCTTGGCTGGGTCACTGTATGCCTAAACAAAGTCCCTTAGTCTATCACTCTCATTCAACAAATACTACTGAGTTTCTACTAAGCACCACGAGCTTGGCTAAATGCTCAGCGTACAGAGATAAAGACAGCCGCGGCCCGACCCCGACAGGCGTGCACAGGGCACTCTCATTACCTCTCTCCCCATACAGGGACAGAAGGCGGACGACAGCAGGAGGGGTGCCGGGTGAACCTGCGGGGGACGCCTCACCTCCCACGCAGACAGCAGCTTCCCCACTCCCGGCAATACCTCCTCCTCCACCGGTCCAGGCCAGAGCAGAGCGCAGCAGCATCTTCACTCTGCCCGCCAGCCAGCTAGCCAGCTTGCTGGGTCGCCCGCTCGGCCGGGCCGGCCAGTGTCTCCATGGTAACCGTACACAAACTATTTACCCGGGACGCCCAGGCCGCCTCCCTGTAGAGCCAAGAAGCTGCTGGACAGGCGGAGTGGGCCAGGGAATAAGTTGGGAGTGGGCGCAGGGAAGGGGGCTTCCGGCCAGACCCAAAGCACCTGTAGGTAGCGGTGGAGACAGTGACAACTGCGGAGATTCAGCTTATCCTCCAGCTTTCCCCACGCGGCGACGGCGGCAGCAGCAGCCACCGAGAGCAGGCGGGGCCCAACAGGGTGGGGCCGGGCGAGGAGTGACTTGAGAGGTCCCTCAGCCCCCGCGGGGCCACTGGACTTGCGCAGGTCTCCCCAACGCATGCGCAGAAACACTGAGGCGTGGGCGCCAGCACGCGGGGAGTGGGAGGAGGGCTGGCGAGGGCCGGTGGCCGGGAGTACGAGCATCAGGTGCTGCGAGAAAGGGCGACCGGTAAGCTTGAAAGAGCGGGCTGGGAAGGCGTCTGCTTTGAAATCAGCAATTTACGGAACCGCGTTTGTTGAGCCCCTATGAGATATCAGCACCTCTATTAAATATCAATAAGCAGGACAGTAGCTTAGTGTTTAGGAGTAAGATTCAGGATTTACTGGTTCAAGTTGCGGTTCACTATAATCTTGAACTAGCTGTTTAACCCTCTCAGTCTCTCCTCATCTGTAAAATGGAGGGAATAATAGTACCTAGCTAGGTCTTGGGGTGGTTGTGGAGATTGAATGAGAAAACATATTTAAAGTGCTATTATGCATGTGCCAGTCAACGAATGTTAAACTGTTGCTATTATTAAGACCTTGCACTTGTGAAGCACTTTAGAGTTTACAAAGAGTATTTCACTGTATAGTACCTTTTTGAGCGTCCCTTGCACTCTGAGGTAGCCAGCCTGGCATCCCCATTCACAGGAAGCAAAATCGGGGCCCGAGGTCTAATGAGTGACAGCGGTAGATTCAAGTGTAGGCCTCCCATCAGCATTCATTTTTTGCTCCTACTCTGCATTATCACAGTTGACTGGCAGAAGAGCCCCATTTATATGTTTCTGGTTTAAATTCTGTTCTCTCTCTCCTGTTAGACCATATTCAGCAACAGTTTACAGTGTTAAATACAAGTGAGACCATAATCACGCTCCATTCAGGATTGCACCACATTTTATAAATATGGGGATTTTTCAGCTGAAGTGTTGTTGTCAGCATTGGAAAAATGCCACATCCCTTGGTGCTAGGTATCTTGTAAAGAATAATTAAATTGAAAATATTTTTGAGCACATACTATGTGTAAGGCATGGTGTTTGGTGGGAAATGATATTAACCTGAACTAAAGGAAGCTAATTATTCTTCAAAGTACCCAACAGGATTTCACATATAACAAACAATAAATACTTATTAGTTGACCGGGTAATTTTAGGGCCTGAAACAAAGCGTTTGCATTCTTTAGGGTTGAAATCTTTTCTATTGACTCGACCTGAATTATCATATCAAGTCCCTTTTACAGGCCATTGGACTGTATTGTGCAAAGGGACTTTTGCCCATTTAATATAAACCATAACTAGTACTTTGAGTTCACAACTTGTGAGATATGACCAAAATGCAACTTTATTTTTGTGTCTCACTGCCATTTAAAAATATAGTGTTGGTTATCTTCCCCTGCCCCTGGATGGAAAGCTGGGTAAGAGTTGTACTTTCTGCTCGGTTATAGATAACTGATAGTCCTCAGGTAACTAAGTCTCAACCACAGCTTCGTTCCAAAATTCTAATGTTGGGTACAAGATATAAACAAATGCATCAAACTTAACTTGGAAGTAAGGCCTCATCCCTCTCTTCCCTTCTCAGGCTTAAGGTCTGTAATTGGCTTTCCCAGAGGGGATGCGGTTAGCTTAGGCTCACCACTTCCCCACTGACTAGAGGCTCCTTAAGACCCAGCCTGGGTGGAGGTGGCCAGGAAGCAGGGAAAGGAGAAGCCAAGAGCTGGAGCACTCGTTCCTGGAGCTGATGGCTTTGAACTTGCTGTGCCTGGCCTGTGATTAAAGCAACCCACATGGGTCTTTCCTGAGTCCTTCAGAGTTTCCTGTTAATGGGGACCTCTCTCCCTGAGACTCTGGGTGGATGCAGTGCTATTCTGTTGGTTGCTTGTAACTCCCTCCCATCCCCTAGAAATCCAGGGTTCACTCCAGACCCTTTAGATGGATCCCAAGATGGCCCCATATCTTGTCCCAGGGAAATCCCACACATCTCTTGCCCCTGAGAGTGCAGGCCCATGCAGCCCCCTCCATGCTATCCCAGGATGGAGCTTTAGTTTTCCCAGGACCACCGAACTGCAGTCTCTGGGAAGCCCCTCTTGCTGAGTTTGAGATGAGGGAATTGGCAACCCCACACTCCACAGAAATTTTCTCATATGTCCTCCCCCTCCTCCACTCTCTGACTCCTTATTTTTAGCCTCAGCCTGGACCCTTAGGTCCAGGGAGTCTGTATGTTTCTTTGTAACTGGCCCTATGGAGACTTTGCCTCACCTTCATTTTGGAACTGATGATTATACAATTAGCATCTCATTTGAAACCCCAGTTTAAAAACCTGTTGTACAGTCAATTACTAACTATGGTCTTTGCACCCTAGGATCTTGGGCTAAAATAGACCTCGTAAACACACTACTGGAACATGAAGCTGGCTGGCTCAGTTGGCCAGGAAATGTCTGCCAGGCAAGTCAGAACGATTGAAAAGAATGACAAGGGCAGAATTATAGGCAGGAGTTATTTGAAAGCAATAAAGCTGTCCAGCTTACCTCACTGAAGGGCACGACATGGGAAAGTCTTGAGGATATCATAGCAATGGCCTATCATATTGACCTGGCTGTTACTCCATCGTTACCTGATGGCTATTTAACTGAATTTGACATAGTTAAGCTTATAAGTGGAATTATTTTAGAAACAAAATTGTTGACATTTCTTATACCTTAGAAAGATTGAAGAGGAAAACATTTCATCTCTAACATTTATAAAGCACTTTATAGTTTCTAAACTGCTTTCATTTGGAGCATTTCCTTTTTATTGTTTTATTGAGAGTTTACAGTAAGCCTGAGAGGTCGTTGGTTTGGGGATTATTATCCCAATGTGAGAGAGGACAAAACTGAGGTTCAGAGAGGGTAAGTGACCTGCCCACAGTCACACAGCTAGTAAACTGATCTGAGACCTGGTGTTTTTGATGCCCAGGTCCCATGTGTCATACACCATTGTACACATGTAAATGTAATTTTTCAGGCTGAGGCCTCTTGTTCACAGCATTGAGAGGTAGTTCCTAGGCTGCCAACGCTGTTAAGAGATGCTCTTCATTTTCTTCCCTCACTTATCTCAAAGTATATCCTGTGTGGGGCTGTAGGAAGCAAGAGGAATTTAAGAATCTTTACATTCACTTGAAAATGTCTGCTGGATTTCTGGATTTGGGGTTAAGGTGAGAATTATATAGGTGGTAGAGCAGGTAATAATATAATTTTACGTACCCTAAGAAGTACAACAGAATGATAGCTACTTTCAACCACAGACGACCAGTGTGTTTTATAGTTTATACTAGTTTACATTACATATACTTCATATTTAATATCTATAACCTGTCTTTGTTTATACATTAGACATATTCTTGAAAAGATACAAGTTAAATAAATACTTCTTTCATGCTCACAATTCCTTCAATGGTTTTTATGACCATAACAAAGATGTGACTCACAGAGAAAAAAAAAATGCTTCTGGCTTGAAATAATCACCAGTTTAGAATTCTAATATTCCATTTGAGATACTTTCTGCTTTTGCCAGTATGGAATCTCAGTGCTTTAATTATTTTTATCACGTAATCCCTGTGAGGCGTTCATCAAATTGATAGCCTATGCAGACTTTGCATGCAGATTTAAAGGTACAAATACATTAGAATGCAACTTGGTGAAAATTTACAGTGCAATGGAAGTTAACTAATTTCATGGAACTGGATAGACACAAGACTGTGGAAAGGTCCTAAAATGTATTCACTGAAAAAAAAATTGCATGAAAAGTCTAATGGAGCTCAGCTCTAATCTGTGCACCTTCGGTCTTTGCCTTTAAACACATTATCTTACCGTGGAACCTGCACCACCTGGGCCACGTTCTGCAGGAGCAGCCAAGTCAAGCATTGCTGAGGATGCTAACAAAGAGGGTCCATTTAATTACCAGGTGATTACAAAGAGTCTCTAACTACCTAGTATTTCACTGGATGGGAGAGGGTTCTAGTTTTCAAGGATTGAGCCAGGAGTCTTAGCTACAAATTGCTTCATCTTAAAACAACTACTGAAGTACCTCCTGTAGAAGAGACCATCAGAAAACCCCCATGCTTTGTCAGACTCACCTGTGAGCCATTACTAAGTGAGGATGCCTATATCTTTGGGAAGCTTTCAGCTGTGAATAACAGGATACTCTATGAAAAGTAGCTTAAATACCAAGGATGTTTATTATGTTGTTTAAATCTCAAAGTGGGCTATTTCAGGGTTGGCCCTGAAGCTCAGGGATGGCATTAAGGAGTGTCAGTCATGCCTCCTCCCCGCACTGTCACAAGACAGTGGTGGCAGCACTGGCCTGTGCGTTCTCACACGATAGCATCTCAGAGCTGGGAAGAGAGAGAGAAGGGGCAGAGCGCTCTCCATACACTCTTTACAATGAGAAGGAAAAAACGTCCCACCAACGCCTCAGCTGTGTTCTCCTTACACCTCATTGGCCATAACTGTGTCACGTGTCCGCACAGCAGTTGCTGGCTGAGATGAAGAGGATGACTATGACTGTGATTGATTTAGATCAATCGAGTTTCATCCCCTGGGCGTTGAGGGAGGAGCCCATCTTCTCAGTATTTTGCCACCACAGCGTGAACCAAACTGGAGGCTGTTCATCAGGGAGAAGGGGCAATGGCTGTTGGATAGGTGCCGACAACGTCTGCCACAATGTCTGGGTGAACCAATGAAGAATGTCTCCTGATAGGCAGGAGATTTTGAAAGTTGCTCGTCCTGATTGGAACGAGAGAACCAAACGAGTAATGCCCAGGCAGGGCGCTCTGGTGTCAAGTCCTGAAGTGAGGCTGTGGTCCCTGGTCTCACTGCTGCCCAATCGTGGCTGCCATCAGAGTCACCCAGAGAGCTTCAAAAAGCATCTCTGGGGACTTCCCTGGTGGCGCAGTGGTTAAGAATCCGCCTGCCAATGCAGGGGACACAGGTTCGATCCCTGGTCCAGGAAGATCCCACATGCCGCATAGCTACTCAGCCCATGCGCCACAACTGCTGACCCTGCGCTCTAGAGCCCACAAGCCACAACTACTGAAGCCTGAGCGCCTAGAGCCCGTGCTCCACAACAAGAGAAGCCACCGCAATGAGAAACCCGCGCACCGTAACGAAGAGTAGCCCCCGCTCGCCACAACTAGAGAAAGCCCGCGTGCAGCAACGAAGACCCAACACAGCCAAAAACAAATTAATAAATTAATTTTTTTTAAAAAAGCATCTGTGCCCAGCACCAACCACGATGTTGGTCCAGTTGCTGGGGGAGGGGAGCACAGGGCAAAGGGTTCGGCGTTTTTTAGAGCTGCTGGGGAAGCTATAACATGCAGCAACCAGAATGGAGAACCCCAGCCCTAGTGAAGGTCAGAGCTCCCCCTTCTGAAGGCCTCAGCCAGGATCCAAACAGGAGGCAGAGATGTCCCAAGAATCCTTGGCTTCAGAGCAGAAGGAAAAGAGAGAACTGTTACGATGCATGACTCAAAGAGATGCAGGGTGCTATCCCTGATGGCCCCCCACCCTGTCGCCATGCCATCTTGGCACTTTTTATATCTACTGTCCACCTGGTCACTACGACCCCACTCCATTCTCCTCCTGCTCCAAGTGCATCCTACAGGCAGCAACCAAAGTAACTGTCATAGACCACAGTCCTGGATGTGGCTGTCTCTGCTCACAAGCTCTCAATGTCTGCCCATCGACCACCAAAGTATATCCCAGATCCTCTGGGTTCTGTACTGCAGCTGCTGCTTCTACCTTTTTATAATAACTAGGATTTATTTGGGGGGTATAACAGCACTTAGCCGTGTGCTAAGTGCTTCGATGACTTTCAGCTGGCAAATCTTTCAACCCTGAAGTCTACAAGTATTCTCATTTTACATGCAAGGAAACTGCGGTTTAGTTTATTTGCCCAAGTCACACAGTTGGTAAAGATGGTGGATCTAGGACTCAAGCCCTGCCAGTGTGATTCTGGAGGCCATGTTCCTACACATACCATGTACTCAGACAAACCAGACTGCTGCCATTCCCTGGACACTCCTACAGCTCCCCACCTCCTTGCCTTGGCTTTGAATGGTCCCTTGCCCTTAGAAAGCCAGGGCACTGGGTAGGGATGTTTATCCAAACCAGGCACTCCTCTGGAAGGATTGCAAGGTGGAACTTACCTTGGGGTAGCCCACTGGAGAGAGGAAGACGATGACATGTAGCTGCTCATTCCTGCCTGCCTCCCGTTGTCCACTGGTCAAGTTCATGGCGGATCTAGTCAGGACACTTCTGTGGCTTTCTGTACAATGGCCCATGGCCCAGGAAGAAGAGCAGAAATAGTGTGTATGGAGATGGCCAGGCCCGGGGTTGGCCCAGAGGATGAAGTACGAAGCTGAAGGGACAGGCTACAGGCCTAGGCTGTATGGGGGAGTAAAGGGAGAGGAGAGTGTGCCTGTCTGAAGGTTTGGGGGAGGGTGGAGGACAGAGGTCAGGCCAGGGCACAAAGCAGATGTGGAGGCTTGAGGCAGGGAATGAGGAGTGTGCTGCGGTAGAAAGAGTCCTGGACCAGGAGTCAGGAGACCTTGCTTCAAATGCTGCCTCTGCCTCGCCTTAGCTTCGGCACGTCACCGAATAGCTGTGCTTTTCTCACCTGTGAGAGGTGGAGGGTGAACTACATGACCCTCGAGGTACAGCCAGGCTCTAGCATTCCATGGCAGGACGTTGTAGTCAGAGAGAGGGCTGAGGGCTAGAGATTTCAGAAGTGGCTCAGTTGTGAGAGCCAGACAATGAGGTCCAAGGTGTGGCCTGGCTAGCCACTGCCCTGGGGAAAGTCAGGGTGGCCGGGGGCCTAAGGAGGCCAGAGGAAGTGCTGACAAGGCAGGGACAGAGGGAGAGAAGAACTTGACCCATCAGGTAGTTTGTTCCTCAAGGCTCTCGTGCTAGTAACACCCGTGTACAAGTGTCTCCCCGCAGAACCTGGCAGCCCCAGAGAAGGCTGTGACTCCAGGGCTTGAGGCTCTAGGAGAGAGAGGCTTCTCAGCTCTCTTGGGTGATGATGGCAATGAGTTGGCCTGAGAAGGAGCCCCCTAACCAGTCTGGAGACCCGTGGGCCTAGAGGAACTCATCCAGGAGGCTTACTTTGCCACTTCTTGGGGCTCTCAAATTCAGTTTGTTTGATTTTCAAAACAATGTACTTCTGTACTGAGTTACCAGCCCAAGAATATATTATCTTGGCAATATGACAAGAAGGAAAATTTAAATAGAGGGAAAAAAGTTTAATTTAGTTGTGGGAATTCAGGTGATCAAGGAAATGTAGAGTTCCAGCATTCAGGCAGAAGGAATCCTAGCAGGTCCCAAATCTAGCTGATAGTATCTGGGCTGCTAATAGCAATATCTTTAAGAGCTAAAGGTGCTAAGCACCTATGTTCATTGAGATGAGAAGAATCATAGAATTCTTTATACTATTCAGATAAAAGATATTACATAAATTGAGTCCACAATATTATCTACCAGGAATGCAAAAGTAAAAGCCACAAACCAATGAAAACCTCATCATAATCACTGTGTACTTGCAAAGCACTTTGCATCAGAGCCCCAGACACTTCACATTTCATAGAGCTAAATACACACACATACACACACACACCCCAGTACATGTGAAACAGGAAATCTGACAATGATGAATTTTGTTAGTGTCAATGTCATTGTCCTGGCTGTGACTTTGTGCATAGTTCTGCAAAATGTTACCACTGAGAAACTGGGTGAGGGGTACATAGGACCTCACTATATCGTTTCTTACAACTGCATGTGAATCTACAAGACCTCAAAGTAAACAGTTTAAAATAAACCACTTCACCCTCTCACTTCCTACTTCACCTCTACAAGGCTCATAAAATGAAAAGCTATGATGGAAACATAGAGGAAATATAAATTCAGAAATAAACAGGATGATTATCCCATGATGCAGTGTGGATAACACAATTTCTGTCTGAACTCTGAAAACAGTGCATTGGCCTTGACTGATCAAGAAACTTGAAGTTTCAGGACTGAAAGTCTCAGTGAAATTATTCTTTCTGGGTGTTTTCTAAGTTCACACCCAGAGATTGTTAAAATAAATGGTGTGTCAATCAGGTTCGTTTTTTGTTTTTTGTTTTTTTAACTTCATTGTGACAGTTCTTATTAAGGTATGGATAGAAACAGAAGCTTTTCAATTTTTTAAACCATTTTGATTTTGAGAGCTCAAACTCAAACTAAGAGAAGGAATTTTTGGCATAGATGGCAGTGTTCGAAGCAGCTCATTTTCTACTAGGAGTGGAGACCCCCTGGCTCCTCCAGGACCCTGCTACTCTCTGCCCATTGGCTGCAGCTGCTCCAGACCCCCCACTGGTCCTACCTTCCCCTGCCCTCTAATTAAGCTGCAGGGGCCAAGCCCCCAGCCAACCATTGCTCACCACACACTGTGCCACCTCCTGTTTCAGCCTAGCACCCAACGCTAAAGATCTGCCAGGCTTTGCACTAAGTGGCTTAAGTTCTTAAGAAGCCATGTGATTGCATCTTGTACCAGCTGGTCTCCTAAAACAGCTCCAGGCAGAGCACACTTTAGTTCTCTGGCCAGGACACACTCTGAGGTCATGATTTGCCATGAGGAAGGCTCATCTGGCATGGAACAGCATCATTTCACGTTCCCTGAGCCCTCAGTACCGGTGTCCCACACCCAAATAGTCTTTGTTTTTGAGAACCTCACCAAAAAGAAAGATTAATGCCTCTGTAGCAAGTTTTTAAAGATGCTCCAAACCATCTCTTTTTGGGTTATTATTTTTCTCACTGTATATTATACTTCTTGTTCATTTGGGTCCTAGAGAGGAGAACCCCAAGGAGAAGAGAATGGAACTGCATAGCTAAGCAGGATGGTAAGCACTTGAGAGCAGAGGGTTTGTCCCTCTCGCTCACCTTTGGGTATCCTAGATACGAGAATGGTAGCCAGAACATATAGATGTTTATTAAACACTTGTTGAATAAATGAACAAGTGAATGTGGGCTTGAGAGGATGACATTCAAGGCCAGAGTGTCATGATGTGTACCCCGTATGTTCCACGGTATCAGTCCACTGACAGTCACCCCCAGCCCCCTCTAGCCCCGCCTACCGCCGGCCTCTTGTCAGTTATTTCTGGGAGTGCCCGTGGCTGTGCAGTCTCACCTCTGATCAGAAACAAGTCCCATCACGCTCCTCAGATCACGCCATCTCAAGGTCTCCTCACTGCCCCAGCTGTGGGAGCCCTTTCTTTGGGAGAGTGTGGTCTTCCCTCCTGCCCACTGGTGCCAGCCTGGAGTGGGAGCGTTGGGGTGGGCTCTCCTGGTCCTCTGTGCACCTCGTCTCCAGGGCCCGGGCCAGCACTGCTTCCGCCCAGAGAGAGCCTCACACAGCCATTCACAAACAGAGGATCCTCACTTCTCACCTGCTCCTCCTTCGGGGGCTCAAAACCGGTCCGCAGGCCTCTGGCTAAGGGTCAGAACCCCTTCATCCCTCTTCTTCTTATTTCTCTATTCCTTTTGGCACCAACAAACTCCTTCCTTACCATCAGTGTCAGTGTGAGCCAAAAGCTCTCCTGCAAATCGGCTCCTGCACACAGGCACCTGCAGGGGTCGCCAGCCTCCCAGGTCTCCAGTTAGCAGAGGCCTGGTGTGAACTACCCAGGAAAGAGCCCTGGGCTTAGGGCCTGGAGTCTGAGGTCAAGCCTCACATCTTTCCCCTGACTGCTTTGTAACGTGGGAGAAATAATCTGTGGGAGTTTCTTGGGTGTGTGAAGGAAAGTGGGTTCCAGCAGTCTGTGGTACCGTGAGCTATTTGAGGGAGAAGAATGTGAAGGCGAGAGGCCTGGGAAGGAGCTGGAGGCATGGTAAATCAACGGTTAGCCAGGAAAGGCATGTAAGGGTGCACCCCTCTGGTCATGGGGAGGAGATAGCCCACCCCAGGAGCTAACAGGTAGCTTTTGTAGCAAGTGCAGAGCTAAAAGAGACCTCTTAGGTAGGGTCACCTCTTAGGTTCCTGGAGCTTCCACGGAATGAAAAGCAGATGTGGTTCTTCTGTGCAGTCATACGGGATGGCTGGCCACACTCCTAGTCAAGATTATTTTTTTCCTTTGTTGCTTGTGTTTTTAGTGTCACATCTAAGAACCTATTGCCAAATCCAAGGTCATGAAGATTTTTTTCCTCTTTTCTTCTAACAGTTTTATAGTTTTAACTCTTACATTTAAAAGTCTTTGGTCCATTTTGAGTCTATTCTTATATGGTGTAGGTAATAGTCAAACTTCATTCTTTTGCATGTGACTATCCAAGTTGTTCCAGCTGTTGGAGAGAGGTGAGAGGCTTTTTCTGAGGCAGTGATAACATTGTGTCGCTGAGATGTCCTTTGATCTGGGGCCAAGGGAACCTGAGTAGAGGTTTTCAGGAAAAGGGCCTGTAAGATTCTGAGGGCATGAGCTCACCAGAGGGTGACTGCGCAGTGGTTGCTGTAATGCGTTGAAGGAACAAATTCCTTTCCTTCTCAGCGAGAACAGCTTCCGCAGACACCTTAGGCTGGCAGGAGGGTGGGGGCAGTGACAAAGGGCAGGTGGCTTTCGGGCAAAAGGTCAAACTATGTGGAGGCAGCAATGGCTGACTGAGCCACCAGGGGGCAGAGCAGAGGGGGGGTACCAAGTGGGAGCACATTGAATGGCTACCACTGATGCAGGTTTTATCTAGAGGGTCATCTGAAAGGGGAAGAAACAAACTTAGAGGACATGGGTTACAGCATTTCCATTGGTGGGCACTTGGAGCCAAAAACTATTTTTGTTACTTTTTTGTTTGTCCTCCCCCAGGATGGCAAGGCCTGGAAAAGCAAGAGTTACAGTTGGTCTCCCTTTTCAAAGTGCAGTTCAAAAAAATAACATTCTGTTTTCCAGGACCCCAGCTTTCTTTGAGAAATACTATACTAGCATTCCAAATTAAGCAATGTTTGCCAAAATGTAAATTTCTTTTAATGGCTAATTTTTTTTTAAAAAGTGACTGTTTATGTTTGCAGCAGAGAAAATAAGAGAAAAAGAGAAGGAGTAATTTATCTAAAAAATAGCAGTTCTATTTTTGGGAGGGATGCTACAGAGACCTAATGCAGTTCTGTAATATTAATCTATTTCAAATTTTTCAAATGTCAAAACTACAGTTTATATTTACTGCCACAAATTCAGTGAACACTTTTCATTATGCACGAAGCAGAAAATTTGAAATTAAATGTTCAGCAATGTTCAAACAAATGAAGAAGTCCCCTCCCCCAGGCCATCCTTTGACATAACTAGGACAATCCAATATAATAACCCTCTAAAAGGATTAATTCTGCCTAAAACCAGCTCCTGAAAAAAACCACATGGCACCTTCTGAAACATTCTTGATAATATGCACACCATTATTACATTTACAGCCTATGAGCCTGGTGCTGACTCTGTCTTGGAACATTCTATGATAATGCTGAACGAGGGAGTCTTCACGATCAGAATCGTAGGAAAACCTCAATAATAATTAAAATATACAAAATAAAAGAGCAATAAGGTTGCATTTTGCTTCTATTAAATTAATAAGATATTTTAAACACACTCGTTGCTGGAGATGGTGTAGCAAAACGGGTCCACATGTACACTGATGATGGCAACGCAAAACAGCAATGCCAGGCAAAGCCATTCAAAATGTTTATCTGATTCAGTGATTTGCATTATTCAGAGGAAGAACAATGTTTTGCACCTGCTTAATGCAAAATTAATAGAAGAAAGTTTGTAAGCTTGGAAGCCTCCTAAATATCTAGTGAGTGTAGTTGGTGGTTAGGTAAGATATGTTGTACCCACTTAATAAAAGGCATTGGTATATGCAAATAATAGTGTTAAGAGGCACAAGGAGTTCTGTCAAGGCAGCAGGAGGGGCAGAATTGTAAGTGCAGTTTTTCCTTCTGTTGTTGAAAGTTTCATTAGTGTTACCGTAAATTTATTTGTTTGTTTAATAAAAATGTTAAATAAATTGCAAGGAAGGTTCATTACCTTCTAGTTATTTGTAAGAGGATACAGAATCATGCATATACAGCATCTCTTTTTTTTAACCATTTTATTTATGCTTGGCTTGACTTGGCTAGACTGGTCTGTGGTTTCTTCCACACAGTATTAAGTTACACCTACCCATTAGGCCAAGGGGGAAAATGCTCAGGGTATGAAGCCATTTGGAACTGATTAAAAAGAGAGGCAGTAAGAGCAGATTTCCAGAAAAAGGTAGTAATCCTTGAGTTATCCCAAGGAGGACAATGGAGAAAGGAAGCCAGGTTCAGCAGCAGGGCATTGTAAGAGGGGTGCACCCCACTGAATACAGCCCCCTGGTGTTTTGCAGTGCTGACTACCTATTGATCCCCTGCTGTAGTTGAGATGGTTTTGCCTACCCAACAGCTATTCTTCACTTCTTCCTTGCAGAGTTCCTGGTAATAAACAACAGCACCAACTCAAGCTAGTTTAAGCTAGAAAGGAGTTTCTTTAAGGACACAGGGAGCTCACAGAATCCCCAGGAGGGCTGGAAAATCAGGCTTGAAGACTATATAACCTGGAACAATACCCAAATTATACCACCAGATTGCTCCAGTGGAGACCCATGGCTATTGCCACCTATAACGTGGACGCAATGCGCGAGATGTTACCACTCAGCTGTTTCAGAAAACTGCATTGTCTATCTGAAATGCTCCTCCAGCTTCACTGGAAAAAGGAATCTCCCTGGCATCTAATCCGTCACTTTGCTCGGTTCTAAATCCAAGTCTTGTGCAGGTGTATCTGGTTGGTTGAGTTCAGGTAACATACCTGTACCCAAACTTACCTACCAACTGGGAAGGTGAGTTCTGCTTCCATCTGGGACTCATCATGTGGGAAATTTCTCAAATATAGGGAGCCACAAATGTGACGTGTCCACAAAATTTAACCCAACTTTGTCTAGTTGTCCATTTTACTTTTTGTGGCCATGAGCTTTGGGGCAGGCTGGCCCCATTCCCAGCTATCTTGATTAAGCCAGTTGTGGAAATGCCATTTTCCTTCATGGTAACTGGCCAAAAAAGTTGTGTGACCCAGTTCTGACCAATGAGGCATGAAAAGACATCTGCTGAGGGCCTTCTGAGAAAGGTTTCTTAGCTCTTACAGAGAGACACAAGGACACAGTAATCCCTTTGTTCTGCCTCTGGATAGTGTGTGGGGATTTGAACTCTGGAGCTGCCGCCACCATCCAGTCACTGGCACACTGAAAATGGCAGAGCAGAAAGATGGAATTCGTGTGGATCCTTGATAACATTGCTTAGCCACTGACTCAACCCATCCTATCTCAGGACTACTTGCTATGTGAAATAATACTTTTTTGTCTTGTCTGAGCCAGTTGAGGTTTTCCTTGCAGCCCGAAGTATCCCGATCTACCCACTCTGTCCAGTATCGCAAGGATGACTGAGAATGAGTGGGAACATAGGCATGGTCATCTTCTTGTACTGGAGGAGCCTGAGGATGTGTCCGTGAAAATGAAATGGATGGGTAACATGTGGCCATATTAGGAAAGTCCCTTCTGAAGAGCTTTCCCTCTCAGAAGTGGACCCATCCATTCCCCCGACTGCAACAACATCCTACTTCCTTTTGTGAATTTCATTTCCTCCAGTATGTTCAGTAATCGAAGACACTCTGTCCTGACACTGAGAAGGCTGAAGGAGTTCCTGGAGGTTCCTTCTGGCAGAAACCTCCTGTCACATCCCCACCCGCATTCCCCCTCACTCCAACAGCCAGGGGCAGGCTCAGGCCTAAGCGCAGGCAATCAGACTCTTTCTCTCAAGACTTGATCTCTCTGACCAAATGACTCAACGATGGAAAGTAGTAGTAGGTATTCATTCATTCCAGAAAACTCTCACTCCAGCCCTACTCCCTGGCCAGGACTGCTGAGTTGTTCCTGCTGCCTGGTTGCCCAAAGCTACCCTGGAGGAATATCTCTTCTGGCTCTAAAACCACCGAGTTCCCAGAAAACAGAGATTTCAAAACCACCGCAGTAGCCCAGCCAGAGACCTTCCGGTGTGAAAGCTTATACACTTGAAGAAAATCCGAATTAAAACGTTACGAAAAGTTGGTTCTACAATGCCGCCTCTTTCTCTAAGGATTGCTTCAGGGAATTTATACTGAAATGTTCTTTATGCATGAAAGCCATACTATTTCTTCTCCTTCTGGCCCCCCACCCCAAAATTGGGGTTTTAAATTGTGAAATTAAAAGGCTGATATAAAACAAGCTGCTAAAATTAAAACTCATCAAGAAGTTTACAGATGACGCAACTGTTCATGAAGCATTTCTGTTTATAAATTTCAGGGAATATTGGAATCCTGGATCTTTGCTTGTTGGAAACTTGAAGACAATTATTGGAAATATTTTTTAAAGTATTTTATTTCCAGGGACTGTAATACTGAGTAACATGTGACATCCAAGGGCAAGAGAAATAAATATTGAATATGTGGAGGAAAAAGAAAACCATTTTATCTCTTCATCTGGAACATTTTTCTTACATACATTTTAAAAATTGTGGTAAAATACACATAATATTCTAACCATTTTAAAGTGTATAGTTCAGTAGAATTTTTAAAAAATTAGACAATTGAATGTTTTGGGTTTATCAAATATATGCTCATACAACTTGCTACCATGAACACTTGTGAATTTTCTCATAAAACTAGAATTCTTTAGTCTGCTGTCTGCGGAAATGTTAGTTATAAAGTTTAATACTGAGACTGCATTACAGTGATGACCTCTCTTCTATTTTTGAACATTGAAACAAATGAAAATGATCCAAGAAATAAAGAGAAACACATTCATGATGAAAGCCACTTAATTTCTCATTTTTAACCTCCAGCTAATTAAAAGTACTAGATAATGTTCAGTGGGTCTTGCTGTAGTCAAAAGGAATTCCATATTAGCTCTTATATTTTTTAAAACTTCTATTATGGAAAATTTCCAATGCCTACAAAGTGAACAGAAAATGAACCCCCATGTACCCAACCTCCAGCTGCAACAATTATTAATATTCTGCCATTCTTGTTTCATCTGTATCTCCACTGCCCCCCTCCACTCAGTTACAACTGTTATCGTTCATTCTTTTAGGTAATTTCTACACATTAAAATACACCAATCTTAACCGTGTAATACTGGCAAACAAGCACTCCCACATATCCTCCACTCCTATCACAATACAGAACTTTCCCATCTCCTCAGAAAGTTCCCTCATGTTTCCTCTTAGTCATTCCCCAATCAGAGATAATCCACTGTTTTGATTTTTTAACTTTTGATTATTTTTGCCTGTTCTAGAACTTCACATAAATGGAACATCCTCTTTCAATCTGCCTTCTTCCACTTGGCATAATATTTGTGAGGGTCATCCATTTTGTTGAGTAATTCCTTCTCGATTACTGCTGCGAGGCATCCCATTGTGAGAATACTGGTTCTTAAGTGGAAGGACCATTGTTAGATAGGTCTTACTATCTGGTTGATGGACAGTGAGTTGCTTCCAGCTTTGGGCTATTGTTAAAAAAAAAAAAAAGCTGCTATGAACATCCTTGTACAAGTGGGGTTTTTTTGTTTGTTTGTGTGTGTGTGAGTGTGTGTGTGTGTGTATGTTTTCATTTCTCTTGGATAATGCCTAGGAATGGAATTGCTAAGTCAAAGTGTAGCTCTATGTTCATTGTATGACACTGTCAAGCCATTTTCCAAAGTGGTTGTACCATTTTGTAGTCCAACATATATCCAACTTTATACATTAACATATGAGAATTCCAGTTACTCCATATTCTCACTAAAGTTTAGCTTTATAAATCTTTTAAATTTTAGCAATTCTGTTGGGTATGTGGTGGTATCCCATACCAAACTCTGTCAGCTAACTCTTTGACCCAGTGAGACTGTGGGTTTTTGCTGCCTCTGAGCTGCACAGAGATTGGGAAGTTATCAAAAGCAAATAGCCACACACAAGAATCTACCATGGTGAGATTTGCTATCTGCTTCTGCAGATAGCAAATCTCACCATGGTAGATTCTTGTCTAGTTTTTCTCAGCTTTTGATTATTCTTCAGTGCTTTCTGATAGTTCATTAAAATTTTTTCTCCCAAATATTATAGTTATTATTTGGGAAGGCTCGTTTAACCAAAGTACTCTGTCCGTATTGGAGATTATTTTAAAACATGTTCAAAATATTGGGAAGTGTTTATTGAGAAGCTCAAAATTACCCAGATGCTCATATCTGGAACCTAGCTCTACATAGGGCAAAACAAAGCACAATTCGGACCTCAATACAAAAAAGCACATAGAATGAACATATATCTATGTATATACACATATGCATATATATATATACCCATTCACAAGATGCTATCCCTTGATGATTGCTGCTGACAATTCTGCTCCCCTGGCAGCTGATGTAGGACAGAGCAGTTTGGGGCAGGTGGGGCAATGGACCATCTAAATCCTGAGTGGTTTTCAGTGAGTATTCCACATGCAACCCGTTGGCACAACTAGCCAACCATCAGGCGTATAGCCTTAATTATGAGACACCACCAATAGGAAAGATATATGTGGAAGTTGGACAGTGGAATGATACATGAGCAGACACTGTATACTGTCCAGAAACAGTGCAACTTCAGGCAGGGTGGGAAGGAAAGTGCTTTTGAGGACATACAATTTCAAGCATGAAACCAGTGGTTTAGTAGGTTTACATTTGACAAAGGCATGAGGGAGGGAGGGTGACTGATAGCAAAATAGGGAAGAAAAAGCACTCCTATTACTTTCATGTCCAAATGCCCTAAAGTAACTTCTACTGTTATTCCTCTTTATAAATTAAGACTGAGGCTTAGTGAGGTAACTGCTTAAGTGACTCCAGTGTGTCTCACATATCACCAGGGCAACAGTAGTCAGTTTTTAGAAGGTGGAGGTCAAGTTGCTAAATCCTTTGCCTTTGATGGATGACGAAATGGTCACTAAAGGCATGCAAGACATATAAAGAAGGTGTCATCGTTTTAAAATCTGTCACTCTGCTCTACACACACAATCTATTAATCACTCAACCCTCCAGTCAGTTAATTCGAGTTTTAAGTGGGTTAAAAAGCCACTCTTAAAAAAATACAGTCTATTCCTGGGTGGCGTGTATATCAGTCATGCCCATCATTGTATTAATTATTTTACGTACACAGCTATCTGAGAGAGAAGTGTGTCATCTTTCTTTTTTCCCTTTGGAAAAGGAAGAGAGGCAATTGTGGAGCCAGGGCGCTTGGCAGAGGACTCTGGGGAAAGCAGGCTGGGGCTTTAGGCACCAGAGAATATCATGGCTTCTGGAGGGCAGGAAGAGGAAAATGTTAATTGTCAAGAAGATGTTTAGGACTCTTTTGCCTCTTTGGACTTTTCTAGGGTCTTTTTTGGAGGCAACTGTCATAACTTTGATCACTACTGAAAACCTTGCATGTGATGCTGGCATGGAAATGTGTTCTTCTCCTTTTGACTTATTTTTCTCACCCTCATTGGGTTGATTCTTGAAAAGAATGGGCATTGTGCTTACAAGACAGCAGGTCCACAGGCTGAGGACTCCCCTCTATCCCATGGTTTCAAACACATGTGGCCCATCACGGCAGGCACCAGACTAACTAACCCAAATGAAGAAAAACACTGAGAGGTGGGCACGCAGACACTGAGGAACTAAGCTTTGACACACTGTGAAATTTGCAGTCAGTTGCGTTCCTTTCTTTGCTTTGGTCCCCAGGACACCCAGATCTAAACTCAAAAGTTCAAAAATTTCTGACATACATTTCTACATGCTAACTTTATCCCTGTCTTTATCTTTTATTTTCTTTTTTCCCTATCTCTATTTGTTTATTCTTGGTTTGATATATTGTGTGTTATTTGTATAAAGCTGACTCGATTCCTTTTGGGAGTAAGGTGGGGGAAATAAGTAAGTAAGGCCTCTTTAGACTGTCTTTTAACAGCCAGAGTATGCATCATTATTTGGCAAGAAGAGCTAGAGCTGTTTGGTATCCTTTGTCAAATGAGTTATTGAGCAAGCCAGGAGTCTTGCTTTTAAGTAGGAAAACAACAATTTTTTAAAATAAATTTACTTATTTATTTTTAAATTTTTGACTGTTGGGTCATCATTGCTGCGCACGGGCTTTCTCTAGTTGCGGCGAGCGGGGGCTACTTTTCGTTGTGGTACGCGGGCTTCTCATAGAGGTGGCTTCTCTTGTCACGGACCATGGGTTCTAGATGCACGGGCTTCAGTAGATGTGTCTCCCAGGTTCTAGAGCACAGGCTCAGTAGTTGTGGCGCACTGGCTTAGTTGCTCCACGGCAGGTGGGATCTTCCCGGACCAGGGCTCGAACCCGTGTCCCCTGCATTGGCAGGCGGATTCTTAACCACTGCACCACCAGGGAAGCCCGTAAGTAGGAAAACAATTTTTAAATGTGCCCATCTCAAAGCCGAGTTGTCTTCTTTTTTTTTATTCCTTCCTATTTAGACCAAATTGCTTACTAGACTTTAAAAAAAAACCACAACTGACTTAATATCTGTCTCCAAGTTTATAAAGGGTCAACAAGTTTTCTGTAACTTTATGAAAGTTGAAATTAGAGAAAATGTTTAAATTTGCAGAAGCATTGTCTTCCAGTTTGCCAAAATAATAAAAGCTTTCTTCTGAAAGTGATTCAATTAAAAGGTGGGCTTACCTGGTAGGTTGTAGAATTCCTGTTGCCTCTGGCTCAAAAAATTAGCACAGGTAACTCCCATGGATGACTGAGGTACAACTATCTTCATAATGTCCTTATAAAAAATTTCTGACCTGCCACTAACCAACATATAGTTATCAGCTCTTAACTATTTCAAGATATTATTCTCAGCACTCACGGGATTGCAGAGACAAGTAAGCACGGTCCTTGCCCTCCAAGGCCCTATGATGTGTGGTTTGGGAGACGGTTTGTGTGGAGAAATAGGCAGAAAGGTAAGTAAATGCATCTACTGCAAGACAAAAGGAGGGCAGAGCCATGGAAAAGGGACACACACTGTGAATGCAGAAGAGGACGGGGTCTGGTTTGGGGGCCAAGATGGGCGCTGGCTTCACGGAAGAAGAAGGTGGTTGTTTCCATGTGGGGAACAGTGAGAAAGAACCAGAGAGGCCCACTGAGGCCCTCCATAGAGATCCTGGAACTCGGGGTCAAAGTGTTTGTCCTCAATTTTGCAGTAAGGGTGATGGGGTGTGGGCACTGAAAAATTTGCATCTGACAGCAAGGACATCTTAACTGCATTTTATTTAGATACCACATACCTCCAGATTCGGTTTTTTGGTGGCTTAAGACAAAACATAAAAGTGTCTTAGGGCTTCCCTGGTGGCGCAGTGGTTGAGAATCTTCCTGCCGATGCAGGGGACACGGGTTCGTGCCCCGGTCCGGGAAGATCCCACATGCCGCAGAGCGGCTGGGCCCGTGAGCCATGGCCGCTGAGCCTGCGCGTCCGGAGCCTGCGCTCCGCAATGGGAGAGGCCACAACAGTGAGAGGCCCGCGTACCACAAAAAAAAAAAAAAAAAAAGAGTGTCTTAAAAAAGAAGTTGAATGAAAAGCATTAAGTCCCAACTTACACTCCAGCAAACTGATAATGGACCAGCCTGTTTGTGAGCTACCACGGCCTTGTTTGGATTCTACAAAACACCTAAACAACTTGAATCGTGGAGAGAAGTAACCAGAAGTCAAACAACATATTTGGGAGGGCAGTTCCTCATAGCTCAGCAACCTGATATTTTAACCTGCCTGCTCTTATTTCAGTTGCTGAGTTCACCTCCAAGAAGAGCGCAGACATTGTAATAGCATTGTTACACAACAAACCTCTTCTGATTTTACCAAATTTTCCCTCTGGCTTGCAACTTTCCTGACATAACCGAATTCCCCATCAGGAATAGCCCTCAAATTAAACTGCTTCCTTCCCTTCTCCAGCCCCTGAAGTTAAGGAACAATATGTTTCTAATTCCTCTTTTGGGTTTTTAGTCTCAAGTCAATGTTTCTGCTCTAGTTATATTATTGATGTGGCATTTTATGTCCTCAAAATGCCTTGTGGACTTCCTATAAAATAATACCTCTATTAACAAAAAGGATGGTTCCAATGACATTTCCTTGGCAGACATTTTATCAGTAGAAGGAAAAATAAAATCGGGGGAGAGGGCTTCCCTGGTGGTGCAGTGGTTAAGAATCCGCCTGCCAACACAGGGGACACGGGTTTGAGCCCTGGTCCGGGAAGATCCCACCTGCCGTGGAGCAACTAAGCCCGTGCACCACAGCTACTGAGCCTGCGCTCTAGAGCCCGCGAGTCACAGCTACTGAAGCCCGCGCGCCTAGAGCCCGTGCTCCGCAACAAAGAGAAGACACCGCAATGAGAAGCCCGCGCACCACAAGGAAGAGTAGCTCCTGCTCGCCGCAACTAGAGAAAGCCCGCGCGCAGCAACAAAGACCCAACGCAGCCAAACATAAATTAATTAATTAATTAATTTTTAAAAATCGGGGGAAAGGGGAGGTAAGGTATAGAAAACAAGGCCAGGAAGGTTGGTAGAAAGAAGTCATTAAATATGATCTAAAATGCTGTCACTTGTATGAGAATATATGTGTCTAGGCGTCTCGGGGTCAAAGCAGGCAAGGCAGGGACAGATGTGAGGAGACGGGAAGGAAGTGGGTCTGTCTTTAGGTAGGAAAGTGAACATGAGAGGCTCGCAAAAAGAGGCCCAAGTTCCCCCTCTCATCAGCTCTCTTGGGGTCAGGCTCCATCCCGCTGGACCACGCTGACTGGAGGAAGCAGGGGACTCTTAGGCCCTGGTTCACTACCCAGGGTTCCCTAAGGGCCAACCTGTCACCACCAGGCCTGGGACAATTCTGGAGCACCTGCTGGCCCACAGCCATTGCCCTGAAAATGGACCTCTCCTCCCCTACCTACAGAGACCTGAAACCCTGTTAAAGAGAGGAAAAAGTTAATGACAGAAGGCTTGAAATGAAAGCTTGGCAGGGTCACACCTTCTGTGGAAGAACCGGTTACCTTAACCTTCCCTCCAGCCAAAGGCGGCTACAGGGAAGTGGACGTTCACCTGGGGGTGGGCTGTCAAGAGAGAGGGAGGAGCTTGTGAAGGGGAGAGCCTGCGACAGAAGAGGGACCTGGAAGGGTCCCGACTCTGGGGAGTCCCCCTGTTACCCTCAGTGGACCCAAGACAGCACACACCGTGCCCCGGGTTAGCCTAAGGAAGCAATGTGGGGCCCCAGGACCCTTCTTTCCTTGGTTACGTAAGTTCGCCCGTTTGGTCTAGCTGTCGGCGTTTCCACTGGCTCAGTCTACTGGGCCTTCAGTCATCTGACAGCTGCCTTCACGGTGACAGTGGAGGTGACGGTGTTGCTCCAGGCACCACAGCACCAGAGCCCCAGCGGCTCACCTCTTCCTTTTGGTTTTGCCACAGAAGGATCAAGTGTACTTGGTGTGCAGGTTGATTTCAAATTCCTTCACCGTCTTCCTGAGGGAGGTGTCATAACCAGCTCCCTACTTGCCAATGACTCGCGCCTTCGTGGCGCCTTCACACACTGCGTCCAAGCCCAGAGAGGAAGCAACGCCCTTTATGGCAATGTCGAGCGACCACTGTAAATTGACTTCATCCCCAGGAGATTTGATAATTGAAGTAACATAAAATTTGCTATTTTTAAAAATGACTTATTGGCCAAATCAGAGGGTGGTATTTCAGTCACTGAGACCTTGATAAACAGACTCAGAAAAAGCAGGAACTGGCACATGCCCAGTTCAGGTGCTGCATGGGGATGGGGCAGGGGCAGGATGAGAATTCTTCGGGAGGAATCCTACCACCCGCTGCTTCGCTAGCAAAGGTTACTTCTTTCCTCTACGCGCTAGCTCCCCTGCCTCAAAAAGGAGCTGCTTGCTTTACAGAAAATCTCATCGACCATCAGCATATCCTATGAGGTGTGTATCCTTCTCCTGGTTAGGCAGCGGTCAAGGCCCTGGCCCGAAGCCATACCCCCGCTCAGTACAAAGCTGGGGCTGAAGCAGGCCTGTGAGACTGCGGAACCCTCAGTCCTGACTGCAGTGCACACCGCCAGGACCTGAGGAGGCAGCACGCCATCTCCGGGGGGGACGTCTACGCCTACACCCCACCTCCAAGATGTGAAGGGCACAGCCAGAGAGAGGGTCTAGCTTGCATCTGGAGCACCTTTTTGCCCCCTTGAGCCAGGAGATCTGCCAGGGCCCTAACGTGGCGGGGGACAAAGCGACCTTGCAGCCAAGGCTGTGCGGGGCAGCCTGGCCGGGGCCCAGGGGGAGAGGGTGGCGGAGATTCAGAGGTGTGTGTGATGACAGAGAGACAAGGGGAGCCCAGATCCACAGGGAGGGGCAGCGGGCCCACAGATAGGCTGAGAAAGAACACACCAGGAATTCACAGGCAGCTGAGACCAGTGAAACATCAAACCAGCCCAAACACAGCTTAGGGGTCCTGGAGAGTGTTCACACGCACAGACCAGCCTAAGGCCGGGGGCCCATCCCACCCCCAACTGCCATGACATCCTGGGAGGCCTCTGCTGCCGCCCCTCCGCTAGGCAGCTTCTAAGACAGGAGCAGAGGAGTGGAGGCGAGCCTGGAAGATTGAGCAGCATGGAGACAGAAGTCACCCTAAAGACGGTGTAGTGATCACTGCATCGAAGTCGAAACTGGTCAGACTCAGTCTGGCTTCTCTTTACCTCCATCCAGTGGGTAGGGGCCTCACGGAAACCACGACATACATCATTTTGCACGTGCAAGCACAGTGAGTTCAACAGAAGTCCTGCTCCTCACTGCAATCACTCCCTGGGCACCACCTAGGCCACACTTGGCAAGCTCGTCTTGTTGTTTTTCCATAAAGTGTGTCACATGCCTCTCCTAGAAGAGGCCCAGCTCACATCTGAGTTTCTGTGCAAGTTGTCAGTGCCGGGGCATCTTCAGGATCGGGGTGGATGGCAGGATCCCTCAGGGGCCTAATCCTCCCCGCTTAGCAAGTTATGTTTTCAACACGTGGTCTCACCTTGAGGCACTAGGGGCCCTGTGTGTCCCTCCTCCCTACTTGGGTTTCCAGAGAGTGACGGTAGAGAGTGTAGCGAGCTCCAGGCTGCAAGGCAGGTAGTTGTAGGAGGCCCAAATCACCAAGAATTCCAGGCCTGGTGGGGTTCATCTACTCCAACTCTGCCACTTGAACAAACCAGGAAACTGAGGCCCACCACATCATAAAGCCAAGACTGAGCTTTATGGGGCTCATGGGGCTTGCATGGGGCTCCCTGTCCTTTGCAGCCCTCCCCTGGGGTCCGGGACAGAGTGTACGTGGAGGCCTCCCAGGAGGGCTAGTGGAGCACACCGGTTCTGCTCACCTTCCGTTTTCCTTCAGGCCGGCCTTGACGTCGAGACCCACCTACAGTTCCAGTTTGTTCTCCTTCTTGCTTTCTTAAAGAACATTTTAAATGAACTTTACAATGTTAATTAACCTTTCCCACTGTTTGGCCTCATCCTGGTCCATGTGCTCTGTATTCCCCCGACAACAAATCACACCGTTTGCCTATTGATCAGCTGTAAATTGAAGCTTTTACAACCTATTAAATCACACCAGATCGACTAGGTGGTTTTTGCAAAGTCAGCATTTTGGACAAGGAGGGTTGTTCCTTCTTCTCTACCAGCTTCAGAGATGCGGAGAGAGTGCTCTGTGCGGGGGATGGGGGCTGTTGACTTCGGAGCTGACCAGTGTATAAGGTTCCAAGCTAAATTTAGCTGGACCCTCCCAGCTGGTTGTTATTCCAGCAACTAAGTATGGGCTTGCCCATCTGTATTTTAAGCTGAGCCCCAAATTTCCCCGTTTGGTTTTGTTGTGTTCTGCAGGACTTTGGTTTAGCTACCAAAAATATAAAGGGTTTTCTTGTGGGCTTTGAAGTAAGTAAGTTCAACCAGAGAGAGTCAGAACAAACTGTGGCACTGACATGGGAGTTTGTGATTTGAAGGGACCTGTCCAACTAGTGTAGAACATTCTTGACACCCCCACTGCCCACAACCCTGAGTTAATTGTCTGAGACCAGACAAGAAGGAAGAGCATGCTTGCTAATTTGCACATGTAGAAAACTTACTGTTTTTATATGTCAACTATACCTCAATGAAACAAATTTTTAAAAAAGAAAGCTTACTGCTGAGAAGCACTTCCAAAATTTTCAAAACCCTGTGCTTAAGTACCAAACCGTATACAACAGTATGCTACCATCTGTGTAGAAAAATAGAAAATACATGTTTGCATATGCAAGTACTATTTCTGGAAACATTCACAAGGAGCTGGCAATGCCAGTTGTGTCTGGAAAGAAAAACCGAAGGACTGTAGGCCAGAAGGGTAGTGTTAGAATATTTTCCTGTGTGCACAGATTACTTACAGTTTTTATGTTTAAAAAAGTATTCTTTGGCCAGTGCATTCTGTATACCGACATGTGAAGTCATGGCTTCATGATTCCATTATTGCCATAGCAGTTTATAACACAGCACCTACCAACTCGGAAACTCCGGGAAAGAGCAAGCAAAAAGCCACAAATGTGTGAGCAGGTATGTATGTGTGAGTTCACAGTATGCACACACACACTGACACACATCATGTTTTTTAGCACATAATTCCATCGTGTAGGTTTTAAAAACAGAGCATCGAATGAAAAGTCTGGAAACAAATATGCCCACATGATAATAGTACTTAATTCTGCCTGGTGGGAATGTAAGTCATTGCTATTTTCTTCCCTATATTTGTGTGTCCTTAAAAAATTTCAACCCAATGGGCTTCCCTGGTGGTGCAGTAGTTGAGAGTCCGCCTGCCGATGCAGGGGACACGGGTTCGTGCCCTGGTCCGGTCCGGGAAGATCCCACACGCCACGGAGCAGCTGGGCCTGTGAGCCATGGCTGCTGAGCCTGCACATCTGGAGCCTGTGCTCCGCAACGGGAGAGGCCACAATAGTAAGAGGCCCGTGTACCGCAAAAAAAAAAATTTCAACCCAAAGGTTTCCACTTAAAAATAGATCCTGACCCTTTGTTGTTAAAAAGCAGTGTATTAAATACAGGAAGACGGTAAAGGAATCCCCATAGCCACAAGTCTCCAAGTGTTAATGTTCAGTCTCTTATAGGAAGCATTGGGATTTTTTTCTCATTTCACTTATTTGACATCATTCAGGGATGATGGGGATATTTGCTCATGTTTTACCCTTAAATCTGCTCATGTCAGTTCAACAAATGCTTATCAAACGAGTATGATGGGCTGGGTGCTAGGGGGATACACACCACTGCCATTTCTACCATCTTAAAAAAGAGAAAAAAGAAAGAAGATACTTTCTTGGATTCATCTCTCTCTCTCCAGGAGGCTCCACGCCTCCTATTCTCCTTTGCAGCAAAATTCCCTCAAACAGTTGTTTAAACTGTCTCCGATTCCTCTCTTTGAATTCTCCTTTGAACCTCCTTCAGTCACCCCACCTCCCACCCCGCACCTCCACCACCTTGTCTGGTCACCTGTGACCTCCACCCGGCTAAATTCAATGGACGGTTCTTAGTCCTCATTGCCCTTGACCCTGCTGTAGCAGGTCCTCTACCTAGAAACACGCTGGGACGCAGCTCACCTCTGCTTCTCCTCCTCCCTCACTGACCACTCATTCATTCTCCTTTGCTGCTTGGTCTTTTTCTCCTCTGCTTTAAAGGGTGGGGGGCTCCAGAGCTCAGTCCCCGGACCCCTTTTCTCTCTGCACTTTTTCCTAGATGATCTCCTCCATTCTCACAGTTAAAACATTACTGATCTGCTGAGAACTCTCCCACGTATGTATTCAGCCTGGATCACACCCCTGAACTCTAGGTTCACATAGCCAACCACCTACTCTCCACTTCCTCTTGGATATCTAAGGGCATCTCAAAGTTATCATGTCTATAACTGAACTCCTAAATTCCTACCCCAAACCACTCTCCCTGAGGTCTTCAGCTCTCAGCAGCTCCATCGTTCATGTTGGTCATGCCCCAAACCATGGAGTTATCCTTGCTTTCCTCTTTCTCTCATGTGCCACATCAAATCCACGAATATATTATGTTGGCTGCACTTGCAAAATATATCCAGAAACTGACCTCTTCTTATTTCTTCCACTGCCACCACTCCAGCCCACACACCCATCACCTATTACTGCCATAACTTCCTTAATGTTCTCCCAGCTTCTCCCTTGCCCTTTATCCATTCATTATCAAGATCGGAACCAGACTGGTCAGTTTAAAACACAAGTCAGGTTATGCTACCTACTCCTCTAATCAAACTTCAGGAACTTCCTATGTCACTCAGAGTAAAAGTCAAAGTTCCTCCAACAGTCTGCTGATGAGGCCTCATGGGATCTGTCCACCACCTCCCTTCTACCTCTCATTATCTCCCTGAACTCCTCTACCACTGACCCCCTTACTCATCCAGACACATTGAACTCCTTGCTGCTTCTCTAAACACAAGCATGTTCCCACCTCAAGGCCTTGGCCCTCTCTGTTCCCTCTATCTGGACTGTGCTCCCCAGTAGTCACAGTTACCTGGTACCTCCTTAAGGTCTTACACTCAAATGTTATGTCCTCAGCAAGGCCTACCTTGACTTACCCTGTCAAAAATGGCAACACCCGGAGTTCCCTTTCCTCTTCCATGTTTTTCCTCCTTATCACTATAGAATACACTCTATATTTTAATTATTGTTTCACTATTGCTTGTTGTCTACCTCTCACCATAAAACATAAACTGCTCAAGGGAAGAGACATTTGAACATTTCTTGTTCACTCCTGTACCATTAGTGCCTGGTATGTGGTAGGTGCTCAGAAAATTGTTGTGGAATGGGTGTTGTTGTTGAAAAATATTTGGACTTGGTCTTGTGGGGAGGAGTGGGATGAAACTGAAAGCCCATGCTCCCACTCTATACCCACATATTCGACTAATCACCTCTCTTCAGAGGAGCTTCTGATCTCCATCTCTGATCTCCAAATGTGTATTCCCAGTGCTCAATTAATGATCTATGAGAAACGCAGAATGCACACATTCTGAGTTTATACCTTTTTCATGTTTCTCATCTCAGAAACAGTAGGTCATTACCTACTATCCGTTGAGCTATTCAGACAAGGAACAGTGATCAATTACACTTGTGTCAACATGTGTTGAGCACCTATCTTGGGGCACCCAGTAAGCCAGAACCTAGTCGCACAGGGCAGGGCATGTAGCCCTTTCCTTCAAGGGACCAAGTTTGGTGCAATTATCACTGTGACAGAAAAGTGTACTATTGTTCAGTTTTCCAAAGTGGAAATATCTTATTTTTTAATGATTACTAAAATAATATATGCTCATTATTATAAAGAATTTGATTAAAGAAATAAGAGAAATAAATATTGAAAGTCACCTTTGACTCTGGTAGCTAATCCACCAGAGGGCAGACAGCAGAAGCAAGAAGAACTACAATCCTGCAGCCTGTGGAACAAAAACCACATTCACAGAAAGAGAGACAAGATGAAAAGGCAGAGGGCTATGTACCAGATGAAGAAACAAGATAAAACCCCAGAAAAATAACTAAATGAAGGGGAGATAGGCAACCTTCCAGAAAAAGAATTCAGAATAATGATAGTGAAGATGATCCAGGACCCGGGAAAAAGAATGGAGGCAAAGATTGAGAAGATGCAAGAAATGTTTTACAAATACCTAGAAGAATTAAAGAACAGAGATGAACAATACAATAACTGAAATGAAAAATACACTAGAAGGAATCAATAGCAGAATAACTGAGGCAGAAGAATGGATAAGTGACCTGGAAGACAGAATGGTGGAATTCACTGCTGAGGAACAGAATAAAGAAAAAAGAATGAAAAGAAATGAAGACAGCTTAAGAGACCTCTGGACAACATTAAACGCAACAACATTCACATCACAGGGGTCCCAGAAGGAGAAGAGAGAGAGAAAGGACCCGAGAAAATATTTGAAGAGCTTATAGTCAAAAACTTCCCTAACATGGGAAAGGAAATAGCCACCCAAGTCCAGGAAGTGCAGAGAGTCCCATACAGGATAAACCCAAGGAGAAACATGCCAAGACACATAGTAATCAAATTGGCAAAAATTAAAGACAAAGAAAAATTATCGAAAGCAGCAAGGGAAAAACGACACATAACATACAAGGGAACTCCCATAAGGGTAACAGCTGACTTCTCAGCAGAAACTCTACAAGCCAGAAGGGAGTGGCATGACATATTTAAAGTGATGAAAGGGAAGAACCTACAAACAAGATTACTCTATCTGGCAAGGATCTCATTCAGATTCAACAGAGAACTCAAAAGCTTTACAGACAAACAAAAGCTAAGAGAATTCAGCACCAAAAAACTAGCACTACAACAAATGCTAAAGGAACTTCTCTAAGTGGGAAACAAAAGAGAACAAAAGGACCTACAAAAACAAACCCAAAACAATTAAGAAAATGGTAATAGGAACATACGTATTGATAATTACCTTAAACGTGAATGGATTAAACACTCCAGCCAAAAGACACAGGCTTGCTGAATGGATAAAAAAACAAGACCCATATATACGCTGTCTAAAAGAGACCCACTTCAGACCTAGGGACACATACAGACTGAAAGTGAGGGGATGGAAAAAGATATTCCATTCAAATGGAAATCAAAAGAAAGCTGGAGCAGCAATACTCATATCAGATAAAATAGACTTTAAAATAAAGAATGTTACAAGAGACAGGGAAGGACACTACATAATGATCAACGGATCAATCCAAGAAGAAGATATAACAATTATAAATATATTTGCACCCAACATAGGAGCACCTCAATACATAAGGCAACTGCTAACAGCTATAAAAGAAAAATTCAACAGTAACACAATAGTAGTGGGGGACTTCAACACCTCACTTACACCAATGGATGGATCATCCAGACAGAAACTTAATAAGGAAACACAAGCTTTAAATGACACAATAGACCATATAGATTTAATTGATATTTATAGGACATTCCTTCCAAAAAGAGCAGATTACACTTTCTTCTCAAGTGCACACGGAACATTCTCAGGGTAGATCACATCGTGGGTCACAAATCAAGCCTCAGTAAATTTAAGAAAATTGAAATCATATCAAGCATCTTTTCTGACCACAATGCTATGAGATTAGAAATCCATTACAGGGAAAAAAACGTAAACAACACAAACACATGGAGTTTAAACAATACGTTACTAAATAACCAAGACATCACTGAAGAAATCAGAAAATACCTAGAGACAAATGACAATGAAAACACGATGATCCAAAACCTATGGGACACAGCAAAAGCAGTCCTAAGAGGGATAGCAATACAATCCTGCCTCAAGAAACAACAAACATCTCAAATAAACATTCTAACCTTACACATAAAAGAACTAGAGAAAGAAGAACAAACAAAACCCAAATTAGTAGAAGGAAATAAATCATAAAGATCAGAGCAGAAATAAATGAAATGGAAACAAAGAAAACAATAGCAAACATCAATAAAACTAAAAGCTGGTCCTTTGAGAAGATAAACACAATTGATAAACCATTAGCCAGACTCATCAAGAAAAAGAGGGAGAGGACTCAAATCAATAAAATTAGAAGGAGGAAAGTGGCAGGGGGGTGGGTGGGTGTGGCTGTGATGAACTGGGTGATTGGGATTGACATATATACACTAATATGTATAAAATGCATAATTAATAAGAACCTGCTGTATAAAAAAATAAAATAAAATTCAAAAAAAATAAATAATAAAATTAGAAACAAAAAAGGAGAAGTTACAACAGACACCACAGAAATACAAAGCATCCTAAGAGACTACTACAAGCAACTCTATGACAATAAAATGGACAACCTGGAAGAAATGGACAAATTCTTAGAAAGGTATAACCTTCCAAGACTGAACCAGGAAGAAACAGAAAATATGAACAGACCAATCACAAGCACTGAAACTGAAACTGTGATTAAAAATCTTCCAACAAACAAAAGTCCAGGACCAGATGGCTTCACAGGTGAATTCTATCAAATATTTACAGAAGACCTAACACCCATCCTTCTCAAACTCTTCCAAAAAATTGCAGAGGAAGGAACACTCCCAAACTCATTCTATGAGCCCACCATCACCCCGATACCAAAACCAGACAAAGATACTACAAAAAAGAAAATTACAGACCAATATCACTGATGAATATAGATGCAAAAATCCTCAACAAAACACTAGCAAACAGAATGCAACAACACATTAAAAGGATCATACACCATGATCAAGTGGGATTTATCCCAGGGATGCAAGGATTCTTCAATATATGCAAATCAATCAATGTGATAAACCATATTAACAAACTGAAGAATAAAAACCATATGATCATCTCAATAGATGCAGAAAAAGCTTCTGACAAAATTCAACACCCATTTATGATAAAAACTCTCCAGAAAGTGGGCATAGAGGGAACCTACCTCAACATAATAAAGGCCATATACAACAAACCCACAGCAAACATCATTCTCAATGGTGAAAAACTGAAACCATTTCCTCTAAGATCAGGAACAAAACAAGGATGTCCACTCTCACCACTATTATTCAACATAGTTTTGGAAGTCCTAGCCTCAGCAATCAGAGAAGAAAAAGAAATAAAAGGAATACAACTTGGAAAAGAAGAAGTAAAACTGTCACTGTTTGCAGATGACATGATACTATACATAGAGAATCCTAAGGATGCCACCAGAAAACTACTAGAGCTGATCAATGAATTTGGTAAAGTTTCAGGATACAAAATTAATGCACAGAAATCTCTTGCATTCCTATACACTAATGATGGAAAATCTGAAAGAGAAATTAGGGAAACACTCCCAATTACCATGGCAACAAAAAGAATAAAATACCTAGGAATAAACCTACCTAGGGAGACAAAAGACCTGTATGCAGAAAACTATAAGACACTCGGGCTTCCCTGTTCACACAGTGGTTGAGAATCCACCTGCCGGTGCAAGGGACGCGGGTTCGAGTCCTGGTCCAGGAGGATCCCACATGCTGCGGAGCAACTGGGCACAGGCACCACAACTGCTGAGCCTGGGCTCTGGAGCCTTTGAGCCACAGCTACTGAAGCCCGTGTGCCTGGAGCCCTTGCTCCACAGTGGGAGAGGCCACCGCAATGAGAAGCCTGTGCGCAACAACGGAGATCCAACGCAGCCATTTAATTAAAAAACTATAAGACACTGATGAAAGAAATTAAAGATGAAAAAAACAGATGGAGAGATATATCATGTTCTTGGATTGGAAGAATCAATATCGTGAAAATGACTATACTACCCTAAGCAATCTACAGATTCAATGCAATCCCTATCAAATTATCAATGGCATTTTTTTACAGAACTTGAACAAAAAATCTTAAAAGTTGTATGAAGACACAAAAGACCCCAAATAGCCAAAGTGGTCTTGAGGGAAAAAAAAAACAGAGCTGGAGGAATCAGGCTCCCGGACTTCAGACTATACTACAAAGCTACAATAATCAAGACAATATGGTACTGGCACAAAAACAGAAATATAGATCAATGGAACAGGATAGAAAGCCCAGAGATAAACCCACGCACCTATGGTCAACTAATCTATGACACAGGAGACAAGGATATACAATGGAGAAAAGACAGTCTCTTCAATAAGTGGTGCTGGGAGCAGTGGACAGCTACATGTAAAAGAATGAAATTAGAACACTCCCTAAACACCATACACAAAAATAAACTCAAAATGGATTAGAGACCTAAATGTAAGACCAGACACTGTAAAACTCTTAGAGGAAAACATAGGAAGAATATTCTTTGACATAAATCACAGCAAGATCTTTTTTGATCCACCTCTTAGAGTAATGGAAATAAAAACAAAAATAAACAAATGGGACCTAATGAAACTTAAAAGCTTTTGCACAGCAAAGGAAACTACAAACAAGATGAAAAGACAACCCTCAGAATGGGAGAAAATATTTGCAAACGAATCAACGGACAAAGGATTAATTTCCAAAATATATAAACAGCTCATGCAGCTCAATATCAAAAAAACAAACAACCCAATCCAAAAATGGGCAGAAGACCTAAATAAACATTTCTCCAAAGAAGACATACAGATGGCCAAGAAGCACATGAAAAGCTGCTCAACATCACTAATTATTAGAGAAATGCAAATCAAAACTACAATGAGGTATATCACCTCTCACCAGTTAGAATGGGCATCATCAGAAAATCTACAAACAACAAATACTGGAGAGGTTGTGGAGAAAAGGGAATCCCCTTGCACTGTCGGTGGGAATGTAAACTGATACAGCCACTATGGAGAACAGTAGGGAGGTTCCTTAAAAAACTAAAAATAGAACTACCATATGACCCAGCAATCCCACTACTGGGCATATACCCAGAGAAAACCATAATTCATAAAGACACATATATCCCAATATTCACTGCAGCCCTATTTACAATAGCCTGGACATGGAAGCAACCTAAATGCCCATCGACAGACGAATGGATAAAGAAGATGCAGTACATATAAACAATGGAATATTACTCAGCCATAAAAAAGGAGTGAAATTGGGTCATTTGTAGAGACGTGGATGGATCTAGAGACTGTCATATAGAGTGAAGTAAGTCAGAAAGAGAAAAACAAATATCATATATTAACGCATATATGTGGAACCTAGAAAAATGGTACAGATGAACCGGTGTGCAGGGCAGAAATTGAGACACAGATGCAGAGAACAAACATATGGACACCAAGGGAGGAAAGCCGCAGGGGGTGTGATGAATTGGGAGATTGGGATTGACATGTCTACACTGATGTGTATAAAATGGATAACTAATAAGAACCTGCTCCATAAAAAAAAATAAAATTTAACAAGAAAAAAGGAAAGTCACCTGTAATCTCACATTCAAGAGAGAACTGTTGTTTAACAGGTTAGTGTATATTCCTCCAGACATTTTTGTGTATCTATTTAAAAATAACTAACACTAAATTCTTATTATAAACTAAACATCATGTAACATGCTTTAAAATCAACTTGTTTTAACCTCACAATGATCCTCTGAGGTAGATACTATCATTTTTCCCATTCTATAGATTAGGAAACTGAGGTTTAAAGAAGTTATATAAGATCCCGTTGGTTGCCAGGTGTCTCTCAGTCAACCTAGACTGAGTGATGCTATAGTAACAGCATCTTCGACATCTCAGTGTCCACAGTAACAAAGGTTTGTTTCTTGCTGATGCTAATAAGCCATGTCGACCACAGTTAGCCCTACTTCATGCCATCTTCATCCCAGAATCCAGGCTGAAGCCAAAGGAGCACCTCTAGTCGGACTTACCTGATCATCAGAATACAGAGAAAGGAGAACATGGCTGAAGCAAATGATGGCTCTTAAAGTGTGAGCTCAGGAGGCATATACCTCATTCCTGCTCTTATTTCATTAGTCAAAGCAGGTCACAGGACCAGCCTGGTATCAATGAACGGGAAAGAATAACCTTCCCTCAGGGAGGGACAGAAAATATTTTCAACAATGACAATCCACTGAAAGTACTGAGTTTAGATTTTAATCCAGTCTGTCCTTAGAGCTTAAAATAAGCTCAACTACTATATATATATATATATATATATATATATATATATATATATATATGTATATATTCTAGTTCTACATACACTGCTAAGTGACCTCCATTTATGTAGTCTATATTGGACAGCTTGCTCTATTTGTTCATATAGACTCAGGGTATTCTTTTTTTAAGGCTGCAGAGTTTCACATGCGATACCCACATTCTGCCTGATGAAACCCTCCTCATCCCTAAGGTCAGACTCAGAGGCCTCACCCCTGGAATGAATCATTGCTTCTTCAGCTCTCTTCAGCTCTATGGTTTACACTTTTACTTTTGTCACGTACGTGCCTTGTCTTACAGTTATTTGTATACATGTCTGTTTCCTTCGCTAGATTTTGAGCACCTTGAAGCAGGAATGGTGTCTATATAAAGATTTTTATCTCTCTGTGCCTGGGCATGCTTGACAGAGATGAGATACTGTCTGTTTATTTTGTATTATCATGGAATTACGCTCTTTTCCATCATTTCGTTACCTATACTGGTTTTTCTGTATCATTTAAATACAGTGACCTCTTCAGAATTCATGCAGAATTTGTCTCAATTCTGCATGAGACAAATTAAAGGGGTCCTCAAATATTTTGCCTTCCCATACTTGTTAAAATTACAGCAGCAATAAAAACATTAGGGAAGCAAAATGGCAAATAGTTATTAATACCTCCCAGCTTACTCCTTAAAGGAAGAGCATTTCAGGAGAAACACAAACCAAATATAATAATTGCTCTAAATTCATATCATCAAGTTTTCCCCTCCCCTCTCTACAGCAAAAGTTACTAAATGAATGGTAGTTAATCTTTAAGAACAGAGTTGTTGGAACAATGCTGGGGTGGAAGCAAGGAATAATTCCAAAGTGCCAGGAGCACTTGCTCATTATCTGTAAGAGGGTCTTGCCACATGTACCCAAACATCCAGAACAGTCTCAGGGTTGAAAAGCTCCCTTTCTTGTGCCCAGAATGTTTATTTTTTAAGAGTGGCAAATAAAAACGGACCCCTAATCTGCATTGCAACTGTGGAGCACCAGCCTTTGAAGGAAAGCCCTTCCCTGACACAAAGGCCATGGCCATCTGGAAGAAAAGCCACCCTCCTAAGCAGATCAGCTGTGGGTCCCATCGCACTGGGCGGATCTGCCCGGAAACAGGCATCTCCCCGTTATTAACTTACCCCCTCATTAGCAGTAATCAGAGTGTCCTCTCCATCTAATTCTTACTGAGCACCTGTGTAAGTGGCATTGTGTGGCCTCTCCCTGAGAGACCCTAAGGAAAAATGCTGCATCCCCTCTTGTCCCCAAGCCAGCTTTGTCTACAGCAGGTGCTTTGGAAAAGTAGGAGTGAGCAGGGCCCAGAACAACCAAAACCGACACAATTTTTTAAAGTGTGATGTGTGTACGGTGGATTGTCAAGTCTTTGCTGATAAGAAGGTGCTCTCAGGAATCTCGCCCTCCTTCCTGAGGGCCTGTCCCCTGCCTGGGCCCTCCAGGAGCATGGCCAGATTTCCGCTCTCACCCCGGAGCCTGATGAGGCTCCTGCTGGAGGGGGGCGCTGGTAGGGCTGGGGTGTGAAACCAGCTCCCTGCCAAGCCCCAGGGGCTGTTATCACCACTCACCACGCCGCTTCCGTCATATATCCTGTGCCAGCGCTGTGTCAGGCCCATCTTACATTTTTCAAAATGTCTTTAGCATCATTTCCTGAGCCTGAACATTCTGCTCGTGCTGCAAAACGGCATCTAAGCTGAGAACCATTTCTGCAAGTTTCACCCGGGGTTATTGGGACCGCAGACTTCCAGAGGCGGGAACAAACGCTTTTCTCTTATCAGCGGGTGAGAGTCAGCCCAGCTTTCCTGTAAAACCCCAGTAATTTGCAAACCAGAGATGGTTTGTGCATTTTCATCTAAGTAGAAACCTGCTCTTCCAGTTAAAAAAAAAATCATGTAAGAATTAAACTCTCCCTACATAATTTAGCATCAGGTTATCTTCTGCAGCCATTCCTCCTTTCTCCAGGCTGGGAGGAGGCAGTTCAGAGGCACTGGGAGTTGGGCTCAGGGCACAGGTGGTGAGTGTGTTAGCCTCTGCTTAGCCTCAGCCCAGCTTTCTGTAATAATACAGACTGACAAGATTTCTCCTCTCCGTTAGCCTTTCTCCTAACCCTTTCAGCTCTGCTTGCTGACATCATCCTGGCTGGATTTAAATAGCGAACTGTGCCATGTTCTCCTGGATACAAACCGGCCGATTGGTCACCTCCCCAGCTGGCCTCTACCTACTGAAAGGCAGGAGGTAGAGCTTTGGGGCCAATGGCTGCCAGAGCTCAGCTGCTGCTGGAATCCAGTGGGTTTTCTGTCACTAAGGGAGGGAGAAACGTAGAGGTACCAGAGGTCCTGTGCATGGCAATACTTGCATGCCCGGGCAATGAACTGTGATCTGCTAATCTTACTATGTTCTGGGCATAAAGGGAAAAGATAGTGCACATCCTTTGTTCCCTCCTGTTGAACTTTAAGTAGATTATAAAATCAAACTCGGTGGCTAACTGATGGGATAATTTCAGTTCAAAGAAAAAAGGAAAAAAAGAAAAGATGGATAGGAAATCTCAGAAAACTGAAACCTTTCCCTTTTCATTTTGAGGATAGGTTAGCTATATCCTTGTGGTAGAGAGACACTGCATCAATATCAAGCTGAGTTGAACTCCACTGCGCTTAACAATGAATGCTTTTAATTATTTGAGTTTTTTTTTTTAAGTAATGAATTATGAGTTAAGCAGTCTGCTAGGCTGAAGTCATCTTCAATAATTCTTACAAAGAAAAAGCCTACAAGAGAAAACTGATTGAAGAAGGTAAGAGTAAGATGAATGTAACCCACTGGAATCATATCATTCTAGAATTTTAATTAAGTAAATTTAAAAGCACTGGAGAGCCATCTATACAAATAATGGGCTGAACGTTATGAGGCTGTGTTTAATACTGCAATCATTATTCAAAGGAAAACTGAAAAATCTTAACCCTGTATGTGCAACGTGTAAAGAAAGTGAACACAGTGGGAGCAGGGGATGGGGCACGGAGAGAACCCTGGCTTCCTATTCAGAAAAGCATTATTAAAATCCCTGCAGAAGGTATGAGGTCTACAATACAGTATAATGGAAATTATGTCTACACATATACATACATATGCCTTTACAAAGAGATTAAGCCACAGTCAACTCAAAAGATAAGGATAAAATTGAAAGCTCATTCCATTTTATAAGGGATAAAATTAATCCCTGTAAAGTCACTTACTTGTATGGCTGGATACTTGGCGTGGGCTCTGCGTGGTGCAAGCAGTCACCTCTTAGCTAATTCAGGTCTCTCGCCAGACCCCGCTCCTTGTCAGGCCAGGCCTCGGTCGTCTCACTGTTTAGGGTCAAGTACACCAAAGAATCGTATTCAGGAACACACAGCTGATGGGTTAGAAACACAATCCACTTGGGACATTGATGAGGCCACTAGATGGAATACATTTACAATCCTAGCAACATTTGAATTCAGGCTTCCAGATCATAAAGCAAAATCAGATAACCTCCTTATTCCATATCATTAATACATAACCCAGGAGTTAGTGACTGTACACTCCAGTGCTTCCTAAAGGAAATGTGATTTTCCTTGTTGCGATGTAATAATGCTGGGTATAGTGTTAGTTACATTATTCTTTATACTTTTTGTATATTTAGATTATTTCACAGCTTTTAAAGTGTACATGCCACTTGACCCAATAATTCTACTATAAGAGTTTATTCTATACATATGCTTATATATAAGTATTCTTTAAAAGAACAAAAGACTGCAAACAACCAAAAAATTCTTTAAGAAGAACTGGTACAGATACTATGCTATATCCATACGGGGGAAACTACGCTGCCCATCAAAAGAATGAGGTGATACTGACTGTAGGGACATGGAATCATCGCCACGATACGTTATTATGACGACATGCAGGGAATATCTCTGGAAGGCTATACCCTACTCCCTGACAGCAGTGGCCTCCAGGGAGGAATAGGGTGGCTGGGGACAGGAATGGGAGAGGAACTTGCTTTTAATATCATAACCAGTTTTTTTCCAGTTTTATAAATCAGCTTTATTGGAATATACCATTTGATGAGTTTTGAAGAATGAATGTTATGCTCTTTTGTACCCTTTGATTTTGTGCATGTATTGCTATGGAATAAAGTATTTACATGAGATACCTTCATCGGTCTATGAACTAGTGATAGAAGGCAGCCACTTTAGGAAGATTAGTTATTTTGATCTGAAAGGTAAATGTCCCACATGCTAGTGGATTACCCGGGAAAGGTGTGAAGACTCAGCCCATGGAGGAAGAGTAAGCAGGGGAGAGGAGAAGGAAGGTGACCAGGAGAAAAGAGAGCCTGGAGGCTGCTCTCACTTTGATTATAACATAGGTAGAGGTGCTGCTAAAAGCACCTCTACCTATGTTATAATCTGAATGATTGAGTCCCCCCAAGATTCATATGTTGAAGCCCTAACCCCCCAATGTGATGGTAATAGGAGGTGGGGTCTTTGGGAGGTGATTAGGTTTAGATGAGGGCATGAGGGTAGAGCCCTCATGATGGGATTAGCGGCCTTATAAGAAGAGGAAGAGACATCAGAGCTTCCTCCCTCTGCCTTGTGAGGATACAGTGAGAAGATGGCCATCTGCAAGCCAGGAAGAGGACTCTCACTAGAACCCAACTATGCTGGCACCCTGATCTCAGACTTTCCAGCCTCCAGAGCCATGAGACAAAGTTCTGTTGTTTAAGACACCAGTCTATGGTATTTTATTGTGGCAGCCCAAACTGATGAACATCACCTAGTACAGAGGATGAGACTAGAAATCTATTTTATAATCAAGATATAAAAATTTAAGGAAGTCCTTCTGAAATGCTTGCTTGTGGCCCAGTGTTTCCAGAACCCTCTAAAGAAATATAAAAATTCGTCTGTGTGCTAATGCCAGTGTCATGTTCTAATTGTACCTTCCCTCAGCTTAGGAGGTGAAATTCCATTTTACTGCATGTGGTTTGAAATTTACGTTGTCAGCTTGGTCTGGGTACTTTGGCTCCTGATCTACCAGAAAGGCCCTATGAGGTACGGGCAGCAAAGGAGGAAGACAGGCAGAGCCAAGGCAATGGGCTGGGAGGGCCACAGCACGGGAACATGGCGCATTAACTCCACCAGAGAGAGGCAGGCCAGAGGCCAACTGCGTGTGAGGAAGAGGCTGGAGATACTGCTATGGTCCTGCCTGTGCTAGCTGCGGCATCATCAGCGTGTCCCCAAACACTGTCACGTCCTTCTCTGTTTCACGTTTGTGCAGCCTGTTTCCTCCCCTAGAATGCAAACTTCCCAAGTGGAGAGACTCTTTTCTCCTTCTGTTCCTCCTTCTCTCTTTATGCCCAAGCCCTCAGCAAACAGGGAGAAAGAAGAGGAAAGAAGGAAAGGGCAGAGGGGCAGAACTGTTTGCCTAAGTGGCAGTGGAGTTAAGGTAAGTAAAAGGTAAGGTAATTATACAATTTAAATTAAGCAGAGCTACAATTTCTGAATTTCAGTCTTTTTGACAATATATAGAGAGGTGTTACATGGGAGACCGGTGAGTAGAAGCATGGCCCCAGGAATCCCCAAGCAAAGAAAGGCCAGCCCTGCACCTTCAAGTCTCACCACGTTCATATGGTGAAGGTAAGACGACTTTCCTGGTGGCTGCAGCTCCACCACTGCCTAGCTGTACAGGCTTGAGCACCTAACTCCCTGGGCTTCATTTTACTCATCTATAAAATGGGGCTAATAGTACCTTCCTCAAAGAGTTATGGTGAAGACTAAATATAACATATATCATATACATACAAATATATATTAATATATGTGTGGGCTCAGCATACTATCAGGCATGTACAACAGTGGGTTGCAGATAATAGGATAATTGATGTTGTTTAATAAAGATGAGATTTATTCTACATTCTGATGGCTGTACAATCCAGGTCCATGAACAGATCTGAATATACTACACATATAGGGATGCTAGTCACTAAAATGTGCTTACAGGAGAGATCCCATTTCCTGCCATAATTATTGCTAGAGAAAGAATTCACGAGAACAGCCTTGTAAAGGCAATATTTGCCATCACACCATGAGTGCAAGGCAGCCTCACCTTTTAGAGATACTGAGTACCCCCACCAAAGGCAGAATGATTCCTGCATCAATATATTATATTCATGCAATGGACTCATCTATCTAATGCAAATTCAATTTAGGGGACACTGCCAGATAGAATTAAATATATTAGTTTGAAAAATTACAGAGAAAGTATGTTTATAGCAGTTCCATTTGACTGAATCAATTTTCTAAGTGTTTTTCTTTTAAGAGTCCTAGAAATCTTGCTTATAGGGTGTGCCTCCAAGATAGACTTTGCGATACACCATCTGCTGCAAAAAAGAACCCCAGAATGTTTTATTTTTGGCCTTCAATAGCTGCCTAGGGGGACTGCTGCAGGAGAAAAGTGTGTGAAATATCACTTATCACAGACATTTCCACTAGCAATTATTCCAGCCCTTACCTGGATTAATTATTAATCCGTGTATTTTAGGGAGGTCAAAGTTATAGCAAAGGGGTTATGATTGGTCATGACTAATGAGAAGGTCTCAAATACTAAATGGGGATAACTCACATGATGGCACCAGCTCTAATTAAGATTTTTATGCAAGAAATAATGATAATCTTTTATGAAGCACCTGCCATTGACCGGACTTTGCACAAGGCACTTCACATGTACCTAATCATTCGTTCCTCATGTCAGGGCTGAAGGGTTTATTTTATAGATGATGAAATTAAGATTCAGAGAGACTCAGCAAGGTTAAAATAAGTTGTCCAAGTCCCACATCTAGTCAATGGCAAAGCTGGTATTGGAACTCAAGTTTGGTTGACCCCAAGCATATGCTTGTTGGCATCCTACTGATCTATCAGGTTCAACAGGTAAAATCATGAAATATGTGATCTTCCCCTCCAACATTTTCAGATATATCCCCTTAGCATAAATCCAATCATTTAACAAATATTTATATTTAAAAAATTATAGCCACCTTAGGACAATTCTCTATATTTAAAGGGTGTATTTGGAAATTTTTCTTAATGGAAAAGTTTCCTGCTGGATGAAACTCAAGTCCTCCATTTTAAGATTTAATATTCTTTTTGAGGAGAGTTATCTCCTTTACTTTGTAGTAAATAAAAAATCATAACAAAAAACTGGAATATGGATCTGAGAAGTAATCAAAATACAATTCAGAATGAGATTCTTTATGGCAAAAATAAAAACAATGGAGAATAAAATGAGAAAATATAACATTTACAGAGGTCTTGAAAGAGATTAGAGAGAATGCAATATTAAAATAGGTAATAGCTGGGAATATTCTAGAATTAATTAAAAAACACAAATCCTCACATTGAAGAAGCACAGCAAACACTGAATAGAATAAATAAAATAAACCTCACTTAGATACATATGGTGAAACTAAGGAAAACTTCAAAAAAAAACTTAGGAAAACTTAAAACAACCAGTTTAAAAAAAGGGGGGGGGCATTGTTTGTCAAGGATCATCAATTAGACTGAGAGTTGACATCTCAGCAGCAAAAACTGAGGCCAAAATAAAGTAGGAAGAAATCTTAAGAATTGCTGACTTACAATTCTATACCCAGTTAAATTAGCACTTAAGAAAATAAAGACATTTTCACACAGGGGCTAAGAGAATTTTCCATTCACAGATTCTTTAAGAAAGAACTACATAAACATGTACTTCAGGGAATAGGAAAAATGAGCCAGTGAGAAAGGATTCAAGAAGCAAAAAATTCACAATGAACAATCTAAAAATAACATTAGGAAACAATTCTATTTATACTGGCATCAAAAATAGTAAACTACTTAGGAATAAATTTAACAAAAGTACAAAAAAAGTACAAAAGTGCAAAACTTGTACTCTGAAAACTATAAGATATTTTTAAAGGAAATTAAAGAATCCCTAAATAAATGGAAAGACATCCCATGCTCATGGATTAGAAGGCTTATTATTATTATTATTATTTTTTTTTTTTTTTTTTTGCGGTACGCGGGCCTCTCACCATTGTGGCCTTTCCTGTTGCAGAGCGCAGGCTCCGGATGCGCAGGCCCAGCGGCCATGGCTCACGGGCCCAGCTGCTCCACGGCACGTGGGATCCTCCCGGACCAGGGCACGAACCCGCGTCCCCCACATTTGCAGGCGGACTCTCAACCACTACACCACCAGGGAAGCCCCGAAGGCTTAATATTATTAAGATGACAATACTTCCATATTCATCTACAGATTTAATGCAATGCCTATCAAAATCCCAGCTAGCTTTTTGTTTAGAGATTGAGAAGATAGTACTAAAATTCAAATGTAAGTCCAAGCGATCCAGAATAGCAATCTTGAACAAGAATAAAGTTGGAGAACTCACACTTCCAGATTTCAAAACTTATTACAAAGTTACAGTAATGAAGACAGCATGATACTGGATTAAGAATAGACATAGTGATCAATGGAACTGAGTCCAAAAATTAACCCTATACTTATAGTCAACTGATTTTCAACAAGGGTTCAAAACATTCAAAGGGAAAGAATAATTACTTTCAACAAATGGTACTTGGATAACTGGATAGCCACATGTAAAAGAATGAAGATGGACCTCTTCCTCACTCTACATACAAAAATTATTAACTCAAAGTTATCATAGACCTAAATGTAAAAGCTAAAACTATAAAATTCTTAGACCAAACATAGGGCTAAATCTTCATGACCTTGGGTTAGGCAAAACGTTCTTAGATATGATACCAAATGCACAAGCAACAAAAGAAAAATATATAAATTGGGTCATCAAAATTAAAAACTTTTGTGCTTCAAAAAACACCATCAAGAAAGTGAAAAGACAACCCACAGGATGGGAAAAAATATTTGTAAATCTTGTATCAGATAAGATTTGTATCTATAATATATAAAGAACTCTTAAAACTCAATAATGAAAAGACAAATAGCCCAGTTTAAAAATGGGCAAAGGGGTCTTCCCTGGTGGTGCAGTGGTTGAGAGTCCGCCTGCCGATGCAGGGGACACGGGTTCGTGCCCCGGCCCGGGAAGATCCCACATGCCGCAGAGCATCTAGGCCCGTGAGCCATGGCCGCTGAGCCTGCGTGTCCAGAGACTGCGCTCCGCAATGGGAGAGGCCACGACAGTGAGAGGCCCGCGTGCTGCACACAAAAAAAAAGGGCAAAGGATTTGAATCTCTAAAAGAAATATACACATGGTCAATAAACACATGAAAAGTTGCTTAACATCATTAGTCAGTAAGGAAATGCAAACCAAAATCACGAGATACCACTTGAAAACATTATGTTAAATGAAAGAAGCCAGTCACAAAAGGCCATTTATTATATAATTCCATTTCTATGAATGCCCAGAATGGGCAAATCTATGGATATAGAAAGCAGGTTAGTGGTTGCCTAGGGCTGGAGGAAAATGGGGAGTGACTGCTAATGGGTATGAGGTTTCTTTTGGAGGTCATGAAAATGTTCTAAAATTGATTCTGCTGGTGGTTGTGCATGTCTGTGAATTCACTAAGAACCACTGAGTTGTAAACTTTAAATGGGTGAATTGTATAGTGTGTGATTTATATCTCAATAAAGATGTTTTAAAAAGAAGCAGATGGAGAGTAAAAATATTGATAAATATACAGTAAATCTAGATAAGCATTGAATGTCCATAATAATTGTAACAAAAGCACTAACAGAAGTTATGAAAAAAGATGGAACTAAAATACTAGAAACAATATGTGAGAAGAGAAGAAGAATGATTAGAGATGAAGCATCCTAAGGTCAATATTTAGTTTAAAAGGAAGGCGAGGTGTATGGATTAACCTACCAGATTGTTGAACAGTATGCTTGCTAAATTTAACAATAAGTAGGAAAAAGTAGAAATATAATCACTTGAAAGAAAAAGAATCGATCAGTTCTGTAGAAGTCAGAAAAAGAGAAAAAAGAACAACATGGTGAATGGAAAGCATGAAATAAGCTTAAAGAATAAATTCATCACAATATGTAATCACAATAACGTAAATGGGCCAGTTAAAAGACTGAAGCTCAGATTTAATTTAAATAAATCCAGCTATATGTATTGGGTTTTTTTTTTTTTTTTTTTAAATGCATTTCTGGGCTTCCCTGGTGGAGCAGTGGATAAGAATCCGTCTGCCAATACAGAGGACATGGGTTCGAGCCCTGGTCTGGGAAGATCCCACATGCGGTAGAGCAACTAATAAACCGGTGCACCACAGCTAACAAGCCGGTGCGCCACAACTACTGCAGCCTGCGAGCCTAGAGCCCGTGCTCCGCAACAAGAGAAGCCACTGCAATGAGAAGCCCACACACCACAGCCAAGAGTAGCCCCTGCTCAACGCAACTAAAGAAAGCCCATCTGCAGCAATGAAGAACTAATGCAGCCATAAATAAATAAATAAATTTATTTTTTTTAAAAATGCATGTCTAATTGTTTGTTCCTGGTAATTAGGATGAAATTGCATATAAATATTTTTCCTTGTCTTGTTCTTGACTTTAACTGGGATGCTTTTAGCATTTCACCATAAAGAAAAATATTTGTTTAGGATTATGGTAGATACTCTTTTTCAAGTTAAGGGATTTTCCTTCTATTCCTAGGTCACTAACAGAAATACATTCAGACTGTTGAGAGAAAATACCTGTTAATTTAGAATTCTATACACAAACTATCATTCAAGAATGAGGATAAAATAAAAAGATATACCATTTACAACACTCTATGAAACTGTATGATACCTAGGAGTAAGTCTAACAGAAGATGTGAAAAATTTTTATGGAGAAAACTCTAAAAGTTTATTGAAATACATAAAAATAACGAATAAATGGAGAGATATAACATGTTCATGTATGGGAAGACAAGAGCTTAACAGTAGTAGTTTTCCTAAATTTACACCATAAACTTAATAAATGCTATTAAAAATCCTGGGGGAATTTTTTTTTTTATTGACCTGTATAAGCAGATCATAAAACCTACTCTGAAGAGTAAAGGGCCAAGAACAGCCAAAACTATTTTGAAATGAGAAAGGATTCACCCTAGCAGATATCAAGATTTATCATAAAGTTATAGTAATTAAAATACTCTGATATCAGCATTTGGATAAATAGATCCATGGGACAGGTTTTCTGAAAAAAACAAGAAACACTAACATATACATAGGAACTTGGAATATGACAAAGGTGACATTACAAATCAGTGGGGAAAGGATGACTATTTAGTAAATGGCACTGGGACTATTTGCTAATAATATTTTCAAAGGGAAAAATTAGATTCATACCTCACAGCATGCACAAAAGTAAATTTCAGAGATGTTAAGGGAAAGCTGTATACATTTAGACAGACTATGGAAACTATATACAACATTCTAGAAGGGCACAAAGTGAAAATCATCATGGAAAAGTGAAAAATCAAACTACATAATTTTAAAAAACTTGTCCATGACAAATGGCATCAATAACAAAGTAAAAAGACAAACACAGACTTAGAGAAAATATCAGCAACCTATATTTCAAAGATAACTACAACCAACATTACAAAGATAACTATCCAAATTATATAATAAGTTCCTAAAAATAAGCAAGAAAAAATCACCAAACAGCAAAAAGGCAAAGGGTATGAAGAAGCAATTAGTAGAAAAGGATATTTAACGGTCAATAGACACATGAAAATACTCTTGACTTCACTAGTAGTCCAGAAGATGCAAAACAAATAGATACTGTTTCACACCTATTAGAGTGGAGAAAAAATTTTTAACTCTGACAATACCAACAATACCAGTTGTGAGAACGGAGAAATGAAAACGTTCATCCACTGCCCGTGCAAGTATAAAATGATCTAACCACTGCAGAAAGCAATTTGGCAATACCTGGTAAAGTTACTACGTGTATAACCTATGATCAACAATTCCACCCTTATACATGAGATACATGGGCCCAAGGAAATAGAAACGAAAGAACGTTCTTTTCAGCATTCCATGTAAAAAGTGGAAACAAGCTACCTGACCTTCAGGAGTAAAATGGGCAAATAAAATGGGAATTATTTATACAATGCAACCTTGCATAGCAGTTAACATAAGTGAACTAGATCCGTATCATCTACATCGATAAAATCTAAAATTTTAAATAAATGATACAATCATACATATTATTTACCAATACTACACTAAAGATACCAAAATCTTCCTGGTTATGATTCACATCTCTAAGGTGGAGGAGAGAGAGGTGCCTTCTACCCCAGGTGTTCTAAATACTACAACATCTAGAGAGGTCCTTGAATTAACACATCATAAAAGGTAACAAGAATGACTAAGCTTCTTATGAGAATTTAGCACTATTATGTGCCGAAGTACAAAGAACCCTAAAGGACATCTTGGAGGTTCTGATATCAATGGCTAGTTCCTATCCCCTAAGGAACTGATAAAAATAACCCTCAACCAGTGGGGCTAAAAGATTGGCTCTGGGCCTGCTTCTTGTCTTCTTCTACAGGTCCCGGGTGGTTCTCCCTCACCCAGCCTGCTTTGCGCTGGGAAATCTCTCTCCTACTTCGGATGGATTCATTCCTGTGTTTCCTCTGGCACTCACCAGAAGTATAGACCTGACACCCCAAGTTTCACCTGCTGATTTCTGTAGAAAGTTCTACAGCCTGGTTCTTCCTCTCTGATCCATGCCCAAGGCCTATACTTGTGCCTATTCGAGAGTGCTGTTTCCCTGGTGGGCTTAGTTTTCCTCTAGGTGCTGCAACGCTGGGCATAGGGGCTTTAAACCCCCTTTGGCTTGGAGTTACAGAACAATATTCCTTCCTGGGTTCCTCTATTAAATACACACGCACTTTCATATATACACAAAAACATGCTTACATACACATACACATTTATAGAAACAATTGCACACATGTGCACAAACTCATATACACAAAGAAACACACACACACATACACACCTACACCACTCCCTTCTCTGCAACAGAAGTCGGGTTGCTTCATCAGTCAAGATCCACTGTTGTGTAAATATTGTAGGGCAGACCTGATTTTAGAATGGAATGGGAATAATAGAATGTGCTATTCACAAGCACATCAAATATCGAAGGACAACTGTGTGATACCGTTGTATATAACACAACGTATATAATACGTTGTCTATAACACAATAGATCCCCCCTCATACAAGCTCAAATTCTGTAAATCTTTTTCCACTTTGGGAGCAGAGTTGATTCAATTATGCTCTTCCATTACCATTACCACATGCGAGGCCCCTCTCTAGTTTTATTTTACTTTATTTTCTCCTTTGTGCCCCATACCCCTCTCATTTCCCATCCCTCCCGCCTCAAACACATTACAGGCATCCTCTGTGATGTGTTTGATATCTGCCCGATTGTTCTTATCCTATTGCTTTTCTACTAGGATGGCACAGCAAGACGATGCTTGTCTCTGATCCATTAGGCTGGTTCATTTTTATTAAGAAGCCATAAAATTGTAGGTGTGGTGCGGGGGTGACGTCTGCTGTGGCACTGAGCAGCCCAATGGTGTGCACAGCTGTTTAATGTGGTGGTGCGTCCAGGTGTGTCTATTACATATACAGAACTCAGCTCCCAGGATCATGCTATTGTGGGGGAAAGACACTGTTTACATCAGGAAAAGGCTAATTTGTTGTGAATGAGTTGACAGTGTTTTTGTCTGTGAGCAGAGGGTGCGGTGACTAACTGTTCCACGAAGCCTCCTTTCTGTGTGGCGTCCCTCTGGCCGAGTCCCATGTGTGGGTTCCCCTGGAACCTGGCCCATAGGTGGCAGTCTCCCTTCATCATTCCTGGACCGCAAACCTCCGGAGGGCAGACTGCCATATGGGGCTCTTTTGCTTTTTCCTTCGGTTTCCTAATATTTAATGTTCCCTCCGCTCAACTTCCCCTCCTCCCCACACAGAGGGCAGTGAGCGGAGCTGATGACAAAAGAAACTTCGTGTGGAATCAGCCAAAGTCAGAAGACCTGGGTTATGCCCCTCTCTTGGCAGTTCTTCTGGAGTTGCCCTGAAGCCCTCTTGCAGAACTGCTCTGTAAATGACAAGGAGTGCCTTTCACGCTCAACAGACAGCAAAGCCTTCGCAAATTGTCATATTTTTTAAAAGCAATCATGTTGATGCAAATCTTTATCCTCTCTGTTTTGTCTCACCCCCAGCTCTCTGCCAACACACACCCACAGATTTGGGATTAACCTTTAACAGTGGGTTGCAATCAGACATTCTCCCCGCAGTGCGCCCCAGCCTTCACCAGCCCCTCACAGAGCCAATCTGACAAGATAGAGAACAGTCACAAGCAGAGATGTGGAGCGTGTGTGTGTGCGCGCGCGCGCAAGTGTATGAATCCTCTTGTCCATCTCTCCTGCGCAGAGAATTCTAGATGGAGGATTCAGAAGAAAACCGAGAGATCAAGAAGAGGCACCACCTTCTCACCTTCCTTCCACTGCACTCACCCTGCACCCAAGAACGAAGGCAGATGAAGAACTACCCCAGCCCCAGCCTGCCCAATGGGCTTCTAATCAGCTAGCACTGCACGTCTGGCCCCCACTGTTTATGGAGCCAAAGGGAGTTTCAATCATTAGCAAGTGTCAAACCGCCTGAGGACTGGGTCTGTCTGAGATGCCAAATGGAGCGGTTCATTAGCATCTGTAAAAACTGCCTCAACCAAAACTGTAGAACCCAGTGCTAGGGTGGGTTTTGTGTATTCCACTTGAATTAGCAAGTAGAATGCCTTATTAATCTCATCAACACCTGGGTTCTGAGAGGAAAAGACTTCCTTGTCTGTGCTGGAAGGAGGATTTCCCTGCTTCTAGGTCCTTCTCCTCCCCAGACTAGAGACCTGGTTAGATGCCTTGTCCCCTCTTCCTTCCCCAGAGATGGGGAGGGCTCAGAGATTGCTGCTTAGGCTTTGGGATAATGAAGATAATGGAAGCCCTGAGTGTTACAGCCAGCTTTCCTGAATCAGAAGTTGCCAGTGGTTGGCCTGCTCTAAAGGTGGCCAAATTCATGTTCCTCCAAAGGACTAGACCCTGGGGTAGGTGTGGTGGCAGGGTTGGTGGAGGGGGTGGAGGTGGAGGGGCTGGAGGAGGGATGGAACCTGGCTCAAGTTGGAACTTGACAGGGCAGTGGCCATGACAGGCAAGTCTCTGTCACCACAAGGAAGCTTCTTTTGTCATACTGTCTTGGATGTTTGGCCACTCTAGGGCATGCGTGTGCATTCACTGGGTGTGGTTCTGAGGAACCAAAGACAGTCTATTCTCGCCAGGCTGACTACAGGGAAGACAGTCTCTCCGGCCTAGCTGGGCAGTGTTCAGACGCGCCTGGTGGCTGGAAGCCTATGAGGGGCCCAGCCTGACAGGGGCACTGCCCTCTGGGCATATATCCACAAGGGAGCTGAGGCCACCTCACTTTCACTTCTAGTTATCTTTGAGGTGGAAAGATCTGATCATTTATGAGATAGTCTCCATCAGGAAGTCCCACTGGCTCAGCGGCCACATTCATTTATGACACAGGAGATCATGAGTTGAAACCAATTTGCAAAAGGCTGTGGATGGAAGTGTTGTAAAGAAACTGGATTTCAGCTTAATTTCTTCTATCTGAATCAGAACTTAGTCGATTACAATTCCATATTGCTTTACCCTTCTCCATCCTCCGTTGACCTTGGGGGTGCCTACCAACGTGGGAGCGAATGTAGAAGATCTAACGACATACAATCTTTCCTTTCTTTAGACCCTTTTCCTTGAAAAGCTAGCTCTGTGAATTCAGATTTTCTTTCCTCAGATGAAAAAATAACTGCTTAACAGCACCACCAATCCTCAAAGTCCATAAAGTAAAGCCTTAGCAAGGTATTTAAATTCTGCTGGAACCTGAGCCCGGCAGCCTTTCCCACGTCATCTCCCACCACTGATGTTTTATCAGACTCATCCCAGTTCTCCTGCAAATACCAGGAGCATTTCCACACCTCTGTTGTCTCTGCCCGTCCCTCAGCCTGGGTGCCCTCTCATCCTACTCCATGTGATGGGATCCTACTTATTCCTCAAGGCCTGTTCCACTCATGAAGCCTTTTCCACCTGGAGTAAGTTAACCAGCACCACTCTGCTCTCAGGGGCCCTTTGAACCTCCATCCCATCTGTGCGCACAGCCTGGTGTGCCAGCAGCCTGCATGTGTGCCTGCCTCTCTCCTTCACGATCCTGAGCTTCCTGTGGGAGTCACCCACAACTCACTGTGCCTCCTCTAACACGCAGGCCAGCATCACCCAATGAGTAAAGCTCAACAATTGTCGGTGGAATTTGCAGTCAAACCACGTTAGCTTATAAAAATAAACATAAATGTCAGGCCTAACCCTCCCCCATTCAATGCAAGAGGCCCCACGGATTCACATTAACAGAAAAAAAACTAGTAATTTGAAACTAGAAATGAATTAGCTAATGAAGAGAAAGATAAAGAGTGCTCAGCCTCTCTGGAATTCAAAGATTTGTTTGTGAAAATAAGGAAATGCCAAATTTGGCAAATAAAATTAACAATTTAGAAGAAATTACAATGGTCATTGTTGCCAGGGTCACAGTGAGACATACACTGTCAGGGCTGCTGGCGATGCCATGAGTACATCCTCTCTCAAAGTAATTTTATGAAATGTCTCAAGAGCCTTACAAATCTTCATTCACTTTGACCAAGCAACTCCAACAAGAATGTATTGTAAGGTGACAAGCTGTGATACAGATGAAGAGTTGTGTTTATTAAATGTTCATTGCAGCCAGCATGATTTATATATTGAGAAGTTGATAATAACCTAGATATCTAATAATATATAAATGGTTCAATAAATAATAGTGGATCTGTGTAACATATACTGTGCATAAGGATGATTTTTTAAAATATTTACTGTCATGGGAAAATTCATATGATAGAACGTTAACTGAAAAAATAGGACATAAAACTGAATATGCATTAAGATCTCAAATGTGATGTTATATGTGTATATATATCTACATACATATATACGTACTATATATGTGTATATAACTTGTGCTATCTAATACAATAGACTCTAGCCACATGTGCTCATTGAGCACTTGAAATGTGGCTAGTCCAAAGTGAGATGTGCTGTAAGTATGAAACACATATGCGATTTCAAAGACTTAGCAAGAAAAACTAATGTAAACTACTGTGTTAATAATTTTATATTGATTATATATTGAATGACAATATTTTAGACAAATTGGGTTAAATAAACTGAATTATTAAAGCTAATCTCACCTGTTTCTTTTCACTTTTTAAAATATGGCTTCTAGGGGCTTCCCTGGTGGCGCAGCGGTTGAGAGTCCGCCTGCCGATGCAGGGGACGCGGGTTCGTGCCCTGGTCCGGGAGGATCCCGCGTGCCGCGGAGCGACTGGGCCCGTGAGCCATGGCCAGTAGGCCTGCGCGTCCGGAGCCTGTGCTCCGCAATGGGAGAGGCCACGGCAGTGAGAGGCCCGCATACCGCAAAAAAAAAAAAAAAAAAAAAAAAAAAAAAAAAAAAAAAAAAAATATGGCTTCTAGAAAATTTAAAATTACACGTGTGACTCACATTCTATTTCTATTGGACAATGCTGTGTTGGGCAATTACATTTAAAAAAAGATGAAGAAAATTGCTAGTTGAGGTTATCCCTGGGTTTTAGAATTATAGGTGATTTTAGTTTTGTTCTTTAAACTCTTCTGTACTCTCTGTTTTTTCAATGAGCATATACTTTTAGTGTTTCACTTCTTTGGGGGAACCTTCTCCAACCTTCCAGATTGGTGTTAGATGCATGCATGAGTCTATACTTATTCTCTATGGCACTTATTAGAGTTTGAAATTATATGCTGTCTGATCATTTGATTCATGTCAGCCTCCTCAGCAGACCATACAGTTCACAAGTCTGGGACCTGTGTCTGTTTTGCTCATCTTTGCATCCCCAGCACTTAGCTCAATGCATAGTATTTAGTAAGTATTTAATAAATACTGGTTGGATCAATGAATGAATGAATGAATGAATGAATGAGTGAATGATTAAAGAAAAAAATGTTAGTGTTCAAAAACAGAAAAGTTCAAGTCACTGCAACTACAAAATCAAAGTAAATCATCATGTAAGAGAAGTATTTGCAAACTTCAGTAAAGGGATGGTCAGAACAGATTTTGGATCTGCTGCTGGGAATGCAACTCATCAAGGGCCCCATCTGCTGCGCTCTGAGTCCATCAACAGTTCTGAGGCTGCCTTTCCAGGTGCTGCTCCCAGACATTGACTAAGCAGGGCAGGGAGACTAAGGCACACCCATTCCTATGGGAGGGGGGAACTCTTCCCACTGGTGATTTTGGCTTAAGGACTCCCATTGGCTTTGTCAGAACTTCCTTCCTTCCTTCCCTCTCTTCTTCTCAGGGGTCAGACCCTCATCACCATTTGGGGGCTTTCCCTGCTGTTTCTGGCTCCCTCCCCATTTTCTCTAATAAGTCACTTGCATGTCTGATTTCACCTTGTGGTTTGCTTCTTGGAGGACCCAAATAACACATTTGCTTCCAAAATCTAAAAATATATATTATTTACTTTTTTAATGGACCATACATGTACATTGTACAAAATTCAAACAGTGCAAAACGTAAAAGGTAGGTATATTAGAAAAGGAAAGTTTCTTTTGCATCCTTTTCCTACAGCCACCTGTTTATTTTCTAAATTCCCATTCCTTTCCCAGAAGTCAATCTCTATTCTACTCTTCCATCCAATTGTAAAAACAAGACAACAGACCCCAAATGGAGTCACTTATGCTGAGCCTCATGTCACCATAATGAGACAACTACAGTTTCAGCCACTCCCAGAAATGGAATCTTAAACCAGTCAATCAGGAATCACTTGAACAGCACTAGTTAGGTAATCTGCCTGAGAGACCCCTGCCAGCCCCTAAAGGAAAGTGACCTTGCAATAACCAATCCGATTTTTGCTAGTATAACTTCCTTGTTCCTGCTGCCTTCTGCTTAGAAAATCTTAACATTTCATACAGCTCCTCAGAGTTCCTTTCTATCTGCTAGGTTAGATGCTGCCTGATTCAGGAATCATTGAATAAAAATAATAAGATCTTTAAATTTTACTCAGATGAATTTTGTTGTTTAACCCTGTGTATACTATTCTTACATTGCTTTCGTTGTTTAAGAGTGTACCTTGACTAGTATTCCATGACTTTATATATTACAGCTCACTCTTGTTATGGCTCCATAGTACTTCCCTTTATTTCCACATTGATGAATATTTAAGTATTTACAATCTTTTGCCATGACTATTGTACTATTGTATATTTACTGTCTTTTCATTTATGTATATCTGTACATAAATTCCTAAAGATAAATTCCTAGAAGTGGACTTGCTGGATCAAGGGTAAAGATGTGCTAAGTTTTACTGTTGAATTGCTCTCCACAGAGGTTAGACCAATTTATACCCCCAGCAGCATGACTTTACACCCTTTTGCCAACACAATGTGTTATCCATCTTTTCATCTTTGCCAGTCTGACAGGTTAAAGATGCAGCTTTGCAGTTCTCTTATTATATAAATGAAGTCAAGAATCTTTTCATACTTTTAAGAACCATTTTATTCCTTTTCTGTGAACTGTCTATTCACATCCTTTGCTCATTATTCTATTGGGTGTTTTTGCTCTTTTAAAATTCTGAGAGTTCTTTATGCTTTAGGAAATTAACACTTTGGTTGAGATATCAATGTGCTAGATTTTTCCCAATTAGAATTTGACTTGTCTTTACTCTCCTTTATGCTGTTTTTCTTTTGTTTTGTCAGGAAGAATTTTTTAAATTTTAAAATTAATCATTCTTTTTCTTTTATAGCTTCTACATTTTGAGTCAGTTCGAAAGGCCTTCTTCATTCTGAGACTTTTTTTAATAATCATAATTTTTTTTTCTGAAAATTATTATTAAAAAAATTTTTTAAGTCCCATGTTGGGCTTCCCTGGTGGCGCAGTGGTTGAGAATCCACCTGCCGATGCAGGGGATATGGGTTCGTGCCCCGGTCCAGAAAGATCCCACATGCCACGAAGCGGCTGGGCCCATGAGCCATGGCCACTGAGCCTGTGCATCCCGAGCCTGTGCTCTGCAACGGGAGAGGCCACAACAGTGAGAGGCCTGCGTACCACAAAAAAACAAACAAACAAAAAAACACCTCCCATGTTTTCTTCTTCTTTCCTTCCTTCTTTCCTTTCTTCCTCCATTTTAATATTCTACTCTTTTATCCCTCTATAATTAATTTTGGTGTAAGGTGTGAGGGATTTGTGGAAGAGACTATTAGTTGTTAACCCAATACATTTCCTTTTCCTCTTGGGTACACAACTAGACTACGTTTTCCGTCTTCCCTTGAGTTAGGCATGGTCATATAACTGAATTCTGGCCAATGGAATGTGAAGGATTCATGTGACCCTCCTATCCTCTCTCTTTCTCTAGCTACAGTGTCTATTTACCATAGAGAAGGCTTTGAAGATGCAGGGAGCTTTGTGGCCCGGAATATGGGAGGCTTCTAGGAGCTAACAGTTCCTGGCTGACAGCCAGAAAGGAAATGGGGTCCTCAATCCTACAACCACAAGGAGCTAAATTCAGCCAACAATCTGAGTGAGACTGGAAACAGATTCTTCCCTAGTCCATCCTCTAGAAGGGAATGCCACCTCACTGACATCTGAATTCCAGTCTTGCTAGACCCTGAGCTGAGAACCCTGTCATGCCATGCCTGGGCTTCTGACCTACTGAACTGTGAGCTAATTAAGTAGGTGTTACTTTAAGCCACTAAATTTGTGGTAATTTGTTTTGTGGCAATAGAAAACTAATACATCCCTATATCTATTTTTTTTCAGATTACTAATTATTTATTGTTCAAATAAAGTATAAAAGTATATAATCAGCTTATCTAATTCTAAAAGAATATTCTGATAGTAATTTTATTGTTATTGTTTTACAGTTACAGATTAACTTGGGGAGAATTGACATCTTTACAATGTTGAATATTCCTATCCAAGAACATAACATCTTTCCTTTTTTAAAGACTTCATTTGCATTTGAAAGTTTTCTCTACTTAGTCTTTGCACAATTCCCTTTTAAATTTGTTCTGAACAATTTATTTTTTGTACAACATGAGGTCTTTTTTCCATCACATTTTTAAATGGTTATTGTTTCTACTTAATTAAATTATTATTTTCCTAATGTTAACTTTATACCAAGCTTTCTAAATAAATTTTATTACTATTTATAATAGTTGAATCTCTTGGATTCTTCAGGTAAACAATACTATCTTCAAAGAATGATAATTTTACCTCCTACTTCCAAGTTTTTATACCTCTTTTTTTTCTCTTTAATTATGTTGGCTAGTGTTTCCAATATATTGTGAAATAATGGTAATAATACATATTTTTATCTATTTCCTTGCTTTAATATAATTGTTTCTTTTATTCTGGACTTTTATATCTTATTTGTAGGTAAGATTAGCCTATGATTTTATTTACTTTTGGTGCTACTTTTGTTGGGTTTTAACATCAATCTTACACTGGTTTCATAAAAAGAATTTGCACCTTTGATTCTTTTCCTTCATTCTGAAACAATTTAAATAGCACTGGAGTTACTGGTTTCCTAAAAATTTCATAGAAATTGCCTGAGAGACTATATAGGCCCATTGCTCTTTGGGGTTAGGTCATTAAAAACATTTTCTAATTCCTTCATATTAATTGGTCTGTTTAGACTTTTCTTTCTGTTCTGACCAATTTTGGCAACTTATATTTTCTATGAAAACATCCACTTAGCCATTTATTTGCATAGTTAAGCAAAGCAGCTACTTATGATTCATTTTTTAAAATTTTATATATTTGTGTTTTTGCCCCTTTTCTTGATTAGATTACCTAACATCTATATACATATTATTATTTTCCCCCTAAAGAACCAGATCTTGGATTGATTTATTTGTTAGTATTGCCATCTTTCTGTTTTCTAATGTAATAAGTTAAGCTTTTATCTTTAGTATTCTTTCCATCTGATTGCCTTAGTTCTGTTGTTGTTTGTTTTTTTTTAATTTTTTTATACAGCAGGTTCTCATTAGTCATCCATTTTATACACATCAGTGTATACATGTCAATCCCAATCGCCCAATTCATCCCACCCCACCACCCCACCCCCCCGCCATTTTCCCCCCTCGATGTCCATACGTTTGTTCTCTACATCTGTGTCTCGATTTCTGCCCTGCAAACCGGTTCATCTGTACCATTTTTCTAGGTTCCACATATATGCGTTAATATACGATATTTGTTTTTCTCTTTCTGATTTCACTCTGTGTGACAGTCTCTAGATCCATCTACGTCTCTACAAATAAGTTAAGCTTTTATCTTTAGTATTCTTTCCATCTGCTTCCCTTAGTTTTTACTAACTTCCAGAACTTGATTCTTAATTTATTTTTATTCTTTCTTGCTCACTGATATAAATATTTAGGACTTCAAATTTCCTTCTGAGCACTGTTTAGCTATATACCATAGGTTCAAATATGTAACATACATGTTACCATTACTTTGTAGATTTTCTATGCTTTCTAATTTCCTCTTTGATCAAAAAAGGAAATGGAGAGCTTAAATTCTCCAAATGATAAGGTTTTTAGATTTGTATTATTTAAAAATCAATTTCCAGTTTTATTGAAATATTGTCAGAGGACTTGACCTGCACTATTTCTACATTTTGCAAGTCAATGAAGTATTCTTTAGTTTAATAGAGTCACGTTTTGTGACTATTGCTTGAGTACCTTAAAGCAGTTGCATTTTCTGATACAGTATTTGAATATATGTTCATTATGTTACTTAGGTCTTTAATATTATTTTTATGTACTTGTCTGGGCTCAGATAAAAGAATTAAATTTTTCTACCATTAATATTGTTCTTTCTATTTCGCTTTGTATGTTCTGTACCCTTTGCTTCATAAATTTGTTGCTATGTTATTTACTACATATCTATTTATAATTGCTAGGTCTTTGTTGTGGTTTACACCTTTATCATTCTAAAACATCATGCTTCTTGCCTTAAATTCAACCTTGTTTAATTTTAGGAATTCTAGTTTCTATTTTTTTGTTATTTGCCTTTGCTTTGTATGATCTTGCCTATCCTTTTATTTTCAAGCTTTCAAAGACACATTGTTTTACATGTGTGTTTTATGTATAGGCCACAGGGAATTTTACTTTGAGATCTAGTTTGAGTTTCTTACTTTATCTGAGTAGAAAATATGGTCACCTCTAACCAGACTACTGGAAGTGGAACATTCTCCTCCCTGCCTTCTGTCCCTTGCTTCCAGCACCAGCTCCCCTATATTCATTTCTCTAGTCCTTTCTGTTCTGCCTTCCAGTGAACTAGCATGTTAGCCTCCCTCAGCACAGGCCTCATACTAGACCACAACAAACACCCTCTGAGCCTAAATCAAAATGCAGAACATTTACTTGATAGTTGAGTATGAAAGTGTTATGTGTATGCTCCTACTTCAGCATAATGAGTAATATTTATATAAACCATACCATAAAATGTACATGTATTTGGTATTTTGGGTGGAAGGCCTGAAAAGAATATTGTATTGGGGAGCTTTTAATTTGCAGAATCCACTAAAATTTACATCCTCTTCCTTATTTAGGGTAAATAAAACTATTAGAGGTAAAATAGATATGTATTTGAAACATAAAACCCTCTGTTTATTCATGGTAAAAGTAGTTACTGCAAACTGTGTTCAGCTGCAATGAAAGTGCATCATGATTAACTGTCTCCAGTATCTATTTCTGTATAACAAATTATTCTAAAATTCAGCAGTAAAAGACAACTGTTGCATTATGTTCAAAGATTCTGTGGGTCAGGAATTTGGAAAAGGCTAAGTGAGAACAGCTTTCCTCTGCTTCAAAATGTCAGTCTCAGCTGGAAAGACGTGGAAGCAGAGGAACTCAGCAACTGGGGACAGGAATCGTCTGGAGGCATCTTCACTCATGTGTCTGGTGGTTGATGGCAACTGTTGGCTGGGACCTCAGTTGGACCTGTTAGCCGGAACACCTACACCTGTGCTTTCAGTGTAGCTGGGACTTCTTCTTCACAGCTAGTGACCATGGCCGCTCGGGCTCCAAAGGCAAGAACCCCAAGAGAACCAGGCAGATGCTATATTGCCCTCTGTAACCTAGCAGCAGAAGACAGAAAATATAATTTTGGCCTTACTCTGTTGGCCAACAAGTCACTACAGTTGGTCAACAAGTCATTAAGGCCCATATTCAAGGGGAGGGGATTATTCACCCTACCTCTCAATGGGAGAAGCATCAAAGAATTTTCAGATATGTTTTAAACCCACTATATTCTCACTGCCTGTCACTGGGTCTCTCTATCTGTGTCTCTCATTCTCATTTTCTCTCTCTCACACACACAACATCACATACAATCATGCCCATACTCACAAACTTACATATAGTTGCTTGTTAATACTAGCTATCAGTATAAGGAACTAAACTGTAGTGACAGTTGTTGTGGCATTTTGTAAGCAATAAGAGCAAAACTGAAAAAAGTGAATATATCAGTTATTGACTAATAGCAAATATAAGATTATTCCATTTCCCAAAATATCTACAAATTACAAGGACAAAATTTGTTTAACCTTATGAACATTAATTTAAGAAAAATGTTTGAATATTGATAAGAGCAGTTACCTTTGTGCCATTTTGACTTTGCTTAGTCCCATTCCCTTTCCCCAGCTCGACAGTAGCCTTGAAAACCAGCAATGGACAAAAATTTGAATGAAGTTACACAAGAGAAAGCCCAGAGTCATAAGAAGAATATAACTTGCTTCCTGTTTAATTTTCTATGCACTGGGCCACACTCCATCTAGAGCCTCCCTGGCTTCACCTGTATTAGCCTTTTCCTCAAATCTCCCATGGCTTCTTTCTTTCTTGACATAAGCATTATGTATCCTTTGCTAACATTTACTCTAAAAGGATGCAGCGTTTCTCTCTCTCTGATCCCATGACTGCTACCTTTGCTGTACCCACACCAACCTCTCATCCATTATTATCGCTTTGTTTCCTATATTCAATACTTCGTTTGAAATGCCAGGACCCATGACCTATGGTAAGCCATTTCAACCAAGTCTGGAAGTGGTGGGAGGAGCCAGAATCTACACTATGTTGCCACTGTGAGGTGGCAGCCAAGGAGGAGGGTCTGGCATAATTGCCCGAATGCAAGTAGCTTCACTCAACTGGTGATGACCCCATTTGGAGCAGAACAAGTGGTTGAGGGTCCAAGAGGCAGTGGCACCAGGAGAATGTGAGAAGATGGGACATAATATGCATGTCCCATCCATCTGGTAGCTCCCAAATCTATATCTGCTTTGACTTCTCTCCTCATCCTCAGACCTACGTCTCCAATAAAAGGTCCCAATAGCAGTTCAAAATCAGTGTGTCCAAATCCTAATTATTTTACCCCTTCTACCAAAACATGCTTCCATACCACATACCTTAACCCAGTGAAGCGTGTCACCATCTACTCATAACCAAGCCACAAACATAAACTTATTATGAATTCTTTCTCCATCACTCCTTAATTATCAAATCGTCAAATACTCCATATTTTATCTCCTTAATAGCTCTCAAAGTAATACAATTATTCCTATCCCATTTGCCATCATACAGGTAAAGCATTTAAAATGACCTCTGGCACCAAGTAAGTACTATCATCTCTCAACTGTATCACTGAAATAGATTTCTAACTGCTCTCTCTGCATATATTCTTACCACACTCCAGGAGAATCTTTCTAAAATAGAAATCTTATCATATCACTCTCTTTAATAAGTATCTGGTGGTTCCCCACTGAAGTTTAGGATAGAGTCCAACTTCTTTAATGGGGCTGACAATCATCCTTACAGGTTGACCTTGCCCTATTGCTCAAACCTCAGCTTTTCCCAATTCTCACTCAATGCCTTAGCTAAACTAAATTTTTGTAATTCTCTACAACTGTCATGTCCTCTTTCACCTCTTCTTGTGCTTCTCCCCTGTTTGGAGAACCTTCTCTCTGCCACGACCACTCCCCCAGCTTACACCTGTTCATCCTGCACACCTCAGCTTAGACATTAATTCTCAGAGAAGACTTCCCTGATTACCTGCCATCATCTGCCACATGATCAGTTATAAATGTATCCATCAGCTGCAAATAACAGAATCCTCACTGACAGCAATTTAAACAAGTTGGGGGTTATCTTACACAAGACATGAGAAGGTAAGTGGTTGCTGATGTTGGTTTAGCTTCTCAGTGATGAGGTCAGAGACCCAGGATCCATCTATCTTTCATTCTATCATCCTACAGGTTAGTATTTTACTCCAAATGTGTGGCCTCATGGGGTAAAGATGGCTCCTAACATAACATCTATGTTCAAGGAAGAAAGAAAAGAGGGGAAAGCAAAAACTACACCAATAATTCCACAGTAGACTTCTGTTGATCTCTCATTGGGCACGGCTATGTCACATGGCCATTCCAACTGCCAGGAAAGCGGAGAAAGTGAATACTTAGAATTTCTTAGCCTCCACAGTAGAAGACAGACAGAGAGGAGTTCAACCATGACTGGTATGATCTATCACAGTCTACTACATCCCAGAGTGGGTGGACACCCCAGATCTGGTGTCCAATTTTTGCTTATTACAAATAGTGTTGAGATGAACACGCTTGTAGATATCTTTCTGTTGAATATATACCTAGAAGTGGAATTGCTGATCATAGGGCATCTTCAGCTTTAGTAGACACCACCACAGTTTTCCAAACTTGTATCCTTTTCTTCCCCCACGATGAGCAGTGTCTGAGCATTTTAGATCCTCCAAATCTTCAACACGTTTTTGTCAATTATTTAAATTTTAGTCATTCTAGTATTTATATGTGGAGTACTGTGGTTTTAACTTGTATTACATTTTCACTTAATTTCCCCGATACTAATGATGCTGAACATCTTTTTCTATGTCTGTTCACCATTTTGATTACTCTCTTTCGTGAAGGGCAATTTAAATCTTTGGTCCCTTTTTAAAACAATGAGCTATCTATGGTCTTCTTATGGACATATAGGAAGTCTTTGTATAGTCTAGATATCTAGGTACAAGTCAATTGTCAACTATATACATAGAAAATATCTTCTTCCACTCCATGGCTTGTATTTCCATTTATTTAATAGTTTCTTTTAATAAGTGAAAGTTTTACTTTTAATGAAGTCCAATACAGCCAAGTGGCTGATTTTTCAATATTTTGAATTGAATTTTTTCAATATTTTTCAGCATTTTCCTTTAAGATAAACAGGTCAGAAGACACACTAATTAAGAAATGAGTGCCTACGCCAAGTCCATGAAGATATTCTAGATTATCTTCTAGAAGTTTACTATTTATCCTTCACATTTAGCTCTGTGATCCAGCTGAGATTGATTTTTGTGTATAGTGTGAGGTAGGTATCAAGTTTTTCTTAGATGTATACCCAACTAACCTAGGATATTGTTTATTGAAAAGACCATCTTTCTCCCACTGCATTACAATGGCATTTTTCTTGAAAATAAAATGACTATGTATTTCCGGGTCTGGAATCTTTACTTTGTTCCTTTGGTCTATTTGTCTATATTTGAGACATTCTGTTTTAATTACTGTAGCTTTATGATAAGTCTTCATATTTGGTGGTGCTAAAAATGATTTTTCTTCTTCAAGATAGTTTTGCTATTCTTGGCCTTTTCCCTTTTTGTATAAATTTTAAAATTAGCTTGTCAATTTCCACAAAAATCTGGGCTTTTGATTGGAATTGTATTTCATTCTCTCAGAGATAATCGCCTCCAATCCTGGCTGCCTTGATGTTTCTCCATGCTGTCAGACATCAGTGTTTTAAGCACAGATTTATGGTTATTCTTGACAGGAGGATAGTCTGATATCTGCCATTCCCTGGAGCAAGAAGCAGAAACACTTTGCAAACCTTCCCAATTCTATGAAAAAAGAAGTTCCATTAGAAGAAATTTATATGACAAACCTTGACTCTGCTGATAGTTTATGTAAAGTTAAAGTATTATTTTATGAAACTGAATCCATTTGACTGCAGTTGAGAGAAGACATGACCCAAATTGGGTTTAACAACAACAACAAAAAACAATTGGCTCACATAACTGAAAATTTCAGGAAGATCATTCATTATTTACAAGATTTCAAAGGAAGTTTATCAGGGTCCAATTTTATCTCCATCTCTCTGCTCACTTCTTGTTGAATGTTGAAGTCATTCTGAAACAGGTTCATGCCCATCAGATGGCCGTCAGCAACTCCCAGAACTACACACTTCCAGGTCCACACCCAGTAGAAAGTGAGTCTTTGTCCCAGAATATCTGGGAAAATATCATTGATTCTAACTGGATCGCTGCTCATTCCTAAATTGATCACTTTGCCTAAGGAAATCTGATAGAATGATTAGCTTAGGCGCAGGTCAGGTTCTTGATTCCTGGGCTAGGGGTAGATTCAGTTCTTTCAGAGATCTATAGATCGAGAACAGGGTTAGTGGTAGTTCCCAAGTAGGAAGTTAGGATGTGGTTAACTGGAGAAAAGTGAACAGATGCTGGACAACTGAAAGGACAAATTCCACAGGCCAAATCCAGTTGCTAAATGCACGTTGCCTGAAGGTACTTGGAGGATCATTGTCTTCCTGCTCTGGTCTTGCAAGCCCATTTCCATGATCCTGCTTCTGGGACTATGACCCCACTCTCTTCATAATGCCACCTGCTTTACACCCATCCTCTCCATAACACACACTCAGCTCTTCCATCCCTGGCATGACCCTCCTCGTGTATTCGCTTCTTCCTTTTACTCTGAAGTCTTAGCAAGAGATGGGGTAGGAGTAGAAGGAGGATGAGATGGTTTCTATTCCTTCATTGTCACCTTTTTCCTTTTCTCTCCTTATCACTTCAACAGGACAAGAGCCAGATGATCAGACTTAGCTTCCCAGTTCTACCATTTACTGCTATGATTCTGAAAAAGTCACTTCACTACTCTCTCAATTTCCACAACTGCAGATGGAGCTAATGATATCCACTTCTCCTCTTTCCAGGCAATAGCTCTAAAATGAGTGAGCGTAAGAGGGTGACATGTCTGCAGACTGCATCCTTTTAAATAGCTGTTGAGATTGCTGGTGATGCTTCTGCTAGAGAAATCTTAAAATGTAGGATTTTTCCCCCAAGCATTTCAACGATTGTGAAGGTTAAATGAAATATTTTGAAAATGCGTATAGACTCTGAAGCTTTAAGAGATGTTGAATTGTATTACGGGCCCCAGACAGATGATTATAAAGCTCTTGTCCCACCCCAAGTATTGTTTGTGTGTATCACTTGTGAAGGGCTTCCACCTAGGGAACAAAAGCAAAACAGTTTCACTGAAGTCCTCTGGCCTAATCCTCTTAAGAGTCATTGAAGCCTCTTTGAATTGATCCAAAGGGGGTCAAGTACCTTCTTAAGACAGAAGGTTCTTTCAGATTTTCTTACTGTTCCTGGTTCTGACAAACACGCTCAAGTGTTCCCTGCTACACACCACTGTTGCCCATACACCACTTGAAGCCAGGGATTTTTGCCCAAGGTCACAGGGCCAGGAAATGGCTAAACAGGGATCTTTCTAGAATCCACCCTCCCTCCACATGGCCAGCTAACCCAGCAAAGTCAAAAGGGGTACTGTGAAGTACAAGGCTGCAGAGGCCTCTGAAAAACAGATTTTGACTGCACACTGCAGGAGGAAGAAGACAGTATCTGAGCAAGTGTTGTGTGCACAGCAAGGAGTGGCAGATCTGGACAAGAAATCAGGGCTGAAGTCATAAGACCGAATGCTTTAATGATCATTGCACGTGCAGAGCTTAGCACAGTGCCTGACTACAGGGACGCTCAGCTGACCTGATGGTTCAGGTGGAAAGCAACAGAAAGACTTAACAGAGAGTCTGGAGAGGAGGCAGCTAAAACTTGTGACTGGCTGAATGTGAAGGATAAAGGGTACAAGAGAGTAAACTATGGTTTTGGGTCTGGGGAACTGGCAGACACAGAGACGTTTGGGTGAGATGATTAAGAGTTCAGTGAGTGGCTTTAGTTTGAAGTGATGGTAGGTCAGCTATGGAAACCCTATCAGAGATCGTACATGATGTGGTTTCTTAATGAAAAATTCATATGAAATTCTAATAGGTTTTGACTATAAAATGTTAAGCCAATAGAATATGTCTTAGAGAAATTTTCCTTTCTGTAGAGCACAGACCATTAGACACTCTCCTGACTTCTTCCTTACTAATGGAACTCTACTTTTGTGTGAGGTATCAATAAGCCTGATTCAATATTTTCGTGTTCCAGCCTCCCTTGCCAGATGACCATGGAACTAAATCTAGCCAATGAGACATAAGTAGAATCTCTTGGGTGGGACCCAACCAACTGGTATGTACATTTTGCTCTTAGACTTCTTTTTCCCTTTTCCACTTACAATGTGGACCTGATGGCTGGAGCTCCAGCAGCCATCTGATGACCACAAGGATGGAAACCACATGCTAAAGATAGCAGATGGAAGGAATCTGGGCTCCTCATGGCATTGTGAAGCCATCATAACAAGCCCTGGATGCTGCCCTAAGATTTCTATTTAACATGAGAAATAAAGCCTCTAATTGGTTATGTCTCCATTTTTCGGGTCTCTGTCCCTCACAGCCAAATGCAATTCCTTGTTGATAAACCACTGTCTTAAAAATTATGAAAGACCTTTAATTTCAGAGTGAGTTTTAGTGTTTTGCAAAAGTAATGACAAGAATAAAGCATTAAAAAAAAAAAGAATAAAGCATTAGCCCTTGATTCAAAATAATAAGCATCAACTCTACAAGCATGTCTATCATTAACAAAATCTAAAAGGAAGCTTTTGGGAGCCCGGTGAAAATACTCATTAGCATAGCCCATGGCCTACTTATACCTCTTTTCAAAAAGATTGAGAGAACAGCATATCTCAAATACTATACAAGTCAAGATTATAAACACTGCTCATGACCCTCACTTTGCACTTAAAACCACTCACTACTTTTAATGCTAAAGAGTCTAATACGTTCCAAGAGCAGCCTGGTTCTCGTTGTGGTGGAAACTGTGAAAACAAACTCACTCTTAGCAATCACATCCCAGGGAGATCACAGTTGTTGAGGGGAAGGAGGGAGACACCAGGCACCCACAGTCACATCAGGCTCCCTCTCAGCTATTATAACTGAATGGGAAGTTTTTGTTTGATTGAAAGCTCATGTCAGAAAATGGCTGCTTCGACCCTGGCTCTGCCTCATGCCCAGCTCCAGCCAGCCACTGACCACCTGACTGGCCAGGCCTAACATCATTCTCCAGGAGACAGTCTTTGCTTAATCCAGCCCAATTTGTAGATGGGTTCCCCCAGGTCCAGGATTGGGCAGGGCTTTTTGATAGAAACTTGGCTAAGAGCTCCCCCTGTTCTTGGTCAGGGGCAGTTGTGATTCTTAGAGTGAGGCAGCTTGGGTGGGCCTGGGGAGGGAGTCCAGATGAAACCCAACTGTGGGTTATAAGGAACAAACAGCAGAGGTGTGTGTGCCACAGGTATTTTCCTGTCAAAATGCAAATACCCCCTTCAGGAAGGTTCCACAGTCAGAAGCCTATCTGGTTTCATGCCTGAAGCTTTGGGCATCATTCTCACAGTGTCCTCAAGCCTAAGAGCTTCATGTTGCCAATAGCCTTCGCGGATTGTTTGAAGGATACATTTCTGTTTGAAAGACAAATTTCTCTTCTCCAGATTAGTTCAACGGATCTATTAGGTAACCCAGAAACCTCTAAAAAGAAAAAGAAAAGAGAAAAACCTCAACCTTAATTCTACAGATCCGATAAATAAAGATACCCCAGTAAAGCCAGACTCACAGAGCTTCCGGCTCACTAGATTTGCTAAGAACAGACTCCCACTCAAGGATGGGACCCTTCAGGAGCTGCCTCTGAATTTCTCCCCAACCCTGACATCTTTGCTACTTCAGTGTCCTCAGTTGTGAGATGGAAATAAAACACACTCAGAAGTCTTGACAAAGCAACATCCTTGTCTCCAGGCCTATTCAGAGGGAGGGGCAGGGCCTAGAGACCCACTCTAGACTAGTGAAGAGTGAGTGCAGACACACTTCTATCCCTTGCCTGAGACAGTGGAAAGTGCGTGTTGATGAAGGAAGGCCTGGCCAGTCTCCCCAGCTCCTCAAACAGAATGACCTGACCTTCACAGACCATTTAGAGTTTGTATCACATGCAGTCTCTCTTTTCTTAGATCACTGGTGTCGGTCAAGAGACATCCCCTAGCTCCAGCCCTACACAGGGCAGGAACCCCCATCAGGACACCTCCTGATGGGAGGTGCTGCTGCATATTTGATGGGCAGGAACCACTGCCTTTCAAGCCCTCCTGGCCCCATTTTTACATCTAAACTCTGCATTCCTCCAGTTTCCATTCACCAGCCTTGTTCCAGCCCTGCAGCCCTCCACGTAGATTATGTACCTCCTCGTCCTCCTGATCATTTAATTACATGACGACCACCATCGTGTCACCCCAACGAGTATTCTTCTTTACAGGTCATATAGCCCCTGACATAGACCATAATTTCCCCACCACTTACCCTGGCTCCAGTTCGTTTGATCCTCTTACAGAGCATTGTTATGGAGTCCAGTGTTCACTTGGCTGTGTGTGCAAGCTCAAGGTGAGCTCTTCTAGGCTCTATACCTTTGTCAGTAGAGCCCATGGTTGCACTAACGTCTTTGTCAGCCCCAGTTACATTGAGCCTCCAGTCAACTAAAATTTATAAATCTTCTCCAGTCCAAACATGCGCATTTTGCTTTGCCAAATCCTTTCTAAGAGTAGAAAAGATGTGGATCGATAACAAATGCTGCCCCTGATGCAATTGTTGTTAAACCCGAGTACAACTGTGTCCATTTACCTTAGAGGTTCCATCCCGATGTTCCAGCCAGTCTCAAGATCTTCTAGAAAACTGATCTGTCATTTGTCATTATTAGCTAACTTTCCAACTTCGTGGCATTCACAAACTTGGTTGGCCAGCTTTGTATTTCTTTATGCCAGCCATTGCTACATTGCGATGGAAGCTAGCTGTCTCTACCAGGGGGTGAGCCAAGGTGATCACATCTATCTTACACAGGGTTTGCTCAAGATCACACAATAGACCTATGCCCTGTGGAGCTGGCACTGGAACTCCAGTCTCCCGAAGCCCAGGGTGGAGATTTTCCCACAGTGCCGTTGGGCTGCTGCGTGGGATGCTTGCCTCCCCCAGGCCCTGCTACACCTGCTACATGCTCATCAGCCACTCAGCAGGTAGGGTCTCCACATTGTTTTCAGGACGAGAAACTGTGTTTATTATTTTGTGTTGGCTGACACAGAAGGCCACAGCTAGTGACAAAGTAGATCTCCATTTGCATTCACTTCTGGACTTCAAGGGTCTCTGACCAAACCCGGCTAGATCCTTCCCCTCCAGAGACTTGCCTATACCACCCAGCTCGCCACCATGGCATGGACATGCTCTGACCTAGGCACTAAGAGACCTGGATCCTAATGCTCTTCTCATCATGTTTAATTCTTTGACCTTGTTTGACACAAGCCATTTAATTTCCCTGAGCCTCAGTCTTCTCACCTAAAATAGAGGACACATCACCCTTCCTTTCAGAGTAAATTTGAGCATCAAAAGAGAGAATGAATATAAAAATTTTTTGAAAACTATCCAATTCTTTGCAAAGTATATTGTTATTATCAAATGGGTACAGAGAACTTCAAAATGAATCAGAACCACTTAAAATTCCTTTTTACAGCAGTTCATTGTATCCTAACCTATTTATTCATTTCTTTCTTTTTTTCTCTTAAAGTCCCAATAAAAACTGAATATTAAGAATGCATGCAGGGAGAGGACTGAATACAAATTAACTATGCAATGTTCTTTAGTCACTTTGGCAGGGAAGCGATACACCTATTAAAATACCCCAGGCAGAGCTGGCACGTACTCTGCTGATAACCCCAGCAGGCAACGACCTTGGCACAATTACAAGGGCAATATTTTCAAATGGATGAACTATTCCTGAACAAAGTGTCCAGTGTACTAGGAATAAACAGGCTTTTCATCAACAAAGCCGTGTGCTTTCTGGTTCCAACAACCTTGCCCAGAGACAGTGTCAGAGAGTGGGGAGGACCAGGAAGCAGCACCTTCTAGCAGCCTGCCCGGTCTTGCTCATCTCTCCTCAAGAATCCGGTGACTGAAAGGACCCTCAAACCTCCCTCCTCTCCTCTGAAGTTTCCGTGATTACAAGCCTGCAGTTTTTCAAAAGTAGAACCCAGTGCTGTCCATTGCTCTCCTGGTCAGACCTCAGGGTGTGCCTGGTAGGAGAGCAGGTGGGGGAATCAACCCTCCCTGCAGTGTCAAACGGGACAAAGGCCTGTGCTGGAGAGCCTCACGAGCAAAGGCCTGTGCTGGAGAGTCATGTACGATGCCACCAAGTGTTTACAAGGCCAGTTCTAAGAGGAAGAGACAGGTCTCCCAAGACGGTCCAAAACAGGATACACAGGAGGCTTTGTGTAGACAAGATCCTTGGGACAAAATTCACTGGGAGAGCAAGAAAGGACTCTGATTCACCAGAAATAAAGCACACATGCACAACGCAACTGGTGAGATTTGCTTCTTCTCCTGGGCCAGTGAGGCTGCAGCTGGTTTGTTTAGCTGTTCATTCTTTCATTCATTCTACAAATATTTATTGAGCACCTACTGTGCGCCTAACATTGTTCTGTGTTCTGGGGACACAGAATGCAGAAGACAAAGTCTGCTCTCCTTACATTCTGGTGAGAATTGGCAAACAATAAACAAACTAATAAGAAAATGTCTAGTGTGCCAGGTGGTGATAAGTGCTAAGAGGTACAGGGAGTGCAGGGGTGGGTGGGCATGAGTTTATATCGAGGAAGGCCACACTGTGAAGGTGAATTTGACCAGGGGTTTGGAGGAAGTGCAAGAGTGGGCTCTGACTAACTGGGCGAGTGTATTCCGGGCAAGAATATGCTTGAAATAGCAAAGAAGATAGTGTTACAGGAGCAGAGCCAGCCAAGGAGAGAGTCAGAAGAGATGAAGTCAGAGAGGCGATGGAGAGCCAACTCATGGAGGGCCTGAGAGCCATTTTAAGGACTTTGGTTTTAATTCTGAGGGATCTGGGAATATACTAGGGGCGGAGCAAGACTGGAACAGAAAAGTGAGATAATCTGATTTCTGTGTCTAAAGATCATCCTGGATATTCTATTGAGAATAGCACGGAGACAGGACAGAACGTGAGCAGGGAGAGTATTAGGAGGATTGTGCAAGAGTGTAAGCAAGAGAGGGCAGCAGTGTCTTGAACCCTGACAGCACCCGTGCAAGGGTGAGATGAGTCCCAGGATATTTTTAAGGTTAGATCTATAGGAATTGATAATAATGGGATGTGGGAAATGAGAGACAGAATCAAGGATTAGTCCATTATATTGACTTAAGCAAGTGGGAGGATGGAGCTAACATTTTTATTAAGAAGGGGAAGATGATGCATGAAGCAGGACTAAGGGCATCAGGAGTCTGGTTTGGGACATGTTATGTTGGAGGTGTCTAGTGGATGCCAAGTGGAGATGCCTTGTAGGCAGTTGGATAAGCAAGCCTTGGGTCCAGGCTAGAGATATAAATGTGGGAATCATTATTGTAGAGAAGGTGCTTAAAGCCAAGTGCAAGGATGATATTAATGGAGGAATGAGTACTAACAGAGAAGAGATCCAAGGACTGAGGGCTGGGGGGCAGTTAACATGAAGAAGAATTAGCAAAGGATATTATAGTGAGTTAAGATTTTTTTTTAATGAAAAAAAGAGCCCTCAAGAATATATGAAAAGGGCTTCCCTGGTGGCACAGTGGTTGAGAGTCCGCCTGCCGATGCAGGGGACACGGGTTCGTGCCCCGGTCCGGGAAGATCCCACATGCTGCGGAGCAGCTGGGCCCGTGAGCTACGGCCGCTGAGCCTGTGCGTCCGGAGCCTGTGCTCCGCAATGGGAGAGGCCACAACAGTGAGAGGCCTTTGTTCAATTTTGCCAAATGCTGCTCTTTGGTCACATGATAACAACAAAGAATTCACTATTGGATTTAGAAGTTTGGTGGTCACTGGTAATTTTATTATGCAGGCTTACTTCTGTAACAAATAACCCTCAATCAGTGACTTAACGTAAGAAAAAGCTTATTTCTCACTTCTGTCACAGTCCAGTCAGTGCTTGGTGGATGGCCTTCCATGTGGTGATTCAGGTACTCAGCCTCTGTCCATCTTTAGTATGTGGCCTCCATGGTTACCTTGGAAAGGGAAGGGACAATCTATATCGAAGCACACCCTTGCTCAAATGCCTCAGCCTGAAGGTTCACGCTCCCATGCCAAGAACTAGTCACCTGGGCTCATTTACATGCAAAGAAATTGGGAAATGTCATTTAGTTGTGTCGCCAGAAAGAGGGAAGAGTTGGGTGACCACCTAGCCAATTTCTGCCCAAATGGCCTTAACAAGTTCATTTTGGGGGATGGTAGGAGCGAAAAACTGATTGAGGGGATTTCAAGAGAAAGAGGGAAGTAGAGAAATGGGGTGGTAGCTAAAGTGGGATTTGGGATCAAGAGAGGTTGTGTGTTTTGTCTCCAGCTTGTTTATAGGATGGAATGGACAATGATCCAAAAGAGGAAAAAGTGCGATGATGCAAAAGAGAGAAGGGACCACCCTTGGAGGCATATATCTGAGCAGGTGAGAGAGAAAGGGATCTAGCTCAGCACTTCTTAAACTTCATTGTGCCTAAGAATCACTTGGAGAGACAGTTCTGAGCCCCCACCCCAGAAATTCTGATTCAGCAGGTCTGGAGTGGGGCTGGAGAATGGTACTTCTCACAATCTCCCAGGTGACGCTGATGCTGCAAGTCAGGACTGAGGACCACACATTGAGTACTGCTGATCGACTCTTGGGAAATTCATCCCGGTACTAGGAGGGAAGGCAGAGTGGATAGGCACTGATAAGGGTGGGCAGGTGGGTGTGGTGGTGGAAACGTGGAACTTGTCAGCTCATTGTTCTATTATCCCACTGAACCAGGAAGCAAGGCCATCAGCTGAGAGTGAGGATGGGGGAAGAAGACTGAGGGTTTGACAAGGGAGGAGAAAAATGTGAAATCAGTGTCTTCAAGAGTGGGAGAATAATAGTGTAGGGAAATGAAATAGGAGTGCCAGGCCAGCACCAAGGACCCACCTGCAGCTGTGGTGATGAACTTAAAGTAAGACCAGGTAGCCACACCTGGCCATGCAGGTGCTGACACAGTGGGCAAAGGTAGATTCAACCAGGATCATGGTCTTGCCAAAAAGGTACAATGAAAGGAGGGGTCGAAGGGAATCAATTGTGTATTAATGGGCAGGGTGATAATGAGGCCACACATAATCTAAGTGGGTAAGGAGGGCAGTGAGGGTTCATGGGTGATGATGGGGTGGTGAGGAACAGTGAAAAGGTAGTAGATCCATCAGTTGCAGATCTCAGTGAGGTTGAAGAATCATTGGAGAGAATAGAAGACTGAGCTGGAAGGAGAAACTGTGATGGGAGAGTGGGACATTTGAAATTGAGATAATGAAGGGAGCACAATTGTTAGTAATGTCAAGAGCATGGCCATGGGTGTGAGTGGCCAAGATACCATAAAGGATCAACAGAAAAGGATAGAAAGCCCAGAAATAAACCCACGCACCTATGGTCAATTAAGCTACAACAAAGGAGGCAAGATCATACAATGGGGAAAAGACAGCCTCTTCAATAAGTAGTCCTGGGAAAACTGGACAGCTACATGTAAAAGAATGAAATGAGAACACTCCCTAACACCATACACAAAAATAAACTCAAAATGGATCAACGACCTAAATGTAAGGCCAGACACTATCAAACTCAGAGGAAAACATAGGCAGAACACTCTTTGACATAAATCTCAGCAATATCTTTTTGGATCCACCTCCTAGATTAATGAAAATAAAAACAAAAATAAACAAAAGGGACCTAATTAAACTTAAAAGCTTTTGCACAGCAAAGGAAACCATAAACAAGACAAAAAGACAACCCACAGAATGGGAGAAAATATTTGTCAACAAAGTGACCAACAAGGGATTAATCTCCAAAATATACAAACAGCACATGCAGCTCAATATGGAAAAAAAAAACCAAACAACCCAATCAAAAAATGGGCAGAAGATCTAAGTAGACATGTCTCCAAAGAAGACACACAGATGACCAGAAGGCACATGAAAGGATGCTCAACATCACTGTCAGAGAAATGCAAATCAAATCTACAATGAGATACCGCCTCACACCAGTCAGAATGGCAATCATCAAAAAGTCTACAAACAATAAATGCTGGAGAGGGTGTGGAGAAAAGGGAACCCTCTTACACTGTTGGTGGGAATGTATATTGGTACAGCCACTATGGAGAACAGTATGGAGGTTCCTCAAAAAACTAAAAATAGAGATTCCCTGGTGGCGCAGTGGTTGAGAGTCCACCTGCCTTTGCAGGGGACACGGGTTCGTGCCCCGGTCTGGGAAGATCCCACATGCCGCGGAGTGGCTGGACCCGTGAGCCATGGCCGCTGAGCCTGTGCGTCCAGAGCCTGTGCTCCGCAAGGGCATACCACACACACACACACAAAAAAAAAACAAAAAAAACTAAAAATAGAACTACCATATGATCTAGCAATCCCACTCCTGGGCATATATCCAGAGAAAAACATAATTCAAAAAGATACATGCACCCCTATGTTCATTGTAGCACTATTTACAATAGCCAAGTCACGGAAGCAACCTAAATGTTCATTGACAGGAATGGATAAAGAAGATGTGGTATATATATACAATGGAATATTACTCAGCTATAAAAAAGAATGAAATAATGCCATTTGCAGCAACATGGGTGGACCTTCCTTCACCTAAGTGAAGTAAGTCAGACAAATATCATATGATATCACTCATATGTAGAATCTAATTTTTAAAAAACCATATAAATGAACTTATTTACAGAACAGAAACAGACTCACAGATTTCAAAAACAAACTTACGGTTACCAAAAGGGAAATGCTGGGGGAGGAATAAATTAGGAGTTTGGGATTAAAATACACATACTACTATATATAAAATTGATAACTAACAAGGACCTACTTATAGCACAGGGAACTCTACTCAATATTCTGTAATAACCTACATGGGAAAAGAATCTGAAAAAGAATGGATATATGTATAACTGAATCACTATGCTGTACACTTGAAACTGATACAACATTGTAAATCAACTATACTCCAATAAAATTTTTAAAAATAAATAAATAAAAGCACTATTCCATGTGAGATTGGAAAAAAAAGATTCCATAAAGGAATTCCTTCCATCACTGGGAGGAAAGGAAGTTGAGGAACTGGGAGGCTATGTATTAGAAAGACTGCATTTGAGGATATTGAAATTACCAAGGATTATTATCAAGAGTGTTATTGGAAGAGCACTGAGAGCTATTGTTTTCAAACTCTCCTTACAGAATCTGGTGCTCTAATGAGGGGAAGAAGTTCTGAAATATAAATCCTGGGCCCCCAAGCAAAAATTTCCCCCTGAGTCTCCTTCTAATGCTAATTGCAGAATAAACAGATGAGACAGCAGGGGCTGCCGGTGGAGAAGCTGAGCCAGCAGAGAGGATTCGCTCTAGCTGGCTGGTGCTGGCCTCAGAAGAGCCCAACTTTCCCCAGCTCTTTCCCTGGTTAATTTGAAGAATTAAGCGAGATGGTGAGATGCTGAGATCCTGAGGTGGTTCATCACAGCCCGTGAATGCTTGTGATGTCTCCCCACACATTTTACATGGAATAGTAGTAGGCTGCTGGTTTATGACATCTTGGATTTCATGTTTAACTGCTGTGCGTGTTCTAGTGCAGAAAAAAACTAAATATAGTCTTCAAATTAGGAAGTCTAAAAGGAATACCAAAGCAGCATCAATGGTGAGTGCAGGAACCAGGAGTTAAAAGTGGCAGATACTTGGCCGAGAGTGTGGTATCCCTGCCTGAAGACCCCACTCCACAACAGAGGTGTCCCAAGAGAAAAAATAGCAGCTTCAATACATGATGGAGAACTGACATCCTCCCTCCCTTCACTTGCTTGAGCAGAGCTACACTTCTCAGAGTCCTCACTGTGTGGGACACACTGAATTCTACCCAGAGCTGTGAAGCGGGTTCCTCTCCTCCTCCCCTTCTCGCCCCCCATCAGATCCATCTACCCCTGAGGCAGAAAGGGGCCCAACTCCATGCCGTCCTCTCCATTTACCCTCTAAGCCTGAGAATTCACACACAAAACCTGGCCCCTTCCGCCGTGTAGACCATTGCTGCAAATCAGTGGAAGGCGGGGAGGGTGGAATAGTGGCCACTCCTGTGGCCACATATGAACCCCACCTGGGACCTTCCGCAGGTGTCGGTAGCTGCATAGGAAGCGAGAGCTAGAGAGAGAACAGGAGGGAAGGAAGGATTCTCACCTAAAGCTGGCTGTCCTTATCTCTGGGTGATAGGATTATGGACAACGTTTCTGCTTTCTCATCTGTATTTTCTAAAAGGAGTATGTGTTACTAATGTATGTGGGAAACTTCTAATAAAACTTGTTTTGTTGTTTATAAAACGCTTAGTTGGATGGGTTTGCCTTGATGAGGAGCACACCAACCGTGCAAGCCCACTCCAAGCAAACAGCTAAGGACTCTCCTGCCACACACCTGCATGGTGCACGGCAGTGGCAGGTAAGAGTTGGTGATTCAGTGTTAGCATCACCTGGCAGGAGCCCCAAAACCGAGAGGATGGAAAAGACAAAGAAGCGTGGGAGGTGGTGCTGTTCTCAAGAGGGAGAGGACACTTACTGTCCCTCCAGCTGGTGATTCTCCATCTGGTCCCTGATTGCGGGGAGGGGAGCATTCTCCCGCAGGGTAACTGCCTTGCAAGCAAAGGACATTACATTGCACTGGCCGGTGTTACAAAGGAGGCCCCTGTGCCACCCAGTCGGACATATATAATATTTCATTTTTCCCACCTGGTCTGGGTTACTCCGAATGCCGCATTGGCTTTGTCTTGAAGGTTGAGGTCAGGTTCAAAGACCTGTGGTCTAATATAAATGCACAGTGACCTCAGATCAAGGGCAGAACCCCAATAAAACTGTTAAATGAGTAAAGTGCACCTTTGGATATCTCCCTGAAAAGGAAAGAGCAGCTACTTCTCATCAGGGCACCTCGCTTTCTAGGGTCCCATGCAGGTAGCCGCTGCAGTTCCTCCCCGTCCTGAGTCCCAGTCCCTCAGGATTCTCATCGGGGACAAGCTCCCTAATCTGAGCCACTTGTGCAAAGGCTCAGGCGCTGTAGCCCAACGTGTCACATCTCCCGCCAAATCCAAATCGTATCTAAACTCAGGCCTCTTTCTAGAAAGACATGGCTTTACCCAAAAAACCAAAATGCTAATGATAGAAATTTCAGGTTGACCTCTAGGGTGCAAGTCGAGGAGAATTGGGAGGATAGGGTGAAGGGTCAGGAGCCCTGCTAAAATAACACTTTACTTATTCTTAAATATGTCTCTGTCAACAAGAATGTTGACTCACTGGAAGAGTAAGCTGCTTTAAATCCTTTATGGAGCAACAAGGAATTTTTAAATGGAAAGAAGAGAGGGAAGAGAAGATAAGAAAGAAAAAGGGAAAATAAGGAGTTAGTAGAATGAGAGACCAATTCTTAAAACACACCTATCTTCTTTCATTTGCTTTTCTCCTTGTCCTTTACAAGGGTAAGTTGATAATTAGCCCATGATCATGTGCTTCAAGTCTTATTTTTAATATATTATTTTCTAGGACATCAGTTCTCAAAATATATTCCAGGGAACCCTGGCAGGGGTATCTTTGAGTCAAAACTATTTTCCATTTTAGAGGATTCTTGAGGTCAAAACTATTTTCTTAACAATAATAAGTCACAATTTGCCTTTTTTACTCAATCAAGTTTTCCAGAAGCCACATGTTGTGCGATGACATCATTGCATGAAAAAATGTTCTATGGTCCAAAATGTTTAGGAAATGCTTTTAGACTCTCTTAGAGAATTCACAATGTCCATTAGCATATTAAAGGCCCTGAGAAGTTCTGTGGTAAAAACAATTCTGTTTAACTTGTTTTAATACAACATTGCAAATTTATTTGACCATGGAATTTATTTTTGTTTTGGTTGATTGGTTTAGTACCGCTTGCTATCATGTTTTGGGAAACGTTCCTCCAGGGGCAAGATATCAAGCCAGGAATCATCTGGCCAAGGAATTTATTAGAGATCCCTCCCCTGGACTGGAAGTGAATAAAGACTGGGCAGTAGTATGTCAGGGTAGTGCAGTGCTCAAGAGCAGAGCCAGACAGCCTGAGTTCAAATCCTGACTCTGTCACTTACTAGCTGTGACTTTGGGCAAGTTACTTAGCCTCTCTATGCCTTATATTCCTCACGCATAAAATGGGAAAGATTGTACACACACACACACACACACGCACACGCACACACGTACACACACACACCATATATATCTTACACCAGCACCTTGTACATAGCAAACACTAGATAAGAAATCTGTTACTGGGCCAAACATACTGGCCTAAGGTCAGGACCTAAAGCTAGGCCACTAACTAGTAATGTGACTCGAGACAAGTCATCTCTCTGCCATGGACTTCATTTTACCCATGTGTCAAATTAGAAAGTGGGGTGAGGCAGTCTCTGAAGCACCTTCTAGTGCTGATATTCTCTGATTCCACACATTTCTTGCAGAAGGTGGCACTAACCTGGAGCACGACCGGAGAAAGGGTGCTCTAAGAACTCTCAGGTCCTGGGCAGCACCATCAGCGGATGAAGGGGTCCACAAGATGCAATGGTTGGCCCTTGAGGATGGAGTCCATCTGTTTCACAGTTGTGCCTTCCACCGACCCAGCTTCTCACCCTGCCCAGGTGTGAAGGAGAAAGAAAGTGGGGTTTGCTATTTCTACCACCACCCCCATGGCACCACTATGATTTAAAACTGGCTGCTTGTGACCACCTAGAGGGGTGGGATAGGGAGGGTGGGAGAGAGGGTGATGCAAGAGGGAAGAGATATGGGAACATATGTATATGTATAACTGATTCAGTTTGTTGTAAAGGAAAAACTAACACACTATTGTAAAACAATTATACTCCAATAAAGATGTTAAAAAATAAATAAATAAAATAAAACTGGCTGCTTGAGATGAGGGCCTCGCTACAGTGAGGAATCGGCTCTTTACAAGGGGTTAAGAGGACACGGGGCTTCCAGCTTCATGGCAGGTTTTCCTGCTCTCTTCTAACCACCCCAGCCCCAGGGAAACCTATGGCTAGTAAGACACAACAGTGACTGCCTCTATAAAAACTCCTCCAGTGTGACTTTACCACCACTGGGAATGAGGAGAACGCACAAACTAAAAACACTGAAAATGTCTGTATAAGAAAGAGTTTTGAATTGCTGGCAGCTGTGGGCCAAGGTAGAGGCACCCAACGTAATGCTTAAGGGGCTAAATTGGGAACATTTGAATGCTTGGTTTTACTTGGGCTTAAAAAAGCCAGTAGCAGCTCAGCTGCCAGATGTTGGAGAACTTCAACATGTAGCTCACAGGCATGGTATCAGCAGTGCTTTTACCAGGTGACCACACGTCAAAGGGAGATGATGACTTGCTTTCCTAAAACTGCTTATCTAGGGAGGGAGCCCGGTGGCTTTCATGTTTCATTTTCACTGAAGAAGTTAAATTTGGGAATGCCACAAAGATCTCACTTAAATCAGAGAAGATTGGCACTAGGGCTTGTCAGCAAAGGAAGAATTTCTGAGAACTGTGGCTTTATAAGAGTTCAGCTCCCTGTAACTAAGGCCTTTGAGTATTCATTGAGCTACCCTCTCTCTAATTCAGTGTATCAATTAGGAATTGCTTTCAGTTGCTAGTAACAGAACTGACTACAGTGACTTGAACACAATGGTCTATTAATTTTTTTAATGTGAAATGTAGGTGTGGGTAATTACTGGCATTGGTTCAGTGGCTTAAGAATCAAAAAAATTAGTACTGCATCTTTGTGATTCTTTTAGTCTTTTCTTTGTGACCTCAATATGGCTGTTGCAGCTCCAGCCATCACATCCACATTTCAAATGACAGGATGCAGGTAGGATGGAATGGCAAAAAAGTATTTCCCAGAAGTTTCAACCAACAAGTTCTGCTTTCATCTTCTACAAGAGAGGCAGAGAATCAGTCTTTTTACTGAATACATGCCACCTGGAATAACATTGTGGGTCTGTTTCTAAGAAAGAAGGACAGAGTGGATATCACATAGGAAACTAGTGTTCTCTGTATGGGGCTTTCTAGAGATGTGTTTAGACAAGAAGTTGCTGTCCAAACTGGTTTTTCTGGGACAGCTTGTTATGTGAAAGGGCAAGCACCTGGGGGAGCCTCGGTTTACCCATGAAACTGACTTCCAGACCTCTCTCACTATGAGAGGAGGGGAAGCTAGTCCCCTATTTCCCAAAGCAACTTGGTTAGGGAAGAAGGGGATTCAGAAAATGGGAAAATCTCTGAAAAGGGGTGGATTCATTTCTTGATCAAAGGCAGTGTGCTCAACATTAAGCCTAAAAAAGATGACTGTATGTGGACACGGGGGGTGACAGCACTGCTTGCTGATGGAGTGAGGCAGGCAGTGAATAAAGAAAACATGGTTCACACCCCTGTTCTCAGTAAGTCGTATGTGTCCAATAGCTGTCATAAGCCTATATTAATAGGCTGCATATTTTGCTTTGAGGGACATTATTTATTCTACTGTGACTGTGTATTTGATGGGACTGGAGATTGGCAGTTTTTTATCTTCTCTTCTCATGGACCTGGAATGTCCTCCCTCCTACCATCTCTCCTCCTCCCCTTCCCAACATCTGCACATTGGTCTATGGAAAAGGCTCCTACCCATCCTCCAAGCCTCAGCTTAAAACTCACTTTTCATGACCCTCCATGGCAGAGTTCGGGCCCCTTTCTCTGACTCTCCCAGTCCCCTTGCAGCCACACTGAAGGAGTGCTTCTCACACTGTGTTATCGTGGCCTCTCTACAGGAGCTTTCCTGAGTCCCTTGGCTCAGGAGTCCCTAGACTCTGAGTCCCTTGAACTTCAAGGGAAGAGGCCAAGGCACTGGGATCTTTGTAACTCCTGGTGCTGGACACATAGAGGCTAAAAGCATTTTAAATTATTTTAAAATCTTTTTTACTGCAGTGTAATACACAGAGAGAAAAGTGTGCATATTAAAAGGGGATGGCTGAATTGACTTTTATAAACTGAGCACATCTCTTTAACTAGCACCCAGATCATGAAAGAGATTATTCCCAGGGCCCCAGAAGCCCCTTGCATATTCCTTCCAGTCATAACCCCTTCTGCTATCCTGACTTCACTCCTCTGGAGGCGCCTAACACAGCTCTCCCCGTCCTGCCCAGATGCCCATTTTATTCATGCCCATCGTCAGGGAAACTGCATGGCAGAGCCTTACCCCTGCCAGTGGACATAAGAATGTCATGGCTATGCTGTCTCTAGATGCCCAAACTCCCACTTCACAAGGTGCCAGAGTCAGAGAAAATGGTCCCTAACTTGTTCCACTCTACTAGCTACAGGGCAGCTCTGCCTGTGACCCAAGTCTAAGTCCCTCATGGGCAGCTCTGTCATTTGATCTCCACTTTTATCAAGTTGGATAAGGTTCCTTCTGTTTCTAACTTGCTGAATTTTCATATGAATGTGTATAGAATTTAATGCTTTTAAGCCTCTGATTAATTACAAAATCATTTCTTTTTAATAGATAAAGACTCCAGGGTTTCTATTTCTTCTTGTGTCAGTTTTGGTAAGCTGCATTAAAAAAAAAAAAAAGAAAGAAATTTATCAATTTTATCCAGATTGTCAAATTTATTGTATAGTGATTATAAGTAACTATGCAATAAATTTGACAATCTGGATAAAATTGATAAATTTCTTTCTTTTTTAAAAAAATTTATTTGCTTTGTTTTTATTTTGTGAACTCTGTGATTCTTATATCTAATTGTATTTTCTTCATTGCTTTGACTAGTTAGAAGCTTGGTCAATTTTTTTGTGTAGATTCTAGAAACTTTATGGAGTCATGTGGCATTATCTGAAGATCTTAAAAAATATATATGATTAATAAAAAAGAAAACATGATTCAGACCTCCAGAATCTTACCATTTAGAAGAGACAAAACATGTAAACTAGATAGTGAGAGAAGCTGCTATAGACTGAATATTTGTCTCCCCACCCCCCCACCAAAATTCAAATGTTGAAACCTATCCCCCCAAGGTGATAGTATTAGAAGGTGGGCCTCTGGGAGGTGATTAGGTCATGAGGGTGCAGCCCTCATGAATGGGATTTGTGCCCTCATAACAAAGACCCCAGGCAGCTCCCTCAGCCCTTCTGCCATGTGAGGACACAGCAAGAAGACACTGCCGGGGCTTCCCTGGTGGTGCAGTGGTTAAGAATCGCCTGACAATGCAGGGGACACAGGTTCAATCCCTGGTCTGGGAAGATCCCACGTGCCACGGAGCAACTAAGCCCACACGTCACAACTACTGAGCCTGTGCTCTAGAGCCCACGAGCCACAACTACTGAAGCCTTCATGCCACAACTACTGAAGCCCATGCACCTAGATTCCATGCCCTGCAACAAGAGAAGCCACCACAATGAGAAGCCCATGCACCGCAACAAAGAGTAGCCCCTGCTCATCGCAACTAAAGAAAGACCATGCGCAGCAACAAGGACCTAATGCAGCCATAAATAAATAAATAAATAAAGTTTTTTTAAAAATCATTAAAAAAAAAAAAAAAAAGAAGACACAGCCATCTATGAACCAGGAAGCAGGCCCTCACCAGACACCAAATCTTCTGACACCTTGACCTTGGACTTCCCAGCCTCCAGAACTGTGAGAAGTAAATTTCTGTTGTTTATAAGCCCCCCAGTCTGTGGTATTTTTGTTATAGCAGCTTGAAACAGACTAAGACAGAGGCTAAGTGGAGTCAGCACCAGGCACAGAGAGGGGGTGGACATCACCACCAGGATGCACCCAAAGGAGTCAGAGAAGAGGGGAAAGATGCAGAGTTTGCTGGATAACCAGGTAGGGGAGGGGGTATGTGTTAGGGGAGGGGGGTGGGTTTTGCCTAGCCACACAGTGGTGCTCCCTCAACTGGCAAGAGAAGTAGCCCTTGGCCTGAATTCTCAAGGGCCACCAGGGATCTCAAACAAAATGTCATCTCCACATTTCCAGCTCTCCATCCAGCCCTATAAAACAAAGAAGTGGAATTCAAGATCCAGCCGAAACCAGGAAAGGGCACAGCACATAGAAATACCATAGCCAAGAACCAAAATTCTAACTCCTGTAACAGGAGAGGAAAAACTCTTACATGATGTGTGGGGGATGGGTTGAAGAAGAGGAGATATCTTGTTCTGGACTTTCCTCTTGGGTCTTCTTCAGATTTGGGAGCAAAAATGGGTTGTGGGAAAAGGAGACATAAAGTGAAGGAGTAGTACAAGAGAAAGACAAATACTGTAAGTTATGACTTATATGTAGAATCTAAAAAATAAAATTAATGAATATAAAAAACAGACTCACATATTAGAGAACAAACTAGTGGTTACCAGTGTGGAGAGGGAAGCAGGGAGGAGCCAGATAGAGGTAGGGGATTAAGAGGTACAAACTACTACATATAAAATAAATAAGCTATAAGGATATACTGTACAGCACAGGGAATATAGCCAATGTTTTCTGATAACTTTAAATGGAGTATATAATCTATAAAAATATTGAACCACTATGTTCTACACCTGAAACTAATATAATATTGTAAATAAACTATACTTCAATTTTAAAAAATAGCATGTTCCCTTTCAAAAAAGAGAAAAAAGAGTAGCTTGTTTGTTCCTTAAGTCTATGGTTTCCAACTGTTATTCCATGCTTCCAGCAGTTACCATATGCTCACAGATTTTAAAATCACAATAAACGTCAGGGAGAGCTACGGTGCAATAATTCCCACCTTTGTTCACTTTCCAGCACCGCCTTCCCATCAGATCACATTGCTTAAATGATGACTGGCCCTCCCTCCCCCTCCACATTAAGGTCACAGCTCCTGTTAACAGCAGTGAGAACAGCCAGTTTTACTCTTGTGGGAAGTTAGCAGAACTGCAAACTAACCGCTGAGGTTTGAATGGGCCATGAAACTTTTTGTTGCTAACACTTGCTTTTCCAATGGTTAGACTTTAAAAATATTTCTTCTCCCTAGTAGCATCTTTTATATTATCACAGCACACAAGAGCAAAGACTGATTCCACCCTGTCCTCCGTGTTTAATTTGTATCCTGAGACGCTGATAATGCGGGAAGCAGTTGAAGGAGTGACTCTGGAGGCGAGCTCTCTGGGGTCAAATCCTGGTTCTGCCATTATTTGCCCTATGAAATTGGGCACGGTATTTACCAGTCTGTGCCTCGAGTTTCTCATTTGTAAGATGGAGCTAATCTAAGTGTCTACCTTGTAGAACTGTGAAGATTAAACGAACTGACAAATGTAAGCTGATTAGAACTGTGCTGGGAACAGATGCCAATTATTATTATCAAATAACTAGCCGTGAATGTAATCATGTACTTGTTTACCTTGGTAGCTTCTTAAGGGTTAATCCTTAAGGCTCAAGTCCTACAGGGACCTTCAATGTGTTCGCCCACTTAGATTCTGGGCAATGAAGAGGCCTGCTCTTCTTTATACCTCCCCTCCCTCTCCCCCTTGCCCTTCCCACTGCCAGCATCTTCTATGGCACATGGAGCAGGCCTATGGCCAGAGGTAAGTCACTGGCTTCCCTGTGTCCAATAGCAGAGGAGGATGGAAGAGAGATGGAAGGACGGCACAGACCTGAGGGGCAGAAGTGTTCTCAGCTCAGAGTTGTTCTTTTTTCTTTCCTGCAAGCCTGGTAAGGTGGCTACCTTACACCACTGCAGTCTGTCCAAGGCATCCAATTATCTGTACATCTGTTTGAGAAGCAACCTGCTCGTGGAGGCGAGGCGAGCAGGCCTGGCCCAGCTCCTTATGACGCCAAACAGGCTAGCACTGCTCTTGGGAGCCTTGCCGAGTGGTCTGGCCTTGGAGGAGCTGCCAGCTCCCCAGAGAGAGTTGGACCTTTTCCACGTAATGAGATTGACTCAAAAAGGACAGAGCTGCTCTCAACACCTGCTCACCCTCTCACAGCTCTGAAGGCCAAGAGGGGAATGGGTAATTGCAGACCACAGGCAATGAAAGAAAAAGAAGGAGAAAAAGTCAGCAGCCCTTAGTTCAGCATCTTCCCCACTGTCCTTTCATGGGAGGAGATCAATGCAGGACTCACCATGTCTGTCTCTGAGTGGACAGCCGGGAAACAGAAGAAGGGCTCAAAGGGCAGCAGGAGGGAAAGGAGAGAGGGATCCAGAAAAGCAGCCCCAGAATAATCTCCTTTTTTGCTAAAGCTATGGCTTAAAATGGGTTTCTATGACCTGCACCCACTCTCATTTGTAAAATATTTTGTGAGAAATGCAACACGGACCCCTGGGCACAAGCAGAACAGCCTGGTCCCATTTCAGAGGAGCTGCAGGGTGGCTTCAGGGCCCCCGAGGCACCCCACAGGCCCAGGCCCACTCACTGACAGGCCTCCAGCCTCACCTTGGTTCACTTTGCTTGGCCTCAGTGCCCAGCCAGGGCCAGACTCCACAGAGCTCACAGGACAGGACTCACAGAAAACAGCAGAGACAGGGACACTATGAGAGGAGGTTCTTAAAATCATATCTCACTCTTCCATTGACTGTTGTAATCAGACCACTAGATGTTGCCATCATGTTTGTAGAAGGCCCCTCTCCTTGTACGTGCCCAGTTCATACCAACAGGGATGGACAAAGGTGTGACCCCTGCCCACACTCACGGCTCGTCGGAGAAGTAGTGCACCCCCAGCCCAGGCTGAACCGATGTGAATGAGGACCTGAGAGAAAAGTCTGGGCTCGTGGCTTGAATGGACGGTATGCAATTGCAGGTGCCACAGGGTGACCATATTTGGCCTGCAAGCCAGAACAACAGAAGACGATCTGCAGAGAGGGAGGGAAATGAGGACAGGTGAATATACAGAGGAGCCAAAGGGAGTGAGCTGCCTGTTTTCTCAGCTCTCCAGACCCTCACTCCCTGCCCGTGGTTTCCGAGAGATTTCCCAGTATCCTTTCAACACAGCGCCTTCTTTTTTCTCGCTCATTTATTAGGTTTTCTATTATGTGCATCCAGAACAACTTCCACAAGGGCGGTGATTCGCAGTTTACTGAAGGCTCACTTATCATGTTTGGATTTCACTTCTCACACTGCTCCAGGGAGAAGACATGGGAGGTATCAGCAGCAGCATTTTATGGCCGAAGAAGCCCACGCGATGACCCACCAGCCACTCAAAGTCTCCCAGGAAGGGAGGCAGTCTTTGACCCAGACCCAGCATCACCTCTACCACGCCCCCTTAACCTTGAAGGTGTGCCACCAGGAAAAGGGACGTTGGCTCCAAGGCATAATCAAAAGAGATGTGCTGCATTCCTAAGCACAATCAGATGCTTCACGGGAAAATGGGAGCTTCGGCTTGATCTTTGCCACACCTTCATACCAGTCACACCAGCCTCTACAGGCAGAGCTGGCCGTGCCTCTGACTTTGAAAACAAAGTACATACAGAGAGCAGAGAATCCTCCCTCTTATAAAACTATGTGAAGCCTGTACTATTATGACATTGTTTTAGCATCCATCGTACTTTACCTCTTTCTCCCTTCCTCCAGGGCACCTGTAAGCAAGGAGCAGACGTGTTACATTTCTCCTCCCTACCTCTGTCTAGTCCTCACTCTGACGTTTCCACCCAAAGTAGGTTAACTCAGAAATTGGCAATCTCTCCTGCTGTCCTGTGTCTGTGCTCATGTGCACGTGCACACACACACACAACTCATGGATAACAAATTTTTGAAAAACAGCTTTACTGAGATATAAATTCAGATACCATACAATTCACCCATTTAAAATGTACAGTTCAATGGTTTGAGGTATATTACACTATTTTTTTTAACTGTGGTAAGTATATACATATAACATAAAATTTGGCATTTTAACCTTTTCTATGTGCACAATTCAGTGGCATTAATTACGTTCACATCGCTGTGCAGTCATTGCCACTATCTATTTCTCGTGGATACCATTTTTGGCTCTATCTCTTTCTCCCTCCCTCCCTTACTGCTTTCCGTCTTTTTATTTATTTAAGGAGAGAGGGAGAGTCGATCTCTCCTCTAGCCCTGGCTTTCCCGTGCGAGTGAATCCCCACTGCTTCACTTTACATCCCTCTATTAACCAATGGAAGCCGAGGCTTGAAGGCAAGATGTTGACTTGATCAAGTGGGAATTTCTGCCTATTCTCAAGTCCCCACGACACAGAGAGAACAATCTGCTTCTGGGAAGTCTCCTGGGTGCCAAGCTCCCCTGCCCAAAGGGGAACTGCTGAGGGCAGGGCTGTGGATCCTCAGGGGCTCAGCAAATGTCTGCAGAGTGGCCTCGGGGACTTGGTGGGATGTCCTCTGCACTGGACTAGAGGCAAGCACCTATAGGGTTCTTCAAGGAATTTCTCCCCAGCTGAAAGTTAGGTTTTGAACATTTTCTTCCTTCTTCATCACTTTTGCTTGCCTCCTGTTACTTCGTACATGTCCTAACTTGTATGAGAGAGAACCTTCTGGAAATTCAATCTAATTGGATGCTAATGTGGGCTCAGCATTTTCATGCTCTCCCTCGTAGCCTGTGGGGAAAAGTGGGTCCTGAAAGCGTGTTAAGTGCCAGATTCTGGGTTCTGGGGACAGGCACTCCCACCCCAGAATCCACCCTGAGGGGAAGAGAGGAAGGAAGGAAGGGTTTTCCGGAGGGAAAGCGCAGTTCTCAAGCAGAATCTCGGGATCTCTCTGCACAGGACTGACTTATGAACCTGAATAGAAGGCTCCCAATGAGCCCCATTTCCTCTACCAAAAGCCATCGTTGGGGATGTCATTACTGTCATTTATCACGCACGTGGACAATCAACAGCCCAGTCTCCTTGTGAGAGTTTTCTGTGTAATTAAATGTGCTACACTGACAGCCCCCCCAAAAAAGGGTAATATTTCCTGGATGTAAAATGGCTTTTCTTTAATCCCAAGCGGCGGCATGTTGTTGCTAAGCGCCTATTTTTCTGCCTTTCAAATATAAAGTGACTAATGGGGTATATTTCATAACACATTTGCAAGTATGTAGGTATTCTCATACTTCAGTGCTCTTTAAGATATTATTATCTACCAACACTTGGACTATGTGCTAGTATGCAAATTAGACATAACAAGGAAGAAGGGAGAAGTTCTTTGCTCCTGAAAAATAATATTTATAAGGTTAACGAGATTTATATATTACATCTGGGAACTGGGGTTAAAATGCAAGACTTTTTAAATGGAATAGTTGACAACACTAAAGATTCGCTGGTGTTTTTCCCTGCACAAGATCAAAACTGTTCATCTCTGCTGAGGTTTAATGAGATGGAAAAAAAAATTCCCACAAAATCAAAACACATAGACTCCAACCTCAAGAACAAGGCAGACATTCTAAGTTGAATGTTTTTGATTGGCAGTGCCAAGAACAGGGGCAGGGTTTTAAAAACACATAACTTTGTATTAAAAAAAACAAGTTAGGGCTTCCCTGGTGGCGCAGTGGTTGAGAGTCTGCCTGCCGATGAAGGGGACGTGGGTTCGTGCCCCAGTCTGGGAGGATCCCACATGCCGCAGAGCGGCTGGGCCCGTGAGCCATGGCCGCTGAGCCTGCGCGTCTGGAGCCTACACTCTGCAATGGGAGAGGCCACAACAGTGAGAGGCCCGTGTACCGCAAAAAAAAAAACAAAACTTAGATTAAATATTTCAATGAGCTATCCATTGAAGCCGGGAAAGTAGGCACTTTCATTTTTTGGATAAAAGGAAAAATACCAGGAAAATGCAATCTAATAAAATACGCCCCCAAAAAACTGGAAAAAATTTACATACTCATGTACATATGCACACTTTATAGAATTATGATGTACTCTATAAACAAACAGGAAAATGTTCTGAACCCAGCCTGGTCAAATAATGGGAAGTTATGATTTAGCAAGTACTCTGATTATAGGTAACCGTCTCTACCTTAGAGCATATGTCTACTTAGTATTAAAACAGAAACATAACTAAGTTTGTACTTGCTAAAGAATCAGATATCAGCAAAATACAGTCAACACTAAAACAATGATGATGATTAAGTTATCTGTGATGACTCAAAGATACTTTAGGATCTTGCGGCACTTGGAACCATTATTACAAACATGAAGTTACAACTGTCTTTGAAGCCGTCATGTACCAGTGCTGAATAACAGAGTTCCAGTTGATAAGATATTGGATTAATCAAATGTAGATGTTCTGGAAAGGTTTCAAGAGGCCAGCAATGGTGGAGCCACCCAGCACACCCAGAAGGAGGCCAGGGCCAGGCCAGTTTTGCTCTTTACTGGGTACACCTAGGCATAGTCCTGGGCACATAGTACACACTGGATGAGTATTTGCTAAATAAATATTGTGGATGAATGAATTAGTGAATAACAGAGGGTTAAACTGGAATTTTTCTGTTGTTTGAGAACTTCTGCTGATGCCCCAAACTGAGATGGGTAACAAGTGGCCCAAACAGAGATACAGCTTCTAGCCATGTAAGTAAGACTTGTTAGGAGTTGGCCAAAAACAAGAGATACAGATACAGATATATAGATATAATTTTAGATTGATTGTAAGGGAGTTTTAGTAAGAAGTACTGTGCACTCATTTATTTTCCTTTTCCTCTCATTGGAGGAGGGGAGGAAGTGCTTCCCCCATGTTTGAGCCAAGTGAGGATGGCTCCAAGAGGACCATTCAGAGAGTGGGGGAGGAGCAGAGATAAAATCTCCCTTCTTGATGGATGCTTGCTGAGCTACAGGGTCTTGAGACAATAGGTGAAAAGTTTCTCTGTGGACCACGTGAACCCTGAGAATGGTAGCTAGGCTTGAGACTTCTATAGGACAAGCCAAGGACCTTTCTCTGCTATGGAGAGGTGAAGCTGGCATTAGACGGCCATGTGGGGTATCCCATTGCTCTGAAGCTGAAGGGGAGTCCTAAGAGTCAGCCAGAGAGGGCATCATCCCAAGTCCAGGTACTGCAAGGCACAGGTCCTGGGGCGGGGGGTGGGGATGGGGCAGGTCCAAGGAAATCACTAAAGTGCCTTACAAGAACCAGTACCAGAACATCTGTATTCAGAGGACACCAATGGCTGTTACAGCAGACCCCGCCAAGTAAAAAGACATTTTTGCTTCTTCCCCTCTTCTCCCCTCTCTTCCTCTATCTTGGGGAGTCATAAGCGGCTAGTGAAAGGCAAGAGACAACCCAATAATAAAAGACTATGCAAACTTTTTGAGCTTGGGTCAAACCTGAGCTGAGGGAAGAGGCCGGAATTTGAATTTGGCAGGAAACAGCTGTAAATGTATATTGGACCGGACTTTTTAATACTCTAACATGAGGACAGTTCATTAATACCTGAAAGGGACTGAATAGTTCTGGGATCTGCCTGAGATGTCGCCCAATGAAAGAAGATTTGACAGCAGTTTGGAAGTACAGTGGTAAGAGAGAGAGAAAAAAAAGAAGAAATTTCCTGGTTATATCCCACCAAGTCCAGCACCTTTGATAACTAGTTATAAGTGAGTAGAAGAATGAATGAATGGACTAATTTCTGTATAATTTAGTTGGCACTATGGCCACCTGTCCCTGCTCACCTTATCTGCATCCAGATGATGTCCTCCCCTCAGCTATAGGTAGAGGATGGGATGAGACCTCTCCACCAGCTGCAAGGTGTGGCTGGGAAAAGTCAACCCACCGGTGAGTCAGGGAAGGTTGACCTCTTGCATTCCTGACTTCTCTCTGGTGTGCTGTGGTTTGATCACTCATTATCACCTTATCAAACACTGTGACTGCTAAGTGTTACTTTGGCCCCAATAAGTATCGACTTTCAGTGGGCAAGTTAGCAAAGCATCTGGGTGCGACATAACCCTACGTTTGGTACCGGACGCCTCCACTCCAGGCTGCTCAGGACACTCCCCGGACAACAGGCCTGAGAACTTGGTAAGAAGTGTGGAAACCTCTCTCTCCCAGGTCTCTGGGTGTTTCGGGGACCAACCCTCTGCAAGAAGGCTGAACGGTTCCTGCTTTCACCATCTCTCCCTTGATGAGCACAGCAGAGGTTCCTTCGTAGAGATGTCTATGAAATTCTGTTGGTAAGAAGATCCCTTCTAACCCTGCTCTTTAAGTGTAGGGCTCACGGTATAGCCTCCATGGCATTGTCCCCATTCTTCTTTTGTAACCTAATTGCATTGCCCAGAACTGACTGATCACTGGTCTCTCTCTTCTTCTAGGGCTGGAGTTTCCTTTCATTCATGATTCTACCTTAGGGTACAGAGTAGAGCTTTAATAGATTCTGGTTCAGTGAATGAACTTGATTTGCTCTGATAGGTCTCCTCGAGATAGGTGGAATTGGGGAGCAGACTCATCTTCCAGAGGGAGTAGCAGAGGCATAGATGGAGGGGTGTGGGAAGTGTTCGGCCAAAGGTCGCAGGTGATGCAGGAGGACAGGTGAGAATAGAGCAGGGTGATGAGCCTCAAAAAATAACCATGAAGCCAAATGTCTCAGTAAAGTCAAGTCAAAAGCTAGCTGTCTGGAGGTCAGGGAGCCTTCTCTGAGTACGGACTCTTAGCCCAGAGCCCCAGATAGTCATGAGGCCACCACCTCTGTTTAGTGGCATTTTATAGGTCATCAACTCCCTTTTCACAGCAACCCAGAGGGAAGAGAAGCAGATGTTATTCTCCACATTTTACAGGTCCAGAGAAGTTGAATGACATTCCTGAGGATGCACAGCTACTAAAGGAGGAAGTGTGATGACCTCAGGTCACATGATCCCAAATCTGTGAGCTTCCCACTAAACCCGATCAAACCCAACTGTACAGAGCATTTCAGGACCCTCCAGGTGCCCCTTTTAATTTCAGCGCCATGCTAGGAGAGATGTCTCTCCATTTTTTTGTATTCTTTGGAGGTTCTTTCAACTCTTCCCCGGAAGGGCCCACCAGGCCAGGCAGTGCTCTCCTTCCCAGGAAGAGCCACACACAGCCCCTCCTCCTGGGTCCCCAGTGGTAGTGCGGGAGCCTGTTTGCAGAACCTGGCTCCAGGTTGGGCTCCACAGCTTGTGCTGAGCCTGGATGGGACAGATTTCTGGGATCCAGAAGTGGCTCTGCAGCCAGCACACTTGTCGTATGGGAGAGGCCACTGTGCCAAGGTTGTCAATTTCTGTTCCAAAATGTTGGGAGAGAAGTGAGGTCGGCAGCATCCTGCCCTTTGTGCCTCAGGTGTGCAAGCTTTTGTTTGCACCAGAAAACCCAGTGTATTTCCTTCTCTTTGGAGTAGTGTCTCGGCATAAAGATAAAAGAGTTCCTGAAATTTGGCATACTCAGGGGTCTAATTTACAAAGGTGGGACCAGAAGGTGGAATGGCTTTCGAGGTTTCGTTCAGATTGTTAAGAGAGATGCCAAAAGATGTCTTTTTAATGTTCTGTTGGCTTCCTCTTTTAATGTCAATACCAGCTTAATGATGAAGGTAATAAACGACACACTGTAACATCTTGCCCAGTTAATTTTTAAAAGGAAATTTAGGGGGAAGGCCTGAAATTACTTTTTGTTTTTTACTGACAAAGCATATTTAGACAGGCTAAATGTGGCAAAATAAATAAATAAGTAAATATGAGTTCAGAGACTTCGATTTACCGAAACTCATTTTAAAAGCAGGAAGAGACATGAAAGGCAAAAATTCTACGCAAATTCAAATAGTTTCCAGGGAAAATTCCTGTAACCTTGAAGAAAAATAAAGGCTCACGGATATCTTTGGAATTTCTGAATGGTAGGACTGTTTCCCGAGAGTGTTTAAAACATCCCAAGTGAAAAATGAGAACAAGGCCTAAATTGTTTGGTAAAGAGCAAAGAACCCTTTGGTTTAAGAAAAAGAGAGGGGGGACTGTAAGAGTCAAAAATGCTATAAGGGGCTGGAGTTTCACATGAAATATGAATGATGGTAGCTTTTTGCCAGAAAACTTTTACTAGATGCCGTATGCAAAAATGTATATTATAATCATTTTTTAAAGCCCATTTCATGCCATCTTGCACTCTCTGAGCTTTCCCTTTGCTTTTTAGCCCTGTGAAAGGTGTCAGGGTCTGGGGCTCTGCTGGGCGGGGCCTGCCAGGCACAAAGAGCCAAGCTCTTTTCATGTCTTTGCAGGACTCCAGGCATCTGTCGTTTGCAGCCCCATCTCTGCCCAGGTCCCTGTTCATCTTGAGGCAGTGGAGCTTCTTTGCCATTATCATTTATTCTCTCCAGCATTTCTAAGCCCCTCAAACCTCAAAATTGGACATTATCCTGGATCCTAAGGAGGATACATGGTAGAATGACACACATGGCTGACCTCAAGTAGCTTATAATCCATTGGTGTAGATGGCATCATGTGACACACATAGGAGGTGAAATCATAGCCACTATCATCTGATGCATGTAATAAAGTCCAAGCAGGGGCTTCCCTGGTGGCGCAGTGGTTGAGAATCCGCCTGCAGATGCAGGAGACACGGGTTCGTGCCCTGGTCCGGGAAGATCCCACATGCCGTGGAGCAACTAAGCCCGTGAGCCATGGCCACTAGGCCTGCGCGTCCGGAGCCTGTGCTCCGCAATGGGAGAGGCCACAACAGTGAGAGGCCCGCATACCGCAAAAAAAATAAAATAAAATAAAGTCCAAGCAGTTTGAAAATGCTAATAAGAGAGCAATTACTTCCATCTGACAGGCTGGGGAAGCCCTCATTCAAGCAGCATCAGTGCACAGGAACCTTGAGGGGTGAACTGGGATTTGGCAGAGAGAGAGGGAGAAGCAGGCAGGAGCACAAAGAGGAACACAGGCCCGGGGCCTGGATGTGCCCGGCACCTTCAGGGAATCTCCAAATCCTCTGTGCCTGGTACAAACGTGCGGTGGGACGGGGCGGGAGGCGGAGGTTGGGCCATGCCTTGGGAGGTTAGAGCACTGGGATAAGGACTCAGAGTTGATTCTGGAGGTGAAAGGAGGCCAGACCATTGGGAGCAAAGGAATCATGAAGCTCAGGGGACCCGGGATGCCTCTGAAACTGCATCTATTCCTGTACTCGTGTGTGGTATGTGTTGTGAACAGGAAGATGTGTCCATAGCTTTCTCTAGTTTTTCCAAAGGTCTCACTGTTCTGAGGCCAAGTCCCAGGGCCAGGCTGGAGGAGAGTCTCACTGCCATCCTTCTCCCCAGCTCCCCATCTACAGCCCAGACACGGGCACAGAAGATGCCTCCAGCTCACCCACCACTGGACAGGAATCACATTAAAATAGAGATCTGGGGGGGTGGGGGGCGGGCTTCCAGACACAGGTGGCCTCATTGGGCCTCCTGTGGGACCTCCCTGTGGTATTACATTTCCAAACTACCTAAGGGTGTTTATTTACACCACATTTTAATATCAAATAAAAGGAGAATTGTCCAGTAACTTCGGCCACAAGGTTCAGATTTCAAACTTTCCCCCCTTTGGCAGCATCATCTCAATTGTTTAAAACAAAGCAGCAAACTCTGTCCACAATTTCCCTGCTCCTCCAGTGGCTCAAAACCAGACCCCAGCCTCCGTCTCCGTCCCTGTCCCTCACCACTGTTGCCAGCTAGCAACCAACAGAACCCTGCTGGCCTTTTCCATTTTTTATTTAGTGAGAGTAAATGTGGCCCTCTCCCCTACACCCCACTCCTCTCACGCTTTTCATTAGCGGGCCAGGCTACAGATCTTGTCCTCGGAGCCCTTTGCTCTATAGACCAACAGTAGCAATGGAGTTTTCCAGAACAAAGCCCATGCTCTACCTGAGATTAGTTTTAGCTGTTTTACTACAACCACTAACCACTGCTGCAAACAGCACCAGGTTGGTCATTAGAAGGCCTCCACGTCGAGAGCTGTAGGCTGTGGGAAATGGGGATGAGGTGTCACAGAATCTGGGGGAGGAAGGAGGCCATTTGTTGGATCCAAATCAAAGCCTCCTCAAAGACTGGAGAAAGAAGGGCCTCACAAAGGGCAGCTGCCAGAATGCTGTGGCTGATTTTAGAAGTATGGACGCTACAAACCTGACACACCACTCAGAAATGAGTATTTCCTAGATTTAAAACATGCAGACTTCACCAAGAAGCAAATATAACTATGTGCCAAGTGCTGGGTCAGATTTAGAGACTCAGGGATGTGTCTGCACCCCTCCGCGGGTGCCTTCCCTCTCCCTCACCTGGCTGTGACCTTGCAAGGTGCCCGACTCACCAGTGACACCCCCCAAGCCCCCACTCACAGTACTGCGTGTGGGTCTTGCATGTGGTAGACGTCAGTGATTGTGTGCTGAAGAGATCTGGCTTGTTCAAATGCTTGTTGAACTCTCATTAGGTACCAGATGCTGTACCAAGTCCCGAAGACAGACTTAGATAAATAAAGCCTAGTCCCTGTGCTCCAGAAGCTAAATGACCATGGTAGACATGAAGGGAAGAGTTAACATTTAAGTAAAATGACCTAAGATCTAAACAAATGAGGAGGTAAACAAATGAACAGGCATAGCATGGGTCTGGTGAAACTTTGCTTTGGTTGGCAGGGCAAAACTGCTCACATTACCTGGACCCAGGGCAAGGAGCTCATCTACTTATTTCCTCCCCTTCAGGTAAAGCCAAAGGAAAGAGAACCACACCCTTGCCCCAGCAGAAGGAGAACGTGCCTGGACACACACCCCTTCCTCTTTCCCATCCTATCTCTGCAGCTCTGGAAGCTGGATACTCAGAAACACAGAAGCTGGGACACACACCACCATGGATTTGCTCAGAAACACAGAAAGGTCAGGACACCCCAGTGTCCTGGGGACAAATACACTGGGAAGAAGAAGATTAGGAGGAGGTTGATTTGCAAGGAAAGTTCAGAGGTAGAACTGCAGGTTTTCAGAACTTTCCCGAAGTTAAACACGCACACACACATCTATCTACCTACCCACCTACCCACCTTCCTATCACCCATCCACTGCCCTTTCCAATTTGCTTTTGGAAGTGAAAATGAAGATACAGATGGCCAAGAAGCACGTGAAAAGATGCTCAACATTGCTAATTATCAGAGAAATGCAAATCAAAACTATCAATACAATGAGATATCACCTCACACCAGTCAGAATGGCCATCATCAAAAAAGTCTACAAACAATAACTGCTGGAGAGGGTGTGGAGAAAAGGGAAACCCTTCTACACTGTTGGTGGGAATGTAAATTGGTACAGCCACGATGGAGAACAGTATGGAGGTTCCTTAAGAAGCTAAAAATAAAATTAACATATGATCCAGCAATCCCACTCCTGGGCATATATCCAGAGAAAAACATGGTTCAAAAGGATACATGCACCCCAGTGTTCACAGCAGCACTATTTACAATAGCCAAGACATGGAAGCAACCTAAATGTCCGTCAACAGATAAATGGGTAAAGAAGATGTGATACACGTATACAACAGAATATTACTCAGCCATTAAAAAAATGAAATAATGCCATTTGCAGCAACAAGGATGGACCTGGAGATTATCATACTGAGTGAAGTAAGTCAGACAGAGAAAGACAAATATATGATATCACTTATATGCAGAATCTTAAAAAAAATGATACAAATGAACTTAATTACAAAACAGAAACAGACTCACAGTCTTAGAGAATGGAATTTATGGTTACCAGGAGGGAAGGGTAGGCAGGTTGGGAGTCTGGGATTGACATGTATACACTGCTATATTTAAAATAGGTAACCAACAAGGACCTACTGTATAGCACAGGGGACGCTGCTCAACTCTGTAACAACCTAAATGGGAAAAGAATCTGAAAAAGAATAGATACATGTATAACACCCACTTTGCTGTACACCTGAAACTAACACAACATAGTTAATCAATTATTCTCCAATAGAAAATTTAAAAATGTTTTAAAAAGAAGTAAAAATGAAGAAGACAGAGGACTAGAATACTTATGGGGTGAAAGGAATTGGGGCCAGGTGGGGGGTAGGGCTTCCTGCTTTGTTACAAACTGTAAACCAAGGGCCACAGCTCTCTCCTCACACTCTCCCTGAAAGCACACCCTGCACCCCACCCCCTGCTTGCTCCTCTTATAAAAGTCCCCAGCTGTGTGAGAAAAATAAAACAAAACACATATTACAAAATCTGTACAGTCCCATCTAATTTAAGTTTCTTCCCGAGTAACTACCATCATTCCTACACTCATTGCCCTCCTCCCACCAAGACTTTCTAATTTTAGAGTTAACAGCATGGAACTTGACACTGGATATGTTTCCCTTTACCATGAAAGGCATGTTTCTCCACAAACAACTGGAGGGCAGGCTTGGAAAACAGGTTTAAAGACCAGACTTGTAGAATTTTGGCACGGCAATTCTCTGGACATGTCCACCCAGCAAGAGGCAGGGAACATTGAGAACGAATATGTGTTCTGGCTTCTTTCAAGTGAAATGATTTAATTTTAAGAGTTTCAGTTCATAAAATAGCCTCAGCTAATTTTCCAAGGAAAATGAGCATATTTTGTTTTTTTTCATTCTTCAAAGAATATTTGGGCCGTGAAAAGAATTTATACCAAATTTCCTTAAAAGACTTAATTGAGTACTGCCCCGGTGCTTTATGAAAGAATACAGAATAGTGAAAGAAGCAAGTTTAATAGGGATAGAAACTTTTTTTGTGATTTAGAAATTGGAGATCCATGTAGCCTTCATGATATTCACAAATAAAACAAACTGGAAAAAACCCTTCAGCATGCTCTAGTCCATTTGTGTAGTTTTGTAGATTTATAGATTTAGAAGTAGAAATAGCTTGTTTCTACAGAAGGAAAGGCCAAGTCTTCGCTTGTGAAGCTGACATTTTTATACCTACATGCATGTCCTCTTTACCTAAACTGTAGGTCAGTTCCTTTTATTGTCACTTATATAATCAAATTATCAATATTTTCCTTTAACCATCATTTTATAAGAGGAAAAGTCAGAAAACATTCTCAACGTAGTTTTAAAAATCACATGGGACTCCCACCTGTTCAGTGTCTGTGTCACCTCCCTCTCACCTGCCCGCCCCCTCCATCAACTATCCTCCCAGGAGGACAGCATAGCTCCCGATACACAGTCCCAGGTGTTCGACCTGCTTTGCTTTCCACTCCAGAGCTGCTACCCCCAACAAAGAGCACTTTCTTCCCCCATGACCAGCTCCTGGGCAAAGCACAGTCTGCCCGACTCCACTTTTACCTCATACCTCAAAACCAGCAAATCAGCAATCAGTTCCCTTTTCATTTAAAAAACTTACTGCTAATTCCTCTGTGGAAACGGATGACGGACGCTGAAAGTAACAAGCATGAGGAAGCTATGAAAGCTTAAGGAATCTCCTCAGCTCCCAAGGCTCTCCCTGATTAGAGGAAATCTCTTCAGTGGCCTGCAGGAGCTTCTTTCAGTCTGTATTGGATATTGAGAAAACCTGTAGAGATTGGAGGCCAAGTTAAATTTGATCTGGCTTCCCTGCTGGAAGAATTGATCAACAGAATTCTTAGCTATTGTCTAAGACACCTACCCAGGATGCTAAACTCTGCTGCCTCTCCATCCTGTGCCCGAAGCAGACTTGGCTAAACAAGCACAGATCTGTTTCGTAGTGAGACTGGATGCTGCCCCAGAATCCTTCTTAACAAGGTGCTATAGGCAGCCACTAGTAGCTCTTTGGATTTGGCATGTGAGATGGACTTATTTGCCATTTCTGTCCTACCCTGTCCCATATCCTGGGTGCTCTGAGTGAGATACAGTCATCAGCCATTTACAAAGGTTGTATCCACCTTGAAGGAAAGCTCGGCTTCTTTGTCTCTTGTCTTAAGGAAGGGTCATCCAACAGATAGGCATTCGGCCTACTGGACCCACTCCCCCACCGGGTTGTGTTAGGCCTGAGGTTTTTTAGCAAATCTTAACGTTTGTCCAATTAGTGTGTGCATATGAATTAGTCAGGGGCTAACTACCTGCCTATAAGAAATTTGAGACATTGGTCTAAACGTGGAAAAGGTAGTTCACTTGTGCAGGTGGGACAGTTTATTCAAGTTAATGGAGAGGCAGGTGGGCCCACTTTCTACTGGGTCCTCATCAGAAGGCCTGTGAGCCTAGTGGCTGAGGCTCCTCGAGGCTATGAAGAGGAGGAGTGATTAAGGCAGTGATTTTCTTCATGCTCATGCCCTCCTCTGCAGCCATTTATGGGGCACTAGGAAGACCGTGCACATCTAGTTTATTTTAATGCAGGCAAATGGCTAGCTTTTAGGAGCTTGGAGAGATTTCCTAAGCGCCTTCCAAAGATGCATGTCTTGTTAGCATTAACATGCTCTGACGTGGCTGACGTGGCCACACCTTCTTATGATGCTATAAATCATCTGAACGCATGGAGCTGGGGCTCCGGGGAGGAGGGCGTTTCTCACACGAACACGGAAGTACTGGCGTCCAGTTCACACAGGCATGTGGCTTCAAGAGGAAACAGAAGCCTTTCTTTCCCATTCCTGAACTGCCCTGGGTGCCACTGTCACAGGTTTGAACCACTGAAGTGTTATTTGATGGAAATGAAGTCACAATTTAGACAGTCACAGATGAAAGACGTGAATCATGCATATACTTCTCTGGCTGCCTCTGGGGTTTAAGCCTGGGGGTGTGGCCAAATTATCAAGCATGTGCCACATGATAGTGACTCATTGGACTGGCCACCTAGATGACTTGATATTTCTGGAAACTTGGAGATCCACTGCAGAACATGAATTATCTGCTATGAGCCAAACTCTATGCCTCACTTATATCATAAATCAGCTGGAATGAAGTTAAAGGTCATCACTCGTAATGTAAACCTACCTCCAGAACTGAGACATGGTTTTGATTTAATACATACCATAGTCCTGAGCATAGTTCAAACCTCTAAATACCGATAATCTCTTGACTGCATCTGATTAAAGACTAATTCTGGGCCTCTAACTGTATATTAGGATCTGAAAAAAGGGCTTTGTTTTTGTATTTCTGATAAATATCTACATGTTCAAATAACTAAAATCATTTACCATTTAAAAATTTCACGCAGCAAAATGCACCACATACGGATTTCTGATGGAATGGTTTACAAATGAAAAAAACCTAAACACACACCTCTCTTAAGGGTAATGCCTGGGCCGGAATCCACGTACTCAACTATTCCAAAAGTCTTGAATCCTTTTAACTCACTTTTCTTTCAATTTCCAGCAAAATGTTTTTTATTTAAATTCAAAATATCCTAAGGCTTAAGTTCCTGATTCCAGTGTGAAAGAAAGTCCTTCTAGGTTCACTGCCATTTGCCAAGCTGGAATAACTGACACATCCTGTGACTAAGGCCTCATCTTCCCTGAAACAACGCATCAGTCCCCTCCCCCGCCCAGTCCTCAGTTTTCAGCAATGACTCACTCCCCTTCTCCTCATAGGCCTCTCCCCTTCCTGCAAGTGATCCTTGAAATTCCCCATTTTAATGGGTAAAAATAGAAAAAAACATAAATAAAGTCTGCCAAGAGAAAGAGTCTTCTCAGCGTATCTTTTACAGAGATACCTCAGTCTTCATTCTGAAGCTCCTGAGGACTTAGAACCATTCCAGTGGAACATGCTACGGACTTTGACCCATTCCATCTGCCATCTTGCCCTCCATTCCTGGACACTAGTGAGTCCTGACTGGCATCTTCCATCCTCCCAGGCTGGGTTCTCTGGCTTTTCTGTGTCCTTCACTGCCACATGAGTCTTGAGTCTCCAGAAAAGTTGGTACCTTTTTCCATCCTGGTGTATAATAGGAAGAATGGGGAAAAGAGAATTTATTGAAAAAGAATCCCAGACAGTTCCTTCCTGGATCTGGCACTGACTCCCTCTGTGGCATTGAGAAGGTCATGTCCAGTGTCTCTGGTTTCACTTCCTCATCTTGCATGGGAGGGGTGGGACTATAAGACCTCCAAGGCCCCGCCCAGGTCTAGCAAGATAGAATCTACCCTCCCTCAGTGAGCCCCGGAAGTGGCCTCCATGGAACTGACCCCTCATGGCTCCAGCCAAGTGGCTGGTTCTGCTCTGAGAATGTGGCAGGAGGGGCAGGGAGAGGGAAGAGCAGAATTACAGAAGTAGGTGGGGCAGCTAGCTAGCACTTTGCAAAAGGACAGATAGAACAACAAGGAGGGAGAAGAACAAACACTATATACTCTCATTATATGCGACATCTAAAAATACCAGACTCATAGAAACAGAGAACAGATTGGTGGTTGCTAAAGGGCAGGGAGTGGGAGAAATCGGTAAAGATGGTCAAAAGGTACAAACTTTCAGTTATAAGATGAATAAGTTCTGGAGATGTATTATACAGCATGGTGACTATAAATGACAATACTATATTGTATATTTGAAAGTTGCTAAGAGTAGATTTTAAAAGTTCTCATCACACACACAAAATTTAACTGTGTGAGTTGGTAGATGTGTTAACTAACCTTATTGTGGTGATCATTTTGCAATATATACATATATCAAATCACTACCTAGTATACCTTAAACTTATACAATGTTGTAAGTCAATTATATCTCAATAAAGCTGGGAGAAAAAGAAGTAAGGACAGCCAAGGGGCACATGAAAAGATGCTCAACATCGTTAATCATCAGAGAAATGCAAATCAAAACCACACTGAGATATCACCTCAGACCTGTCAGAATGACTAGCGTCAAAAAGGACACATAACAAATGTTGGTGAGGATGTAGAGAAAAGAGAACGCTTGTACACTGTTGGTGGGAATGTAAATTGGTGCAGACATTATGGAAAACAGTATGCGGATTCCTCAAAAAACTAAAATTAGAACTACCATATGACCCAGAAATTCCACTTCTGGGTGTATATATATGAAGAAACAAAATACTAATTCAAAAAGATACATGCACCCCAATGTTCATAGCAGTATTATTTATAATAGCCAAGATATGGAAGCAACCTACGAGTCCATCAATAGATGAAAGGATAAAGAAGATGTGGCATATATATATATATAATATATATATATATACACACACACATATATACATATATATACATATGCAAACACACACACAATGGAATACTACTCAGCCATAAAAAAGAATGGAATTTTGCCATTTGCAACAATATGGATGGTCTTGGAGGGTATTATGCTAAGTGAAATAAGTCAGAGAAAGATAAATACTTGTACGTGGAATATAAAAAATAAAACAGGGACTTCCCTGGTGGCTCAGTGGTTAGGAATCCGCCTGCTGATGCAGGGGACATGAGTTCAAGCCCTGGTCCAGGAGGATCCCACATGCTGCAGAGCAACTAAGCCCGTGTGCCAGAACTACTGAGCCTGTGCTCTAGAACCCGTGAGCCACAACTACCGAGCCCGCACGCCTAGAGCCAGTGCTCCGCAGCGGGAGAGGCCACCGCAATGAGAAGCCCGCGACCCCAACGAAGAGTAGCCCCCACTCCCGCAACTAGAGAAAAGCCCACGTGCAGCAACGAAGACCCAATGCAGCTGAAATAAATAAATTTATTTTTAAAATAAATAAATAAATAAATAAAACTAGTGAATATAACAATGAAATAGACTCAGATATACAGAACAAACTAGTGGTTGCGGGTGGCGAGAGGGAAGCAGGGAGGAGCCAGATAGGGGTATGGGATTAAGAGGTACAAATATATGTGTAAAAAAAATAAGCTACAAGGATATGTTGTATAGCACAGGGAATATAGCCCATATTTTATAAGTATAAATGGAGTATAAACTTTAAAAATTGTGAATCACTATGTCATATACCTGAAACATATTATTGTAAATCAACTATACCTCAATTTTTTTAAAGTATGTTATTAAAAAAAAGAAACAGAAAAAAAAACCAATAAGTATGAACATTTATATGGCACTTCACAGTTAGACAGGCTTTCACTTACATTATCTCATTGTTATATTATCTCATGAGCAGCATTTCTAAAATGTAAAAAGTATGTCTGTTTAGAAAAACAAACAACAAACTCTCAAGCCTCTTAGCATCGATTTAAATTATTTCACTATGTTTCTCGACTTTAACCAAACTAAATATAAGCTAGATATGAAACTAGTAAAAGCCCCTTAAACTTTATGGCACGTAGGTTAGTGTCTGGTTTTCTTGAAGCAAAATTGCCAACACTGGATTAAATGGCAGATTTAATCTACCATTAGATTAAATGGTCTGCATTGGCTTCTGCATTTGGCCTTGGGAATACTACTGGCAGAGGATGCCTGTGTACCGGGTACACGGTGGGAAACAGCATTAACAACTGCAGAGCTCTTTTGCCACTTCAGGATCATCATTTTAATACTTAACCAAAGTTCTGCCAGGAGCAAGCCTTGAAAGCCACCTCTTAACTGTGGCCATCTAGAACCTCTGCCTCTTCCACTTGAAGATAAGGTTCATGGCTTACTGGACAATTCTCTCCCACGTTAGACACACCCTCCCCCCAGGTGGGAGGTGGGGTGGCCTTTCACAATGGCCAGCCCACAGGTGAGGGACCAAGGCAGGCCTAGCCCCAGCAGTCTGAACGGGACGTGGCCTCCCGAACCTGCTGGGTCAGGCCTCCCCTCCACCCGGCTGTACCTGCTCAGCACCCCACCTGCCCACGCGGCTGGAGAGATGCTGTGGCCGGAGTGGAGCAGGCAGAGGAATGGCGGGAGGGCTGGGGTAACCGAGCTCTCTGTGACACTGGCTGGAGCCCAAACGAAGCTGCAGCCGGGCCAGGTGGTGCTGGACCACTCCTGCTCCCTCCACGGCTCCACCAAGCCCCGGCCCTGCAGAAGCTGTAGCTCCACGCAGCGCCCCCCAGTTTATAGGCACGCTCGTGTACTGTCTCACCTTCTTTAAACCTACCAGCAGCAGGAAAGCGATATAAACCTTATCTGCAGCTCAGGACAGTTAAGGGACATGTCTGGGTCACGTGCTGGTAAGGGAAAGAATGTGGACTCAACCCCATGAGGCCTGACTCCAAAACCTCTCCATTTTCTACTAGAACACTGTTTTTTTTAAGCTTCTTTTGAAGAAAGATTTTTTTTAACACTGAAAAAGAATATAAAACTCTATGTTCCTCGCTGTACTATCTTTGTGACTTCCTGTGAATCTATAATTATTTCAAAATAAAAAGTTAAAAAAAAACCTATGTGGGGCCTCAATGTATAGAAATATCAATAAGATACTGTTAAAAATCTAGGAGCGTGGCTCCCCTTTCAAGGGCAGCACTGAAAAAGAGCACACAGGGGCTCCTGGGGGCTGGAAATGTTCTAGAGCTGGGTTGGTTCCACAGGTGTTTACAGTTTGTAAAAACCATTGAGCTGCACATTTAGGATAGGTGCACTTTTCTATGTAAATGTTAAACTTTAAAAGTTAAAAATATATCAAAGTGGAGGTGCTCTGGTTGAACAGGAAGAGTGGCTGGGATTTGCTCAGCTTCTCTCACCTTCCCTTTAACCCCCTGAGGACTCCAGGGTTCTGCGGGAAAGCAGTTTGGAATTTGGGTCCCGATTCCTCCACATGAGTGGCTGGGTCAGAGGACCACAGCTCTCCAGGGCCTGAGCTGATTGTTCTAGTGCCATTTTCCATTATCTGGTTACAAACCGTAGCCCTCGGATAAAAACCACCGTTTCAAATGCATGCGAAGAAAAGTGTAATCCTGGGTGTGGAGGAGATCCCAAAAGGATGCTGAGTGAGAAAGCAAAGAGCAGGCTCTAGGTTTCCCACTCGGGCAGGGCAGCCTTACACTGAAACAGTAAACTTAGCGTGAAGGATTTCCAAAGAAAACTGGGTTGTTGTTGTCGTTGTTTAAAAAGGCTTTATGCCCTGAAAGGAAGTGGTTCAGACTTATAATCAGAGGAGCTGAAAAGACTGGCCATTCAATACATTCTGCAAGTAAAAGAGCACCTGACCATGTAAAACAGACAAGCAAAGCTCCCTCATGTTCTGAGTCGGCCATGTACTTCATTTCCACTTGATCTGGCTTTATGAAGATTTCTGGGTGGGTTGTGCACTTATGATCAGCATGCTTCAGCAGGTTACTGTTGCCCTCATGCTTGGAGGACACGGCTAACATTTTTTCCTTTAATCCACCGAGTTAATTTCCACTGTTACCTGCCCACTACTGTACCTGGAATGAGCGGTAGCTGCCAACACACAGCTAAGGGCAGAAGTTAGCCCAGTGTGAGGTGAACTGGACCAAATTGAAGCCTTTACAGTTTAACAGATCCTCTCAGAGGTCTATGGGAGGAATGCTTAAGTGGGCTCCCCGGAGAGTTAGGGAAGTTTGGAAACGAACTTGCTCTTGCTATTGACTGTAGCAGGGGCCCCAGTTTTATGTGTCAAACAGTCACTCTCCAGGCTTCAGTGGGATGAAACTGTTAGACGAAGGAGAATCTTTTATGAGTTCCTGTTTCTAGAAGAGGCTACTCCCTGAGGGGTTTAGGAAATGATAAAAAACAGTGAATCAGACTAATGACCCCACCGAGGAGGTGAGGGGCAGTGAGGAATGGAGAGGAGTGAGGCATGCAGGTGTCAGGGCCTCTCTACTTGGTGACATGGCTTTTCTGGGAAGCTCTTTCCAGTTCAATAACACTCCACTCCACCTCAAGGAAAGCAGAGTTTTGTTTTACTGAACTTTTAGGCTAAGTGAAAATTATTTTTTGGTACATCATTTGTCATCGGAGCACCTCAGTCTCTGTGATTTCTACCCAGAGCACTCTGTATGTTGGGACCCCTCCTTTGTGGAATAAAGGCAGGGAGGTACCAGCTGGTCAAAGTGTAAGTAGCCAATGGCAGCACACAGCTCTTGTTATAAAAGCCAACCCCACAGAGACAGCCTTCATCAAAGGGTTCATCTAGTCCAGGAAGGCAATAGCATGGTCCCTCTGTGCTTTCAGGACATCTGGTTTGTTGGGTACAATTGTGAGAGGCTTATTTTAATAATGACATGCTAGAATCCTTCCAGAAAAGAGACCAGCGTGGTAACGTGTCTGGGAGCTGTGTCAGTTACAGAGAATGGGCGTGTGTAGCCCACAGAATAGAAGACTTACCTGAGGGTAGGGTAGTCCCTAGGGGAAGAGCTATGACCTCTGAGTGGTGTTCTAATGAGGGATTGTTCAATACCAAACTCCTAGATAGGGTTTCCCCATGCCCCAGTCACAGATCTAAACACTGCACATACTATGAATTCATTTAATGCTCACAACAGTCTTATGAGGCACTAACTCTTATTATCATCCTCATTTTACAGATGTAAAAACAAGCACAGAGAAGTTAAGTAACTTGCCCAAAGTCACACAGCTACAAATGATAGAACTGGAATTCGAATCCAGCTTTCTTACTAGCCCAGGGTTTCTCAATCTTGGCACTATTGACATTTTGGGCTGGGTAATTCTTTGTTGTGGAGGACTGTCCTGAACAATGTAGGATATTTAACAGCATCCCTGACCTCTATCCACCAGCAGCCAGTATCACTCTTGAGTCATGACAACCAAATGTCTCCAGACATCGCCAGATGTTTCTTGGAGGGCAAAATCCCTCAGTTGAGAACAACTAAGCAAGAGTCTTTGGCATGGGACAGCCTGTGTCATGCAGGAGAGGGCATCCCTGATATCATTAGAGAAATACAAATCAAAACTACAATGAGGTATCATCTCACACTGGTCAGAATGGCCATCATCAAAAAATCTAGACACAATAAATGCTGGAGAGGGTGTGGAGAAAAGGGAACACTCTTGCACTGCTGGTGGGAATGTAAATTGATACAGCCACTATGGAGAACAGTATGGAGGTTCCTTAAAAAAACTACAAATAGAACTACCATACGACCCCGCAATCCCACTACTAGGCATATACCCTGAGAAAACCATAATTCAAAAAGAGTCATGTACCAAAATGTTTATTGCAGCTCTATTTACGATAGCCCGGACATGGAAGCAACCTAAGTGTCCATCAACAGAGGAATGGATAAAGAAGATGTGGCACATATATACAATGGAATATTACTCAGCTATAAAAAGAAATGAAACTGAGTTATTTGTAATGAGGTGGATAGACCTGGAGTCTGTCATATAGAGTGAAGTAAGTCAGAAGGAGAAAAACAAATACCGTATGCTAACACATATATATGGAATCTAAGAAAAAAAAATGTCATGAAGAGATTAGTGATAGGACGGGAATAAAACACAGACCTACTAGAGCATGGACTTGAGGATATGGGGAGGGGGAAGGGTAAGCTGTGACAAAGTGAGAGAGTGGCAGGGACATATATACACTACCAAATGTAAATTAGATAGCTAGTGAGAAGCTGCCGCATAGCACAGGGAGATCACCTCTGTGCTTTGTGACCACCTAGAGGGGTGGGATAGGGAGGGTGGGAGGGAGGGAGACGCAAGAGGGAAGAGATATGGAAACATATGTATATGTATAACTGATTCACTTTGTTGTAAAGCAGAAACTAACATACTATTTAAAACAGTTATACTCAAATAAAGATGTTTAAAAAAAAAGACTAGAAAAAGGTAGCATTGAAAAATGTTTATCAAATGGAAAATGTATTGTCTAGATAATTAAGAAATAATTATCTTTTACAAAGCAGATTACTCATATGCAAAATGATAGGATTATATGGAATGGTATATTTTAATTACCAATACTTTACTTTGAGAATGTTGTCCAATATAACAAAAGCATTAAGAAAATAATATATAAACAGGAAGAAGTCTAAACAGTCAACAACTTGAAAAATAACAGAGAAGTCACTAGGAGCCAATGCAAACCATTGTTCCCACTGTGAACACCCCCTATATGCCACTGTCGGGGTGTCACCTGTGCATGTGTGGGCTGGATAACAAGGTATTAAGTAAGGGCTTTTAAAAATGTGTAGCAAGACTCATTGTTTAAAGGTTTCTCCTGAAGTTTTCACTTTTTATACTTTCTTTCACTTTACAAAATTTTAACAGTGGTGCTGGGGCAGACAATCACCTAAAAAGTTCCGAGGTCAAAGCAGTAGAAAAATCTTAGCTTGAGTTATAGGAATTCTTCCAACTCCAAGTCATTAGGGCGTAGAATCGTATTCAGTTGTACATCATCTGTGGTTTTGGAGGGGAAAATAATTTCTCAGTAATTTTCCAAGAATAAATATAAGCCACAAAGTAAAATGTGTTTGAAACAAGATGTGAATCTCATTTTAGATTATTTTTTAAGTAATGTTTAATTGATCTAAGTTATTATTTCAATTACTTCCAAATGACTGGCAAAATAATAGCATTTTAAATCCAAGCGCATGATGAAGAAGTTGGTCTTTATCCTTTAGAAACTTGCTTAGGTCAAAGTCACCCTGACGTGCTGCTGTAGCAACTTTTCCCTACGATCTATAAGCTACCTCAGGTTAGTGTTCAGAGCTACAGCCTTCAACAAATCATGTCTGCTCAGATTAAAACAAATTCAAGTTAGATGCTGTCAACAATTTTAACTAAAGGTGTTAAGGCAATTGTTATTCATCTATTTAAGCAAGCATGTGGTCCGTAAGCCTGGTTTCTTAAAACTGTATTTTGTGTCTGACTTATTTTTAAATTAAAAAGAATAAAAATTACAGCAAATGCAATAGGAGTATAAAAACATTTGTAATTCTAATGGCAGCATTTATATTTATTAAAATCAGAGCTTATGAGAGGAATTTGGAGACTAAAATGAAAGGTAACTTGATTCCAAATTTATGCAATGTGATCTCTTCTCCCCAGAGAAATTGATGGGAAATACAGTTAGGAGAAAGCTTCAAAAGTCATGTGTTTTCACTTTTTTCTTCATTTAGTCTTCTAATTTGATTCTTCAACTCCCCACCATCTTTTGACAGCGATATTGACATAACATGAGTATGCAGTTTAGTGCAAATTAGGTGTGAAGTTATCCAAAAAGATCGAATTTTATCTCCAAGAAATGCTGAGTGTTCCAGACAGATTTTTTTACACAAGAAAGGTTCAAACATTTGTTGAATCTTTCCCAGTGAAAGGGGGAAACTTCACTATATGGTTGTCTTTATTTATAATTAGCATTATTTATTTAAATATATGGCAGCAACAAGTCCAAAGAAATGAAGTATTCTTCCAAAAATCATAGAGGATGATACCGACCAAATTCCTCAATAACATGGACTCTTTATTTCTATTGCATCTTTATGGGCTTATTGTGTAAAGCAAGAGATAGACAACTAAAGGAAAATGTGTTCGATCATTTCTATTTAATATTAAAAACAGAAATAATCTATACAATTCGCTGTTTGCCTAAACACTCCATTCTGTGTAGAAAGTTTACTTTTTGACAACTTGTATTTGCTCTTTAGTAAAAGCTTCTTATTATTCTTAAAAAAAAAAAAAAAGAGTCTGGCATGGGACAGTCTGTGTCATGCAGGAGAGGGCATCCCTGATATCCCCTCCAGCTCAGCATGGGGGCCACTGAGGACCTCTCCACTCGAGGCTTTAATGACGTTCATCCAAATGGAACAGGGTGATTGCACTGGACCTTGTATCTGCCTAGAGACGTCCTGGCCCTAGAAGCTAATGTGTAACATTTCCAATACTGATCTTTTACATTTACTAATTTTATTGTCATCTGTCCCCGTGTCTCAAATGAAGGCCAGAAAGCAATTCTGACTCACTGGGGCAAAAGCTGAGGATAGGCCTAAATTTTACACAATAAAAAGGCTTAAATCCTCATAATAATCCTACCAGGGCAGGTACTTTTATGCCCATTTTATAGAGAGAAAACAGAGACTCAGAAAGTTTAGAAACTTGCCCAAAGTCATAGCTAATAAGTAATGGAGCCAATATTTGTAGGCAAATCTGTTGACACCAAAATCCACACGCTTTTTTTTTTTTTTTTTTTTTTTTTTGTGATATGCGGGCCTCTCACTGTTGTGGCCTCTCCCGTCGCGAAGCACAGGCTCCAGACGCGCAGGCCCAGCGGCCACGGCTCACGGGCCCAGCCGCTCCGCGGCACGTGGGATCCTCCCAGACCAGGGCACGAACCCGTGCCCCCTGCATCGGCAGGCGGACTCTCAACCACTGCGCCACCAGGGAAGCCCCACACGCTTTTTTAAGGGGCACAGGTTGGGGCAATCAGAGATAAGCCCAGACACACGATGCTCACTGTCACAGAGCAGGACGGGCAGAGCCTGAGCTGGAGAGCGGGGGTGGACCAAGGGGCAGGGGACCTGCTGCTTCCACCCTCCAGGGAGATGGCATACTGTCACAGGCTACTGTCACAGGAGCTGATGCCAGGGCTGGGTAGCACGTTTGGGAGGCTGCGTGCATGGCCCCCACCCCTTGTCCAGCTCAGGCCCCATCCTCTCTCTCATAGGCCACCTGCCTGCTTTACCTTCACCACCTCCCATCCAGTGTCTGCAGAAGTCGATTCTAACCGCCAACCTGCCCATGTCACTCTGTGGCTCTAATCCTCTTTGCTGCCCTCCTCTCAGAGCCAAAGCCCAAACCACCCAAGGCCAGACTCATGCAGCCTCTTGGCCCCCTGACCTCATTTGTGAGTATGTATGTCTCACTGCTTTTCTTTCTTGTTCAAGCTCTAGGCGGCCCAGTTGTCTGCTCCCAAGATCTATCTGTGCGGGGCCAGCACAGTGCCTGTCATGTTGTAGGACTCAATAGATTATTTGCTGAATGTATATTTAACAAGCATATAATTTATGTTCTCATTTAAGTCACTGATGAAAACACCAAGCAGAAGTGGGCCAAGGCAGGGGCAGGTGGCTGTCAGTAGACACCACCCTCTGGCTGATGTCAGGCCCCTCATCCGCACCATCTGGGTCATTCAACCTCCCACCGCCATCCACCTGCCTCTTCATGCAATCCGAGCACCCCCGCACCTCCAGGTCCTGTTCACCAGGCACCATAAGAGCACAGCAAATGCCTGCTAACACCCTTCAACAGGCGCCTACACGCTCCTTTGCTTTCCCATGCTAAGAACCCTTTTTAAAAAGAAAATGAGTCTAATCTTGATGGAAATTCCTGCCTTTGATGGTCCTTCTTTAAGTTCTCAAAAGTCCCTCGGTTATTTTACTACTTATGATCTGATCCTTAGGAAACTGGGAACAAGCTCTGAACATATGGGCCAGGACAGGTGTAAGTTTTTTCAACTTTACTAAGGTAACTGACTTTACCACAGAAATTAAAACTGTACAGCTTGATGAGTTTGGGCAAATGTTTACCCCATGAAACTATCAACTCCATCAAGATAATGAACATTTATTTACATAACCCCTGAAGGTTTCCTTATGCCCTTGTGTAATCTATTCCTTTCTCTACCTCCTTCCTGAGGCAGCCACTGATCTGCTTTCTATCACAATAGATTAGTGTGCATGTTCAAAAACTTTAAATAAATGAAATCATACTGTATGTATTTTTATGAGGAGGTAACTGGCTTCTTTCAGTCAGCATAATTATTTTAAGGTTCATCCATGTTTGTGCATGTAGTGATTGTTCCTTTTTTTTTTGCTGAGAAACATACCATTATATTGATATACCATAGTTTCTTTATCCATTTACCTAGGATGGACATTTGTGTTTTTACCCATATGGAACCATTTCAAATAAGGCTGCTATGAACATTTCTGTACAAGCCTTCTGTGAACACGTGTTTTCATTTCTCTTGGGTAAATACCTAGGAATAGAATGGCCAGGTCATTTAGTAGATGGATATTTAACTTTTTGATAGACTACCAAACTATTTTTCAAAGTAGTGGCACTAAGGTGTCCTGATTACTATAGCTATATAATGTCTTAAAATCAGGTAGAGTGGGTTTCCCTGGTGGCGCAGTGGTTGAGAATCCACCTGCCGATGCACGGGACACGGGTTCGTGCCCCGGTCTGGGAGGATCCCACATGTCGCGGAGCGGCTGGGCCCGTGAGCCATGGCCGCTGAGCCTGTGCATCTGGAGCCTGAGCTCCGCGAAGGGAGAGGCCACAACAGTGAGAGGCCCGCGTACCGCAAAAAAAAAAAAAAATCAGGTAGAGTAAGTCCTCCAACTTCGTTCTTTTTAAAGTTAGCTTTGGTTATTCTATGTCCTTTACAACTTCATATACATTTTAGAATAAGCTTGTCAGGTTTTACAAAAGATCTTCCTGGGATTTTGATTGAGAATATATTGAATCTGTAGATCAATTTAAGGAGAATATTGAATGAATTTTGAATCAATATTCTCAATATAAGAATCAATATCATTGATTCTTCCAATCAATGAACACAGTATAGATTTCCATTTAATTATATCTTTAATTTCTCTCAGCAGTGATTTGTAGTTCTCAGCATGGAAGACTTGAACATCTTTTATTAGACTTATAACTATTTTATGTTTTGTGGTGCTATTATAAATGGAATTGCTTTCTTAAAATCTCATTTTCCAATTGTTTGCTGCTAGTGTATAAGAATACAATTGATTTTCTTGTAATAATTTTGTATTGTGCAACTGTACTAAATTCACTTATTAGTTCTATTAGTTATTTTGTAGATTCTTTGGGATTTTATATATAAACAATCATAACATCTGCAAACAGGGACAGTTTTATTTGTTCTTTCTTGATCTTTATGCCTTTTATTTCTTTTTCTTACCTGACTGCAATGGCTAGAACCTCTAGTAAAACATTGAGCAGAAGTGAAAGCAAGCATCCTTGACTTGCTTCTGATCTTAGGGAGAAAGTTTAATCTTTTACCATTAAGTAAGGTGTCAGCTATTGGATTTTTTGTAGATGCCCTTATGAACTTGAAGTTTCTAGTTGCTAAGAGTTTTTATCATGAATGGTGCTGAATTTTATCAAATGCTTTTCTTGCATTGATTAAAATGATCAGGTGATTTTCCTCGTAAGTGTTTCAGTCCATTCAGCCTGCTATATCAAAATGCCAGAGTGTGGGTGGCTATTAAACAACAGAAATTATTTATCACAGTACTGGAGGCTGGGAAGTCCAAGATCAAGTCACCAGCAGATTCAATGTCTGGTGAGGGCTCACTTCCTGGTTCATATATGTGTATTTGCTGTGTCCTCACATGGCAGAAGGAATGAGGGAGCTCTCTGAAGGTACTAATTCCATTCATGAGGGCTCCATCTTCATGATCTCATCCCTTCCCAGAGGCCCCACCTCCTAATACCATCACATTGGGGATTAGGTTTCAATATATGAATTTTGGAGAGACACAAACATTCAGTCTATAGCACTAAGACAGGTGTAACTTTACAGAGGTAAGAAAAGGTGTGGAATATGAGATCCTGCCACCACAGAAAGCTCCAGACATCTTACGGAAGAGGAGTGAAGGTGATATAAGGATTAGGAAGAGCACAAGCTTTTTAGTTAGCCAACATGGCCTTTGAGACCCAGTTCTACATCTTACTATAAGCAAGTTAACCTAACGACTTTGAGCCTCAGTCTTCTCATCTGATGGAGGAAATAATACCTACGTTGAAAGGTTGTGTGGAGGATTAAAAAGAAAAATACATGCATAGTGGGTAGCATATATAAACAACAGACCCTCTTGCATAAGCTGCTGGATGTGAAACTCTGGAGGCTTTTGTCCTTGGGTAAAGACAAAGTGTTCACAACTGTGATGACAAAAACAAATATCCCAATCCAGCTTCAGCTGAAGGTGGCAAAAAATATGTGAATATCTGGATAAAGGTCTCTCTACTTCTTTCTTGTATGCCTTGATGATCCTGAGTAGCAGACATATTAGATTTAAAAAGCCATATACATCAAAAATGACATTTTTTTTGGTTAAACAAGATGCTGGTATATCTGAATCCAGAAGATACAGAACCCATCTTTTGTGAGAAGTCCATCTTTTTCAATCATAAGTTAAAAATTTTCTGATGGGGCTTCCCTGGTGGCGCAGTGGTTGAGAATCCGCCTGCCGATGCAGGAGACACGGGTTCGTGCCCTGGTCCGGGAAGATCCCACATGCCGCGGAGCAACTAAGCCCTTGAGCCATGGCCGCTAGGCCTGCGCGTCCGGAGCCTGTGCTCCGCAACGGGAGAGGCCACAACAGTGAGAGGCCCGCGTACCGCAAAAAAAAAAAAAAAAAAAATTTCTGATGACTAAGTGTATAGTCACAGAACACCCCCATTTTGATTTCTAATTCAATTTAAAATCTGTCCCTAAAATTATGACAGCAATTGGTGTCATCCAATTCTTGGTTAGCCTACACTAGGAATAGGGTGATTCAGCATATCTCAAAGTGTGTTACATCGAATCAGGAATATGAACAGTGTGACATGAATAAAAGTATCCTTTTTATTAAGTGGTCAAGTAAATGTGAAAATACCAAGTTTATCATAAACATTCTTTTTATTTTTATTTTTTTATTTTTATTTATTTATTTATTTTTGTGCTAGGCGGGCCTCTCACTGTTGTGGCCTCTCCCGTTGCGGAGCACAGTCTCCGGACGAGCAGGCTCAGCGGCCATGGCTCACGGGCCCAGCCGCTCCACAGCATGTGGGATCTTCCCAGACCGGGGCACTAACCCGTGTCCCCTGCATCGGCAGGAGGATTCTCAACCACTGCGCCACCAGGGAAGCCCTAAACATTCTTTTTAAATCATAGGACTTTAAGATACTAATGTGTAATGTGAACCTCCATAAGGAATATACAGACTGTGGAGTTTTCCAAACATTTGATTTCGGGGCTCTTTGTCAGTTTACTTTCTCTTTTGCTCCAAAAGGAGAAACTTTAGGAAAGCCTGCTGTAGTTTTACTCATGCCTTTGTGGCATCATGTTTCAAAGGTTTTAACCTCCAAATCAAACATTTTTTAAAATATTGAGGCACATTCACTCCTGCAGCCTTCCACAGAGTTCAAGCCTTCGTAGGCTATTACTAAATAGGATTATAGTATAGTATAGTATAGTATAGTATAGTACAGTATATATTGTTAGGTAGTATTATCCCATTTATGAATGAGAAGAAACCTAACATAGATTGCTAATGACTTTATGTATTTCACCTAAGTTAATCATCTCAACACCCCTGTAATGTCGACATCATTATCTCCATTTCACAGCAGTAGAAGGACATTAAGTTACTTGTTCAGGGTCACATAGCTAGTGGCAAAGTAAGAAAGGGAGTTCAGTCTTCTGGCACTAGTGTAGAAGGCCATCAGGGTTGCCTGCATACACCTGAGGTGAGCCGGTCGCTAGGACAAAAATGGACAGAGATACCAGTGCAAGTTCTTCCAGAAGGACAGCACCATGCAGGTGCTGCTGACTCACCCCCACCTAACATCCCTCCCAGGTGGGCCCTGGTGGCGAATAGGGAATGAATGCATAGGTGGTAAAGAACTTCCTGAACAAGAGGGCTTTGTTTTCTGGAGACACCAGATAGTGCCAGGAGGTAATCTGGGTTCACAAACATGACAGTCTGCAGATTTGTAAGGCTTTTTATGCAGCCCTTGTTGAATTTACTGCTTCCATCTGACTGGTGCATTTAGAAAGGAAGTAGGCAGAAGTCCTTCACTCAGACATTCACATGAATATTCTTCACTACCCCTAGTCCTGCCCAGTTTTAAGCTGAATGAAAGGGGAAGGGGGCACAGCCCAAGCCTTGAAAATACAGGAAATCGTGGGTAGAGGAGAGTGAGGAAAATGTTACCCTGACATTCAGAATGAAAAATTGCCATAAGGTGGTTACTTGATTGTATTAACTGGCAAGTAATTGCCAGGGTGTGGGGAGGAAAAGACCTCATCACAGGAAGCCAAGTGTAATTTAGTAATACCACTGAGACACTCAAACAGACACTGTCCTCAGATGTTTGGAAATCTGACTTTAAATGTAATCTGTGGGTGGAGGGGGATCTCAGGTTTGCCTTTATTTTTAAGATGCTGAACATGGCCATACTATTCCAGGTTTAGATTTGAACATCTTAATGTTGGGCAAGGAGGGGAGGAACTGGCACTGAGGTGTTAGCTTCGTAAACAAATGATACAGTGTCTTTCCTAGCTGCAAAAACAGTTTGATAAATCAGCTAGTAGCTTTTTTGGTACAGTGGTCCACTTATAAAGGCCACCTAGAGTAAGAGGATAAAAGCAGCGAGCAAGATGAAAAATTAATCAGAGACTGTAGAAATGGACTTATAAAATAAATGGCACCCAAAATCCAGGTTGGCAGTTTTATCCTCTGTAGGGTCCTGGATCCATTTGGGAATTTGATGAACACGGGTGTAAATGCGCACGACTTTGTGTAAACCTAAGATTCTCCTTGTCCCACTGGGGCCTCACCATAGACCTTCTGGGCATGTAGAGCCTAGATTTAGAATCCCTAATCTTGGCAGAAACCATTTTTAAACTGGCAAGTGGCATTATGATTCTCTCCTTTTGAGATAATTAGCTGAGACAACTTTTAGAGCTACGTCTGGGACTGCTCCAAGAAATCATTTCACTTAATCATCTGAGGTAGTCTATTAAATATTGGCTGTTCTGAAAAATTGGCCTGCAAACTGCCAATACTGGTGACTTATTAGAACTGATAAAAGACAATCACCTACAGTGTGGAGTTGGATCCCATTAACCCCTCTTCAGCTGTGGTGCAAATATTGAACACAGTGGCCTGGTATAATGAGGTAAGGTTTGGGATGGGATCTTCAAATGCCACCAACTATTGATTCCCAGGGAATTGATTTTGTCCTTAGCAAAGCACACAGTGAGATAGGCTGTGTCTCCCTTGTGCCTAATTTGATGAAAGTCATCTTCTCCCACGCAGGTCATCAGCAAACAGTGGGGTGGGGGACCTCGGGCTCCAGGGGAAATATTCATGGATTCTCCATTCCTGGAGTTGGGGTATCCCCCCCTCCATCCCTAGACTATGGGCCTACATGGACTCCCTGCCATGGCCAGGCTCAGAAGGTGAAACTGATGAGGTTTAACACTCTACTCATAGGTCTTGCCTGCCTTTTGGGTTCATTTAAGGAGTGCTAGAGAGAAAGAAGACTTCGTTGACCAGCAACAGAGTCTCTCTCCCTATACCCAATCAAGGAAGGCACTTCCTAAATCCTTTTGATGTTGCCAGGTCATTCCAGAACAACATCCTCCGAGATGTATTTGGGTCATCCTATCTGGAGCAGGTTCTACTGCCTGCAACAACAATGTTTTCTGAACCAAGATAGGGTCTGGAAGTCTCCTGGTCTGGTGTGTAGTAGTGTATGTGGAGGGTCAGACAAGTTGGGGGTGGCCGAGTCTGGGAAGCTGAGGGTCACCATAACCACACCTCACAGTGGCTCCCCTCCTGGACCGAAATCTGAACAGTACACAGCTGGTGTCTCAGCATGCTTCTGCAGGCAGTGGTTTGTGAGCTTGTTTTAAGGGCAGAATGACTGGAGTCCTGCCACTTTGTGGCACACCTTCAATTATTCATAAGTAAACTCAATGATAACTCAGATCTCACCTCACACTAGAGTCTAGATTCTAGTCCACATAAGTGTTTCAGGTTACTTTTAAGAAAAAGTAACACAAAAATTCTTAAAATTGAGAAAAATTATACCATGAACCTAATTTCACCCTCTCCACCCTTCCCCACCTCCCACCTCATGAATTAGTAAAAGACCAGAGTTCTTTGCCTTGGGAACAAATCACCCCAATCTAACTTGTGATGTAAGAGCATCATCTCAGAGACACTGGTTTAATGTTTTTTTTTTTTTTTTTTTTTTTTTTTTTTTTTTTTTTTTTTTGCGGTATGCGGGCCTCTCACTGTCGTGGCCTCTCCCGTTGCGGAGCACAGGCTCCGGACGCACAGGCTCAGCGGCCATGGCTCACGGGCTTAGTTGCTCCGCGGCATGTGGGATCTTCCCGGACCAGGGCACGAACCCGTGTCTCCTGCATCGGCAGGCGGATTCTCAACCACTGCGCCACCAGGGAAGCCCTGGTTTAATGTTTTAAAAGAGAAGTGAAGGACAAAAACAGGGAGGGAGGGAGAGAGAGAGAAAAAGGAAAAACTATTTGCATTGGTATTAACTGGATTAAACCTTAATATTGTGTAATTATAGCAGGTATTTCCTTTCGGCCTGGCTTCTTGTTTCTCAAAAATCATAGTGTCTCACGCAGATTTCCATTAAGCCTAACAATTTAAATCTACTTCTAGCAGTCTGAATGGTAGTCTGGTGTGGACTCTGAGATTTCTTTCTATTCAGATTTTCTGAAAATACTTAAAACGAGAGTTTAAAAACATATTTATTGGGCTTCCCTGGTGGCGCAGTGGTTGAGAGTGCACCTGCTGATGCGGGGGACACGGGTTTGTGCCCCGGTCCGGGAGGATCCCACATGTTGTGAAGAGGCTAGGCCCGTGATCCATGGTCGCTAGGCCTGCATGTCTGGAGCCTGTGCTCCACAACAGGAGAGCCCACAACAGTGGGAGGCCTGCGTACCGCAAAAACAAAAACAAACAAACAAACAAACATATTTATTTAGGGCTCCCTAGAAATAAGGAGAGGCTGCTGGAGTAATTTTCAGAAGCCAGAGCCACCCTCACCCCAGAACTCTCCTTCCACTGGCTTCTCACAGTGCATCTAATGTTTCCCCATACAGTTATCCAAGAAGTATTTCCAAATGGCAGGAAGACATACTAGAAAGAGAACAGTATGGAAACACAAAGACCCTGGATAGCCAAATCAATTTTGAGAAAGAAAAATGGTGCTGGAGGAATCAGGTTCCCTGACTTCAGACTATACTACAAAGCTACAGTAATCAAAACAGTATGATGCTGGAGAGGGCGTGGAGAAAAGGGAACCCTCTTGCACTGTTAGTGGGAATGTAAATTGATACAGCCACTATGGAGAACAGTATGGAGGTTCCTTAAAAAACTACAAATAGAACTACCATATGACCCAGCAATCCCACTACTAGACATATGCCCTGAGAAAATCATAATTCAAAAGATTCATGTACCACAATGTTCACTGTAGCTCTATTTGCAATAGCCAAGACATGGAAGCAACCTAAGTGTCCATCGACAGATAAATGGATAAAGAAGATGTGGCACATATATACAATGGAATATTACTCAGCCATGAAAAGAAATGAAATTGAGTTATTTGTAGTGAGGTGGATGGACCTAGAGACTGTCATACAGAGTGAAGTAAGTCAAAAAGAGAAAAACAAATACCGTATGCTAACACATATATATGGAATCTAAAAAAAAAAAAGGTTCTGAAGAACCTAGGGGCAGGACAGGAATAAAGACACAGATGTAGAGAATGGATTTGAGGACACGGGGAGGGGTAAGGGTAAGCTGGGACGAAGTGAGAGAGTGGCATGGACATATATACACTACCAAATGTAAAATAGATAGCTAGTGGGAAGCAGCTGCATAGCACAGGGAGATCAGTTCAGTGCTTTGTGACCACCTAGAGCGGGGGGATAGGGAGGGTGGGAGGGAGACGCAAGAGGGAGGAGATGTGGGGATATATGTATATGTATAGCTGATTCACTTTGTTATACAGCAGCAACTAACACACCATTGTAAAACAATTATATTCCAATAAAGATATATTTTTAAAAAACACACAACAGTATGGCACTGGCACAAAAACAGACATATACCTCAATGGAACAGGATAGAAAGCCCAGAAATAAACCTACGCACCTATGGTCAATTAATGGAGGCCAGAATATACAAAGGAGAAAAGACAGTCTCTTCAATAGGTGGTGCTGGAAAAACTGGACAGCTACATGTAAAAGAATGAAATTAAAATGTTCTCTAACACCACATACAAAAACAAACTCAAAATGGTTTAAAAATCTTAATGTAAGACCAGATACTGTAAGACTCCTAGAGGAAAACATAAGCAGAACACTCTTTGACATAAATTGCAGCAATATCTTTTCAGATCCATCTCCTAGGGTAATGGAAATAAAAACACAAATAAACAAATGGGACCTAATCAAGCTTATAAGCTTTTGCACAGCAAAGGAAACCATGAACAAAACGAAAAGACAACCTACGGACTGGGAGAAAATATTTGCAAACGATGTAACCAACATGGGCTCAATTTCCAAAATATACAAACAACTCAAACAACTCAATAGCAAAAAAACAAACAACCAAAATATGGGCAGAAGACCTTAATAAACATTTCTCCAAAGAAGACATACAGATGACCAAGAGGCACAAGAAAAGATGTTCAACATAGCTAATTATTAGAAAAATGCAAATCAAAACTATAGTGAGCTATCACCTCACACCAGTCAGAATGGCCATCATCAAAAAGTGTACAAATAATAAATGCTGAAGAGGGTGTGGAGAAAAAGGAAACCTCTTACACTGTTTGTGGGATTGTAAATTGGGGCAGCCACTATGGAGAACTGTGTGGAGGAGACTTAAAAAGCTAAAAATAGACTTATCATATGATTCATCAATCCCACTCCTGGGTATATATCCAGAAAAGACTAAAACTCTAATTCGAAAAGATACATGCCAATATTCATTGCAGCACTATTTACAATAACCAAGACATGGAAGCAACATAAATGTCCATTGACAGATGAATGGATAAAGAAGATGTGGTATATATATGTGTGTGTGTGTGTGTGTGTATAAAAGCAATGGAAAATTACTCAGTCATAAAAAAGAATGAAATAATGTCATTTGCAGCAGTATGGATGGACCTAGAGATTATCATACTAAGTGAAATAAGTCAGACAGAGAAAGACAAATATCATATGATATTGCTTATATGTGGAATCTAAAAAAAGAAAAAAGATACAGATGAACTTATTTACAAAACAGAAAGAGACTCACAGACTTAGAAAACAAACTTATGGTTACCAAAGGGTAAGGGGGATATAAATTAGGAGTTTGGGATTAACATATACACACTACTATATATAAATTAGATAACCAACAAGGAACTACTATATAGCACAGGGAACTATACTCAATATTTTGTAATAACCTATAAGGGAAAAGAATCTGATATATATATATATATAAATACTGTACACCTGAAACTAACATGACATTGTAAAAAAATATTCAGAACAACAACAAAAAAGAAAGAGAATAAACTTGGGAGTGAAACAAACTTAGACTCACATCCTAGTTATTCCACCACTTATTAGCTGGTAACCTTAGAAAATTATATAGCCTCTTAAGACACTCAGTGTCCTCTCTATATAAATGACTATTACATGTATTAGTTTGGGTCTGAATAATAAAACTGATGCTATATGAAATCATCTAATAGGTAATAGTACTCAATGCATGTTGATTTCAGTGTTAGTCAGGAAAACAGAAACTGACATGTCAGGATATAAAACAGGAGGAATTTAATGCAGGAAATTGATTACACAGGTGGTGGAAAAGGTTAGGAAGTCAACCAGGGCCAATGAGGCAACTCAGAGATCAGCAACAGTAGGAAGCCACCACTGCCTGAGGCTGGGGGAACACAGGGATGAGGCAGCTCTCCAAGACCAGGCACCAAGGTCACTGGGAGGAAACTGGGGTCACAGCAGGAGTCAGGGTCATAGGAGAAATGTGGAAGTTGCCAGAGATGACATCCAAGGCAGAGAAGGAGGGAAAGAAATACCATGTTTCCTCCCACCCCCATCCACCCTGCAGTCTCTTGCCAAAGCCTCCAGTTGGCAGCACCAGGCCAGCAGCCCACTGACGCAGCACCCGGGGAAGCACAGCCTGCAGAGCACACCGCCTGCCATGCAGAACAGAGGGGAAGATGAGGAATGGGCCCGGAGGCAAGCAGGCCCAGCCAGCAGTGGAGATCAGAAGTCCTGAACGCCCCTGGCCTCGCGACACTGGAGCCTTTCCAGGTTCAGAGCTGCCGTATCCCTGGCTGCAGGCTTCAGGCATTGCCCCTGCTCTCCTTCTCTCTTTAGAGCTGTCACCACCTTCTGTCACCCTCTAAACTGACCCTGGGGTACACAGAGCTCCCTCCCTCTTTCTAAGCAGGGCTTCCAGAAGGCAAACACACAGCCCCCACTCCAAACCCATCACGTTGGGCAGGGTGGGATGGGCAGCAGCTAGAGCGAAGGCATATAGAATTTCAAGGGCCAACAGGCACAGTGCTGCCCTCAGGCCTGGGCTGGGGGGCCCCTGCTCTGGACTTCACCTTTAAAGTCCAGGATTCCAAAAGCCAAGGAGAACTGGCTACCACCTCCCATGCTCTGGGCGTCCAGGACACCTGAATTCCCTGCCTGAACAGCCTGGAGCATGTTTACAGGACCTGACTGGCCTGTCCCCTGGTCTGGCCTCTCAAGTGTAGACCATGCCCACGGCCCATCGTTAGACCCACGGGGTGCCCATCTGCAGGGGTGTGGGTGTTGTGGCTGTGACATAGATTACACACCACGGCTGGGGTGGGCACACCCCTTCATGTGAAGCCCCATATCTGGGGCATGAAAAGAAGGGGCACAGTCTGCACACCAGGGGCTGCATGATGCTCCAGCACAGAATTTCAAGGAGTTCTAGATTTGAACCTGGCCTTCCAGGTGGTTATGCAAGCGTAGCTTTTGAGTTTTGAGGCTAGAACATATTTATTTAGCATATGTATTTAGCTAGCTTGATTTGTAGGTTTCACACATGGGGGGGGGTGTCATTTATACTCCTGCCACATGTGTTAAGGGTGCGCCTGGGCCAGAGTGGGCTTGTTCTTTAACCAAAGGTTGGGCTCTGATAGTTTGGGGCTTAGGCAAAGAGGGAAGAGGAGGTGGGCCCAGACCCACAGATGCTCACAGGCCAGGTTTGGAGGGAGGGCTCCACACCCAGGCAGGGAGGTAGGCTTCTGAGTCTGGTGTCTGCAGCCCCTCTAATGAGAACTCCCTTAGGCTTTGAGAGACGGCATACTCTCTGGTTTTTTTTTACACTAACATTTATGGAATATGGCAGACTTTGTTGTAAATGTATTTCATGGATTGTCACATTTAATCCTCCTGTAAGGCGGGTAATATTATCACTCCATTTCACAGATAAGAAAACAGACAAGATTAAGCAACTTGCCCAAGGCACAGCCGGGATTCAGGCTGGGGAGTCCAAGTCTCAAGTCAGGCTCCTGACTGTACCCTGCACTGCCTCCCACTCCGTGAGAACCGTGTGTGCATGTCCAGGGCTCCATCGAGAACTTGAAGAAGCCTCTGACCCTCCCCACTCCCCAACCATAGAGGGACCGCTTGCTGTCATTCTCCCACACATTTAAAGACAGTTTTTGCGTCCTCATCTAAGCCTTCTCTTTTCCTGGCTGAACGTACCCATCCTTTTGCTTTTCCTCATGTGACAGAGCTTCTACACTCTTTACCACCCAGCTTGCTCCTTAGTGGGGTCCCTCCATCCTGTCTCACTGTCTCTTTTGAAGTGTGGGACCCAGACCTGAAACCCATATTCAAGCTGTCTGATCTGCCCTGTGTGAGCAGAATTAGGAAATCATTTCTCTCCATCATCCCTGTACAAACACAGCAAAAGACGGGATTTGCTTTGGGGGCAGCCAGACCCTCTTCACAAACATTTGCTGGACACCCACACTGGGAATGAGGGAGTCCCTGCCCTCAGGTAGTGCATGGTCCTGTGAAGGAGGCAGGTGGGAGAATTGGTCATCTGAACAAAACGTGGTGAGCGCCGCGAGGGGCCACAAAGAGCGAGTGCTCTGGGACAGGATCCTCAGGATCCGGAGAGGCTCCGCCCAGATGGAGCTGCCAAACCAGGTCTTTAAGAGGGATCTATCAGGTGATCCAGAGGGAGTGGGAACAGTGCACGCAGAGGCATGGAGGTGTGCAAGGACATGGCACATTCCAGACCCATCCAGTGACCGGTAGCCAGATCACGTCTGGATCTGACCCTATGGAAGGATAAAGCATCCTGAAGGCAGAGGAGGGCCATGAGCCTCTTACCATGGCTTGATTCCTATTAACTCATATGGAGCTTTTAGTCCACTAAAAGCCTTGAGTCCTTTTCACCCTGGGTCATAGACTTGTTAAACCAAGTCCATAACTTTCTATTTGCCCCAAGTAAGTTTCATACTATTAGATCCTGCCCATTATTTCAGTCTGCCTGGGTCCTATTTCTGCATCTAAACTGTTAATTATCTCTCCCAATGCTGCATCATCTGCCCTTGATGTTATTGATAAAATATCCAAAACAGCAGGCTCGGGGCAGAGACTTGGTGCCCACCACTACAGACCTCCTTGGAGTTACAATCAATCAGCATTCCTCAGGTTGTATATTTAATCAGCTACCAGTTCTTCCAAATAAAAGCATCTCTAGCTCAATTTTCCAATTTTGTCTACAAGGAAGTCATGAGACATTATCAGCTGGCTTGCTGAGATCCAGATATACCACATCATCAGCATTTCCCTGATCTACCAGCCCGGCAGCCCCATTAGAAGAGGAAATGGGGTGAGACACACATGATGTTTCAAGTGGACCCTGTAGCTCTTTGGGGATCTGTGCTCCTATTTTTAAGTGGCACAAACCATTTGCTCAATGGCATACACTATAATTTTATTGGGGCTCCCTCATACCTGTGGGATTCTGCAGTTTGCAGAATCTAAAGTGTTCTCCCTTTGGAAAACTAGGACTTTTGCCCAGGCTTGGGGCTCTCTCACATTTGCTATGGTCTGTGAAAGATTAACAACAGCCACGGAGCAAGCTGGGTGCCTCTGTGAAAGATTAACAACAGCCACGGAGCAAGCTGGGTGCCCTCACTCTCCCAGGCCTGGCTCGGGCTGGGTGTACTGGTTGGGGAAGGGGATCTGGACTCCCTTCCAACCCTGTCCTGCTCCTCAGGTATCTTCTCACCAACCTTGGGTTCCAATCCCAACTCAGTAAAGCTATTTTTTCCTCTCCAGATGGAAGGTTATTTTTGAAAGAGAAAAGAGCAACAGGAGTTTGGCATTTTGTCATACTCTCTTTGGTGCTTTGTACTGCAGGCTAAAGAGTTTGAACTTGATGTGGTAAGCAGAGAAGTCACTGAAGATTTTTGAAAGACGGAGTGATGTGATCCTATTTTAGGTGAGAAGTTTTAAGGTTTTTGACTGTTTCACATCATTAGTAATTGCTCTTAGCATCAACACTGAACACTAGCAGTTGCCTATAAGCATGACAGGCAGTGCAAATATATACTAGCTAAGGTGGACTATTTTATCTTTAGAGTGAGGCAGAAAGGAGAAGGGGCTATAAGTAGGATTTGGAGTCTGATAGACCTGGGTTTAAATACCAACTCCATCAGTTAAAGGTCGGGGACCTTAAACAAGCATCTTACCACCTCTAAGCCTCAGTTTTCTCATCTGTAAAATGGGAATAAATAATTGTACCCTCCTCACAGAGTGGGTATGAGGATGGAGATAATGAGTGTCAGTGCCTGGCTCCACAGAGTGTAAGTGCTCAATTGAAATCCTTCAGCTGCAGTGTTATGATTACACAGTGGTTACCCTGCAGGATTCCCAAGAGCCCCAAGACCAGAGGGTGTACTCCTACAGCAGCCTGAGGGGAGGGGGGCTCCGTGGAAGCAGCTGCCGCCCAGACGTGGAGGTGGTGCCTGCTTGCTGCACGGCTCTGAGCTGATGCCTACCAAGGCAGGGCCCCAACCCCTGAGTGAACTGCAGGGGAGGCTGGCACCAAATTTCTAGAGTCCTGGTCTCCAATCCCAACCTAATTGGCTCCACCTGGGTGTGTGTTCTGTCAGGAGTGGTACGGTTAATGGCTGGAAGAACCGGTTTTAAAATGCACTCTCAGGAGTTGGTCTGGGTGACTCTTCAGAGGAGACTGGAGCCTGGACGGGAGGCGCCAAGCCCTAGAGCTGGCGTGCACCTCAGGGCCCTGCCTGAGGCACTCACAGCTTCCTGCACGTGTGGCCTATCACCCCACACACACCTGGGTTACCTCCTCCCACCCAGTGTGGGTGTGCAGAGAAGGCAAATGAACGAGGCCTGGGGAGGTGCCAGCCACCCCTCATCCTACTGTCATTGCAAGCTGAGCAGAATGGCTTTGGATAGTGCACGAGGCTACTCTGACTTCTAGCCCGGGAAGGGCCTGTTCAGGCCATTAGCTTATCCTGGCCAGAAGTAGCCACATTGTCTTTTCACTGAACAATCTCCATCCCAACGCCCAGTTCTTTCACTACAACATGAATTCTCCCGTTCCCGCTTCAACCCTGTCGAGAATCCCGGAACTTTCTAAACACGAACACAGCATACTGGGCAAAACGCCGAGGGCTTCCACAGGATGACTCGTTCAGTCCTCACCCTATGCCTATGATGTGAACACTATTACTGCCCCCATTCTACAGATGAGGAAACTGAGGCACTTGAGAGCTCAGGTACCTTGCCCAAAGCCACATAGCTAAGCAGGTGGCAGAGACAGGATATGAACTCTTGAAATCTTGCCCTACACTGTATTCTATTTCCTCTCTTGTGATACAAAGTTGGGGGACTTGGAGACCTGGCAGGGACAACTGCCAGTCACTGAGCCTCAATTCACATCCTCTGGGCAACTTATCCAAGTAAAAATAACCCCAGACTCTGTGTGACCAGTTAATTTGGACCTCCAGGACCTCTGGAGCAGGATGTAGGCAGAGCAGAACCCACTCTGTTCCCCACCCTCACTGCCCCCTACACACACACACACGCACACACACACACGCACACGCACACACACACCTCGTGCTCCTCCTCTTGCGTCCGGGCAGCAGCCACAGCCCTTGGCCACTGAAGCATTAACTCTCTTTTTTGAAAATGTGGTAAAATAAATATGTATATTATATCTATCTATCTAAATAGATATATAAAATATATATATGTAACAAAATTTACCTTCTTAACCATTTTTCGGTGGATAGTTCAGCAGTGCTAATATAGTCACATTGTTGTGAAACATATCTCCAGACCATTTCCAACTTGCAAACCTGAAACTATACCCATTAAACAGCAACCCCCCTATTCCCTCCCCCTTCACCAGACCCTAGAAACTACCAGGCACCTTTCTGTTTCTATGAGTTTGACTATTTTAGATACCTCATGTAAGTGAAATCATATGGTATTTTGTCTTTTTGTGATGGGCTTATTTCATTCAGCATATTGTCCTCTGTGTTCATCATATCGTAGCATGTGACAGGATGTCCTTCCTTTTTTTTAATGATTAATTTCTTTTATTGCTTATTTAAAAACATAATATGAAAAGACTTTTCACTCTCCCTTCTCATAAAATGTCTATTTAAAACCGCTTCCAGCCAACTTCTACACTATCTTCCCGGCACCGAATAACCACACTCACCATCCCCGCCCCGCCCCCCCCACCCCCCAAGCTCTGTGTGACTGCACAGAATCACAGGACACTCTCTTCTGCTAAACATCTAGAATGCCACGGAATGCTCTCGACACACCATTTACAACCCACAGACCTCGAGCAAAGCGTCCTTTCGTTTGGCCGCATCACAGAATTTCCTGGCTTGTGATCTCCTGATCTTTTTCTAGCATGTGATTCCAGCAAACTGACCCATTATGCCTAAATTTAAGTTGCAAATACTCCTATGCCCAGAGCCAATTGCCTCTAATTGCATCTTGTCTTTTTTTTTTTTAACATCTTTATTGGAGTATAATTGCTTTACAATGTTGTGTTAGTTGCTGCTGTATAACAAAGTGAATCAGCTATACATATACATATATCCCCACATCTCCTCCCTCTGGCATCTCCCTCCCACCCTTCCTATCCCACCCCTCTAGGTGGTCACAAAGCACCGAGCTGATCTCCCTGTGCTATGGGGCTGCTTCCCACTAGCTATCTATTTTACATTTGGTAGTGAATATATGTCCATGCCACTCTCTCACTTCATCCCAGCTTCCCCTTCCCCCTCCCCGTGTCCTCAAGTCCATTCCCTACATGTGCATCTTTATTCCGGTCCTGCCCCTAGGTTATTCAGAACCTTTTTTTTTTTCAGATTCCATATATATGTGTTAGCATATGGTATTTGTTTTTCTCTTTCTGACTTACTTCACTCTGTATGACAGTCTCTAGGTCCATCCACCCCACTACAAATAACTCAATTTTGTTACTTTTTATGGCTGAGTAATATTCCATTGTATATATGTGCCACATCTTCTTTATCCATTCACCTGTTGATGGACACTTAGGTTGCTTCCATGTCCTGGCTATTGTAAATAGAGCTGCAATAAACATTTTGGTACATGACTCTTTTTGAATTATGGTTTTCTCAGGGTATACGCCTAGTAGTGGGATTGCTGGGTTGTATGGTAGTTCTATTTGTAGTTTTTTAAGGAACCTCCATACTGTTCTCCATAGTGGCTGTATCAATTTACATTCCCACCAGCAGTGCAAGAGTGTTCCCTTTTCTCCACACCCTCTCCAGCATTTATTGTTTGTAGATTTTCTGATGATGGCTATTCTGACTGGTGTGATGGGATACATCATTATAGTTTTGACTTGCATTTCTCTAATGATTAGTGATGTTGAGCATCCTTTCATGTGTTTGTTGGCAATCTATATATCTTCAATGTCTATTTAGGTCTTCTGTCCATTTTTGGATTGGGTTATTTTTTTGATATTGAGCTGCATGAGCTGCCTGTATATTTTGGAGATTAATCCTTAGTCAGTTGCTTCGTTTGTAAATATTTTCTCCCATTCTGAGGGTTGTCTTTTCGTCTTGTTTATGGTTTCCTTTACTGTGCGAAAGCTTTTAAGTTTTATTAGCTCCCATTTGTTTATTTTTGTTTTTATTTCCATTTCTCTAGGAGGTGGGTCAAAAAGGATCTTTCTGTGATGTATGTCATAGAGTGTTCTGCCTATGGTTTTCTCTAAGAGTTTTATAGTGTCTGGCCTTACATTTAGATCTTTAATCCATTTTGAGTTTATTTTTGTTTATGGTGTTAGGGAGTGTTCTCATTTCATTCTTTTACATGTAGCTGTCTAGTTTTCCTAGCACCACTTATTGAAGAGGCTGTCTTGTCTCCACTGTATATTCTTGCCTCCTTTATCAAAGATAAGGTGACCATATGTGTGTGGGCTTATCTCTGGGCTTTTTATCCTGTTCCATTGATCTATATTTCTGGTTTTGTGCCCATACCATACTGTCTTGATTACTATAGCTTTGTAGTATAGTCTGAAGTCCAGGAACCTGATTCCTCCAGCTCCATTTTTCTTTCTCAAGATTGCTTTGGCTATTCCAGGTCTTTTGTGCTTCCATACAAATTGTGAAATTTTTTATTCTAGTTCTGAGAAAAATGCCATTGGTAGTTTGATAGTGATTGCACTGAATCTGTAGATTGCTTTGGGTAGCACAGTCATTTTCACAATATTGATTCTTCTAATCCAAGAACATGGTATATCTCTCCATCCTTTTGTATCATCTTTAATTTCTTTCATCAGTGTCTTATAGTTTTCTGCATACAGGTCTTTTGTCTCCTTAGGTAGGTTTATTCCTAGGTATTTTATTCTTTTCATTGCAGTGGTACATGGGAGTGTTTCCTTAATTTCTCTTTCAGATTTTTCATCATTAGTGTATAGGAATGCAAGAGATTTCTGTGCATTAATTTTGTATCCTGCTACTTTACCAAATTCATTGATTAGTTCTAGTAGTTTTCTGGTAGCATCTTTAGGATTCTCTATATATAGTATCATGTCATCTGCAAACAGTGACAGTTTTACTTCTTCTTTTCCAATTTGGATTCCTTTTTATTCTCTGATTGCTGTGGCCAAAACTTCCAAATCTATGTTGAATAATAGTGGTGAGAGTGGAGAACCTTGTCTTGTTCCTGATCTTAGAGGAAATGCTTTCAGTTTTCCACCATTGAGAATGATGTTGGCTGTGGGTTTGTCATATATGGCCTTTATTATGTTGAGGTAGGTTCCCTCTGTGCCTACTTTCTGGAGGGTTTTTTATCATAAATCAGTGTTGAGTTTTGTCAAAAGCTTTTTCTGCATCTGTTGAGATGGTCATATGGTTTTTCTCCTTCAATTTGTTAATATGGTTTATCACATTGATTTGCGTAAATTGAAGAATCCTTGCATTCCTGGGATAAACCCCACTTGATCATGGTGTATGATCCTTTTAATGTGCTGTTGGATTCTGTTTGCTAGTATTTTGTTGAGGATTTTTGCACCTATGTTCATCAGTGATATTGGCCTGTAGTTTTCTTTTATGTGACATCTTTGTCTGGTTTTGGTATCAAGGTGATGGTGACCTCATAGAATGAGTTTGGGAGTGTTCCTCCCTCTGCTATATTTTGGAAGAGTTTGAGAAGGACAGCTGGTAGCTCTTCTCTAAATGTTTGCTTGAATATGCCTGTGAAGCCATCTGGTCCTGGGCTTTTGTTTGTTGGAATATTTTAATCACAGTTTTAATTTCAGTTCTTGTGATTGGTCTGTTTATATTTTCTATTTCTTCCTGGTTCAGTCTCAGAAGGTTGTTCTTTTCTAAGAATTTGTCCATTGCTTCCAGGTTGTCCACTTTATTGGCATATAGTTGCTTGTAGTAATCTCTCATGATCCTTTGTATTTCTGTAGTGTCAGTTGTTACTTCTCCTTTTTCATTTCTAATTCTATTGATTTGAGTCTTCTCCCTTGTTTTCTTGATGAGTCTGGCTAGTGGTTTATCAATTTTGTTTATCTTCTCAAAGAACCAGCTTTTAGTTTGATTGATCTTAGCTATTGTTTCCTTCATTTCATTTATTTCTGATCTGATCTTTATGATTTCTTTCCCTTCTGCTAACTTTGGGGGTTTTTGTTCTTTCTCTGAGTGCTTTAGGTGTATGGTTAGTTGTTTATTTGAGATGTTTCTTGTTTCTTGAGATAGGATTTTATTGCTATAAACTTCCCTCTTAGAACTGCTTTTGCTGCATCCCATAGGTTTTGGGTCATCATGTTTTCATTGTCATTTGTTTCTAGGTATTTTTTGATTTCCTCTTTGATATCTTCAGTGATCTCTTGATTATTTAGTAGTGTATTGTTTAGCCTCAATGTGTTGTATTTTTCACAGATATTTTCCCTGTAATTGATATCTAGTCTCATAGCGTTGTGGTCAGAAAAGATACTTGATACGATTTCAATTTTCCTAAATTTACCAAGGCTTGATTTGTGACCCAAGATATGATCTATCCTGGAGAATGTTCCATGAGCACTTGAGAAGAAAGTGTATTCTGTTGTTTTTGGATGGAATATACTATAAATATCAATTAAGTCCATCTTGTTTAATGTATCATTTAAAGCTTGTGTTTCCTTATTTATTTTCATTTTGGATGATCTATCCATTGGTGAAAGTGGGGTGTTAAAGTCCCCTACTATGATTGTGTTACTGTCAATTTCCTGTTACGGCTGTTAGCATTTGCCTTATGTATTGAGGTGCTCCTATGTTGGGTGCATAAATATTTACAAGTGTTATATCTTCTTCTTGGATTGATCCCTTGATCATTATGTAGTGTCCTTCTTTGTCTCTTGTTAATAGTCTTTATTTTAAAGTCTACATTGTCTGATATGAGAATTGCTACTCCAGCTTTCTTTAGATTTCCATTTGCATGGAATACCTTTTTCCATCCCCTCACTTTCAGTCTGTATGTGTTCCTAGGTCTGAGGTGGGTCTCCTGTAGACAGCATATATATAGGTCTTGTTTCTGTAACCATTGAGGCAGTCTATGTCTCTTGGTTGCAGCATTTAATCCATTTACATTTAAGGTAGTTATTGATATGTGTGTTCCTATTACCATTTTCTTAATTGTTTTGGGTTTGTTATTGTTAGTGTTTTCCTTCTCTTGTGTCTCCTGCCTAGAGAAGTTCCTTTAGCATTTGCTGTTAAGCTGGTTTGGTGGTGCTGAATTCTCTTAGCTTTTGCTTGTCTGTAAAGGTTTTAATTTCTCCATCAAATCTGAATGAGATCCCCACTGGGTAATCTTGGTTGTAGGCTTCTCTCTCATCACTTTATTTATTTATTTATTTATTTTGTGGTAAGCGGGCCTCTCACTGTTGTGGCCTCTCCCGTTGCGGAACACAGGCTCCCAACGCGCAGGCTCAGCGGCCATGGCTCATGGGCCCAGCCACTCCGCGGCATGTGGGATCTTCCCGGACCCGGGCATGAACCCATGTCTCCTGCATTGGCAGGTGGATTCTCAACCACTGCGCCACCAGGGAAGCCCTCTCATCACTTTAAACATGTCCTGCCACTCCCTTCTGGCTTGCAGAGTTTCTGCTGACAGAGCAGCTGTTAACCTTATGGGGATTCCCTTGTATGTTATTTTTTGCGTTTTCCTTGCTGCTTTTAGTATTTTTTCTTTGTACTTAATTCTTCATAGTTTGATTAATATGTGTGTCTTGGTGTGTTTCTCCTTGGATTTATCCTGTTTGGGACTCTCTGTGCTTCCTGGACTTGATTGACTATTTCTTTTCCCATATTAGGGAAATTTTCAACTATCTCTTCAAATATTTTCTCAGTCCCTTTTTTTCCCTCTTCTTCTCTGGGACCCCTATAATTCAAATGTTGGTGTGTTTAACGTTGTCCCAGAGATCTCTGTGACTGTCCTCAATTCTTTTCATTCTTTTTTCTTTATTCTGCTCTGTGGTAGTTATTTCCACTATTTTATCTTCCAAGTAACTTATCTATTTTTATGCCTCAGTTATTCTGCCATTGGTTCCTTCTAGAGAATTTTAAATTTCATTTATTGTGTTGTTCATCATTGTTTGTTTGCTCTTTAGTTCTTCTAGATTAAACGTTTCTTGTATTTTCTCCATTGTATTTCCAAGATTTTGGATCATCTTTACTATCATTACTGTTAATTCTTTTTCCAGTAGACTGCCTATTTCTTCTTCATTTGTTTGGTCTGGTGGGTTTTTACCTTGCTCCTTCCTCTGCTGTGTATTTCTCTGTCTTCTCATCTTGCTTAACTTACTGTGTTTGGGGTCTCCTTTTCGCAGGCTGCAGGTTCGTAGTTCCCGTTGTTTTTGGTGTCTGCCCCCAGTGGGTAAGGTTGGTTCAGTGGGTTGTGTAGGCTTCTGGTGGAGGGGACTGGTGCCTGTGTTCTGGTGTATGAGGCTGGATCTTTTCTTTCTGGTGGGCAGGACCATGTGCAGCAGTGTGTTTGGGGGTGTCTGTGAACTGGTTATGATTTTAGGCAGCCTCTCTGCTAATAGGTGGGGTTGTTTTCCTGTCTTGCTAGTTGTTTGGTATAGGATGTCCAGCACTGTAGCTTGCTGGTCATTGAGTGGAGCTGGGTCTTTGTGTTGAGATGGAGCTCTCTGAGAGAGCTTTCATCATATGATATTACATGGGGCCAGGATGTCCCCCACGTCCTGAACTTGGCTCCATGTCCTGAAGTCAGTGGACCATGTCCTGAACTCGGCTCTCCCACCTCAGAGGCTCAGGCCTGACACCCGGCCAGAGCACCAAGACCCTGCCAGCCACATGACTCTGAAGAAAAGGGAGAAAAGAAAAGAAAAGAAAAGAAAAGAAAAGAAAAGAAAAGAAAAGAAAAGAAAAGAAAAGAAAAGAAGAAAAGAGAGAAAGAGAGAGAGAGAGAGAGAGAGAGAGAGAAAGAAAGAAAGAAAGAAAGAAAGAAAGAAAGAAAGAAAGAAAGAAAGAAAGAAAGAAAGAAAGAAAGAAAAGAAAGGAGGAAGGAAGGAAGGAAGGAAGGAAGGAAGGAAGGAGGGAGGGAGGGAGGGAGGGAGGGAGGGAGGGAGGGAGGAAAGAAAATAAAGTTATTAAAATAAAAAATAAATTATGAAAAATTAAAAAGTAATTTAAAAAAAGAAAGAAGGAAAGAAGAGAGTAACCAAACCAAAAAACAAATCCAGCAATGATAACAAGCACTAAAAAGTATACTGAAAAAAAAAAAAAGGACAGACAGAACCGTAGGACAAATGGTAAAAGCAAATCTTTTGGGAAGTCTGAGGTCTTCTGCCAGCATTCAGTAGGTGTCCTGTAGGAGCTGTTCCTCATGTAGATGTATTTTTGATGCATTTGTGGGGAGGAAGGTGATCTCCATGTCTTACTCCTCTGCCATCTTGAAGCTACCTGTGTCCTTCCTTTTTTTTTTTTTTTTGCAGTACGCAGCCGTCTCACTGTTGTGGCCTCTCCCGTTGCAGAGCACAGGCTCTGGAAGCGCAGGCCCAGCGGCCATGGCTCACGGGCCCAGCTGCTCTGCGGCACGTGGGATCCCCCTGGACCAGGGCACGAACCCATATCCCCTGAATTGGCAGTCGGACTCTCAACCACTGTGCCACCAGGGAAGCCCTGTGTCTTTCCTTTTTAAGGCTGAATAATATTTCATTGTCTGTATACACCACCTTTTGTTTATCCATTCATCTATTGGATTTATCCTGTATGGGACTCTCTGTGCTTCCTGGACTTGATTGAGTATTGATTGTCAATCTAGAACATCTATTGATGGACACCTGGGTGGCTTCCACCTCTTGGCTATTTTGAATAGTGCTGCTGTGACACTGGTGTGCAAATATCTCTTTGAGACCCTGTTTTCAATTCTTTTGGCTATATATGCACAAGTGGGGATTGCTGGATCATATGGTAGTTATATTTTTAATATTTTGAGAACCTCCATATTGTTTTCCATAGAAGCGGCACCATTTTACATTCCCACAAACAGTGAATAAACTTTCCAATTTTTCCACATCCATGGCAACTCTTGTTATTTTCTAGAGTGTGTGTGTGTGTGTGTGTGTGTGTGTGTGTGTGTGTGTGACCACCCTGTTGGGTGTGATGTGTGGAGCCTTAACTCTTGAGCATGGAGTCTTGCACACCTGACTGAGGCTTGGGTCTCCCAGTGCCAGGATTGAGACTCACACATGACAACAAGAGCTCCTTTTACATTTTCCTCATGACCAAAGAAGTCAAGTGATTCTTGCAGACTTGCTGAAAAGTCTTTTTGGGGCATTACAGCTTCATCTTAGAGAATCCCTGAGGACCTGCTATGGTTCAGTAAACTTTCCTGGGTGAGCAGTGTTTTCAGTGGGTGTTGGGTAGACATTAATGATCATGGAATGTAAGCTCCATGCAGCCAGAGACATTTGCCTTGGTCATCTCTGCATGCCCAGCACTTGGCACATAGTACACACTCAAAAATATTTGTTGAATAAACAAAGAAATGGGTAACTTTTGAAGACTGTGGAAAGCAGTCCCTCTGAGCTAACGTGGTCCACAATGGGGGCCTTTTGCAGCCTCTACCTTTGGTGGCTTGCAGACTGTTTTTCATGATAGCCCTGGATGTCCCTCCCTCATTGCTCTAAAGCATTATGCACCTGGCTTCCAGCTGCCAGCTCATTCCTGTCACCCGCTTCTCTTGAGAATGACTCTGGACTTTGTTGTTCTGACGAGGCCGACAGGGAGAGAGTTTTTAAAGTTTGAGAAGGGATGCCTTAGAGAGAGGTTTTGGCAGGCAGTGATAAATTGTCAGCTTTGCTTCTAGAAAAACAAAGTATATCTGTCCTCGCTCCTTGCAGAGAATGTTTTTAAGGATCTCAGCACTATTTTGTGCAAACAGTGGGATCTAGCAGTCCACCAGCCCCACTGCCAGACACAAAGACACTTTAGTGGGGAATGAGAATGAGGGGGTTTCAAGCTAATAGAGACACAACAAAATTTGTTTCCTCCAGGATAGTATGAGGAAAGGGCAACAACTGTGAGGAGAATTTATGCCAGGCCCGATGTCACAATCTAAGGAATTCAGTGAGAGAACCCTTATTGTGGGCTTGGCATTGTTCTCAGTGTTTTACACATACTAACTCATTTAATCCTCCCATCAATCTTGAGGGATGTATATTAATGCCACGCCCATTGTACAGATGGGAAAACCAAGCCACTGAGAAATTAGGTCATCTGCCCATGGTCACACAGCTGGCTTGATTTGGATCCAGATGTGTAGTTCCAGAGTCTGGGCTCTTAACTGTGAACTATGCTGGTTCTCTTTAGTCTGTTACCAATTCATTTGTTAATTCAACAACCACCTATAGAGAGCCTACTACCTGGCAGGGACCACGCCCAGCAGTGAACAAAACACAAGCCTCACCCTCCAAGGTTTTCAGTGTAACAAGGAGGTCTGCTCCAAAGGTGTCTGGTATGAGAAAGGAGACCAGGGTTAGTGGGAATCCAGATCCACAAATTGCCAAACCAAATTCAAATTCATTTAGCGATCAAGAGAGTTCTGACAAACTACTTCTTAGGAGCCAAAATGTAATCTTCTTTGAAGAAAACAGCAGTAAGTATAGGTGTGTTTTAAATGGTGACTCTGGCCTCGGGAATAGACTTTGGAACATACCAACCAATACGGGGTTCTGTTGACGCCACTGCCGCACCCTTCACGCCAGCCCTACCTGCCCACCCAAGAACCAAGGAATGCCAAGGTTTCCTCATGAATATGCCAAATGAAGCCATGAGAAATATCAACTGATAGTAATATCAGCCGAATTCTTGCACTGGAGTAGGATGAAAGGAGCTTCTGGGGCTGCCCCTAGCTTCTCTGGTGAGACCAGCGAAGTAGCACTTTCTCTCAACTCAAATAAACCATGGGTTGTGTGTGTGTGCAAACTTAAAAACCAGAAAAGCAAATACCCTGCATTCCACAGACATGCTGGGGAGAGATGAACATTCGTGTCTCTGCTTGCGGGGCAGCGGGCAGTTTGGAGCGCACACCTGGGTTTCATCCCCGCCCCACAGCTCCCTCAGGCAAATCCCTGTCTCTCCTTCAGTCTTCGCATCTGTAAAATGGGACTAATTTCTAATCCTATACCTTCTGCATGGGGTGGATGTAAGGATGAAAGGAGAGAATCTTATTGAGTACTTAGTACAGTGCATGGCCACAGAAAGGCACCAGAAGTGTTAGCTATTGTTATTATCTTATATTATCTGCAAATAATTTTACCAGCTTTGAAATTCACTACATTTAAATAAATATGCTGTGAACACCTTATGAGAGCATTTGTTCTGTTGTTCGAAGTTAAAGCATTATCCCCATCAGAAACATGGTAAAGCTGAGGCCCATTTCTTTCCATTTTCAATCAGGTGGCCATAGGAGCAGGACCCTCAACTTCCCGTTCAAGCTTCTGTCCAGTAGCTCAAACCTCCTCCTTTCAACCTGGCTTCAGTCCATTTCATATATTCAAAACCAGAGCACTTTACCCACCCCACTCATCCTGACTTCCAGGTCCCTCTTAGGTTGGCTTCCCCAGAAAGCAGACTTTTTTGGGTGCAAGTAATTTATCAAGGAGATTCTCCTAGAGGAAACCACTAAGGGGAGCAGAGCAGGGGAGGAGAGTAGGCCCAACCATGGTGAGATCTCAACCGAGCCCCACAGAGGGCAGCTTTAGACTGACCCTGCGAGGGACCTGGGTATGCACCTGAGTCTTCCCTGCCCGAGAGGACAGAGCCTGAAATGCACACAAGGATAGGGCAGGTGGTGGAAGTGGGAGTGGCCCTGTTCACCATCTTTCCCAGTGACCTATCTGGGGGAAGTTGTGTTTCCCATTGTCACAACTTTAGGTTCTGTGGGTCCGGAGAGCCTAATTTCCAGAAAGGAGACACAGAAAAGGTCTACTCAACCTAAATCTATGGCAACCACTTGGTCATTTGGGGGCTTCTCATACTGTAGAGCATCAGGCAAAGAAAGAGGCTGCTGTCCTGGCCAGGATAATTAACCCTGATTGTTAGGAGGAGGCTACGTCCCTGCTACCACGGGCCAGGCGGGCGTATGTGCAGAACTCAGGGCAACTGGAGGTTAGTCCTATGCCCAGTGTTAACTGTGACCCAGCAGTTACAGCCAGCGTGGCCATGGTAACCGGGCTCAGCCTCCTCACAGATGAAGGGCTGAGACACCCCGTCTAGGGAACAACCAGCAGAAGTGCCAGCCGGCCGAGGCTGAAGGTTCGAGGAGGGTTATGTAAATTTCATTAGCCTCCGGTCTAGCTGTAGCAGGCGAGGACTATGAGTTGTCCAACTAACTCACCTCTTTTTAAGTTTTCCTATAAATTGTGGCCAGTCTCCATCGTGAGGGCTCCATGGGAAGGCGGAGTGGAACTGAATGCAGGATGCAAGTGAACAATGTCTGTACTCCACCAGGTACTCTCAGATCCCTTTTTGTGGTTTATGCTCACCTGGCCTCAGTGTGCTTAGCTTCCCAGCCCACTTTGAAGCCAACTGTCATAGGTTGGGTCCCCCAAAGCAGGCCTCAGGTGAGGATTTGTGTGCCTGTGATGTGAGGACACTGGGAAGGAGTGGAGGGCGAAGGACAGGGCTGGGGAGGAGCACAGGCCAGAGCTCACACAGGGCAGCTGGGCCTGACCCTGTTAGTCATGCTCCAGGCTCTCTATCTGTGCAGCCAAGGCAGCTCCAGAGCCCCCAGGGGCCGTCTGCCAAACTCACCACAGAGCTGGCTTTTGGAACCAAGGCCTTGGGTGTGCAAGAAATGGTAAAAAGGGGGCTTCCTTGGTGGCGCAGTGGTTGAGGGTCCGCCTGCCGATGCAGGGGACACGGGTTCGTGCCCCGGTCCGGGAGGATCCCACATGCCGCAGAGCGGCTGGGCCTGTGAGCCATGGCCGCTGAGCCTGCGCGTCCGGAGCCTGTGCTCCGCAACGGGAGAGGCCACAACAGTGAGAGGCCCGCGTACCGAAAAAGAAAAGAAAAAAAAAGAAAAGAAATGGTAAAAAGGGACTGAGGGGAGTATGGGTGGAGCACTGGCATCTTCTGTTACCAGCTTTATTACATAAATGCTTTTCAAGTTGCTTTACTACGGGTAAGAATGAAGTCAGGTCAAAGAAAAATAAACTGAACCAAGGGAACAGTCAGCCTGTTCCAACAGGACCGGAAGACCACGTGTACCCAGCCTTGCCTCTAAGGTCCAGGGATACAAGGGAAGGCGGATGCACAGTCCTGCCCTCCGGAAAGTCCCCTCCGGCTGCAGAGAGGAGAAGCCACCTGTGGACTTCTTAAACCACAGCCCAGCAAGCCCCCCATGCAGCCTATTATTACAGGGCAGAAGGGAAGTACGTGCCCCAGGAGATTAGAGACTGGTGAGGTCGCTCTGAACCCAAGAGGTGAAAAAACAAGTCAAAATAGACAGAGAATTGGCATTGACAAATTCAAGACACAATTTGTTTCTTCAAATTACACTTCCTTAAGTTTTGCTTGGACTTGGAGTTATTTTCAAGTCAGGCAGGTTTCCAAGAGTCAAAAGCTGTTTTGAGAGCAAGCGTATTCATTGGTTCATTCATTGTGCCTTTCTTTCAGTACACATTTATGGAACACCTGCTCTGTAAACAAGCACAGGGATGGGCATGGGGCTGGTGAAAAAGGAGACACTGGCCCTGCCCTTATGGAGTTTATGGTTTACTAGGGAGACATTTGCTACATAAATAAATAACTCATAGGTATGGAAGTGCAAGTTGTGATGGGCATCTTAGAGGAAAAGTGTAGAATATCACGAGAAAGAATAGCAGGGTGGGCTTCCCTGGTGGCGCAGTGGTTGAGCGTCCGCCTGCCGATGCAGGGGACACGGGTTCGTGCCCCGGTCTGGGAAGATCCCACATGCCGCGGAGCGGCTGGGCCCGTGAGCCATGGCTGCTGAGCCTGCGCGTCCGGGGTCTGTGCTCCGCAACAGGAGAGGCCACAACAGTGAGAGGCCCAAGTACTGCCAAAAAAAAAAAAAGGATAGCAGGGTGAACTAAATCAACGTCATCTTTCAGGAAAGAACCCTCTGAAGAAGTGGCCTGCTGTAGGTTGAGGCCTGAGGATGAGTAGGAATTAAATTATGGAGGGGAAGGAGGTTGGGCTTTGGTGGATTGGCCTTCCTGGGCAGAAAGAACAGCCTGGAGTTGGGTAAGATAGGGGTTGACCTGAGGATCAAGCAAGCAAGCAAAGTAGTGCACTCCAAGTCCCCCAAAAGATCCAAGCAAAAGCTTGAGCATCTTTCTGTACATGTGCAGTGGGAGTGGGGTTTCAGGAGGGGTAGGGGGCCTGGAATAGTGATAAACATTAGCCCAGAAACCTGCCCTGGGTCAGATGCTTACATCAGACCAAAACAATAAACCTTCTGATAAAAGACAAGGCAGAGTATTCTCAGCTTATAGTACCGCACAACTCCAGGGGGTGCCATACACACTGTAATCTGTGAAGACGGCCTCCGGGTGTGGGCACTGTTCAGCCTGTACAGCTGTAATGTGAGTTTAAAACCAGAGCTAGTGGAAAAGAAGCTCTCTGGAGAAGTCAGTAAAATGGTTTCATCACTGGGGAGAAAAGAGGAGGTTAGCTTAAGTGATGAGATTTTTATTTTGTGGAGAAGCTGCAGAAGCAGTGAGGCAAAACAGCAGAAATGGAAGTGTAATTTGTATTGAGAAGAAGAGATTTTTTTCCTACAACAAAAAAGATTTGTGGAGCTTTCGGCTAGACAGATAAGACTGAGGAGAATAGACGAGTTCCTACCCTCATAAAGCTTACAGTCTAGTGGGGAAGGAAAGGCATTAATATAAATAATATAAAAACAGATTGGTCCTTGTACGTTGAGAAGACGCACGCAGGGGAGGCCTGCGGGGGTGTGGTGGTCAGGGGTGTGCGCGGGGGTCCTAAGTCTGGAGTGTGTCAGGACACCTTCCTTGAGGAAGCAGTATTTTAGTTGTGATCAAAAGGATGAATGAAGGTTAATCCGGCAAAGGAGGTGCAGATTCAGAGATTCCTAAACTTTTTTGACAACAGAATCTTTCTATCTCAGGGAACCTTACTGCACTAGAAAACTCTTTCTGGCAGTAAACTAAGGTAACCAGGGCACTATGATTTTTTTTTTTTTTCCTTTGAGGACAAAACGAATAGCCTTACCTCACGTTTGAACAGTGCCCCACACTTGACTGAATGCTTTTGTATCACTTCTTATTCAGCTTCCCAGACAACCGTGTGTGGGTGGTAGCAGTATCTCCACGCACAGACAAAGCTCACATGCGTTGAGTGGCAAGCCCAATGCCCGTTGTCTCGCAGCTGGTGAGAGGCAGACCTGCAACTAAAGTTAGGGACTACCAGCTCACCAGCTCCCAGATTATGTTAAGTTTTATGACCTTGACTGCTGCCACATGCAAACACACTGTTATTAATTGAATAGTTATGAGGCTGATGCTTGGATCCTCAGAGCCTTCAACTGGTAGCTGAAAAGCCTATGCTTCTGAACCAGACCCGCTGCCTTTTTTTTTTTTTTTTTTTTGCGGTACGCGGGCCTCTCACTGTTGTGGCCTCTCCCGTTGCAGAGCACAGGCTCCGGACGCGCAGGCGCAGCGGCCATGGCTCACGGGCCCAGCCGCTCCGAGGCATGTGGGATCTTCCCGGACCGGGGCAAGAATCTGCGTCCTCTGCATCGGCAGGCGGACTCCCAACCACTGCGCCACCAGGGAAGCCCCCCGCTGCGTTTTAATAAGCTAGAAATGGCGACACTGAGTCAGACCCAAGGTCCACTGCAGTGGAAGCATGTGGCTGTCCTCACAGAGGTCAGCTTTAAAGGCCAGAGCCATACTCCAAGCATCCTGCTTCTCTTTAATAGCCAATTATGGATCTAACACCTTCAAATTTACCTAAAACTTAAAAAAAAACAATTTATTATTTTAATCTTGTATCACCACTTGGCATGATGTCTATAAGTTAAATCTTCCTGTTGTAAAAATCTTTCATATATTGATTGAAAAGTAGGATGTTGGAAAAAAATAAATTTCTCAAGGAGGGAGGATTATCCTTACAGGTAAGACAAGTGAAGACTACGTTCTAACTTGAGCACAGCCTCCTCTTTTCATAGAATTAAATATATGCTCCTAGGACTTCCCTGGTGGTGCAGTAGTTAAGAATCCGCCTGCCAATGCAATGCAGGGGACACGGGTTCAAGCCCCGGTCCAGGAAGATCCTACATACCGTGGAGCAACTAAGTCTGTGCGCCACAACTACTGAGCTTGAGCTCTAGAGCCTGCGAGCCATAACTACTGAGGCCATGTGCCACAACTACTGAACCTGCATGCCTAGAGCCCATGCTCCACAACAAGAGAAGCCACCACAGTGAGAAGCCTTCACACCGCAATGAAGAGTAGGCCCCGCTCGCCACAACTAGAGGAAGCCCATGTGCAGCAACAAAGATCCAACGCGGCCAAAAATATAAATAAATAAATAAATAACTTTTTAAAAAATATATATATATGCTTCTGCCATATATGATGTCCTTAAGTAATACCTGGGAATTAGGCTTCTGCTCAGCAGTTCCCTCAACGGATAGACACTGAATGCCTCTTCTTAGCAAAGGTCTGTGCTGACTGTAGTGGGAGAATGTAAAATGCTTTCCCCATAAGGAGTTTTTGGTTTTTTTCAATATATAAATTTTTATTGAATTATAATTTCTACTCGGAAAGGTGTACAGATCATCATAAATTTTCACAACATAACTATGCTTACATAACCACCACCCAGATCAAGAAATAGAACATTATCAGCTCCCTAAAAGCTACCTGTGCCTCTTCCCGACACGACACCTCCTCTCCTTCCTAGAGGTAACCGGTATTCTGGCCGCTAGTCTCCTACTGTTACTGTAACAAATTACCACAAACTTAGTGGCTTTAACACAACACCTATTTATTCTCTTATAGCTCTGGAGAACAGAAATCCGAAATCGGTCTCACTGGGCTAAAATCAAGGTGTCTGCAGGGCTGGTTCCTTCCAGAGGCTTCTAGGGGAAAATCTGTTTACTTCCCTTTTCCAGCTTCTAGGGGCCACCTGCACTTCTTGACTTATGGCCCGTTTCCTACATCTTCAAATCCAGCATCGTAGCTCTGACTCTGCTTCTCCTGCTCCCTCTTACTAGGACCCTTATAGTTAGACTGAGCTCACCTGGATAATCAAGGATAATCTCCCTATTTCAGAATCCATAATTAAATCACATCCACAAAATCACTTTTACCATAAAAGGTAATATAGTCTCAGGTTTAGGGGACAGGATGTAGATGTCTTTGGGAGGGGTGCTATTTGGCCTACCACAGACCATAACACCATAGATTCATTTTGCTTGTTTTTAAACTTTATATAAATGGAATCACACACTCCTTTAATGATGTCTTTTGATTTTAGAAAGTTTTAAATTTTAGAGTAATCTAGCTTATCAACCTTTTGCTTTAAGATTAGTGCTTTTGTGTCTTTTTAAAGAAATAGTTTCCTACCTCAAATAATGAAGATATCTATGTTTCTTCTAGTTGCTATAAATTTTTACCTATCACATTTAAACCTACAGTCCACCTAGAATTAGTTTTAGTGGATGGTGTGAGGTAGCTATTAAGGTTCATTTTCTTGCTGGATATGGATAGGCAAATGACCCAGTATAATTCTGAAAAGATTACCTTTGCCTCACTGATCTGCATCGCCACTTTCATCTTAATCAAACATGTTTAGCACCATACCATACTGTCTTAATTATTGTAACTTTAAAATAAATCCAGACAACCTTCGGTGCATGTTCTCCAATGTTGTCCTTCTTCGAGATTATCTTAACATTCTTGGCCTTTCGCATTGTCATATAAATTTTAGAATCAGTTTATCAGTTTCTTGGAATTTGATTGGGACCACACTGAATCTGTCGATTATTTGGGAGAGCATCTGTGCAATACTGGGCCCTCTAATCCCTGAATATTTATTTGGGTTTTCTTTACCTTAGCTCAATGACATGTTATTCTTTCTGCACAAAGGTGTTGCACATCTTCCATTGGCTTTATTCCTCTAGAGATGTATAGTTTTTTATGCTGTTACTGCAATGCTGTAACATTATTTTAAAATTTCATTTTCTGACTATTTCTGGCATATGGAAATACAATTGATTTTTTATATTGATCTTGCATCCAGCTAGCTTGTTCAACTCATTTACTAATTTATACAGTCTATAGGTTCTTTTGGATCTTCTCTCTATAGCTATATCTATATAAATAATACGTATATACATATATATTCATATATATTTCTATATATTATCCATGATGCTGATGAACAACGGCAGTTTTGTTTCTTCCTTTTTCATCTTCATACCTTATTTCTTTTTCTTGCCCTATTCACTAGCTGTGAACCTCTAGTCCAATGTTGAATAGATGTGATAACAGACATCTTTGTCTCATTTCCAAATTAGGGGGAATACAATGTTTGCTATAGGGTTATCTATGGGTACCCTTTATAGGATTATGGAAGTTCCTTATATTTCTAGTTTGCTAAGAATGTCTTAAAAATAATGAATGAATGTTGAATTTTATTTAAATGTTTTTTCTGTATCTATTAAGATGATCATGAGATTTCCCCCTTTATTCTGTTCATGCAGTAAATTACATTAATTGAATTATCTTAGCTTTTTATTTTGAAGTAATTTTAGATTTACAGAAGAGCTGCAAAAATAGTACAGAGTTCCCATATACCTTGCACCCAGCTGCCCCTAATGCTCATTTTATATAACCATTTGACAATTAACAAAACTAAATAATTAAAGCTAGCACAATACTTTTAACTATACTACATATCTTATTCAGATTTTTCTAGTTTTTCAAATAATGTTCTTTTTCTGTTCCAGGATCCCATATTACATTTAGTCGTCATGTCTCCTCAGTCCGCTTTAATCTTTGACAATCTCTTACTTTGAGGTTTTGCATTTTTGAGAAATATACTACAGAGATGATGTGCTCTTCCCAATGCATCACATCAGGCGGTGCATGATACCTCTTATTATTGGTAATGCTAACCTTGATCACTTGATTAAAATGGTATCTGCCAGAATTAGAGTTTTTAAAATAAATTTATTTATTTGTTTATTTATTTATTTATGGCTGCGCTGGGTGTTCGTTGCTGCACATGGGCTTTCTCTAGTTGCTGCGAGTGGGGGCTACTCTTCGACGTGGTGCATGGACTTTTCATTGTGGTGTCTTCTCTTGTTGTGGAGTGCGGGCTCTAGGCACACAGGCTTCAGTAGTAGTTGTGGCTCCCGGGCCCTAGAGCACAGGCTCAGTAGTTGTGCCACACGGGCTCAGTTACTCTGCGGCATGTGGGATCTTCTGGGACCAGGGCTTGAACCCGTGTCCCCTGCATTGGCAGGGGGATTCTTAACCACTGTGCTACCAGGGAAGTCCCATTAACTGAGCTTTGAATGTTAAACTTTCCTTATATTCTTGGAGTAAATTCAAATTGGTTGTGATTATTTTTCATATATTTTAGGCTAATATTTTGAATACGATATTTGCATCTATGTGTAAGAGGGTTTGGTTTGTAATATTCCTTTCCTGCAATATCTTTGCCAGGATTGTGTATCAAGGTTAAGCTGGCTTCATAAAACAAGGTAGTAACTATTCCTTCTTTATTTTCTAGGAGAGTTAATCGTTTATGTAAGATTGCTACTATTTCTTCCCAAAACACTTGAAGAATTCATTGATGAAGTCATCTGGGCCTGGAGTTTTCCCTGAGGGCAGGTTTTAAATTATAGACTCAATATACATAGGACTATGTAGATTTCTATTTTTCCTTGTCTCAGCTTTAGTACAGTGCCTTTCTGAAGAATTTATCCATTTCATATTTTCTAATTTTTTGGCAGAAACTTATTTATCACCTCCTCATATTCTCTTTTCAATACCTGTAGGATCTGTGTTGAGGTGCTCTTTTTCATTCCTGATATTAATACTTTGTTTGCTCTCTTTTTTCTAGATTATTCTTGCCAGAGGCTTATCAACATTATTGATCTTTTTGTATTATAGAACAAACTTTTGGCTTTGTTGACTCACTACACATTTGTTTACTATTTTATTAATTTTTGGCCTTTATCTTTATTATGTTCTTCTACCTTCTTGGGTTTAATCTGCTGAGTTTTCCCCCACTAATTTCTTGGAATAGATTCCTACATAACTGATTTTCAGCCTTTCTTCTTTTTTTAACATATGCTTTCCATGCTATAAATTGCTGCCCCCAACTCCCAAGCACAGCTTCAACGGAATCCCTTATGTTTTGATTATATACATGTTTTAATTATATATAATACATGTTATATTATCATTTAGTTAAAATACTTTCTCTTTTTCTTTGATCCACAGATTATTTAGAAGTGTATCACTTAATGGTGCTGGGAAAACTGGACAGCTACATGTAAAAGAATGAAATCAGAACATTCTCTAACACCATATACAAAAATAAACTCAAAATGGATTAAGACCTAAATGTAAGACTGGATACTATAAAACTCCTAGAGGAAAACATAGGCAGGACACTCTTTGACATAAACTGCAGCAATATTTTTTTGGACTCATCTCAGAGTAATGAAAACAAAAACAAAAGTAAACAAATGGTACCTAATTAAACTTAAAAGCTTTTGTGCAGCAAAGGAGACCATAAACAAAACAAAAAGACAACCTATGGAATGGGAGAAAATATTTGCAAACAGTGCAACAGACAAGGGATTAATTTCTAAAATATACAAACAGTTCATACAGCTCAATATTAAAAAAAAAAAAACCAAATAACCCAACCAAAAAATGGGCAGAAGACTTAAATAGACATTTCTCCAAAGAAGACATACAGATGGCCAACAGGCACCTGAAAAGATGCTCAACATCGTTAATTTAGAGAAAGGCAAATCAAAACCACAATGATGTATCACCTCACACCAGTAAGAATGGCCATTATTAAAAAGTCAACAAATAATAAATGCTGAATAGGGTATGGAGAAAAGGGAACCCTCCTGCATTGTTGGTGGGAATGTAAATTGGTGCAGCCATTAGGAGAACAGTATGGAGGTTTCTTAAAAAACTATTGAAAAAAATAGAGTTACAATATGACCCAGGAATCCCACTCCTGGGCATATATCCAGAGAAAACTCTAATTTGCACCCCAATATTCATAGCAGCACTATATACAATGCCAAGACATGGAAGCAACCTAAATGTCCACTAACAGATAAATGGATAAAGAAGATGTGGTATACACACACACACACACAAACACACACACACACACACACATATAAAATGCAATATTCCTTTTTGCATTTTCTTGATTCCTTCTGGGATTCTTTTCCTTCTACCTAAAAAACTCTGCTTAGTTTTTCCTTTGGTGTCTGTCAGCTACCTATAAAACACCTCAGTTTTTGTTTGGCTGAAAATGTCTTTATTTCACTTTCATTTTTGAATGATACTTTCTCTGGTTATAGAATTCTGGGTTAGAAGGGATTTTTGTAGCCTTTTAAAAATGTCATTTTATTATTTTTTTTAGCTTCCATGGTTTTTGTTGAAAATTGGCTATCTTACTGCGTCTCTGAGCAAAGTGTAGCTTTCTGGTTGTTTGGGTTTTTTTTTTTTAACATAGGCTGCTTTTACAGTTTTTTCTTTGGTTGTTTTCAGTTACTATAATGTGCCTAGTTATGACTTTCTTTGTATTTGCCTGCTTGGGGTTTGTAGCACTTTTGGAATCTGTGGCATTATGTTTTTTGTCAGTTTTTAAATCCTCAGATAATTTTCTCTTAAAATCTTATTTATGCTACATTATCTCTCTCCTTTCCTTCCAGGACTCTAATTATACAAAGTTTACACTGGGTTCCATATGTAGCGTAGGCTCTTTTCTATATATCATAAACTTTTTATCTTGTTGTAATTATAGAGAGGTCTGCATATTTTCTTCTGGCTTATATTCAAGTTCATGAATTATCTCTTCAGTTGTGTGTAATCTGCTTTTATCTTTTTTTTTTTTTTTTTTTTTTTTTTTTTTTTTTTTGCGGTACATGGGCTTCTCACTGCTGTGGACTCTCCCTTTGCAGAGCACAGGCTCCGGACGCGCAGGACCAGCGGCCATGGCTCACGGGCCCAGCTGCTCCATGGCATGTGGGATCCTCCCGGACCAGGGCATGAACCCATGTCCTCTGCATCGGCAGGCAGACTCTCAACCACTGTGCCACCAGGGAAGCCCCTGTAATCTGCTTTTAAATACTTCCACAAGTTCTTAATTTCAGTCCTAGAATTCTTATGATTCTTTTTAAAAGAAATTCAACATATATGTTTAAATTATATCATTATTTTCTCTTAGTTTTCAGTTATTTGGTCCTATCTTATTGTATGCCTGGTATTTTTTTAAGCACACACTGTGCATGAAAAATTGTGATAATTTGAGGCTCTGGATGATGTTAGCTTCCTCCAAAGAGGATTTACTTTGTTTCTGGCAGGCAGTTAGCTAGGAGAATATCTCCTTAATCTAATCTGAGATTGAATTGATTCAGATCTGAGTTTTAGTCTCTGTGAGTACTAGTCTATTTTCAGGCTAGCTTTACTACCAAGATATAGCCTTAAAGGTTTCCAGCTGAAAGACTGGTATGCTTACTAGAACCCCTCCTTTTGGAAGGACTTAAATCCCAATCTTTGTTTCCTTAGCCCTGTGAAATTGCCAACAGCCCTGCTCAGCTGCTCAGCATCTCTGTACTCATTCAGAACTGCAAATGCTTCATGGAGAAAGCAGCGGTATGTTCAGCCACTCACCTCTCTGTGTTCCCTTTTTCTCTACCATCTTAGACCCTGTCTTTGTAGCTCTCCAATGCTTCCACATAGATATTTTACAGTTTTTTTTAAATCTAGGTTTTTCTAGTTGTTCTTGTAGGGAGGATTGGTCTGCTACAAGCTAGTCCATCATGTCTAGAAGCAGAAGTCACCCCCTAAGGAGTTTATAAATAGTACTGCTCTATCTTATCATCCTTGGTTCCTGCCCTTGAGGAACTTTTGCTTTAAAACGCAATCTCAAAATAATAATAATAATAATAAAACTCAATCTCAGTTGTTATAATAAAAATCTTAGGGTAACAAAAATAACTGATGCCTTGGATGTTGAGTATTATTTTTCAAACAATATGTTATAATGTCAACAATAATTATAACCAACAATTATTGAGGGTTTACTCTGGGTGAGGAAATGTCCTAGGACTTTACATGCATTAATTCATTAAATGAGAGAAAGTGAAAATCTAGTGCTGTCCATATTCCTCAATCACAGAATTTGACCAAGGGTGGGTCATGAGTGAAAGATGACAGATAATTCAAGAAACACAGCCAAGGCTCAACTAAGAAAAAAGTTTAGACATTAACTAGCTTATCAGATTACAGGGAATGCACAGGCAAAAGGGTAATCTACAAGCCTCAGCCTTCTTCCCCACTAGTCTTTTTCTAGTGGTAACTACTAACAAAGAGTTAGTTGGCAACAAAAGACTAACAATGAGCATGCTTTCCTTCCACTTGTGTGCTTCCTGGTGGAGGTGATGAAATTTCTAAAGTAAGTAGCAGAAAAGAAGTAACAGAAGGAGAAGAGGGAATAACTAAGAGCCTAAATCAACTGTCACTTCACTGGGTATCAAGAATCAGCTTCATTTGCATTCAGCAGACACCAAATAATTGTAGGTTTAGGCCATGGAAATGAGCTGGGTGACAAAAGATATGAGACAAAAATTGAGTGGAGGTGATATGGTACTGATGGCTCAAGACCCCACCAAAGACAACTGAAGGAGTTATTTAGGCTATTTGCCCAGAAAAGCAGAAATGTACACCAAACACCAGGCATAAAGCGTAGAACATGGCAATCCCAGTCTAACTTCCGCTCTCTGCCAGACACTCTCCAGGGCCTGATACTCCTCACCATTCGGTATCCTCTAGCCTGGGTAATAAACAGTGTGGGGCTCATTCTTGTTATTGGATAAAATTCCATTTAGCTCCTTCTATATGCCAAAAAATTTTGTTTCTACCAGTGGAAACAGTCTGGGGTAGCTGAAACATAGGCTGCAGAATACGTCTGCCTTGGGTCAAGTCTTGGCCCTATCTGGGTTACTTTGGGCAGATTACTTAACCTCTCTGAGCTTCAATATCCTCATCGTGAAATAGGGATGATGACAATAGTAGTTATCAAGATGACATGAGGTAATGCTAGTGAAGTGCTTGACCAAAAAATAAATAAATAAATGTTGGCTATGGCTATTATTTAACTTAATTTAGGGTCCTGTAGTGCGTAGGAAGAGCTTATACTATTCTCATCTGTTGGATTCCTCATTTGAGAGGCAGCCTCAGGAGTGTTGTGGGAGGGGAAGGAACAGGTGTAAAGTTTCTGTGATTTCATGGGTGAGCATAAGTTTAATCCAACAGTAATTGTACTTCTAAGGCTGGTATCTAGATCTTTTTAGAGAAATGTTGCAAAATTTATGAATATGGGTGGTCATTAGGTAGATTTCCTGTTATCACTCCTCCCTTGGAGGAAACTGATTCTATTTCAGAGACATCACAGGGCTCAGCTTCCTCCCACCTATGCCCTCCAGAAACACAAAGGCTGGAATGGCCTTCAATTGATCACAAACAGATGGAGACAGGCTGGGACCTGGGATCTGGGACCCTTTGCCGCGGTACTTGCACCTGGACACACGTCTCCTCAAGCAACAAAATACAAAGAAACTATATGGGACTAAAAACAGCTGTATGCATGCTCATTTGGAGCAAGTTATGGACAAAAAGATACAAAAAGACCAAGAACCCAACTGCCACTTTGAAAAGCCGGGAGCAAAAGCAGGGTACTGAGCCTGCCCCATGCACACAACATCACCAAACGGGTAGGCAAGTCACCTAAGCCACCCCTCTGGTCCAACCCCTGGAACCCCCATATAAGGAACCAGCTGGCCCCCTCCTCAGGGAGCTAGCAAGGGAACCTGTTACCTGTTTTCGCTCCCTCCTGCTGCAGCAGGAACCCCGAGGAATCCTTGCCTGAATTTCTTTTCTGATCTCTTATCAATTTCTATTGATTTAGGAAGGCCAAGTACCCTGGTCAGCAGCAAGACGATGCCTCCCCTCCCTGACGGTCAGAAGTGCTCCACCATGGAGCTCGGGGGCCTCCTCATCAAAATTTCTCCTCAGTAAAGTATTAAACATCAATTATTTAACTCTTAATGTGAATTGAATTGATGTGTCATTTCACCCAAATACATTTGTACATTCTGCCTTACCTTCACTCTGATGTGTCTCCATAAAAGCCAAGGAACAACACCAAGAAGGGGACCTAGTGGACACCCAACTTAGGAGTCAGAAGACCCCTGGCACCACTTCTAGGTCTCATTAGCTGTGTGGCTTCAGGTAATTTATTTTTCCTCTGTTGCCCTCAACATCTGCCTTAAAGGGACTCTAAAATCCCTTCCAGCTCTAAGAGCTCTATCTACAAAAGTAGGTTTAGTTGGAGGACCTGAAGTGGGCCCAGAAATCACCCTCGGGCACAAACAGCCCTCCGACTTCGACCGGACCCAGGAAGCTTTCCACGCCCCCGCGGCGCCCTCCTGCCGGCCCCTCCCCTCCCCCAGCGTCCTCCTCCGCGTGCGTCCGCTACCCCGCGGGAGGGGCTCCTCCTGAGCCAGGCGCCCCTCGGGCCTCGCTGCCCCCCCCACGTCGCCCCTCCCCTCCAGATCCCCGTTTCCTGTCTGGCAGATTTACGATGCGGTTCAAAGAAGGAAGGATGATATAACGCTTTCCTGCTCCCTCCCTCTCCCAACCGACTTAGGCTAACTGGCTGGGGTCCAAGTGGTTTTGTTCTCCGCAGCCTCGCGTTTGTAAAAATACTCCAGGTCCCAACCTCCCGCCTGTGACATGGCGTCAGCTCCCAAACCCACTGGTCAGGCCTTCGCTCGTGGGCGGGAAGGAGGCAGACTTGCGCCGCGCTGGAGTCTAATTAAGTGCTGAGCAAATAAACCATGGGCTTCAATTTTAGCCCTGAAAATAGCTGGGGCCCAGGATTCCTCTCTCTGGCCTGAGCTGTGAGACTGCCCACCCCCCCTCCCTGCAGCGACCACCGGGCCAGGACTGTGGGGTTTGTGGGAAGGCGAGAACAGGGGTCCCAGGAGCCGCGAGCCCACGGAGGCGCAGGGGTGCAGAAGCCAGTGGGCGAAGCACGAGAGGGAGACTGGAGCCTGGGGGACGGGCTATCCTGGACCCTCCATCTCAACTCGGCATCCTGGCCACTGCCTCTAGACTGTGCTGACTGCCGGCCTGCGGGACATCCAGGAGTTCTGGGTCCCACTGAATGAATGCATCTCTGAGCCCCATGTGGCAAATGCTGAGCTCTGGCCAACGCTGAGGTAATTCTCTAGGCAGATCGTAGAACGCACATCACGGTTTCGTGCATAATCAGTCCTCTTGGGCAATGAGGAAAAACATCAACAAATGAACACATGGAAATAAAAACTTCTGCGAGTCAACTAAATGTATTACTGGCTCAGACTGGGTCCTGAGCATCTACCTGTGCACGCCTGCCTGTAAGTCTCGAGAGAGACCAGCCTGCTGAGGGAGACAGGCAGGGGACAGCTAACCACACCAGTCAGGGTGAACAAGAGTGGCGGGCTGTGTGAACTAGGGCATGTCCAGAGGGTCATCAGCTTCACCATCTGGGCAACTCCTCCATCCTTCATCCTATCCCAGCTCTCCTCACACTGTACCCTTGTCAGCTGTCTGTCTCCTGATTAGACCATGGACTGGACGGAAGCTCTGTATTATCTCCTCCCCTCCCCCACTACCCAACGCATAGGAGGCTCCTGGCTTAAGTGCTTTTGTTCCTTTTCAACCTCCCCTCTGTACCAGCCAGGACTGAATTTGATTTGTATTGTCATCAGCACTCTTACCTCAGCATCAAAGAGCGGGGCGTGAGGCCATGATCAAGGACAAGCTAAATGAGTTCAGGGAACTCATTTGCTTATTTGGTGCTTATTTGGTGCCATCTGCACACCTGGACGACCCAGAGGGACAGCAGACCTGGGGCGAGGCCTCTAGTGCCAATGGTGGCCGTGAAGACAAACGTTACACGTGCCTGAAACTAAGCCAGTACTGCTGCTCCTGGCTTAGTTTTGGAATGCTCCTGTGGAATGGTTGGAATAAAATGGAAGGCGCAACTCAAAGGAAATCGGACTCAAAGGGCAGGAGTGAGGGCTCTTACCTGCCACTCCTTGGTGACAGCTTTTCCAGCAGGACAAAAATGCCAAGCGGGCGAACCCCTGGACACAAGCCCCTTCAGCTCACTCCTGGAGATGTCTTCAGAGTTCCTTCTTCTCTTCAGATGCATTGGGTCACTCCATGAGCGTGTTCGGAGCAGCGACCACAGCTGCACGTGGCCCGTACAGTGGGGACACAGTCACACGAGTAATTTCAACACACAGTGACAATTACAATGTAGCGTGACGTGGAGGAGGGGACGGGGGCTGAGGGGGGACAGGGCAAAGGCGCCTGTGGCTGCCTAGCAGTCCTGGAAGTCTTCCCGGAGAGGGTGAGGGTCCCTGGGCCTTCTCCAGACCGCTGCCCCTCTGCTGCTCTCTCCCCGCTTCTCCAACCCCACAGCACCAAGGGTCTAGGAAGGGAGTCCTGTGCCATGGGAGACAGACGGGCAGTCAGAGGACATATTTCATCCTCCAGAGACCCGCTGGTGTCCTGGTCTCCTGCTTTCCTGCTCTCAGGGGGCTCCTCTGGGGCCCGCTTGTTCCTAACGCAGCCCCTCCTCTTGGTGGCGCCTGAGGCCACAATATGGGCAATGCTGGGGCAATAACAATAATAATAATAATGCCGAGAAGCCGGCAGAGAGTGGAGTGGCGGAGGTGAAACGCCACTTCACCCTCAAACCCCACCCTGCGGGTAACTGTCTCAACCCCCAACTGCGCTTGTGGAGAAGGCAGCTCCGTGTGGCCAAACCACAAAGTCCCCATTTGGAAGATCCCGTTTCCTAACCACCTTGGCCCAACATCAATTGCAATATTGCCCCACAAGGAGTGGCAAGGCATTTACTGCAAAAACCACCAGCGCCAGCGCTCAAAACCCAAGTTCAGACACGAAGAACTCCCCTCTGGAGTGTAAAACCGAGTTCAGAATGAAGAAAAACAATTTTCAGCCCAAGTTTCCTCCACGGAGTCACCCTCAGCGCCCCTCTTCACCGCTGCGAGGCCTCCTTCCCCGGGTTGGGCCCTCGTTAGGAGCTAATGGGCCGCAGCTGTGCCAGCTTCCAGGCCTCCTCCTTAACCCCTTGGTTTCCCCCATCGTCACCAGAAAAAAAATGAGGTCTCAGAAATCCCATGCGGGGCTCAGAGCAGAGGGCACCCACTGCAAGGAGTTCATGGTGTGCATGATCTATGGTTTCTCCTGATAAACCAAATAATTAATCATTGCTACCATTTGCAGGGGGCCGTGTATGCCTTACCCACTTGCATTATTAGCCCTTCTGAGACCTCTCATCTTTGCAAACACAGTAGGAGATAGGAATTGTTTCACCCATCTCATGGATGAGCACATCAAGGCCAGCAAGGAGACATGATTTATTTATTTGCGGTACGCGGGCCTCTCACTGTTGTGGCCTCTCCCTTGCAGAGCACAGGCTCCGGACGCGCAGGCGCAGCGGCCATGGCTCACGGGCCCAGCCGCTCCGCGGCATGTGGGATCCTCCCGGACCGGGGCACGAACCCGCGTCCCCTGCATCGGCAGGCGGACTCCCAACCACTGCGCCACCAGGGAAGCCCAGGAGACGTGATTTAAACTTGCTCTGTTGTCTTGCTGCCCACCCTATCACTTACTTTGAGCAAGAGTTGATTCTCCACTGTGTGGATGAAAGAGATAATCACCACTCTTACATTGTCCATCTGTAGAGGTTGTAAAACTTTAAAACCAGAAAAGAGCGGGTTGAGAATCAGAACAACCGGGTTTTCTCCCCGACCAAGGGCCCTTGTTGACTTTGGACAAACACCATCTTTAGCTCTCACAACCTTATCTCACAAGCTTATCTTCAAAATAATGCAAGTAAAAATATCTGCCTTTCTTCTCTTGGGCTTGTTGGAAGATCAAATAGATTCAGCTGGGCAAAAGCGTCGTAAACTGCAGGGAAGCAGGACTATGACACTCGAGGACTCCTCCCCACCTCCCCACATGACATAACACATTCTAAGAGAAGAGAGGGTCACCCCAGTGGTTTCAGAGTGAATTTGGGGGCCTGATGTTCCAAGGCTTTTTCATTTCATTTGTGAGAAACAGACTCTGAGGCACTCTGTCAGACACTGTTATTTTTATGATTTTGGAGAACCAGAGGTTTATTATGATGACAAACTTTAAGTCCTTCCTGGCTGAACCTAGCCTGTTAAAAAGGTGACCCATTGGCAGGAACCACGTGTAAACCACTGTCTTTAATTCACCACCTACCCCCTCTTACCACACTGGCGCTATGTCAGATTTTTCCTCCTCCGTGGAAAATAATTAACATCATGAACATCATTAGGTTTATCACCAAAACCCAGAAACCACCCAAACGTCCTTCAGTTGACCCTGAATGACCCTGGTACCTTCATAAAAACAACAAAAGGAGTGAAATACTGTTACCTATCAAATGCTTTATGCCAAGTGAAAGAGGCCAGACTCCAAAGGGTGTGTATTATATGATTGTATGGTTAAGTGACATTCTGGGAGAGGCAGAACTACAGAGATGGGACCAGATGGGTGGTCACCAGGGGTAAGTGTTCAGGAAGGGTTTGACTAGAAGGGGGGGTGGGTAGCACAGAGGAGTTCCTGCCAGGTGGTGGAACTGTTCTGTATCTTGATTATAGGTGGTGGTTACAGGACTCAAAGCATTTGTTAAAACTCATGGAACTGTATAAAAAAGGAGTGAGTTTTACTGTAGGTAAATTAAGACAAATTCTTAAAGATTAAAAAATAAACTACTCTGAGATTTTTTTTTACAAAAGGATCGTTGAGAAAGTAGAGCAATTTAACAGGGAGTCCAGCGGTAGAGTGTAGTGTAGCGCAATGTCATGTAGTGTACAGCGAGGGGTAGGGTAGTGTCTAGGAATCTGGCCACTGGTTCTCTACCTTGAGTCGGCAGTGATGGCCTGGGGAAGGGATTAAGAGTCCAGGACCCCCACCCCTTGATGATCCGATTCCCTGGATCCAGGGTAAACTTGGGAGTTTGCATTCTAAACAAGCTTCCCAGGTTGTTTTGGTTCAGGTGGTTAACAGCCCATATTTGGAGGCCCACTATTAGACCTTTCTTCATTATTTGGGAATTCAGTTCTTTTGTGAGCCCGTCCCTTTTATGCCTTGGTGTTTCCACCAGCAAAATGGGGACAATTCACCAGTCTCCTGCTTTACAGCGATCTGAGATGGCAGGCCACTGAGATATGCGCTGGGGGCGCTCCAACGCTGTTACCTGCATTCAGTGGCAGTAGGCTTGGCCTCTGGGGCCTGCACCTTGAACATCTTTTCCTGTAACCTGGTGTCTTGGAATTTACCTCTTGGGAAGTGGTAGCTTTGACCTTAAGGGGATACTGTTTAGATGAAATTTTGTTTCTCTGAAATGCTTTGAGTTTTCTCACAGAAAGAAATCCAAAGTCACAGGCATGTCCTTCTGGGGTGACTATAATTCTGAGCTCTAGAACCACTCAAATAGAAGACAGGATGTGAACCTGAGGTCAAGTCCCTGTTCCATCACTGACCATTTGTGTGATTCTGGGCAAAAAATTTCATTCTTTGAATCTCAAATTCTTACATTCAAATTTTTCAGGTGTAAAGTGGGGCTGATAACTGTACTTTGCAGGGATCCTATGGGGTTTGAAAGACGCATGCTGAGGTATTTCGAGGGGACGAGTTGTGATGGCTGAACTTTCAAAAGATTTGGCAAATCAAAAACATATATGTATACACACACACGCACACACACACACATATACACCTAATATATAAATATATAAAGCAAATATGGCAAATGTTAGGAATTATTGAATCCAAGTGACAGGCATGTGGGTAATCATTTTTTCAACTTTTCTATATGTTTCTAAATTTTCATAATGAAATCAGGAAGAAGAGATGGTATGTGTCAGACCAGCACAGTGCCTGTTACTCAGTAGGTCTCAGTAGGTTGGAGAGCAGGGGAGATGAGGATGGCAGGGCAGGGAATGGGCAAGAGAAAGAGAAAGGCCTAAGGTTCATCCAGCGCAGGAAGAACCCAGTGAGAGAATGAAGCCAGGCAATGCCCACCCTCGGGGAAGGTGTGGGTGTGAGAACTGCCCTTGTGTTTCCATCTCCAGAGAATCTGGGTATAGGGCAGGGGCACCCCACTCCAGTCGGGAGGCTCTGCCATGTTTCCTCCCCTTTCCTTGGGGATCTGAGAAGAACCAATTGCACTGTTTTCGGGTGCTTCCAGCCCTCTTGGCTGGGGTGGAAAACACGATAGAGATTCTTTGGGCCTCTGGATTATTTGCAATTTATAGACTCTCTGAGCCCCCATGATGTACAAGCATCTTGCTCAACAGCTGTTCTGAGCACCAGAGTGGAAATGAGCAAGGTACAAATGGCAGAGGAGGGGCAGCAAAGCCGTGAGGACAGCCTGTGAACCGGGCAGCTGGTCCCCCTTCCCTTGTAGCTCCCCTCAGCCAAGGGCTCCCACCCTAGCCCATGGCTGCACCTCTCAGGTCTTCCAGATCCAGTGGCATGAATCCAACCTGGCTGAAAAGGACATATTTGTTTCCTGTTGCTGCTGTGACACGTCACCATAAACTTAGTGGCTGAAAATAACACCATTTTATTATCTTGACGATTCTGGAGGTTAGAAGTCCAGGTTGGGTTTCATGGGCTAAAATCAAGCAGGGATGAGTTCCTTCTAGAGGCTCTTGCCTTTCTCAGCTTCTAGAGGCTGCCCTCATTCCTTGACTGGTGGCCCTTCCTCCATCTCCAGGGCCAGTCGAGTACTCCTCACAATGCCATCTTTCTGGTTCCAACTCTTCTGTCTCCCTCTACTCCATGTAAGGACCATTGTGATTACATTGGGCAGATATCTTCTTATTTTGAAATTCTTAATTAGCAACCTGAATTCCCCCTTGCCATATAACCTAAGACATTCACAAGTTCCAGAGATTGGGACACGGACATCTATGGGGGGGGCATTATTCTGCCTACTAAAGAGGATGCCCCAAATGGATGAGCATTCTTACCTTTTACCCTCAGGAATTTTCAAACTTTGGTGTACCCTAGAATCATGGAAAACACTCGAAAAGCCAGAATTTTAGGCCCCGCTGGATTCTGATCTGGCACTTTGGGAATGGATCCAAGGAATCTGAATTTTTAGTAAGCTCCCTAATGCCTTCCTGAGAGACATGATCCAAGGAGCACATTTTGAAGGATCTGCTGTCTTTTGTCTTTGGACAGAGTATAGTGGCTACATTTTAGCAACTTAATTACAAAATCTATGACCTATGATTTATTGAGCAATTCCAATGTGCTAATAAACATAGCTAAGTGTAGCAAGCACTTACTATGTGCCAGATCTATTCTAAGAGGTGTCCATGCACGATCTCCTTTAATGCTCACAGTAACATGACAAGGTATGATTATTATTATCATCTCTATTTTGCAGATGAGAACATGAAGACACAGGGGTTTAAGTTCCTTACCTAAGGCAAAGCACTTACAAAGGCAAAACCAGATGCCTATCCATCCCGCCCCTTTCTTTTCTAAAGCCTGAGGGGCAGCTCCACCTCCAAGGGTGGAGTGAGCCCTGTGTATAGCCAAGGGGTGGGAGTCGGGGGGGAGGGGGGGCCTGAACTTTTACACTCAAGGAGGTACAAACACAGCAGGTAGAAGCCTCAAACTACCTGGTTAGCTTCTCTTTAATTCTCCAAACACCCAACAGAGCCACAACAATGCCAGTGGGCAGGAAGGGGTCTGTTGAGGAAAGGCCATCCTGCCCCATCCTGGAAACATCAGAGGGTCTCTCTCTCTCTCTCTCTCTCTCTCTCTCTCTCTCTCACACACACACACACACACACACACACTTGCCAGGAGACAGTTTCTCTCACACACACACACACTTGCCAGGAGACAGTTTCTCTCTCACACACACACACACACACACACACACACACACACACACACACACACACTTGCCAGGAGACAGTTTCCCTTTATTATAGGGGCAGGTTCCAGCCTGCTGCCATATTCCCTGCACCGTTCAAATTAGCAGTGGGTTACCCTGGCCTCCTGTCTGTGTCTGAGAGACCTTTCCAGCTGGGCCCTTGTGGGCCCCTGTATCACCTCACTCCTTTAGGACAGAAACTGGAGAGACTCATGTAACACCAGATGGGTTACAGGGCTGACATCTCCGTAGGGCGCACCACCTCCTCTGAAATGGACACCACAGAGCAAGCCACTCTCCCCCCACACCGCACCTCCCCCTTCCACCTCCCCCATCTCCAGTTCCCATTTCCTCTTCCATCCTTTTCCCTTTCTCCATCTCTTTCCCTATCTCTTTAGAATGCACTGTCTACCCTCTCTCCCCAGGGTCTCACTGCCTTAAATTAAGCATGTGACTTTGGAGACAGAGGAACAGAGGGGTTGGTTACAACCAGAAACCATGAACCTTTAAGCCCACTTTGGACTCTGCCTCAGCTTCCCTTCTGGAAAATGAATGTACAAACATTTGCGGATTTCCTAACTCAAAACAGTGTCTGTGGTTCTGATACCTGCTTTGCGGTTTGTAAAGCATGTGCTCCATTTCCAGGCTGGTCCTGATGCCTTATAAAGTCCGGTGGGTTCGTGAAGTGGATGTTGCAGATGGGGAAACTGATGCCTAGAGAGGGAAATGACTCACTCAAGGCCACACAGCGTTTAGTGGCCGAGCCAGGACCAGAAACAAGTCTTGCAGTCCTGTCTTGCCATGACATCTGAGTTCTTGGTGATGACGATGATTCTATGCTAAACAGCACAGAGGACGTGGGCCACGAGCGTGGCTGCTGTCAACAGGTCCTGAAGAAGACCAGAGTCGGTTACCTTAATTGTTTAATTGCTGTGCAATCTAATTATACCGACGGGGTTCATTACCATGTTGAGTTTTGTTTTATGTTTTTATGTCATGAGAAGCCATCAAAGAATAAAGACGCAGATGTGGAGAATGGACTTGAGCACACGGGGAGGGGGAAGGGTAAGCTGGGACGAAGTGAGAGAGTGGCATGAACGTATATACACTACCCAATGTAAAATAGACAGCTAGTGGGACAGCCGCATAGCACAGGGAGATCAGCTCGGTGGTTTGTGACCACCTAGAGGGGTGGGATGAGGGCGGGGGTGGGAGGGAGGGAGACGCAAGAGGGAGGACATATGGGGATATATGTATATGTATAACTGATTCACTTTGTTGTAAAGCAGAAACTAACACAACACTGTAAAGCAATTATACTCCAATAAAGATGTTTAAAAAAAAAAGCAGACAGCACCCCACAGGGTGTGGAGCCAGTGGGCTGTGTATAAAGAGAGGACTTCTGACGAAAGGCTTGCTGCTGACTTGCTGAAAGCGCTGCAGTACTTCCCACGTGCCCTCTCAGGTCATCCTCACGACCTGAGACACAGGCAGCCTTGTTCCCATTTCACAAACGAGAAAACACAGGCCCAGAGAAATGAAGGGACTCACCTATCGTCATTCAGCTAGTGAAGGGCAGGGCTGGCTCCAGTCAAGGCCTGTCCCATTCCAAAGTTGTTTCCCTCCCCTACTCCACGACACCGGCTCCCCACAGAGACGGAAAGGGCTTCCTCATAAAATGACTCCGCTTCCTCTTTGTAAAATCCTGCCTCCTGGCTTCCGCGTTCCCTAAGCAGAGCCCCCTGTTACCCCAGGTGCCAACCTGCACAGCAGGGCAGGAGGAGGGCTGCCGGGGCGCCAGCCCACGGGAGAGTGTCAGAGCTTCTCCTTCGGAGGAGCGCGTTCCCCCCACTCGTGAGGAGGAGCCGGTGAGACCCTTGAGGCTCCCAGCCCCCTCCCCCGCCCCTCCTGGGGACCACCCCGCCCTGAGAGCTGGATGCCTTGCTTAGGGGCAGCAGTGGGCCAGGGCCCGTCTAAGGAGCAGCACCGTTCTCCCTGTGCCCGGCCGGGCTGTTCTCCAGCCGGTTGTGCAATCTTGCTAGGAATAGGTCTAGGTGTGTGGTTTGGTGCCAAGGAGACCAGGCTTGATTCCTTCGGGTGACAGCTCCCCTCTGGAATTCTGGGAGGTGAGGGAGCACAGCTGTGAGGTCAGCCCGATGACCCTGAGCTGGGCGGTCCGAGCTGGTGGCGTGAGGGGAGGGGCCCGTGGCCAGACTGGATGGGCAGGCTGGCAGCATGACGCGGGAGCTCTTCTTCCTCCCTGGCGGTCACCAGGCCTCCCAAGCCCCTCCCAGCTTCCCCCCCTCACTCTCACCAGGCCCCCATTGCCTTAGGTACAGACTTAAAACAAAGAAGCTTAAGAGGGGCAAAGGCAAAGACAGACCTGCAAGTTAATTTTTAAAACTTTAAAGACACGAGGCTGTGGGAAACCAGGGATTCTCATATATTTTGGTGTTGTGAATTGGTACATTAGAGGACAGTTTGATCCACCTTTCAAAACTGCAAATGTGTATGTACCTCTTGCCCCAGTAATTCCATGTTTGGGCATTAATCCCACAAAGATTCTGACCTGTGTATGTAATATATGTATAAGGTTATTCGCTGCAGTGTTGCTGATAATAACAAATGTTCAGTAGCAATGTCCAACGTCTATCAATAGGGGACTTCCAGTTAAATGAATTGGGATACAACGAACAGTGGAATACTATGCAACTCTAAACATGAGGCGGCTTTCTACGTACTGATATTTCCTCCATGTGTGAGAAAATCATTAACAAAGCAAGACATCTGACAGTGTGTATAATGTACTTTTTGTGTCATAAAAAGGGGAAAGTAATAATTTGTGCTTTTATTCCTTGTAGGTGCATAAGAGATTCTGGAAGGATACACAAGAAACTTTGGGGTGGGAGGAACTAGGCAGAGAACTAGAGAGGGGTGGGAGGAAAACATTCCCTGTGTGTGTATCGCGATATGCTTTTGAATCATGTGAATGCCTTACCTTTCAGAAATACAGTGCAACAGATGAAGATAATTTTGACAAAAAATTCCATAACCAATTGCCAGATGCAACGGACACTTGTCTTTTGGGGACAAGTCCCGGCATGAGAACACCCTTCTACTTGTGGATTTACCCAATGGTCGCATCTTGGTGGGGAGAAGAACCCCTTCTTCCCCCTGCAGCGGGACTCGGAGTGGCCGAGGAACAGCTTATTCCCGGTGGCAACAGTTGAGGTCCTGAGTCCAGTTTTGAGGCCCAAAGTGTCCAGGACACAAGGATTATTTCAATTTTAGCATTTTACCTTTTAGTGACTCTCCCCAGCCACAGTTTACACTGGCATATACTATTTCTCTTCTGCTTTTTATTTTTCTTATATTAATATAAAAGTTACAAGAGCAATAGATAATTACATTTCTAAGAGTGCATCCAATATAAGCATATCGTTTTTACAATTATTATTCTAACAGATGCATAAAATTCCTTTGTTCTGATGAGGTAATTCCTATACTGATATTCAAGATGTTAATAGGAGGAAATTATGGAAACCCAAAGTTATGAAGACACAACTTTGCAATGATATTATTCATTTATCAGTCAGATTCCTTTCAAACAGTATAGTTATCTCATTATCTCCACTTTTATTCCCTAACCCCCCTCTCCCACCTTATTCCTTCCAGTCTCAGAAGAGGAGTCAAAGCCAGCCTCTCCGCCATGCCTCTTTAGAAGCCATATTTATCTTTATACTAGTAACACACTCCCATTTTGATAACTTAAAATAGTATATAAGGAGAAAAGTTGAAAGCCAAAGTCCCTTGCGTCCTTCCCTGGACTGAACCATTACCAAGTTTTCTGTGATTTCTTCTACATCAGGGCTTTCAGTTCGGTTGGGAAGTTACAGGGGTGCCGAGCTATTGACCCCTCAGCCTTTGGGGCAGCCTCTCTGGCCAGCGGCTATGAGAAGCCTGAGATGGGAGAAGTTTGCTCTGCCATCCCGGTGCCTGGCACATACTGGTGCTGGTGGGATGGAGGAATGTAGGACTCACGGAGGTGGGCCTGTGCTAAGACAAGAAGAGCATGGAGACTTTTCTTCCCTGCATGGGAGTGGCGATGTTTGTAGTGTGTCTAGTAAGTCCTCTGAGAAAGAAGGCAAAAATGAAGTTTTGAGCCATTACTATGTGATGGACACTAGGCAAAACTACAGACACACACACACACAATCTAATTTTCTTCAGGTCTTAAATATTGCTGGGAGTCCTCCTCTTTTAATGTTCAAATAAAGGAAATTCAAGGGGAAGGACCCCTCTTCCTTCAGCTCCAAAGGTGTCCTCAGGGCCCAGAACCAAAGCTTCTCTCTGATGGCAGTGGAGCAGAGGGAGGGTGGGTCCCCTTCTGGATGCTCCTCTCTTCACCTCCACCCTTCAAACACACTCCCCTGCACACGCCCATCATGGGCTGAGCTGAGGGCACCCAGGGCACCACGGCCATCACCCTTTTCCCCCAAGTCCCAGGGAAATGGCCATGGGGACGGGGGTGGAGTAGACACTCCATAGCCAGATCGACCGTGGCTATGAACTCTACCTTCCTCCACCTTTGACCTCAGTATTCCAGCTGTGATGTGCGTGGCTTGGCTGATACATGTCACGTGTGCTGTATTAAAGGTTTGCCCTCACTACTCAAACATTTGCGAAATCAATTCCCTAAAGTGTTAGCAAGATTAACTAGTTCACATTCTTCCTCTTTTAAACTAGAAGCTGAAGCAGGGAGAGCCAGCAACAAGTAACTCTTTACTCCTCAAGGTGGAGCAGAGAGATGATAACTTGAGTATAAACTCACGGAGGGCAGGGCCTAGTTCTATTGGTGCCCATCTCAGCCTCTGGCCCACTGCCACACTTGAAACTGACTGAGTAGTTGTTGTTCATTAAGTTAAATTCAATTAACTGTAGTTGAATTTTTACCTGGTTTGGGAAAACTCTCTACTGGGAATCTTGTGATAGCTGGTTTTGGATTTCCATCTTTAATCTTTTGGGAGACACAATCAAAACTTGAAAGCATTCTCAAATGAAATACCTTCTCCTAGTTGGCTCTGGTATTAGAAGACGAAGTTTTACCTGTACAGGAAATTAAAACAATGATAAGGACAGACTTATGAAAGCATGACTCTTCACCAGTATAGAATTTACCCCAAAGGGCAAACTTCAAAATCTTTTTTACTTACTTGATCTGAAGTAAGAGTCCATCGTGTTGCTTAGGACTTTGAACCCAAAAGCTGAATGATTTTTATAACGTCTATTAATAGGAAAACCACAACCCAGGCTACTAAGAATAGTTTTACAGTAGGGTGGAGTTCCCCCTAACTTAGCTAAGAGGAAATATTTATGCTATTGCCACCAGCAGCCTGACGCGTTGTGTTTGACTTTGATACGTAGGAGCGCACCGTGGTGACCGACATTCATCTGCTGGTCTCACGTGAGCAGGACCTCCTTGGGGCCAAAACTGTGACAGGTCAAAACCTCTGACACCCAAGGAAGACAGAGTTTAAATCCCGCCTCCCTATGTAAAAGCTCCTCCAGGGCAGCCTGACTCAGGGAAGGCCAAAAGTGGCTATCAGCCACCACGAACAATGCCATAAATCTGCTTTATTAAATTGTCCGGTTGCCTGTGAAGGTCAAAAGTGGGTCAGAGAAAAAGTCTGCAGGATTCATTTAGTTTAGAGATCTCAGGATAGAGTCTCCCAGCTTTGTGCCTCTTCCACAGGAAGACCTTGAGATAAACTCAGCTATTTCACTCCTCGGGTTAAAGAAAGGGGGAAGGAGAACAAAAACTTCTTGGAGTAAGAGAGAGTGTCATCGATGCTTTATTTACATGCGTCACCATTTCTTTTACAAACTAGATTACGGTTTTAAATGGAATACACAAGGCAATATCTACAAACACCAAGGAAAGTTAAGTACTGCATCTCTATTTCATTTGGAAAGGAGAAGATTCCCAAATCAAACTGGTTTTGATTCTTGAGAGGAAACGTGGTAGAGATAATTCATGGCAACATATGGATAGACAAAATCCTCAGTAAGAATGCAATATGATAGTGTTCGCTTTGAAAGAAAGGATGAGGTGCTTCAAACCAAAGTATCAACTGCATGACTCTTAGGTGTTTGAATACGGCCAGGCACCACAATGAGTTCTAGTTTGCATGGGTTATGAACAAGAAATTGAAACAGATAAGACAGTTTTACAGATACTGTATACAGATTTTTTTTCCATTCATGCAACTTTTTTCTTAAAAAAAAAGTTAAACATGTGAAGCCAAAATGTACATTTAAAAAATATTAACTAATTTTTCTGGTCCTCCACATCTGTTTACATTTTGCATGTACATAATGTGCTAGGACAAGTGTATTGAGAGAAGATTGATTGCCAGGCAATGAGATAATTTTAGAGAAATAAGTGACCAGACATGTAGTTTTTTTTTTTTTTTTTTTTTTTAAAGCAGCCGCACAAATATTTCTGGAGTGTGGCAGAGGCCTCGGAACCAATCATTCAACAAAGAAAAACACATACAAATAAAACTAAACAAGAGGAAAATATTTCATTCATTCGAACTGCATAAAATGTTACCCACTAAAGATCTAGATCAAATATAATACACAGTCGCCCCTTGGTATCCGTGGGGGATTGGTTGCAGGACCTCCACAGATACCAAAATCTGTGGATGCCCAAGTCCCTTATATAAAATGGTGTAGTACAGTCGGCCCTACGGATCCGTGGTTGGTTTAATCAGAGGATGCTGAGCCCGTGTATGCGGAGGGCCGACTGTACTCTTTTCAATTACTTGGGCATCTGTGTTAAGATCTTGTCTGACAGACATGATTTCACAAGGACTTCACTCTCCCTTCGCTGTGCCCTGCCACCCCGGGTCTCCAGGAGAAGCTGGCTTTTTCATACCTCTTTGCCAGTGATTGTTATTTCTACAAAATTTTTGCTTTTCTTAATTAAAAAAAGAATACATTATACCTAATCGTACTATGTTCCCCAAATACACCGAGAAAGAAGAAATCAGAGTTTGGAGCTGTCAGGATTTTATTTCTGCTTTCAGAGAGAAAGGGTAACTTTTCAATTTCCCCTCACCAGCCCTTGGCATCGGCATGAAAAATGGGCCTGGGTGTTTGACTGCTTTCCTCTTGACGGTCTTTCCAAGAGATTCAAATATTCCTTATTCTTTAATTGGGTTCATTAGATAGACTCACTACCGTCTTTAACAATTTCAGAAGCCTCCTGAAATGACACCCTGAGACTGAGCATACCTGTCCTGACCAGTGAGCCAAGAGGTCTTCTCCTCAGGGTGGGGGAACGACACGACACACACAAGGGCAAAACTCACCAACCCCCCACCCCCCCCACACAGAGTCCCCCAGTACTACACGTGTGTGCACGCTCTTCCCATTAACAGGAGAGCCAAACTTCTGAAATTAAAAAAAATATGTTTCGGCAGTCATTACATTGCAGGGGATGCAGTAAAGGAAATCGACCTCAGATTCTTTCAGTTAATGGGATACTCTGAACCTGGCGGTCAGGCCTCACTCACGCCAGGACAGTGAAGGCTTGTGATAATGCTCTGTTCTAACTCTGGTAAAAGGTATCTGGTTCTGGAGCCCTGAAGAGAACAATAGAACCCCAGAGTTCGGGTCATGTTTTCAACATTGTTACTCTTGTTTCTAAATTTCCCATCAAAAAGTGGAAGGCTCCCTAGCTTATTTAGAGGCTGAGTGTAGACTCCAGAAATTCTTATCAGGATGCAAACATTACAACCGCCAGACTCCCGGAGACTACCAAGTATTCCACTGAGATACTCCAGATCAGAAAACTTCCTGTGAGGGCCCATGGCACTCAGAATGCCACATGGTGGCCATTGGAAGGCCCTTCCTGAAAGAAGGGTCTTCAAATTCAAGAGGGAGGGGGCTTAGGTGGCACCTCTGCCCTGTCTGACTGCCTTCGGACTCAGTTAGTCTAAGGGATCCTGGCCTCTGGGTGGGCGGCCAAGGGTGAGAGTGGGGCTGCTGTGATCCTGGACAGGCTTAACTATTCCATTCTTGCCTGACCCTTTCTAGGACTGATGCTGGCACTAGACTTTGCCCTGATCTCAGCTGTCCGTGACACTCTACATGTAGATGCTGAATTACTTAAAAAAAAAAAAAAAATGAAAAGAAAAAAAATTCCAAGCACCCCTCCCTCTCTGTTTTCCTGATCTGCTCTGTGGCTATCCTGCTCTCATACCTCTCTGTCCCTCCCTCAGCTGTTTTAGATTAAATTAGAATCCGGTTCTAGAACATTTTGTAAAACATTCTGCCTGAAATCTAACAAACACTGGGGGGGAAAAAAAGAAAGAATAAATGAGATGCCACACGTCTGAATGGAATTCAACACTTTAAAAGTCAAAACACATTTGAGGGTTGCCTCTCTTACTCCCAAAGTATTTCCCAGGGTCTATAAAACTGCAAAGGCAAGTCGCTATTTTGTTAGTTTTCTTGTTTCTTTGAGCTCAGGAGAGAAGTTCTCAGGGCCCTAGTGTTGGAAGCACTCGGATTCTCCCCTATATCCAACACCCCCTGCCACACACACCCCACCCCTCCCCACCCCGTCCCTGAGCTGCTGCCACTGTCTCTGAACTATGTCTCCACCCAGAGGGCAGCATCACTTAGGAACCCAGAGAGGCAGCCCTCTCTTGCTGACACTTGACAGTTCTTGTGTATAGCAGACTACCGAAGAATCAAGGAAGTGGCTAGCTTTATTACAAAAGAATACAGTAAGCAAAAGTCTGTCTCACTGACAAGCAGACCACGTGAATAGAATACATACTTTTAAAAATTAGACATACTTTCAAAGTGAAGATTATAAACTTGTAGCAGTTTAGAAAAGGTGGTATGCTACAGGTCTACTATAACCACAAAGTGCACAACAATTTACAGATTCAGTAGAGAGCAGGGTGAAATCCACAGGGCCATCACTCAAACATGACAGCCCAAGCGAGGCGGGAGAGACAAGTGGCAACCCCAAATGGAACGTTCATTATGCTAGGAGCTGTTATCACCACCAATATCACCCCCAGAGGAATCAGGAAGCAAAGGTGCACAAAGGGGCCCCTGGTGGCTGGTGATGGGTGCAGGAGGTCGGGTGGCACGTCTGTGTTGGTGGAAGGGGATCAGTGCCCACTGCACGGTGCAAGCATCAGCGAGAACTCATGCAGGGAGGTCTGTGCTGAAATACTAGCCTGTATCCCTAACATCCATGCAGACTGTTCCATTTTTGTACTGTACATGATAAAATATATTTATACATTTCTATGCCTAATGCTTTTTATGCAACGAAAAGAGTCTTCATATATCACTTTGGAGAAGTATGCATATGCTGTGCTAATCAGAGCATCATTACACCAGTTTCATATGTACCAAAGGTGTTCCCAACTATTCTGTCTACCAAAGAGGGTAACTAATATAATCACACTTTTCAGGTTAAACAGAAAGCACCTATACAGCACCATAACTTTTTGAAAAGAAAAAAATGAAATCCATAGAAGCAGGAAAAGTGTGTGGGGGGAGGTCAAAACTGTCCTATCTTGTATTTCCATTGTGACACTTGTACAATTACAATCTAAGCTTATTTATATTAAAAAGGAATCAGTTTGTATGCTATTGCTTGTCACTCATACACGTCTACTAGATCAGATTATACAGAGTAAGACTGAAAATAATCAAGGGTGCACATTTAGAAAAATAGTGACTCGGGTTTGTACTTTCCACACATTTCTCACTGTGGGCTTAATGTTCACCTGTAAGTTCACTTCTTCTGCAAAGCAAAACACGACTACTTTTTTTTTTTTTTTCTTTTCTTTTCTCCTTAAAACTAAACCTGTTAGTGGCATTTGGCAATGAGCGGACAGCTGAGCTGATTTCTTCCTTGAAAAATTCTAATTTCTAACCAACATACCATCACTGTTGACTCTGTTAGCTGAGGATACTGACAGGAGACCACAGGCCCTACTGATCTAGCAACTGCAGACCAGGTGCCGGGGTCTCATCCCCCGACCACCCTGACTCAGAACCAAGCACATGGTTTGGTTCTGAGTCAGGTTTGCCGATGCAGGGCTCTGTCCTGGACCAGTGCACACAGAAAACACTTGTGCCACTGTTCAGTTTTTAGAAAAGGATAGTTTTCTACCAAACGAAAGAACAAAGAAAACCCCCCTCTAGTTTATGTAATGTGTTAGTCTGGGGAGTTCTACGAGCTTGAATGCTTGTGACACCCAAAACCAGCACAGTAGCTGGTACAACATTTTCCTTCTGTTTTTAAATTTGCCAGGGGAAGCACGATTAATATTTTAACATAAAAAGACTGCAAGTTAATGCATGTGAGAAACTGAAAGTCAAAGGAAAACAAACACAAAAACAACACTCAAAACATCCCACAAACCATCATGATATTAAAACACCACAGAACGGCCCGCGGGCTCACGGTGTGCTCTGAACAGGGTGGGCGGTGCTGGCAGGGTGCTGTCCTTCGCTGGCAGGTGGCTGTCACCCCGTACAAGGAAGGTTTTTGCATACTTTATAGAGAGAGTTCTGTGCGAGGGTAAGTGCTTCACCCGGGGTAAGGGGCCGATAACAGTCTCTGCTGGGGTAGGAAACGGCAGGGGCTCACGAAGGTGTTAAGCTGTAAACGGTATCACTGTCCACTTGCTGAGAGCAGATTTGGCAAAGGGTTTTCTCTGTAGGTCTTGTGTCAGTTTGAGGGTCTAAAGGAGGAGAGAAGAAAACCAGAGACGGTTAAGGACATTCAAACAGCAGCAGTGGGCCCTCCAGGTCACGTCTCCTCAGCCTCCGGTCCCCTCACCCGCCTCTGGGCCAGGGGTGCTGCAAGTCAAGCTGTTCTGCTGCACTAGCTTCAAAGGGCTGAAAACCTAAGGACAAAGCCTGGAGATCACTTACCTTATTTCTGTGCCTGATAACAAAACGCCCTCAAGTTAAAAAGCCTGGGAGGAAATGGGGCCATTCACTTGTGGAGGTTAATCGGGGTGCCTCAGCGGGCCCTTCCAAATTAGGGAGGCCTGGGGTGCAATGCAGATGGGGTTTTACTCTAGATTTTTGGATTGAGGGGCTTCCTGGGACACGAGACTTGCATGCTAAAACCAGGGGAGCTGGTCACCCCAAGCAGACCAGCTATGCTCTTCTGGTTCCCCCTCCCCTGGCTATGAGGACTAAGTGACCTTGCTTCCCATTGATATCCCAACATCAGGGGAGTGGAAATGGCCACTTTCCACAAAGGTGTCATCGGTCTGCACTGCCGGGTCGGGGTCATCTTGACTTCCCTCACTATAAAAGGAGAAGTAATCTCTAAGTGGGGTGTCCTAGGAATTTGCTTTTTATATTAAAAACCTGCAGAAGAAAAACAATTATATCACGCATACATATGGCCCAAAAAACCTCCCATAAAACACTCCTTTAAAAATTAACAACACTATTATTGTTGGTATTATTATTATGCACTCAGCCACCTTCAAACGGTAAATCCTCTCAAAGCATCTGAATTTACACAAATCTTATCAGACTTCCTGCGACCACTGAGCCCGGAAAAGTTAGAGAATTAAAAAAATATGTATATATACTCATAGAGATGTAGCTAAAGGAACTGACATGACAGGCCTCAAGACCTTTTGTTTATGGAGACAGTGTCAGCTGTCATGGTAGGAAAAAAAATGGCTCTAGGCCAAGAAATGGAAAAGTGGTAGGGAAGCAACATGAACTTAGGATCTTCTCACCAGATAAGGTGAACAAGTAATGAAAAATGCATCAATAAGCTCTCTCTCTCTCTCTCTCTCACACACACACACACACACACACACACACACACGTTACGTACATCTGCTTCTCTCTTTAAAAAAGATATTATCTTAAATTCACCTGGAAGTTTCACAAGTGTACAATTCTGTTCTGTGGCTGGACTGTTTTTGGCAATCTTACCTCTCACCACCAATATTCAGAAAGACAGCAGGACTTGGTACTCGTAATATTACATACCTACGGTCATAATTACCCTTGCTATAGCTCCACATAGGAGAACTTAGGTTGTTTTGTTAGAGGCAGAGACAGTAAAACAGGAAAAGGTCCCTTCTTCCCACCCATTCCCCAAGTACTTCATTTCCCTGGCTGATGGCTTTTTTTGGAGGTATTCTTTGCTTTGTAATGATACTAGACAATATTGTCCTAGACTATAAAATAATGGCTTGTTGATTTCAGATGGAGACAAGGTAATAAAACAGAGATCAGATCTCAGTATCTGTGAGGTATTTAACCTGCCAGAGCCAGTGCTATTCTAGCTACTCTACCTGGGACCCCTGAGGCATGAAGAAACAAGGGTGCAGACGTGGTTCTTTGGGAGGGGATTTGGTTCTTTCCTTCACAGTAACACTTAATAAACCACAACCTAAGATCACCAATTAGTCATCAGGTGACTATGGTCCCCAAGTCCCGATCCTGACTTAACTGTAAGTGCCAAGAGAGAAGGTGTAAAGTATTACCTAATCCAGACCTCATCCCCCAGTTCCCTCTGGTGTTAATTATTCAGCCAAAGAAACCAGTGCATGCTGGGAAGGTGACACACTTCATTCTCCAAGTACAGAGGCAGAGCACGCAGCTTGCTCTAATGCTGGCGCCGGGTCAGCACAGGAGGGAAGAAGGCAGAGGGCACCTACAACCCTCAACGTGGCATCGTTCTAAGCAGAATAGGGCATCGGCCCTGAAACCAGGGGCAGGAGACCAGAGTGGGCAGTCTAGAGCAACAACCATCACAGTCTCATCCAAAGGTCCAGCCAGAATCTTCAGGGAACTTTATCATTAAGAAGGGAATGCACTGATCGTCACTCTTTCCTTCTTTGTAGAATGGGCTTGGGGTCCCTTGTGGCACTACATCCTGGAGCTCCCCCGAGGTCTCACGGGAAACGGCCTGTGGCTGGCGGTTCAACTGGGAGATGCCAGGCCCAGGTTTAGAGGTTGAAATTTGTCACGGAGGACAAATTGTTATTAACAGAGAAACCCCCACTCCACAGGACGGAAAGGCAACTTGTTTCTCTGTGATAGAAGGCAAACAGTTTGTAAAATATTGTGAAAACAGAAAGGAAATGCAATCACCCTTCTAAGAGGAACACCAGATTCACCATTCACTAGGAAGACCTTATGATTAAAAATCGTCACAAGGAAAGTGGCCCCTCATCTGCCTTAGGTTTTTTTTTTTTTTTTCGGTACGCGGGCCTCTCACTGTTGTGGCCTCTCCCATTGCGAAGCGCAGGCTCCGGACGCGCAGGCTCAGCGCCCATGGCTCACGGGCCCAGCCGCTCTGCGGCATGTGGGATCTTCCCGGACCGGGGCACGAACCCGTGTCCCCTGCATCGGCAGACAGACTCTCAACCACTGCGCCACCAGGGAAGCCCCTGCCTTAGATTTTTAACCTCTCTTTGATGGATCAGTGTTTGCAAATGTTTATCTGACTCCACCAAGACTGAAAAAATGGCGGGAGCACATTAAGTAATGGGATTTAACGATACTTAGTTTGGATACAAGTTCCCTGCTTTTGAATGGGGCTCTCACCACTCTGACATTCTTTCAAGTAAGACGCTTTAGTTAACTGAAGTTTACGTGTGTATGTTGATGCCCTTATGAGTCTAAAAACACATCAGATTAAGCAAAACTTTTGGAAGGAAAAAGAAGCCTACAGCTGAAGGGAATTACAGCTATCACTTCACAGTTACTAGGCCATGGGCCAAGTAACAATAAATAGGAAAACATTGTCCTGTCCCATCAGCAACTTTCATTAACAGGGAGAAAAATCTCTTCCCTCTCTCTCCCTGCCCAACACTTAAGTTTGAAATCAGGCTGTTGATGCAGGGAAAATGAAATGGGGAAAGCAAATGATGAGGCCCATTCTAAAAATATCGGTGGATGCTGTCATCTGGTCTCTGGTGAGAGTAAGTCCCTCTATGATCTTGGTATCTGTAGGGAAGACAAGTTTCTGCCTAATTATCACCACTAACTCACATGATGTTCTAAGAAACAGCAACACCTCCAAGTAACTGTACACAAAACGTAACAACCCCCATCAACTTTAAACTGGGAATAAAACATGAATGTTCCTACTGCTGTCCTCCCACAGCTCAACTCCACTGTGACAAATCTGGATTTCTCAGCAGTGTTTTCATCTTCCTGGCAGAGAGGAAAGGAACAGGACCCCAATACCAAACATGACAGGGAAGGAAAAAGAGCCAGCCACAGGGATGAAACTCTCCTATCTGCAAATCCATACAGGTTATCCACTGCTTTCCTAGCTAAAACTGAAAGATCTTCGGAGGAAAGTCTGCCTGCAACACAAAATTAAAGTGAAATACCATGTTCCTCATTCCTCACTCTTTAAACGTAATTTAAGCCAAACTTGCAACCCCTGGGGCAAGCTGGGAACTAAATATGGAACGTTTAGGATAGAAGAGATTTGAAATGAATTGATATTCACTTGATCTGACAGGGAAACTTCAGGTGGAGTTCAGAGAACAGGTGTGGGTTTCAGAGTATGAATGTTTCTACCCAAGTAGAGGGCAAAGAATTGCCGGCCTGCCACCATCTCTACTTCCCCTCAGAGGGGTCTGAGGGACACCCAGTCCATCACAGGACACAACCATCTGCCAGCATCCAAGGCTTCTGTTGGTGTCACCCCAGGAAAAACAGCATTTCTGTAGGGCTTGGGTAAGGCAGCCACGGCCAACGTTGGAGAGCCCAAATGGCAGCAATTCCCCCGGAGCTCATCTTCACGGCCTAAACACGAAGCAGCTCAAGAAACACCTAATGGGCACGACACTTTGGCTTAATTTGGCAATTTTTCAAAATCTTCTGGGTTGGAATGGGCGATAACGAGGACTTAGGGAAGTGCATGAAAACCAACCTGGGGTTCAGGGACTGCAGGGGCCTTGCTGATTAAAAGGCAGCCTTTGGCCTGCAAGGCTGGCCGAACAGAGCCATCCTCCAAGACTGCCCAAGAAGTGGAATTGGGAGGTGCAGCTCTATAAAAATCCATTTTAGCAAATGCTGTCAACTTGCCATTTTAGAAGCTGAGTAGTTTATGAGGGGAAAGAAAACAGGTATGGAAATTCTGGCCAAATTTGTACACAGTTGAGGAGCCTCCCTGAAGGAAAATCAGGTTTCTAGGAAGGGCAGCTCACAGGCTTTCTAAGGGGCAAGTAAGTACTTATGGAGAACGTGGGATGTTACAGGGAAGCTTAAAATAAACTTTTCATGGCAAAGGTGACACTCAGGAAGATACTGGAAAGACACTCAGACTTTTTTTTTTTTTTTTTTTTTTTAAAGCTTAGTTTGCGTAAAAGGCTGACCTGTGTAAACACTGCTTTCGGCTACCTCCTGTAATTCCTGGGCTTCTCAAGGTGGCAGCTGAAGCCTGTCCGTGAAGGCTGGCGACAGGCCACTGAAGAGCTGTCGCCTCCAGGATGCTTCAGGACCTGGATCTAGTGTGGACTGCCCTTCCAGCCAGCCTGTGTGCTGTGCTGATAAACACAGGAAGCATGAGGAGAGAAGCTGCCACCCTGGCACTTCACAGCTGAGGGACAGAGAGCAGGAGTGACCTGCAAAGAGACGCAGACTTCCCTGCTGCTCAAACTGTAGGGATTAATGATGATTAATACAAGTTTAAGAATGTCCTGTCTCTGTCTTTATTTTGGGGCAGAGATTATGGTGACCAATATTCTTTGTGCATCCAGAGTCAAATATGGTGACTGCAATAGCAGAAATATGATACTTATTAATTTACTGTCAAGAGCAAAGTTGCAGAGACTTCGTATTTTCTTAAGATTGTTAGATTTTTCAAACTACACAGAACAACTTGCAAAGTTCTGGATTACATTCTTTTAAAGAACTGTTTTTAAGGCAAAAGACTTTAAGGGGCTTTTGGATCCTTTCTGGATGCATGGTTACTTAGACTTAATTATAATACTCCAAAACCCTGGCTGGCAGCGTCCTGGGGGTCTGGCTCTGTTGTCCTTACCCCGGCTTTACCACCCACTCCTGCCGATCCGATGGGTCAGGTTCAGTGCCCTTGCCTGGTTTGCTCTCCCCATCCAAACATCCAGATGGCTCTTCCAGCCCCACTCGCCCCAGGCTGTCCTCTGCTAAACTCCTAAGCCACTTACCTGGCACCTCATCACACAGTGCCCAGAATGGTTACTTTTTCATACACATTGAAGTCCCAATATACTGGGGGCAGAGCAAAGCCTTCAAATCAAACCAAACACTTACGGAGCATCTACTATTTCAAGAGCACTGTCTTAGACATGGTATTTACCCACACGAAGTGCCCATTCCAGCAGGGACACATTTTCTTGATGTCCCAAGTAGCCTGGAAAGTTGAAACAGAGGAGAGGCACACAATAAATGTTGGCTGAATAAATGAATGAACCAACTCCTGGAACAGCCCTCTCTTCCTCTCTGCCAATTCAAATGCTTAACACCCTTTTAAGCCTTACAGCTTCCACAAAGCATTTTAAACCGACTCGCATTTGCTAAGAGTTAATCTTATTTGAATCCAAGCAGTACCTACTGCTTATGGGACAGGACCTAGAATTTTAATGATCCCCTTTTGGGAGGAGGATGGCTTCTGATGAAGTTTCTATTCAGAAGAATATGAGAAAAAAACCCTCATATTTCTTATAAGATGAAACCTCCTAAGGATCAATACAAGGCACAGTTTTAACATCCAAATAATTTTATTTTTAAAATAAAATTTTAAATAGTATTTAATAAAGAATTTACCTTCTGCCATCCTACCAAACCCATTCTTTATTACCAGCCCCCCCCCCCAATTAAGAGTCACGCTACTCTAACTCTCAAATTGCTGTCACTGCTAAATGATTCACCATTTAGAAACACAAGGGAACTGTAGTCCAGGAGGAAATGCTTAGAGCCATAAAGGGTAACCTGAATATCACAATGTTTATGTTTACTGGGTGTGGCCCCATCCTGTGTGACTCCTCACTGCATTTACTGGCTAGAGGAGGTAGAGGGACAATTGGGAGCGTGCAGCTACCCCTTCGGGCCGGGACGCCCTACCTCCCTTGGGACTGAGTGCAAGAGCGGCTGTAATGCTCCAGCCCATCTAAGGGCCCAGCTACCAAGCACAAAAGAGGGGGGGGGGGTCTCCAAAGTCATCATTCTCCTGCTTTAGATATGCAGGGTTTTGAAGACAATCTAAATTTTCTGAAAGTGGTTCTGAAATCGAAAACACAAAATCAGCTATTTTAGTTCCACAAATAGTCCAAACCACTCATCCACCTGTGAGGTATGACCAGGACATGCAGGCAACACAGATGGCAGCCAAGAGGCAGCAACCACACCCATGCAACAGAGGAAGGAAACCAAGGAGGGGCTCAAGGGTGTCTCCAAGATCGACAGAGACAAAGGCCCGTCTGTCCTGAGGTCGGCAGTCCGGTGGTCCGGTGGGAGTGCAGACCCAGGAGTGAGGTGGATCCACATGGTGGGTGCCTGGGTGGCCCTCCTCTCCTTGCTCAGCCTGACCAGCACCTGTCGGGACGTGCTGGGAGCTCCCCACCTCGGCTCTCCACCCCCCACCCCGACCTCAGCCAGAAGGACAACCTGAGCTGACCGGGGCTGGGCAGCGAGTGCATTCAGGCAGTAGGGACACTACCAACTAAGGGATACCTTCTAACAGGTCTATCAGTCAACACATATTTTCTGATTACTTGTGCTGGGCTCTACTGCTTTCCAATCATTTCTGAAGACACAAGTGATCAATGGAAGTTCCAATTAATTACAGTGGCATGTACACAAATAGAAGCCCAGTAGAAATTAATTTATAAGTTCAACCTCAGAACTTCCCACCTCTTCTTGGCCATTAATTTCCACTAAGGAGTCAAACTGAACACTCCACACAGACATGAATACTTAAAACAAAAAATCTTACGGTCTGGACGTCTTTCAACAGAGAGAAAGACAGAGGAGAGAGGAAAGGGAAGAAGGAGGGAGGGAGACAGAGAGAGAGAACACACTGATATGCAAACCATCAATCAAACCAGGACTGGCAGTTAAAGTTTTATCCTTAGAAACACTGGAATTATGCTCTGAGGGCTTCATGACTAAGTAATTCTCATCCTTTAATAAATGAATGTCATAGATTTTAGCAAAAAAAAAGAGGTTATTAAAAAACAGGAAAGTCTAGAATTACAGAGTAAGGTTCACATCTGTTATTGGGAAGAGAAAACAAAACACCTGCAACCAAGCGGGCAGTAGCTCTTCTGGGTGGTGTGTTTCAGCTCCAGGCTTGGTCTTGCTTCTCTGGGAGGAAAGCTCCTGGAGAAGAACACCCAGTTCCTCTGGGTTTTCACTGAACTCAGTTGGCAGATCTTAAAGATACAGTGGCCATATTTTCTGAACCCCAAATTGTGTCACGTTAGCCAGTAACGGGGGTGGTGGTGGTGGTAAACCACCAGCTCTTGGGGAGGTGGGGTCCATGGCCAGACACTGCCAGCATCCTGCCATTCGTTGTGTGGCAATCTTTCTGCTCCCAAGAAGTCCTAGGAGAACTGGAGCAGCTATTTATTTCTCGGTGTGGCCACGGTGGCCTGGCAGTGGAGAGGGAAGATCAGATTTCCAGGCTCCCTCCCAACAGGAAGAGGCTCCACTCTGAGGAAGCAGAAACGGGGCAGGGCGAGGCTCCCCCCTCAGCACAGAGTGGATATGACAGCCTCCCTAAGGAAAGAAAGCGGAGGCCAGACAGCTAGGATTTCTCAGGCAATCCTTTAAAGATACTAATGGAACACCCTGGCTACCATATATGAACCTCCCCAATCCGTCTGTGGCAGAAGGTCCTCTTTATTAGTGAAAATATAGCCCCTGTCCTGGGTACCCCTAAACTGGCAGGCAGGACTTCTAGGGGACATCAAAGGTTTCACACAACAGGCAATTGCTATACCTCTTTAATGAAAAGAAACCTAATTGATTCTAGTTTATTGAGGAAAGTAATTGCTCTTTGGGCCAACAATGTAAGACTGGCTTGGTGCTTTCCTTAATTCTGCATTAACCTCTGGAACCATTTTAAATAACAATAAACATTAAGTAACTTTTAAAAAAGTTGACAAAGGACATTAGGTCATATCAGAGATAGTCCTTACAAGAGCTCTGTGGGGTAGGTTTTCGTTTTAGCCCCATTTTACAGACAAGCGAACTGAGACTCAGAGAAGTGGAGTGGCTTGACTCAATGACACATAGCCATAAAAATGGCAGCCTTCTGCTACAGATTCATAGGTCCTCTGCTGTACCACAAAGACACCATTTAACTTGGGGGTGGGCTGCAGGGGAGGCTTTTTAAATCCACTTCTCCCCTCGGAGCAGAGCCCCAGGGACAGTGATCTTGGAGTGGGTGTCTGGCTCACGTTCAACTGTGATGATGAACCAGTTCTAGAAATCTAACATAAAAGCACGTCTCCTGCAGGGCTTTTAACACGAACCAGCATCTGGATTTAGTCTGAACTCTGCCCTATCAGCATGGAGCCTATGTTTTTATCCCCCAAAGACAGGGGGAGCAGACCACGCGATAAGGGAACAGGACATCTGAAAAAGCAGGGTTGTCCCAGAAAACCAAGCATGCGAGGTTGCCGCTGCCCCATGGGTCCTTTGCTCCAGCCCTGCATGGAAAGCAGTCTTTTCCTCTGGGACAATGGTCACCATCACCACTGCACCACATCCCCAGCCAGACCACGCACACCTTGAGGGTGAGACCCTATTTTATCTTCCTCGATCCCCTGTGCCCAGCACACTGCAGGTACTCAATAAACAAATTTTGTTTAATAAATTCAGACTTTCCCTGAGCACTTCTACCAAGGTGGGACCTACCATTTTGCCAGGCAGCTGGCTCATCCAAGAGTAGAACCCACTCTGTGGCTGAGAAAAGCTTGATGTATGACAAGGTCGTACAAAAAGCTCCAGGAAGAATCAAGAGGAAAAAGGGCAAAGAATCCCTAGTTCTCAAGAGGTTGCTGACCTCTTGCAGGATTCCTTTAGGGGGCTCCTTAGGACACTGGTCCTATGGTTTCTAGGAGAAGGATTTGATTCAAGATGTCAGATAAACTTGGGAGACACTGCAATCCGATCCTAGAAGGTTCACAACATATATTAACTTATAAGGCTCTGAGAAGTCCTGCAGGAAACAACCATATTTTTAAACTTTATTTAACATGGCGTTCCTCAGACATTTGACCACAGAATCTATTTTCCGCTTAATACCCATGAATATCCTGAGGATTGAGTATTCTGTGAAATACTTTGAGAAACACTGACCCATGGGACCTCTAAATATCTGAACTGTCTGTCACTAGTTCACAATACAAAATTTTAATTCATTTTAGTTTTTAAAATTTTAAACTTCAAAACAATTTGGAGGATGGGGGAAAGCAGTATTTTCAAATTAAATGAACGTACCAACAAAACCAGGGTGAAGTCTCTTGCAAGGTGGGGAATCTCCATCTTGGAATGAAAATCCAGCATGAAGACATGTGTCTCCAAGTCGGGAAAAGAAAGCAGTGAACAAACGTCCTTCTACCTGCCCCAGGGCCACGGGGGAACCTCTGACAGGTCAACCTCTCTGGCCATGGCACAGAGGCAGGTCCCAACAAGCCTCCTTCTCCCATCTCTATACAGAAAGGTATGCCTATGAGAAGCAGGCCCCTGCGGGAAGACTCTACTTACAGAAAACATTATTTATAAGATGTTGAATATTGAGCATTATGAAAACTCTGAAAAGAAGCATTTAATGGGAGCTTAAGAGTGTACACGAAGTTCCAATGGTAATTCTGGTGATTTTCATTCCACTTATTTATGTTCCACACAAGCTCTGTGGCCAAAAGAGACCTTCCAGAAAGCCATCTATAAATGCTACTGCATGAAGAGCGACAGTCACTCAGGCTCTGTCCCCATGCCTAGCAGGCTGGCCAGTGGTGAGCAAAGGTGCATTAAAACCTGACAGACCCAGGAAGAGCAGCCTTAGTGCTGGATGTCACTGCTTTCCAGAGTAGGGGGTGTATGTAAGGAGGGTACCAGCCCCTACACAGAAAACGTCTTTTCAGGGCTCTTGTCAATTTCCTTTCACTGTTGTCAACACTAGAAACATCCAGACAGCCATTCTCTCCATGAATGACAGTTCAGACTTTGGGTTTTTAAAAAAGTAAGAATAAAGATCCCTGCAGGTACAGAATTCTTGAGGCTAGCACACTATAACCAAAGACTAGACAACAGTTCACAAGTGCAAATAACAGAGTACGTTCTCCACGCAGTACGTACTGCACATTATATTCCCTAATGTAAATATCTATCAGTACATCAAGAAAAAACATCACATGAGTAGCCTATAATATTGTCTGTATTTGGTTAGAATTAGTCCTATCCCCCCAACATGAATATTTAAAGACATAATGGAATCACAGCATTTAAACATCAGTCCAACAAGTATCAAAGATTTGTTCCTTTTGGGAAGTAGCCTAAATTTAAATTCTCAACGGCCTCCAACACCGGGACCTGCTGTTGCCACACTAGTATACCACTGTTCCTTTACAGTTCCATATCATCACATATCCCTTACGGTGGCAATTTCACAGACAGAATGTTAGGTTTCAGGTTTAAAATTATACATACTATGCGCCCTTAAAATTCTACGATTTTGCTAAAAAATACAACTAGTGAATATAATAAAAAAGCAGACTCACAGCTAGTGGTTACCAGTGGGGAGAAGGAAGAGGGGAGGGGCCAGATGGAGGTAGGGCATTAAGAGTTACAAACTATTAGGTATAAAATAAGCTACAAGGACATATTGTACAACACAGGGAATAAAGCCAGTATTTTATAATAACTATAAATGGAGTATAACCTTTAAAAATTGTGAATCACTATATCACTAAATTGAACTACACTTCAATTTAAAAAACCAAATAACTCTTATTGGTTAAACAAACAAAACAAAAACAAAAACAAAACGACTCTATGATTCTGTCCTCTTCTGACAGATGAGAAACCTACTATTCTAAGAGATTCATCAGTGACATGGCCAGTGGCACAGACAGGAAGAAAACTGCCTCTCTCCTCTCCACCTGGGATTTTCCTAGTTAGTTATCATAAAGTTGTTTAAAACGCAACTAAATATGGGGCTGCTCCCTAATGGGGTCTCCAAATGCCAAAAGATGAAGATGAACGAAAAAGCATGTGAACTTAGGCATCTTCTGACATCAAAACTACAGTGAAACTGACGTTGCTTTCCTGCGAGAACAGACACATGTCAATCTCAGGAGGGCTTACTGGAGACACAGCCCTGAAACCACCACACTTGCTCACAGCCATGCCTGCTGCCAATCTGTACACATGCACACCAAGCTTCCCCAGTGCCTGAGAGAAGCAAGTGCCCTTCATATCCCAGTAGCTGGCACTCAGAAAGAGGCACAGTTATTCTTTCCTTTTCCAGATAGACCCGTAGGTCAAAGGATTTCACACGTGGTCTGACCCACCCCTCCAAAGAAGCATCTCACCACAGCTCTCCAGCAAGACTGTCTGTCAACTGGACAGAACTGCTCCGGCGCTCACTCGGGGTCACATGACCTTCAGTTAGCAAGGCAGGAAGTGAGTCTAGCGAATACCATAACTACTGGCTTAAAAAAAAAAAAAAGTCAAACCAAGAAAGTCACTACAGAACAAGTCTTGGGAAGCTGGGGTGCTTAATTTGGGAGAAGTGAATTCTGAGACTGTGACCCGAGGCCTGTTTTGTGAATTCAGGAGAATCTTCAATAAAGCGATAGCCACAAGTTTACTGTAAAAGTAAAGAATATACATTAGGCCACACATGCTCCTGGCTATTTAGTGGAGCAATTTATTCCAAAGCAAAATGGAAATCCTAAAGCCAGAAACCAGACTCCCTCAAAGCCCTTCACCGTCCTCAGGATGTTTCTTTCTCTTGCTCTGGTCACACTGAGCTGGTTTACTTTCAGGAAAATTTGGTGACTTTTCATATTTTTTACTTAAGAAATATCTCCTCAAAAACACTTCACCCAAAATATTTTGAGAAAAAGGTGACTAAATGACCCTAAGATTCCAAAAGGGCATAATAATAAAATGTGTAATCTTAAAAGTAGTTATTTATTATCAAAATAATAATTCACTAAATATATAAACATAAGTATTTAAATCTCCCTTAAAATATTTTTATACCATCTTTTAGAATTACACACACACACAAGAAAAGTCTGCTATTCAATTAAAAGGAAAACCTACATTTGAAAAATAAGACAAAAATTGATAGCACATTTTCTTCTCTTACTCTTTTCAATGAACTAGAAAGTGGACTCCTTACAACCAAACCAAAATTAAAACCTACTTGTGTCTTCAGAAGCCACAATCATATTCCTCTTCTTAAAGGAAGACAAACTGTTCTTCTAAAAGCCAAATATCTAAATTTCTCAAGGCAAGTCTCCACCAGTCCGAGTTCTGGCAGTACGGAAGTGTGTCACCCTTCTTAGCTTCTGCTGCAGTCTTTTTACCATCTCAAGGGCTATTAAATGACTCGAAACAGATGTCTGTGTGCCATTAGGGACCTGCTTCTGCCTGGGAAAGCAGAGAAGCTGAGCATCACAACACTCTTGACATTCCACTTTCGACAGCTACCCATGAACGGGATGAGCTCATCAAAGGAGACCCTTATAATTCCTTCACAAGGGCAGAGGGTTAAACAAGGCTCAGCTTTTTATGGCTTTGAGTCCCATTTCTCTTTCACACCACTTAAAGAAGAGTGTAAGTAGCTTGCTGATATTAAAAAAAAAAAAAAAAAAGGAACTGGGGCCTAGAAAAGAGCCCCGGAACATGGGAGGGTCTGGGGATACAAATGTGTTATAGCAGAAGACCCCAGTGCTCATCTTACAACTTGAAGAGGAGAGTTCTGGGGCAAGCTTGTGTGTTACCTACTATTCTGGCTCTGGTTCAGAGCACTTCTCATTTTTACCACCTAGAGATAATTAGGAAGAACGATTATGGTTCAAGCCATTCCAGAAATAGGGATTCTGGGTCCAGCTGTGTGACCTTGGGCAGACCACTTAACCTCTCTGGGCTCCCTGCTTACTCATGTGTCAGTCAGTATGTGTACCTAATAACATCGCACATACTTCAGCCCACTGCAGTTTTACAAAGCACGTTCACGCACTTCAGTGCATTTGATTCTTGCAATAACCCTGTGGAGTAACAGGGGCTATTATCCTCACTTTATAAAACTGGAAATTGAGGTTCAGAGGCTAAGTGACACACTCCCAATAGCAACCAGAAAGCAGTAGAAGTGGAACTGAACCCTCAACTTCCGATTCCAGTCAAATGCTTCTCTTTTCTTGCCACATTACGTTGCATGATCTCTCTGGTTCCAACAGAATTAAAATGCCACAATTTAAAAAATCTCTGTCACCATTCACAACTCTTGTCACCGTTTGGAACCTGACACCATTTATACGTTGGGAAAAAGAAGCACATGAGTAAGTGCTCTCACATTAAAGACTTCTGTTTTCAATTTAATTCTTTTTGCTCTTTTAAATGCTTAGATCCTGAGTGCTAATAAAGATGCTTATTACTAATGGTGAAGAATCTAACAGACCTTACTTCTGGTGGAAATACTCCTGTATGAAAGAGCCCAGAAAGCAGTCTACAGTCAGCACCTAACAAAAATTGTTACTTTGCTGGAAAAAAAAAAAAAGATATAGAAACCGTAGCATCGAAGATGGACAATGGCAGTGCTGGACCTGAGAGCCTAAGAAAGTCCTTTGGCTGTGTCCTTAACCTTGATGTTTGTGTGGCCTAAGGTCCCCTTCCTCCCATCCCTTCTATCTTCATCCATCCATCCATCCAGTAGGGGGACCTGTGTCACAGGTCAGCGAGGGTGACGTGATACAAAGAAAAATGAAACCTCTGAATGTGTATTCTTTTTACTGGCAGTAAAACTCCTGAGCTGTCAGCAAACTGTGGGGAGGGGCACCTGACAGCCCTATTTGTTTTGCTGGTACAAGTCAGAATGAACTGGTTGGGAGCCAGGTTACTGTGCACCACATAAATGAAAAAGCCATCATCCCCCACCACCCCTGTTATTGCTATGCCATAGCACTGGGCACTGACCTGCTCTGCCCACTTCCCCTTTCCTCAGTGAGCCATCAGCCTGGCACCCAGCTCTGAGATGAGGCCTGCTTAGCACCAGTGAAGCTCCCCACATTCAAACCAACAACGTTCTGTGTGGAGATGAGGGAATCAAAGTTAAAATCCAACCCATCAGCATCCATGAGTTCGCTACGGATAATGGACTCCATGTCACATTCCAAGCTCCCATTGAACATGTCCAGGTCCAAGTCGCTGGGGAACTTCTCATGGCCCATGACGGGAAGGTGTGCACTAGCTGAGTATAAGGAGGAGCCTGAGAGAGAGTCCGAGAGGGTTTGCATAGACTGGCTGACAGGAGACTGCTGCTGGTGTTTGGCTGACCCGAGGTTGCTGGAATCGCTCAAGCCCATGTTGCTGACGGAACTTGACAAGGCACGGCTGCCACCGAGAGCGCCCTGGGTTTGGTGCTGGTGGTGGAGCAAGTTCTGATTGACCAGACTCCCCTGGTTAGGCTGGGCGGCAAAGGACATCATTGGATCACTGCGAAGCATCACGTTCCGGCGGGAGTTCTGGGCGGACACAGCGGTGCTGGCCTGAGACATCAAGGGGTCCGACTGGGTCATCATGACATCGCTGTGGCTGAGTGAGTCCGACGTGAGCAGGTCCTGGAGTGTCTGGTTGCCGTAGTGCGACATGGAAGAGAAGGTGGCTGGCTTGTTCTCTTGGATGGTCTGCATGGGAGACTGACGCAGGGAGTTCAGAGACGAGGGGCCAAACACCGTGCTGCTGAAGGAGCTGGTGGGGGATCCCAGGCCGGAGCCCTTGGTGGTGTATGGGAAGCTAGAGCTGCGCTGCATGAGGCCCCCGGGGGGCGACGGCTGGGACGCAGGGAGCGCGATGTTGTCCAGCAGGTCGTCCATGAGGTTGTCGGCCAGCCCATCGTTCAGATTCATGGTGCCCGCCATGTCGGTCAGGCGGGGCAGCTCCACGGTGCACGGCTTGCTGACGGAGGGGGACAGGCTGGCCGAGCTGCTGTAGAGCATGGGGGAGAGTGGCGCGTCATCATCCTGGACGTCGTCCAGCTCCGTGCTAGCCAGGATGGGGGACAGGCGGCCGCTGACTGTGCTGGCATTGGAATTGGTGCGTGAGCGGAAGTCGGTCCACGCATCCAGCTCATCACTGCTGCGAGACGTGGGGCTGCCGGGCCACTTGGAGAGCTGGGAGGGACTGTCGTCTGCTGACTCGGTGGCGGTCTGCAGGGCTGCCTTCTTCTTGGCTGCACGGCCCCGGCTCTTGGTGTACTTGTTGCTGTTGTCCATGGAGACGGCCCGCCGCCGGGGCGCCTTCCCACTCTTTCCCCCGTCGGGGTTGATGATCCACCATGAGCTCTTGCCGGTCCCCTCATTCTGAACCCGCATGAACCGGCTGTGCAGCGACAGGTTGTGTCGGATGGAGTTCTGCAGAGAGAGAGGGGACAATGCCGATGAGGGAGAGTGGTCCAAACTGAGCACCCAGAAGAAACAGTTACTAATCAGACTCATTTTTTAAAGCAACCTCAGAGGTTAAGAAAAAAAAAAAAAAAAAAAAAGGCTTTGCATGACCCTCCTTGGCTTGGAATTAAATGACAGTATTGAAAATGGCAAGTTCCATATTTAGAGGGTGGGAGATGGTTTCATATCCAGGAGATGCTGGGGAGGTAGGAGCTCACTGACATTGTTTTTCTTAAATTCCCAAGTTTCACTGTCTCTTCTGTAATTGTACTTCCTATACTGAAGTTCACACTTATAATGTATTACCACACCATTTCTCCCTGCACTTTGCAATAAACCTCCCTGGCTCTCTAAGGATAATTAATCACCTAGGGGGCTATTTTATTCTATTTTGGTCCCTTCCTCCTCTAGAACAGAGGCAGCATCTACCTTTTCTTAACCACTTCTATGAACCCAGAACTGGTGTGAATTTTTACCTATCCTTTCTATGACTGCATCTCCTCCTGCCACAATTTCACACCTGTCTCACAAGCATAAGAAAAAAAATGGTGAAGTACGATTTGCTGAGTTGACAGAAGTAGGCAAGTTTCCCATTCAAAAAAATTCCAAATAATTTATACGGACACTCCCTCCTCAAGGCAGTGTGGTCTGAGCACAGTAACTTCCTTCCGAAGAGGACAGTACAGAGAGAGGAGGTGGGGGAGAGTAACTTTACAGTGAAGAAACCTGACATCTCAGCTAGGTGACCAAGATCAACATCAACAGGGCAAAGTCCGGTTGATAACAGGCACCTGATATAATGTGATGAAAGCGGCACCTTCCTCAGTGGTCTTCCTTCCAAAACCCATCACGCCAGTCTAATCATGAGAAAAACTGCAGACAAATCCCAAATAAGGAACATTTTTAAATGCCTGTCCAGTCCTCCTCAAGACTATTAGATCCACAGTGAGCCTAAGGAAGCATGATGACTACATACAATGTGGTATCCTGGATGGGATGCTGGAACAGAAAATGGATATTAGGCAAAAACTAAGGAAATGTGAATAAAGCACAGATCTTAGTTAATAATAATAATGTATCGACACTGGTTTATTAGTTGTGACAAGTGTACCAAACTAATACTGGATGTTAACAACAGGGGAAACTTGATGTGGATACCCAACATCAAGAACTCTCTACTAAGTTTGTAACTTTTCTGTAAATCTAAAACTATTCTATATTGAAAGGTTTATTTTAAAAAAAGAAAAGAAAAAGGGCAAAATATCCTCTAAAACCTCACAACTGCACCCATCTTGCAAGAATCCTCCTGGCTTGGTAGATAAGCCCAGTTAACAGGGATGACCCGGATCCAGTGCCATCTCTGCCACCGACCAACCACGTGACCTGAGCAAATCGTTTAATCTGTCTGCCACAACTTCAGTTCTTCTTCACTACAGCCATAACATCCCAACTGTCCCTCCCTGATAGGGATGATGTAAGGATGATATATGATAATATACTTCAGGAGCCAGTCACGCTACTAAGTCAGGGTATTCTCACTGCTATTATAAAGCACACGGTCACCGCCCACGGAGGGCTCATTCTAATCTGAAAATGCCTCGTGTGCAGTAAGAGAGAGGAGTTGATGGTATTTGCCACACCTGGAATAGCACCTGCAGGCCAGATGAGTTTTTATTTGCAAGTTAAAAAGACAGAAGATATTGCCTGCTGCTGTCTATTAAATACAAACCATTCTAAAAGCTACCGTACTTTAAAAAAATTGGCAATCACCAACTGTATTTATGTAGAAGATACAAATACATGTGTTCTACCAGAATGTTTTTAAAACACAGAAAGTGAGCAGGATTTCACCATACGTAAATAACCCAAAATACTCAGAGTGTTTCCCGTGTTTATGTTCCCATGCAAGGATGCCCAACAGCTCTGGCTGGGCAATGAGCATTAGAAACCATGGGTCATAATTCGGCATTTCTACAACAGCCGCAAAGATGCGTTTGAGAGAAGAAAACAGGCAACGTGCTGAGTATCTGATGAGACAAATGTTGCCCATGAGACTATATATCCTGCTTCCCTTTTACTCGTATGGTTTTTAAAAGAATAATGGCATCTCTATGAATGGTTCAGAAATCACATTTCTTTAAAAAGTAAAACACCTTCTCAATAAAGATACGAAGCATGCTCTTAAAACTCACTCTGCAGGGTTCAAAAAGCAACTGCAAGGTGGTTCTATTACTGAGTACTCAGACAACTAGATATATTAACTAAAAACTTAAACTCAAGATTCTTTTTGAAAAAACAGGGTGGTCCTGAAGCTCTGTGGGGGCAATGTAGACACTGGCCGAATTACCCCTCCCCTGGCCAGCCCCCTTTGCTCTAGATTTTGAAAAGAGTTCATACCAACACCCAGAATTAACAATGACCAATCATAAGTACCCAGTTATCCGCCCCACCTTTGAAAAGCATTTGGAGATTTTTTTAAAGTGCATTTTTAGTCTCACAATTCCAAACCAAGTAAGAAAGAAAATGAAACACTTTAGGGACCTCCAAAATGTTCTCTATGGATTTTCTAATGGTCATCTATTTCTACAACTCTAAACCCCAACAATGTATGTGTGTAATTTTATAAAATTACAAGCTACCATTGGTTAGAATTTGGAGAGAGAAATTAAGCTTCTGTAGGGGTTTGTGGTAAAGGGGCTGGAATACCCACACGGAGGACCAGAACCACAGCCTGTCAGGGCCCAGGTCCCTAATTGCAAGAGGGAAGAGTGAAAGCCTGCCTGACTGCAGTACCGTCAGTTACTGGGCCAGAGGTTTTAGATTCCTCGTCTCTAATCCTCCTAGTAAACCCGCAAAGTTGGTGCCCTCATCATATATGTGAAGGCTCAGACTGAGAGAAATTAAATAACGTACAGAAGGTCACACAGCTAGTGTCTATAAGAACCAAAACTGAAACTTGTTTTCCCAACTCCACTCCAATGCTTCCTCTGCAACCTTTCCCATGTCTGTCACCAAATTAGACAGAAGTCATCGTGCTATCTGTGCTGACATCTAAAAAAAGAAATATTTAAGAAAGAAGGATACAAAGGCACAAACCTATGACTATAATTTTGTTTGTGAAATAGTTAAGGGTAATAATTTGGTAGGTCTTTCCTAAAATGTTTTTAAAATAAAGTCTTTAGAAGAGCAAGACTGAAAGTAAAGGCTCATCCTATAGCCCGCATTTGTGTTTCTTTACTAAGGTGGCCAACGTAGCATTCATCCTAAAGAGAGGACAGTGGTTACCATGCAAACCAATATAAACTACCCTTAGATTCTGAAACAAATCCCAACTTATTAAATGGGTGATTAGCTTCAGTGTCCAATCTTTGCTCAATTCTTATTTTAGAGGTTACTAGTGGCAGAATACATCTCCCTAAGGCCTATTACCTACAACCCAACACTCGGACAGGTTTTTCCAGTTCCATTACTTAGACGTTGCAAACAAAAACCTGTTCATTGCAGCTCTATTTACAATAGCCAGGATATGGAAGCAACCTAAGTGTCCATCAACAGATGAATGGATAAAGAAGATGCGGCACATATATACAATGGAATATTACTCAGCCATAAAAAGAAATGAAACTGAGTTATTTGTAATGAGGTGGATAGACCTGGAGTCTGTCATACAGAGTGAAATAAGTCAGAAGGAGAAAAACAAATACCGTATGCTAACACATATATATGGAATCTAAGAAAAAAAAAATGTCATGAAGAGATTAGTGATAGGACGGGAATAAAACACAGACCTACTAGAGCATGGACTTGAGGACACGGGGAGGGGGAAGGGTAAGCTGTGACGAAGTGAGAGAGTGGCAGGGACATATATACACTACCAAATGTAAAATAGATAGGTAGTGGAAAGCTGCCGCATAGCACAGGGAGATCACCTCTGCTTTGTGACCACCTAGAGGGGTGGGATAGGGAGGGTGGGACGAAGGGAGATGCAAGAGGGAAGAGATATGGGAACATATGTATATGTATAACTGATTCACTTTGTTGTAAAGCAGAAACTAACACACCATTGTAAAACAGTTATACTCCAATAAAGATGTTTTAAAAAAAAACAAAAAACACCCCAAACCTGTGTCACCAGCATCCTCACAGTCCCCAGCCTTCCGTTTATAAAATCCATAATCTGAAGGGGAGGGGGGGCATTGACAAAGGCCCGTCAATATGGCCCCTCTGCCTATTTCTAGCTCAAATGCCCCTCACCCTAATATGGTCAGATACCAGAAATGTATTCTGCCTTTCTGCCTCATAGGTCATGATTCTAATTACCAGGTTCTCTAACTAAATTTTGGTGAAACAGGAGGTGGTGAATAAATACCACAGAAAATATCAGAAGTACAACGTTTCCCCAGCACCTTCCCTTGAAAACGAAGTTAATGATGACATGATTTCTGTAAGATTTCAAACCGTCCCTGCCTCACCTCAATCCCAGGAATGAAGACATGGAATTTATAAAACGAGACAAGCCAATTATAAAATCTTCTTATGATCTGTAGTTTAAGTTCTCTAAAGACCTCTTCACTGGGGGCTCTAAATTAGTTTCCAATGTACTGTGTGCATTTTAAACTACAAAACTACCATCAAAAATATTCTATGGTTTTCCACTAATTCACCTGTCATACCAAATAGTCTAAATTTGTAAGATGTAACATTAGTTTTGGGGGTTGAGAGCTGACAGTAAAGGAGGAATGGTTTGATAGGACTAGAGTGATTTTTCTAATCACATCTAAATACACGTTTTGAAATGCATTGTGAGGCAAACCATTGTTAATTGGCCGGGTGTGCTTTCCTTAAGGCTAAGGTGATAAGGTAAATATAACCAACCAGGACTCTCATTGCTAGAGCTCAGGCCATTCTGTCATCACATTTGGTTACTAAAGGAGCCAATAAATTACTCTAACCCCAACCCAAAACCCTGTAAATAGTTCTGGTTATTTAAATCCACTACTAAGAAATCCAGAGGTTGATGAATTACAGCAAACCAAACATCTCTAGGAAGAAACTTTTGTCAGAGACAAATATGCCAGTTTTTTTCCAACTTGGTTGGGCCCAAAGATGTAGAAAACCCTGAAAGCAACTGTAACACAATGTCTCTGAAGAGAGAGCAGAGATAAAAATGAGACGAAGAGTATTCTTGTGTCAATCTTCTCTTTTACAAAAAGATGTACACTGAAGCAAGGCCTGCACTGGGGCAGTGAACACTTTAGGTGTAATTACTAACAGAGCCGGCAAACCTGTCCTGTGTGACTGCAGCTGCCATTAGTGGCCTAATCCTTCGAGGAGGGATGTGCAGGTACATGAAGGAGGCCGCCTGATGGAACTCACATTTCACAATTGGGCTGACTTCAGCCGTGTGGGCCAGAGCCTGGAGATCCCTTTGCTTGGCCCTCCTTGAAGAAATCAGCATAAAAGAAGACTGTCTTCATCAGAATCCAGTAATTCTTTTTCTTGCTATAATGAAGACAGTCTCCTAATGCAAGATACCTTTTATCCCTAATGCTAAAGTGCACAGTCACTACAGTTATGCCAACTGGTTGTGAAGACAGATGGACCCCAAACAGATTAGATTAGATTAGGTGTCGGCGAGAAGCTGCCTGAAATGAATAAGTATTCCACCAATATTTACAAAGTGGGTAATTCACACATGCAATCTAATGTGGCCAGTGGAGGGAGGCAGGCTTCAACGTCAGCAAGGTCGGAGCTGGAGTCGTGGCCCTGGCATGTGTCCTGTGACCCTGGGCGACTGACTTAACCTCACTTGCCCCTTTCATAAAATGGGGATAAAACACCCTCTCTGTCTAACTCTAGGATCTTTGGGAAGATTAAATGAAAGTACGCATGCAAATTACTCATCGAGTGCCAAGCACAAAAGAGGCTCTCAACTGTCAGATCCCACGTACGGAAGCAGTGACATCACAAATGTTCACTTACTGTTTTCCGTGCATCATATACTTGAAGCCAGAAGGTGAGAGGGTGGCTCCTTCCAGGAAGAGATTTTAAACTCTTAAAAGTATTTCAAAGGTGCTGTGCCACTCAGGAGTAGCTGGTAATTTCCCAACTATTGCTACCCTATGTCCGCTCCAGCCCCTTCCAACCCATGTTTACCTTGTAAAGACTGCCCACTAACCCAGACACCAGCTGCATGTGCTTCCCCTGGAACACAGAGAGGGTTTTGTCTGGAAGCAACATGTGGTATCAATTTATCTTTCTCAGCAACGGGCAACAAGGAATCCACTGACTTTAAAAATAAAAAGGGAGTTGTGTAATTTAACTCTTAAAGGCCTCTACCTTTCCCTCTCTCTCTCTCTTCTTGCTGTCTCAAAATGAATTATGGCTGTCAACTCCCAAGCCAGACCCACTGCTTCCCACCAAGCAGACTGCAGGCATTGCCTTGGTCCTCACGAGGGATTTCAGTGGGGACGATCTATAAGGCACTGCTTTTAAATCCAGTACTCATCTTACCTTGCACACAGGACCAGCATTTCAAGTAGGTCTCCTTGCTTTGACTTGTTGGCACCGACAGTTCAAAATGAGGCTGCCAAAGGCCTGAATCCTAATATATGCAACTGCTGAACAGGAGATGATAAAGGTCACGTGAAAAGCCCAATGGAAACCGTGAGTCCCGGGGAGGCCCAGGGGACTGTGTGCCACAGCAGAACAACACAGAGACACAGCTTCAGGAGAGAGCCTGGGAAGATGCCTCTGATTTCTAATGACAGGCTCTTTCAAAGGCAGTTCTCTGGATGATGCCCTGATTTCTCTTACGCATCAGTTTTCCGTCCTGGCTGCCTCTTCGAATCACCTGGGGAGACTTTAAGTACTCACTCATAGAGACTGGCGTGGGTAAGGCCTGGGGAGGTACATCTTTAAAGCTCCCCAGATTATTCTAATGTGCAATTAGAGCTGAGAATCACTGGAATTTCCCCCTTACATTTCTGCCAGCTGAGACTCTAAGATAATGATTCCCAGTCTTCCCAGGTCTGGTGCACAGCAGATGTTCTTTAAGTCCAAGTTTCCACCATTCAGAAGATAAGGGTGAGAATCGGGCTCACAGATTAAAGTTGCGTTTATATGTACAGAGTAAAATGGAGAGTTAGAGTAATATATCAAATAGCTGGGGTCCAGATATCATTTTTCTTTAAAAAAAAAAAAATAAAGGTAAGGGGAAGGGTCCTTGACCTTGCACTGTCTTGTAGATGGTCACCCATTCTGCTCTGTGCCACTTCTCTACCCAGCATGGATAGACATGGACAGAAAAGAGGGTAAGTGGACTTTCCAAAAGTAGGAACTGATGATACAGGCTGAAGAAGGAATGGGCTGGGACCATAATTGATCCCTGTAATTTTCAGAATCTTCCCCAAATTAGCATGAAACCTCACATAATCTCTTTTATAATAGACCGTCCTTCAAACAAAATGCCAAAAAGATAGACTGCATAAAAATAACCACTGAAAAAGCCATACCCCAATCCTGAGGTACTTATTAGCTTCCATTGTTAAGAATACAGCGAAGTATTACTTAATGAACTTCCCTGAGAAGCAAAGTACATATGCAGATCGCCTCAGTAACAATCACACAGCTTCTCCTTCCTCTACTGTACAAAACACTACATCGCCGCACTCACTGCAAAGACCCTGGGTGGGGGAGGGGGAGGGAATACTGCAAAGGGCCAGGTAGCGCCACCATCCCAGGGAGAAGGGTGCAGGGCTGGTCCTTCTTATGAGACATTAGACATTTAGCTGGCTTATCCTCCTGTACTACACTTTATCTACTCTGGGGCTAACTTGTTCGAAAGCAAGTATGCAAAGTATGATAGCAGAAAACAGACTTGTGAGTTACTATTTCTGACTATATGTAATCCCAGCTTCTCTGTCTTCAGATAGAGAAGAAAACTTAAACATTCACATACGGGATTGCACAATCAACCCTGATGTGTAAGACAAGGTCCAGGCTAGCTCCAGTCTTACTTTTGTCTAAAACACTAAAAGTTCAAACCATTAAGGGACTTATTTAAAAATACGACGTTCTAAAATAAATAATGTCAGGAATTTGGCTGAAGGATTAAATTTCCTGCTAGAAACAAGATTTCTGTTAAATTTGCTGACAACAATCCTCTACCCGCAGAGGTCTCCTTGGAAAACTCACATTTGTTTCCCGTTTTCATGCAGTAAGCAGCAGGTTCTGGCCCCTCATTTGGAGGAATAAAATAATAATAACCTGGTGATCAACAAAATGAACCCATTTCCTACCCAAGTCAAGATACATGAAGCGTTCTTAGGGTAGGAAGGGCTAGGCAGACAATGTGTTCTGTCCCCAAATGAAAAAGAAATCCTAGATGGGAAGAAAGTTCTCTTAAAGAGCTACCACACTATTACAGACAGTTTTGTTGGGTTTTCCAGGGTGGGTTTTATTTTCATATTAACTTTCTAATTTTTTTCATTGAGCGATCTTTTCAAGCCCTTCAACAGCTGTTTCTGCTCTTGGAGGGCAAGAGGGAACATTCCATTCCTCCCAGCCAAACCTGCACTTCCGGCACACAGAGAGCCCTGGCAGCCTTGCGTCCTCTGCCCACACGCACTCCCCGCAGCACCCTTCCCACCGCCCGAACCCCCTGATTCCAGACCCGCGTCCTCCTCCCCACCACCCGAGGAAGCAGCCACTAAGGGCATGCGGTCAACAGAAAGACAGCCTCCAGAAAGCAGGTCAAAGCTGCAGCATTTGGCCACCCCTGCCCTCTTGCTCCAGGCTTGAATCCTGATGTGACTGAATCCTTTCCCCTTCCCACAAGGAGCTCGGCAAACACACCCCTTACATTGCCCTTTAAGGCCATGCAGGACTAGCCACACAAAATGGATGTGTCAAAGGGTTAAAAACCATGAAGTTTCAGCACCTTCTTGAAACTGACTCTGCAAAGTAGAACAAAGTGGAACAGAAATAGTTTTATTATTAACAGACTTTTCACTTAGATTAAAAAAAAATAAAGCTGCAAGTTTTTCCAGTTTGAAACTGTATTGTGGGTGGAAATGGAGAGAATAAAAGGGCGCTGGGAATACACATCCAGAATTCAGGAATACATTAGCGTCTAATCGCTTTCACGGCATTATGTAAGTGATCATCAGGGCAGGAAGCTCAGTAAAAAGTTAATACTGTGGAAAATGGAGAGGGCTGTGAAACCCATCTAGTAACCAGCAGCCTTAACTTTACAGTGAAAGAAACTGAAGACCAAAGAGATACAAGGCATACCTGAATTCAATCAGCTAGGAGGTGACAGCCAAGCTGAGACAACTCAGATCTCCTGGCTTTGACATGTTATAGTAATGCCACCCAGAAACACCATTAGTCCCAGTGTCTGGATTACCATGACAACTGAAGTGGTGAAGTGCAGGGAGCACAGAGGATGGTAAGATCTACCATCCACCCACCCACCCATCCATCCATCCATCCATCCATCCATCCATCCATCCATCCATCCATCCATCCATCCAACTTCAGTCTCCCTTGCTTTACAACTTGAGGAATAGAAGTCTGTCTCCTCTAACACATACTGAACTCTTGACAACCAGACGTCATCTCTTATTATAGCTTTACCACCTAGCATAGGGCTGGAACATAGTAGGTGCTCAAAAATATTTCTCTAATCAATGAATTAATGGGAAGGGGGCAGCAGCCACAAAATAGACCTGAATTATACTTTACAATGAAATGTTATAAATCATGACACCAATGAATGATCCTCAACATGAGAAGATGGGAGTAAGCTTCCATTGTAAAATGTGAAATAGCATCTAGGTTGTTCTAAAGTTGACAAGTCTCAGCCTTAGGTATTAACTTCAATCATACAACTGAATTTCCCAAACCAAGATGATACAGTCTAGTAAGCAGGCTTAAGGTTCTCTGTAATAATATTATACAGATGGGTAGAAGGACGGTAAGTGGGCTACTCGGGGGAGCAAGGGCTCGACAGAATGGTCTCGGGTCTGTCCAGGGTGTAGAGATGACTCTCCACCTGTCTCAGGATGGAATGGAGCCCCCATTACTTGGTAATGCAGTGGGCCCAGAGCGCTCAGAGGCATCCTTGAAACCACAGGTAACACATCTGGTTCTAAGTCTCCTCCAAGCAGGCACAGGGGCAACAAGAGAAATCCAAAACAGAGTCTACTTCACCTGCAATCTGAAGGAACTTACTGTGTTTGGTGCCAACCAGACCCAAAACTCTGTGCCTGACAAATCTAATCTCATTTTGCTTTCATGGCAAGCCTGTCAGGAGGAAACTGAGGGGCAAAACAGTACTGTCTATAGGCTGTGGTGCCGGAAATCAAGCCCAAGGCTAACTCCTACAGCAAAGCTCTCACCACTGCACTGTGTGTCCCTCTAAAGTCACTGAAATGCCCAAGGAGAGAGGCATCATTCACAAGTGACCAAGGAACATGAAGCTTTCAAGACTACAGAAACCAGCCATTGAATTAAGCGTTCCCAGCTCTAAGTTTCTGTACATGGTCTCTAGGACTATGAAAGGGGGTGGGGGGGGAGGTGGAAAAAGCACTAGCTATGAAACAAGCCTTGTTGGAACTGGATCATTTTTAGAAATGAGCCTTTTTTTTTCTCAGACACTCCCCAAAAGGGACACTATGGACATGTCCTACCTTGACCTGGGATCACTATTTTAGGGAACGACCAAACAAGATCACTGCCCTAAACGTTTGAGTGTCCAGGCCTTCCTCAGAGGCACATCTGGTGACCTCTGTGCTCAGGGACCATCATCCCATAACTGAGTCAAGCCAGTTTACCTGGTTGTCCCTGGCAGGCCTATTCAAGCCCCCAAGAGCTGGCACCCTGCTACAGGTCCTGAAGCCAGAGACATCAGGCAAATGTCTGCTTTGCCTTGGACCTTGCTATTTCAAGGCTTAATGTGAAACAGGGACTCAGCTCTATACTATTTAAAACATGTAATTAGTTTATTATTGAGCCAGAAAAGATTAGCTTGCTTTCAAACTATGTGAATTTTAAAATACGATGCCTTTTGCCTGCCAACTGACAGCACAATCAGGTTACTTCTGTTTAGCCTCAATCAAAAACTCTGGTAGAAAACTGCTTTAAGGCTTCATATGCATGCTATTTTATTATTTGTCTTCTGGCATCAATTCCTGCAGAAACAGAAATCATTGAAAATGCAAGCACATTAAAAGGGTGGATGTGGAAGTGCTGAGTGGGTGAGTTCAACAGCTTGAGAGTTTGACATCTGAAATCCAGGAAAACTGCCTTTCTGTTCTTAGTTTACAATCCCTCCCTTCACATGGAATTCACTGGCTTTAGCGTCACACATACAAACATTGACTGTTTCCAGCTCTTCAGATGTTATGGTTCAGAAAAAAATGGTTCTTTTTTGTCTTGTTATTTCAAGAGCAACGAATCTCTTTTTGGTAGCTCTGAAATATATGCCAGTGTGTGGGCACAGTCACAGTTACACATGGGCCCACACCCTGGAAAGACTGGTAGCGGTGGAGGCATATTTTTCAGCTAGGGCAGGAAAAAGTAGGGGCTAGTATTTACAAAACAGACACGTGTATATGCATCTGGAAGCAGGCTACCTTCCAAGTTTCAGTGTTAATTATTCTACCAGTCATCAAAAATCAAGGTGTTACTGGTGAAATAAGCAGAAAAAGAAAATAAATGCCACATAACAGAGTATCTCATGTTGGCTACTGCAAACACACCACTGACGTACTTTTTCTTTAGGGGAATAAAGAGTACAACAGTCAATTCTGCAAAATGACTCCGGCCTACAGTACCCTCTTTCCGCTCCATACCCCAGTGAGATTCAGTTAACAAGGCGTCTCCTAAGGAACTGCTCCCTCTACCTGAAAACCTCACCTGCATGTGCAGCATTTCACTGTACTGGTTTTGCAAGATTTCTTCTTGTTTAAAACCACATGATGCAAAAGTGACTGATGACCAATATAATGATGCTGCTAAATGCTGAGTGAATCAACCATTTATTCCAGGACACTCCTGGGTGCCAATTACATGCACAGATGAGCACCAGCCAGCTTGAAATTCCACATGAAATGATCAAATAAAGAAAGGAGAGGACATTTCCACTCACCAAAGAGCCAGGAATTCATTCCATTTTTCTGAAATAAACATCGATTGAGCCATTCGTATTTTAATTTATAATCTAGGATGTTCTCAAATGTGCAAGTTAATATTAGCACTATTCCCCAAATTATGATGAAGTGGGTTGAATATGCATGGGATAAATCTCAGTGTTTCTAAAAACCATGACAAGAATGCAGTATTTTAATATTACTATGTACCAGGCTATAATCTTCTTCACGTACACTGCTAGGTAAGCTTGAAAGCACTTAAGAAACTGGAAGCACTAGCATCAGTGGTGATATTAATCTATCACCCAAAGGGCAGGAGGGATAATATTCATTGGCAAGGACAGTCACACAAGAGACTAAGAGTCTGTGAGACTTGAGATTCTGTGTGGTGGAGAGTTGGGGGGTGAGCCCGCGCCTCACCCAGCAGGTGTCAGAGTGCTCCAGGGCTCCTGGTTCCCCTACACTCGCTGTCAGTGATTCCAAAGCCACTTCTGAGGACGCAGGACCCCTGGGCTCTACAACCGCCTCCCTGGTGGAGTCTGACTTGGCAGGTTTAGCCCTCAGATTCTCTCCCCCAACTTCCTGGGGCTCATCATCTGGACTTCCTGAAGTGTCTAACTCTTCCCCCTTAGGTTGTTCATTTGCTAATAAGAAATGTGTGTGAGCTCATAGCACAACCGGGTCCTAGGTCTTTCCCTAAGACTTAACAAATCGTCGTACATACGGGGCCCACTGAAACTAATCCCCTCACATCAAGACAAGGGAGGAAAACCACCCAAGAAGAGATGCTGCTAAGCCATTTTTAGGTTCAAAGGTAGCTTCAAGTAACACACTTCAGACTCTCTGCGGCATAACGTGGAATAGTATCACCCAATATACCTGTTTCTCCAGGAACAAGTTCATTACGTTCTTTCAAACAGCTATGACCTCAGCAGCCTTCCCAAGTGAAAAAGATAGCCAAGTCCTGATGTTAATTTGTGGATAGAACACGAAATCACATTAAGCTTCTTATAAGGTTAACAAATTCAAGTTGGGAGACAATTCTACACTAGTCTCTGATGTATCTGCACATCTTGCAAGCAAAGTACTAATGGCCTTTAGTGCTGGATTATCTTTCAAGGATGTCTGTATCTGCATAGTAAACAGCCTTGAAAGACAGCGACAGTATCACCGTCCAGAGCAAAGGGGAGATATGCTGACTGCTCATTACAAGAGACTTAGGATCCCCAAACTCAGGGTTCCTCTTCCATTAACAGAACCCACTGCATGTGCAGGCATCAACCTAGGCTCATCTGTGTCACTCATTCCCATGGGACACTCGGGAGCAAGGATGGATCTGATGGAAAATATGCTGCTCATGCTGCTTGCTGGGTCACCAGTGAGTAATAAATTCCTTTGCCTTTGACCCAGGAGTCTCATGGCTAGTAGGGTCAAATCTCAGATCCTTCCAGTTCTCGACAGTCTACTGCTTTAGTTTATGAACTGCTGACACTTCCTTAACTGCGCCAGATAAAACTGGGCGATTCATCTCTAGCTAACCTTCTTCTCTACCCCTGTATGAATAAGAAAGAACACAAGACAATGGGATGGAGGAAAATGAGGCCACAAGTAAGAGGCAGAGGGCACATGGCTCCAGCATTTTGAATGTTCTGACCTGGCTCTGCTGAGGACCCACAGGCTTTATGAAAGCAAACCACTAATAAAGGGAGAGGGGCACCGGGGGAACGGAGAAGCTCCTGATGTAGTCACTCTGCAGTGTTTTGCCTGCATCCGTCACCATCTTTTTCAGTGGTTGCTCAACGCTGCGGTTTGCTTGTAATAGCAGGGCGGAGCGAGCCGCAGGTTTGGGTTTGTTGCTTCTGCCTTCCTCCTCTACCAAACACAAGAGCAAACCACATTTATGTCCTCCAGGGAACGTTCTCTGAGTTTCTGCAGGGGCCCGATCTCCATCAGGGAGCCCTGGGCCATTCTCACAGGGAAGAATTTCTCCCTCGTCCCCTTGACTTGCCTATGGGCTGCCCCAAATCTAATCCTGATGGAAATGCTTTCCAGGTCTTTCTCCTTGCCCCAGTGACTGTTGTTGCCACCTGTCACGTAGGCAGAAGCCCAGGGTTCCCTCCTCCTTCCATGCTAGCTCCCCCACATGCATTTTCTTCATTCTTCAGACAGTATTTAGCAGCTTCAGACCTGTGGAAAGGAAGACGGAGTAGGCAGTTCCCATGAACCAAGAGCAAACACACGCACACACACATTTATACACTCCAAGTTTTCAAAAGAGAGTTAGTTTTCTAGCTTATTAACTATGAACCAGGAGCCTCTACTATGAAATATAAAAACCTTACAAGATTTCATGCTCTACAGTTTTCAACTACTGATTTAAGCCAGACATGTTCTGGTACATACAAAATTGGTATTTTCTTTTCCCTTCCCTTTCCCCTTGGATAACCTACTTCCATTCTTGGCAAAAGGAGGCGTATATTTACTATAGCGTCCACATGCACCTACACGTCCAGTGCCGGGTGGATTATTGCCACCCGGCCAAATAACGTGCCCTTTGAGAAATACTTATCAGTTAGAGTGCTATAAAGTGGGCCAGCAATTCTACTCTGCTCACACTGTGTAGTAGTTTGGCTACCAAACACAACAAGCTTTCTTTGGTTCTCTTTACATCCATCAGAAAACTATGTTAATTTGCTCTGACACCATCTGTGGACCTATGTGGAAAGAATGCGACATCCAGGAGTAAATTAGAGTCAACTCACTCCACCTGGGCAGCAGGTTCCCACACAGACACTCCAGATACTAACATTATACCGGGCCCCCATCCTGGGCTCCGGCAAGGGCTACATAAATAAGGAACTATTAGCAACAACTTGCGAGTAACCAATTTTTAGTGCTTTTCAGTCTAGAGTAGCTGCCAAAAGAATATGGCAAAACCCACCATTTTAAAAACACCAATTTAAGCTACAGTAAGGTAGTCTTACCATAGGAAATAGGTTTGATTTTGTCTCTCTAAATCCATATAGGAAGTCTAAAAATATTTTAAAAGTAACAATTTAAGATTTAGATACCACTTGGACATTTAAAAAGTCACATAGCTTTTCTGTCCTTCCTCCTGACAGCTCTCTCTTATGTGGCACTATGTTTGGTGATAATTATTAAAATATTTCTTGGGGGGACAAGGTGCATAAAAATATGAAGAAGTTACATAAGTTTTTAATAGAAGAAAAACTGGGAAGCATTAAATAGCAAAAGAAAGCACAACTACGTCCTTTTTTCTATCCTGACACATGGAAGACTGTCAATACATCTTCTTGAAAGGATAAATGAATTCCCCCTTTATTTTCTCTTTTGAAGTAAACCATGCTGAGTAAGGTCAGCATCTGTAAAACAATCCAGGAAGTCCGGCATTACAGAGGTAGACACTCTTTTCCCAGGTTCTCCATCTCCAAGGAAATCTACCTTTAGCATTGAAAATCACAGTAAATAAAGTATCAGATTTAAATAAAGTTAAGATATCTGCTGTAAACTTCAGCAGCACTTAGAAATTCAAAACGTGGATATTATTCATTTTATTAGAAATCATACTCATGCTTCAAGTGAACTGCACAATTCAAATACAGTAGGAGAGAACATTTTGTTTTTAATTAAGATTCATGGATTTTTTTTTTTTTTTTTGGTAACTGGGAAAATAAACCTTTGGATTGATTGGCAAAAGTATTAAGAGGGTACAAACTTAAAAAATCAGTATCGGGGCTTCCCTGGTGGCGCAGTGGTTGAGAATCCGCCTGCCGATGCAGGGGACGTGGGTTCGTGCCCCGGTCCGGGAAGATCCCACATGCCACGGAGCATCTGGGCCCGTGAGCCATGGCCGCTGAGCCTGCGCGTCTGGAGCCTGTGCTCCGCAATGGGAGAGGCCACAACAGTGAGAGGCCCGCGTACCGCAAAAAAAAATAAATAAAATCGGTATCTATTGATACTAAAAATGTAAATAACCTTTGAATCAGTAGAACAGACCACTCCATTCTCCTCTTCTTCCTTACCACAGAACACTGATTTTTAGCTAAGCACATGGCTGCCCAGAAAAAATAGAGACGAAATCCTCCAGCCTTCCTTGAAGTTAGATGTGGTTGTGTGACTTAGTTCTGGGTGACGATATGGAAGTGGGAGTTCCGTGAACTTTCAGCAAGATTAAAAGCAGCTGACTCAGATGAGAGACCTTTTTGTTCTGCTTTTCTTCTTCCTGTTGGCCTACATCTAGATGGACGGACCATAGGGGGAACCTTGAGGATGAAAACCACCCGCTAAGGTGGGACAGGATATAAGAGGAGACTGTCAGTTCTTAGAGTGACCATATCACCCCTAGACTTCTTTTACATGAAAATAGTTCACTATTAATTTTGGGTTTCCTGTTATACATAGTCAAACCTAATCCTAACTGAAACTCTATTTTTAAGAATTAATCTTACTGATACACCCTTCTACACACACACACTCTCTCTCTCTCCCTCAACTTTTGCATATATTAGATTGATAACAAAAAACAGTTGATTACAAAATTACAATTATTAATAATGGTAATGAGAGGTTTCTAAGCATAGTAGGTAAACAATGCAATAGAAACACCTAGCAAGAAAGGCCATTCTGTGCCTGTCTCCCATCCACCATGATGTACATGTCATCAGGCACTTTGAAAGTGATTTTCAGTGAATGATTGTGTACATGCTGGACACTGTCATTCTTCAGTGGTACAAGGCTGGCAGAGCAAACAGTAAAACTCACGGCCTCTTCTAAAGTTTCAGAAGTTCTGATACAGAGGCCACTAAGGAGAGGAACTCAGCACATTTGCAAGTGAGGAGGCTGTGTTATGGTGAGGCTCTTAACACTTCTTGTTTTGGATACACCTGTATTTCAAGAGAAAGAGCACTTTTGCAGTTTCAAGACATAAAAATGAAATGTGGGAATTATGGCTCAGAGAGACATATGGTCTTAGCTTCTAGGAATTACTTTTACAGTAATATATACAGCTATTTCTACCAATCGTGGGAATTATGCAGGGCCACACCTTAGCAATGATTTTTACAAACCTATCAGAAATAACATCAACAGCCAGTAAGCAAAGAATATCTACAACATATGCCAAAATGTTCTAACTTGGACAAAGGCTTGCTCTCCTGACTCTGGAGCAACATGAAATGAGTGGAAAGTAAGGAAGACATAGTGATATACCAATCTCCACTTAAGCCCAGAGCATTAAATCCAAAAAGTAAAAACGCTATCTAATAAAAAACCAACAGTCTCATATCTGGACAGTGTGGGATAGCATCCAGTACGAGTATTAAAAAAAAAACCAACAGGACTTCCCTGGTGGTGCAGTGGTTGAGAGTCCGCCTGCCGATGCAGGGGACACGGGTTCGTGCCGCTGTCTGGGAAGATCCCACATGCTGCAGAGTGGCTGGGCCCATGAGCCATGGCCGCTGAGCCTGCGTGTCTGGAGCCTGTGCTCCGCAACGGGAGAGGCCACAACAGTGAGAGGCCCGCGTACCGCAAAAAACAAACAAACAAAAAACCCAAAACCAAAAACTCTCTATTCTCACTGAACCAAATTTTGGTCAGTTACACCTAAAATAAAATTTCAAAAATCAGGGAATGAGTAAATTAAGAAATCTGTCACAAAGTTATTCCAATTCTGAATAATGAATGCTACACAAGAACAGAAACTTTATTGCATTAAGATACCACATGACTGTCTCAATTTTTCATGTCTAAAAGCTGGATATTGAAAATTGCATCTATGGGGCTTCCCTGGTGGCGCAGTGGTTGAGGGTCCGCCTGCTGATGCAGGGGACACGGGTTCGTGCCCCAGTCCGGGAAGATCCCACATGCCGCGGAGCGGCTGGGCCCGTGAGCCATGGCCGCTGAGCCTGCGTGTCCGGAGCCTCTGCTCCGCAACGGGAGAGGCCACAACAGTGAGAGGCCTGAGTACCACAAAAAAAAAAAAAAAAAAAAAATTCCATCTATGAAGGCCTAATAGACAGGGCAGCATTACAAATGTTTAATTATGCTGCCTAATTTCACCAATATGTAAGAAAAAACATGCTGGGGAAAAAGTCTTGAATATTCCCAGTTAGGTATGCACTATGGTTGGTAGTCTATGACTGCTGGTGAAAAGGGAGCCATCCCCAGGAGAAGAAAACATGGGTGGATTTACTCAGAGGAAAGGAGCTTACTTAGTAACTGATATCTTACATACATTTCACTGATAAATACTACATAGTTACTCTCCAAGCCTGTGTGGGATGTAAAGGGTTATTTCAGAGTTTAAACTGTCCCTTTCAACATCTTTTAACCTCTTCGTGATATGCTATTGAGTTCATTCCTGGCACTTCATAAACAAACTCATAAAGTCTTGGCTCTGGAAAGGCAGTTTGTGGCATCAATATCCTACTAGAAGGCAAGGCCATTGGGCCAGGACCACCAACTTCTCTGGTGTCTCCCTTGAAACTCCTAGCACAGGGCTGGGCACTCTTTGTCAGTAAACTGCAACCACCCTGATTTTAAAAGGGAAGAAAACCCCTCCAAATCACAATAAATGTTTAATGGACTAACAGCTGTTTTGGAAAGTGATTTTAGTTTACTAACATTTTGTCCTTAGGTATGAATGTCCTACATCGTCCCAATTTCCTTTTGCTTAGGGATTTGAGCAAACTCCCCAGGACGTTCCATCCTGATGGCTTCCGCAGCACTAGCCACTGGTGCTGATGTCAGTCTTCTGATGGTTAACTTTGAGGATGCTATCACTTGAAGATGACTGTGGCTAGAGGAAAAAGGGAAATGGCATGATCCCATAAGACTCCTCCTGACACAGAGGGCGGATCTAGGGTGGCAGAGAGTGGAAGGAATATCAACAAAAGGGCAGCCTCTCCCACCAGCCTCATCTGAATTGTCAGGGCTGGAGCCGTGGAGGAAGAAATAGAGGGGCCTCACATAACACACAGTCATTCAAACAGGTATTTACCGAGGTCTTTCCATGTACCAGGTGAACAAGACAGTCCCTGGCCTCATTCATGGGTTTTACAATTTTGTGGGGTGAGGGGGAGACAAGGGATCGACAGTAATTAAAACAAATACATACATAATTACAAATTGTGAAAAGTGCTCTGAAGGAAAGCAACAGGGTACCATGAGAGAAAATAATGGGGTGGGTTGGATGGACCTAAGATTTAGACTGAAAAGTCAAGAAAGACCTATGAACTGGAGGATGAGCAACCACTCAGTGAAAGTCATCAGGGTGGATGCGTTTACCTAGAGAGAAAAAGGAAGAAAGAATCTGAGATGTTCTCCTTGAAGTCATGCAACATGAGGTCAGGTAGAGAATGAGGACCCAAATGAACAGGAGCCACCAGACAGGAGGGAGTGTGGTGGTCATGACTGTGAGAATCTTCCAGAAGGAGACAGCAGGCACCGCTGAAAGGTGCAGAAAGAGGAGGAGGTGAAGACTGTCCATGAGCGTTGGCAAGAAAGAGGTCTCCCTAGTGGCCTTGGTAACAGCAGTACTGGGAGTGCTAGGGGAAGAAGCTAGGGAAGATGCCAGCAAGGGATAACAGACAATAAATCACAATCATAAGTCATAATCATAATTAAAGAGGTAACATTTATTGAGTGCTCATTATGTACTAAGTACTGTTCTAACAATGGCGGTCGTATTATCCCCCATTTTGCAAATGAGAAAACTGAAGCCTGAGGAAATCTGCTCAAGACTGCATGCTGTGCACGGAGGGTCCAAGATCAGATCTCAAGGGGTCTGGCTCGAGTCCAAACACCATGCATCGAAGGGGTGAGAGGGAACAAGACCCAGGGCCTGTGGGCAGAGGCTGGCACTGTCCTGGCCCTTGAGTCTCATGCAGGCCTTTCCCAGCAGAGGACACGGCTGGGCAGGCTCTACTGGGTACAGTGGCCTCAGGACCATCCTTCCACCTTGGGAAAATAATGACTATCTAAGGAAGAGTATATCCCAGAGTAAGCACTTTGCAATTTCCCACTTGCTTTTCCACTATTTATCAGTGAGACCCCTGGAAAGTATTTCCGCTTAGAGACGCCCTGAGGGGCAAACAGAGCTGGAGTCCATGCTGAAGTCAGGTCTCACTGCCCCTGCTCCACGCCATAACTCAGCACTTCAGCTCTGGACCACACACTTTTCATCAAAAGCCCCACCGCCACAGGCCGGGCAGGGGCAAAGCAAAGCAGAGCACACTGGATGTATCCTCTCCCCTAGAGTTTAGCCAGAAAGGAAAGTTGAGCAATGAGGCAAAACTGCTGGACTGCTGTTGAGCGGTCCTTTCAATCCATAACCAGGAAAATAAACACATGGACATAAGCAAAATAGAGCAGCCGTGGGTTTCTTCTGAGGTCTGCTCATCTTGTTTTCAGGACCTGGCATTCCCACCGCCTTTACCTCCACCTAGCACCATTTTTAGGTACTTGGGAGTGTGCGTGCTAGTTCTGAGGTGACCTAAATGGTCAAAAACAGTAATTTAAGTAAGTTAGGGTCCTTGGGTGGCCTCCCCAAGCCTTCCTGTCCCCTTACCCCTTCCTGGTCCTTTCTGCCCTCAGACAGTTTAATGTAGACTAAGTCTGAAAACATCAAGCTGGCCCTGGATAAAGAAGGTACTTGTTGTTTACACAGTAAAATGACAAGAATGAAAGAAAAATGAAGTCATCCTCTGTGGAACAGCACTACACGAGAGCCAAGGTGAAATAAAATTCGTCCTACAGTAAAGTTTTCGTAGAGATTACCGAAGGGTGGGAAAACGAGAGTCTGGAAGCCTATTTAACATTCTATGAGTTAGTCTCTAGATTAGGAAATGAAGAACATGTAGAAATTCTTTAGTTAGGAAGTTTAGATGCACTTATTGGATCATGTGAAACATGCATTATGTTCTGGAGTCTTACAAATGAGCTCCACCTGTATGCAAAGGACTAAAAACAGCCTGCAACAACAACGAAGACTGAAGTTGCATTAGTTGGAGATGAATGAGCTGTGGAACCAGTAACTGGACTTCCTGCTACTCAGACAGGGATCAGACAATCCTACCTGTGACTCTTGCAGCAACTGTCCAAAACAAGGCAAGTTCAGAGTTAAAATTCTAGTCTCAGCGAAAGGACTAAAGTAACTTAGAGTGCAACTCCTGCCATATGCAAATTATTCTAATTTTCCAAGATCCTGGTTATTTATTAGCTTTGAATTGGGTAAAAGCTGTTGAGCCTTTTTGTTTTGTCTTCAACTTTTCTTTGATTACCAAGTCATATATGCTTATTCTAAAAAACTAAGATTAGAAAGTGTGAAGCAGAGAAAAAAATCTCATAATCAGCCCTCCAGACACAACCTTTGTAGATTTTGCTATTATTTTCTATAGTTTTTGTTTTTATGAATGTGAACATCCTGCATGCTATCCTGAAGTCTTCCTCAAATTGATGTTATATTTATAATAAGCAGGGCCCTTTGTCAATAAGCCCTCTTAAATGTATTTCTTAAAACTTCAATGACCTGTATTATTATTGAGTTGGGTATTGCTCTCAAGGTCTGAATTATTAAGGCTTTTTACTTCAAGCTTCATATACTCTTGCATTCTTCTTCCCAAATTCCATGCAGAATGCAGAACATAAGCATTCAGGATGCTCTTCTAGTTGGCCCACTTGTATAGACAGGTCTTTTTTTTTTTGGCTGCATTGGGTCTTCCTTGCTGCGTGCAGGCTTTCTCTAGTTGCAGCGAGCGGGGGCTACTCTTTGTTTCGGTGCGTGGGCTTCTCATTGTGGTAGTTTCTCTTGTTGCGGAGCACGGGCTCTAGGCCCGTGGGCTCAGTAGTTGTGGTTCCCGGTCTCTAGAGCACAGGCTCAGCAGTTGTGGTGTGTGGGCTTAGTTGCTCGGCGGCATGAGGGATCTTCTCGGGCCAGGGATCGAACCCGTGTCCCCTGCATTGGCAGGCGGATTCTAATCCACTGCATCACCGGGGAAGCCCTAGACAGGTCTTAATACAAGGAATGGCATCTGTATTCAAGGTATAATGAAAAGTTTATCCTTTACAAGCAAAGCACATGAGGGATATGGTTGTAGGGTACTACTTGTTCTGTCTTTTGGGGGACAGCTCTAGACCCACTGCACACAGCACACCTGAGCATGTCCTCCATCCCACATCCTCGTCTTTCCATGGCTGCTTCTGCACTCCCCAGGCCTCAGGTCCCATCCTGCCGCTATGGGGGCAACCAAGCCACAATAGGGAGGAAAAGACCCAGCAATGGATTAGGGGGAATGACACCTTACGTCTGTATCAAGTAGTCATCACAACTCTGTCTACTTGGTAAGTTAAATGTTATTCCTAACCTATTAAATACAGGAGAAGAATGGCACAAAGAAGTTAAGATGGAATTTTAGATTGGGAAGGGACTTCAGAGATCAGCTAACCCAGTTGTGTCCAAACTGCTTAGTGGATTCGTGGAGGTTCTGGTTCTTTAGGGCCTTAGATGGGAGAAGCAGACCAACCCACCAACACTCAATGTGGAGAATTTACCAAAATGGATTACTTTCGAAAGCATTTTCAGAAATGTTTTTAATAGCATTAGCAAGACTGTTTGTTTTTTGCTATTGATGAAATATTTCAAAATAAATCAATAGCTTAAATTCAAAGGCATCATAAGGAAACCAACATGAGCTAAAACAATCCTATCACACTGAAATACTGAGTTTGGTTTCTAATCAGTAACAACTGGGAGCTCAATACCTAGAGCAGTGCTCAGCACATAGTAGGGCCAAATAGATATTTGTTGGATGAACTTTTATGAATGAATGGGATCCATCAACTCTGTAGAAAAACCAAACACATAAGAGTAAAATCATTCAAGGCAGTAAGTAGGAAGGAAGTCTGGAAGGCATTCATGAGCTGTATGATTAATAACTAATTTCATATCTATTAATTGTACATATGAAATTGTGAAGGATCAAAATACTCAAACTGATTAAATATCTTAAACAGGCTACACAGTGGATGCTAAGAAGTTCACACAGCTGAAAATGATAGAAAAAAAATTAAACATCAGGATAAATGGAACTACATCCACATGAAATTCTGTCATTTTTTGTTACTGATGAAGCATATCTTTGTGAATTTATTTAATATGTGCTGAAGGTTCATAAAAGTACAGTGTGTTGCTGTTAAAGCACTTGGTGAGGGCTTCCCTGGTGGCGCAGTGGTTGAGGGCCCGCCTGCCGATGCAGGGGACACAGGTTCGTGCCCCGGTCCGGGAGGATCCCACGTGCCGCGGAGCAGCTGGGCCCGTGAGCCATGGCCGCTGGGCCTGTGCGTCCGGAGCCTGTGCTCCGCAGCGGGAGAGGCCGCGACAGTGAGAGGCCCGCGTAACACAAAAAAAAAAAAAAAAAAAAAAAAAGCACTTGGTGATCTAACATAAGAGGCCTACATGGGGAAGCACATGGCCAACTTGGGGGGCAAGGGGTATCTCCATTTCAGTTCAGCCTATATGTACTGCTGCCCAAATTACGGCACCTGAAAAATTCTCCTGCCAAAGATGACCATAATTTCTACTGCGGTGCAGCTAAGCTTTTCAGCCGTTGTGCACATGCTTTCAAACCCTCAACCTTTTTTATTAACACACAACGCCACCTCTACCTTCCTCCTCCAATGAAAGCAATCTGCTTGCTTCCTTCCACAAATCTCTCCAGGAGCACTGCCTCACCTCACCCGCACACTCATCCTTCCTTCAAATTCCAGCTCCAAGCTCACTGCCCGCAGCAAGGCTGGCTCCACCCCATTCAGATCACTGCTGTGGGCCTGCAAGGACAGATACTCCATATTTAAAAGTACAACTATCTTATTCTCAGTGCTTTGCAGTTTTGAACTATGGTCTTCTGTTTGCTGCCGCCTCTTCGAGTAGATTGTAAACTTTGAGAGCCAAGAAGTGAGTTTTTCTACTCTTCCTGTACCTCAGAGTGACTGACAATGGTTTGATGAATGCAGTGTGGTGTTCGAGCAATATTTAGAAAGTAAAATCTACAGTAAAATTCTGTGCTATAGGATGGAGACCACAATGTATTGATGATCCAAGTTTTGTCCTCTTAAAATTCATTGTACTTTTTGGGAAGAGTTGGTCCATACTTAATTTATTCAAATTAAATTTTTTAAAACGGTGCCTAGGTAATTGCAGTAGCTGGATTTTTGGGGGGACGGGATAGGGATAGGAGGGAGTGTTAATTAACCTGGGAGCAAACCCAAACCTGCGTGAAACAGGGTCCAGGTTCACTTGCTCCTTTCTGTCATTGCTATCACCGGGGGTCGCTGCACCCACGCTTAAGCAGGGTTTTCTGTCCCAGACATGAATGCTTTCTGAGCACAGTACAGTAAGAAACAAGGCAGGGGGCTTCCCTGGTGCCGCAGTGGTTAAGAATCCGCCTGCTAATGCAGGCGACATGGGTTCGAGCCCTGGTCCGGGAAGATCCCATGTGCCGCGGAGCAACTAAGCCCGTACGCCACAACTACCGAGCCTGCACTCTAGAGCCCGCGAGCCACAACTACTGAGCCCACGTGCTGCAACTACTGATGCCCGTGCGCCTAGAGCCCATGCTCTGCAACAAGAGAAGACATCGCAAGGAGAAACCCGCGCACTGCAACGAAGAGTAGCCCCAGCTCACCACAACCAGAGAAAGCCTGCGCACAGCAACAAAGACCCAACACAGCCAAAATAAATAAATAAATTTTTTTTTTTAAAAAAAGAAAAGAGGGCTTCCCTGGTGGCGCAGTGGTTGAGAGTCCGCCTGCCGATGCAGGAGACACGGGTTCGTGCCCCGGTCCGGGAGGATCCCACGTGCCGCGGAGCGGCTGGGCCCGTGGGCCATGGCCGCTGGGCCTGCGCGTCCGGGGCCTGTGCTCCGCAACGGGAGAGGCCACGGCAGTGAGAGGCCCGCATACCGCAAAAAAAAAAAAAAAAAAAAAAGAAAAGAAAAGAAAAGAAACAAGGCAGCCTCATCTGGCTTTCTCACAATTCAGTCCAATGCACTTCTGACCAACAAGCTGAACTTTAGATTTTATTTACAACACCATATACTTTACGTATATGGAGATGAAAGCTTTTCCGAAAGTCAAAAAGCTAACGCATAAGTAGCGTAGCCGCCAATGGAGTTCCTTCTTCCTTCCCCAGAGGGCTCCTGGTGAAGAGATTATGCTCTGCATGTGCAAGGGAGCGGGGTCTGGGCCTCACCCGAGGTGGCTGTGAGAGGTGGTCTGAAGGAGGACGCCCTATCTTCAGGTCAGAGGAGCAAACTGGTGCCAGGGCTCCAGGCCTCTCCAGCAAGAAAGGACAGATCCTGAGGTGACCTTTCCTCTTGGTCCATTAATGTGAAAGGTCTCCTGTCACAGCCCACATGTCAGAGGGAGTGGAGCTTCCTCACACCCATCTGAGACCATCTAGATAGTATGGACACAGCAGCAGGAAGGAATTCTGAAAATGAACACCCCAGACCAGTCAGCCAGGACAAGGTGCATGCTTCTGGCCTTTTTCCTACTGTCATTTTGGAATAACTTTAAGCTGAGAGTAATCACCATCCACTTTTTCTAAAGAGCCCAGAACTCTAATCTAAAAACAGCAACGCACTTCACTGTGCTGGCTCCTCCTGCCCCTTGTCTCAGCCACACACTCCTATTAGAAAACAAATCACAAGCTAAAACCCAAACGCCCAAACGTGGTGAGGCTCGCTAAAGGGGTCTCTGGTCCTCCGGGTGTGGGCAGCAGGAGGAGGCTGGGGACCACGGCTCTCTTTCCCTTTTCCTCTTTTACATCACCTGCGTGGAATGTCCCGAGGTACCAGAGCCCTAAGGGGCTTCCAGACACCACCTCACCCTAACGCCTCAACTCAGAGACGGGAACACCAGCGTGAAGAGAACCGAAGGGACACACAAGGCCACCCGCTGCTGGTTAGAGCTGGCCGGGGCCCACGCCCAGGGTTCCTGGCTCCGATGCCAGAGTTTGCTCTTCTCTCTACAGCAGTGGTTTTCAAACCTTATCAGGTTCAGCAGGAGAATCCTTTCCCCAAATGAAACCTTAGGCAAACCTTGATTCACAGAGCAAATCGAAGTGGCAACCCTCTGGACAAAGTGGGGCTAGAAGACCCGGAGGCCCTACCCACAACACCGACCTTCTCTCCAGGCCTGCAGCCCCTCTGAGGAGCCCTGGGGTCTCCTGGGACTGCATCTGAAAAAGACTGCTCTTACACTCCACTGTCCCACACACGGGAAAGTGCCAGATGGACTGGTGGTAAATATAAGCGCACAAATAACGAGACTCCTGAACATGCAGAAAACAGGGGAAGTAGGTTACTCACAGTCCAACCACGCTAACTTATAACCACTGCTGACAGTTCGACATATTTTATTTACATTGTTTGCAAATTTGAAAACATAATTTTCTGTCCTGTTTTACTGACTTGGCATTGGACATATATTTGCTTAACAAATTAAATTTTTATGAACACACGAGAATTTCAGAATGTTTTTGATAAGTGCCTACCTTTGGAAATATGTCAGAAAACTTGGACATTATAATTATTCAACTGAAGTGAGGAAAAAATATTCTTTAACAGAGATAATATTAGCTAAGGAGGGGACAACCAAAAAGTTACTGAAGAGGAGGCGGAAAGGACCAGGACTAGAGGACATGACACACTGCCGACTTTCACAGAAAAACTCAGCGGGAAAGAAAGAGCAGTGCTAGGAAAGTCTTGGTGGAAAGGCAGCCTTAGAGAACAGCACCTCCAGGAAAATGAACTATTTCCAACTTTATCGAGAGTCTGATATATATAGTACATACAGGCTTAACTCATCTAATACCACTTTTATACATCCCTGAAAACACTCAGAGGTGAATTACACCATTCTGTTATGGCCCCCACTATTCTGCAAGAGAACCAACAGCTGGATTTAGACACTTTAAAATCTATAACAAGGTACAAGAGGAGCAGGCCCTCTGCCTCGTTCTAGGCGGCTTCTGGCTTTCTAACCATGTTCTAGATGTTGCCACTGGACCCAGCAGCACCTCAAGAAGCTACTGATTCGCATGCTCACATGCACTCATCAAACTTAAATATATTTTTTTCCCAAGTAGTGCTAAACTACTGGCCAAACAGTTACAGAAAACAAAAATAAGTAACACAAAATAACCTCTCAATTATACGTATGTTCTTTTAATACCGCAATTTATTTTATTTTTATTTTTTGCCAGCTTTGAGAAAAACTTTATTAAAGGACAACAAAGGTGGAAACTAAAATAAAGGACAAAGGCAGTGTAGCAGAACACTGCCCAGCACTAAGGAACCCCCTCACTCTGCAGAAGTCTAAACCTCTCCCCCATCCATTCCTGCTCATCAGATCTTCAGATCCACTCACAGGGCTGTTCGTTTGGAACAGCTGGGATTTAAACAGAGGCAGGTCGATGGGTCTGACTGGGAGGAAGATGCAGAGCTGCCCATGTCACCTGGGTCTCATAACCTCTCAAAATCTTCCAGGGAATGCAAATAAGACTGCACGGGTACAGCACATAAAGTGAGTCCTCTCTGGGAACACAGATCTCATCGGTGGCTGCTAGCCCGGTGGTCTTTGCTTCCTGCACTTTCTCACCAGGTATACACTGAAGGGAGGTCCCTTCACATCTATGGTCATCCTCACAAACTTCCAGAACACACACTAGAGACCTCCATCTCTATTTAGAGGAAGCTATTCCCCGAGACGTGTGGTGAAGGGCTTGCTCTGGTCTTCTCGTCACCTCCTTCCTCAGACTCCACGATACCAGCCCACGGGGCTCAAAGCAGGGTCTCTGAGATGCCTGGTCCCCTGACTACGCACCCCTTCCCCACCTCCATGCAGGCTCAACACAGCATTTGCTCTATTAGCAGAAAGTTTAACCTGTACGGCATGTTGGGTTTATCCTTTCCTCTCTTGAGCATAGCAAACAAGTGATCTCCTATTCATGGGTTTAGTGAACAAAAATACCACAGCAATTAACATCTTACATCTGTATTCCCCTCGAGACCCAGTTAACATTTTACGTGTGTACACTGCACACTCACTACCCCCAACATCTACAAATACATTAAGCCGCAGTCACACACAGAATGAGACCTGGGCACAGAGATCGCTCCCATCTCCGAGTCTTCCTTCCCAGAAGCAGGTGGGGAGGCATGGAGGTGCGGGTCACATTTTGGAAGTAGGTCATGAACCCAGGCCTCAGAACAATCGATCTGCTCACTCTCCAAACTGAGGGCTTGACTGCCAGGCCAAGGGAGTGACACAGCTTAATCCTGCCTTGTGTGGAAAGGCTGACAAGATTACCACTCAGACAACCAATCAGTAGTAGAACCAGCTTTCTTCTTTACTGAGAAGTCTTATCAAGGGAACCAGTTATTAAATTATACACAAAAGATATGCTTTTAAAAAAAATCTCCCTTTTCTTTGTTGCTTCTAAACACTCAAGTCATTGTAACTAACTCATCCCCCATGACTTGGCCCAAACTTTCTGATGAAGGCAACAAGTCAGCATGTTCCAGAAAACAGTGCCATAGCTAACCGCCTTTCACTCGGATCCCCTACCTCCGCCTCTCCTGACTCATGAGGGCTTCTCCCCTGTGCAGCCATATGAGTGGCCATGTCCACCACAAAGTGAAGTGCTGTGTCAGGCCGTGTGTCTCTAATAGAAAGGAAAGCGCCGCTCAGCCCCGTTGAAGCTTGGTTCCTGACATGTCTAAGAACACTTCTTGATATAGAATCACAGCATTATTATTCTTTTTATTGTGATATATTTTCAACAGGAAAAAAAAGCCACACAGAATATAACAAACACCCATGTACCCACTGCTCAACTTTAACAAATCTTAATATTTTGCCATACTTGCTTCAAATAACTTTTTTAAAAAAATAAATAAAACATTACAGATACAGGTGAAACACCATGTATCCCCTGCTCATCTCACTTCTCTTCCACCTTCCTTGGAGCTAACCACTATCCTAAAGTTAGTATTTACTATTTTTTATAAAAGTTTAAATTTTTACTAGATAAGTATATATGTATAAATATTATATAATATTCTTTGCATATTTTAAAACTTCATATAAATGGTATCTCACTGTCTGTATTGTTACGCAACTTGCATTTTTTGCTCAATTTTTAAAAAAACTCTTGTGGAAAGTTTCAAACATATGCAAAAGTAGAAAGAATGTTATGATAAACCCCTAGCTACTCATCATCCAGCCTCATGAGCAATCTTATTATACTATATATATATATATATATATATAAAATATCTATCTCCTACCCACTCAATCCCCCTCTGCCACCCCCAATTACTCTGAAACAAATCCCACACATGCAAAACTTTTAACGGTCTAGTTTCTGTTGGAGCTGGCTTTTGTTCTAAAGAGAAGCCAAAGCAGAAGGGGAAAAAAATCCAAGTACACAACCTGGTTCCAACCACTCTAGGAATTATAGTCAACCGTCCCTACCTGTGCGTTCTGCATCTACAGATTCAACTAAGCTTGGATCAAAAATATTTGGAGTAAAAAATTCCAGAAAGTTCCAAAAAGCAAAACTTGTATGTGCTGCACACCAGCATCTATTTATACAAGGTTTACATTGTATTTACAACTATTTATATAGCATTTACATTGTATTAGGTATTATAAGTAATCCAGAGAGGATTTAAAGCTTACAGGAGGATGTGCCATGGTTATATGCAAATAGCACGCCATTTTATATGGGGAACTTGAGCATCCACGGATTTGGGGAACTGTGGATTTTGGAATCTGCAGGGGCCCTGGAACCTATCCCTTATGGATTCCGAGGGACAACTGTATAGCTTAAATCATTAGCAAATGCATCTGACAGGGCAAAAAAGAATGCCCAGCAGTCAAAGCATAAGCTTCTCCCTTTCCATTGGCTGTGAGGTTGGGAGGAGGTCATCCCTGAACCTTTCCAGTGCTACTGCCTTCAACCCAAGCTCAGTCTTATCTCTGAATACTTGAACTGCTCAAGATAGTATCCTCTTGTCACCTAGAGAGAAATCGCATCCTCACCCTCCTTCTCATGCTTGATGTCTGAACTGCGTCTCTAAATAAATTTGCACATACACATGTAACAATAGCTGTTAGCGTTTACCAAGTGCTTTCTTTGTGCCAGGCATGCCTGAGGTTGCACTAAACCCATTTTACAGATGAGGAAACTGTGAGCAGAGGAGTTAAAGAATCTCCCCATGGCCAAATAGCTAACAAGTGGAGCCATGTATTGAACCGAGGTGGACTGGCTCCAGGGCCCATGTAACAACCCCCATGGCCTCCTTAGCAAAAGGACCAGTTCCCAGTGCAATATAAAGAAGCCACATGCTTGAACATTTGGAGGCAATCAAAACTCCACTAGCAAAGTATGTGATAAAAATTGGAGTAACTGAGCCAGACTGAAGGCTATCTGTGGACTTCTCAGCTCCACAACACTCAACTTTTTCTTTTAAGAGGTTGCAATCAAATTGACTTCTGTGAAAGAAAACTAAAAAATAGTACATAGGTAGACAAAAGCCATTCATGAGGCCAGCTTCCCCCTTCAACTTTACCCTCAACAGCCACTTATAACAGGGAACTGAAAAAAGAGTAGCTCATGCTCTTAATGCCTGAAAACACGTGACCTTCTTCATCTTGAGAATGGGGCATCGTCATATCAAAGAGTTCACTGTATTGCAGGAACAAAAGGGGGCAGAGTTATAATGATCTAAGTACTTGACCTTCATGCAGTAAATGCATCAAGTTTGGTCCCTAACAATTTTTGGTCATTCATAACAGAAATTGGTTTGTAAGGGAGAAATGCCATTTTTCTTTTAAGAACAAAATCCAGAATTTCACTCAGCAGCTTTTTAGGAACATAAAATTTGTTACAATATTGTTTCTGCTTTTATATATATATATATATATATATATATATATATATACACATATATAATGATGCATTGTTTATAAACATACAATCTTTTTTAAAAAATCAGTTAGCAGATAAATCCTTCTATTTGCCAATGCAACACACACACACTCACACACACACACACACACACACACACACACACACACACCCCTCCCTATCCACCCCCTAGTCCAAGCCAAAGTCCCTTATCCAAAATGGGACTAGGATTTTTCACTGTGGTCATATTGTTTACTTGCAATTTCTAAACAAGAGTAAACACTACTGTCCCAATGTCTCATTTTATTTATTCAATGAACATTTATTGACCACTATGTTAAATGCTGAAATACAGCAGTGAACAAGATACTCCTTGAGAGCTTTTAATGTGAATATATAGAGAAATTTACTCTTTTGCTTAAGTTCTTGACTTATGAAGCCTCAGTTGAGAGGACATCTTCCAGTTGAAATTTTACTTTCTCATGGGAAAGAAAAATTTATAAGAGGTGGGGATTGGGTAGAGACAGGTAAAAAGATCATAATATGGTAACAGATACTTTTTCATAGGGTTTAAAAGAACAGTTCAAAGGCCACACAAACAGTTTCAAAGCTCTAGCTTCATTCTTCTTTTTTAAGGTTTTTTTTTTTTTTTGATGTGGACCATTTTTTAAAGTCTTTATTGAATTTGTTACAATATTGCTTCTGTTTTATGTTTTGGGTTTTTGGCCACGAGGCATATGGGATAGCTCCCCAACCAGGGATCAAACCCACACCCCCTGTGTTGGAAGGTTAAGTCTCAACCACTGGACCGTCAGGGAAGTCCCCTCCAGCTTCATTCTTGATAAAGTGTAAGCCTCTCCATAATATCCCTCCAAAAAAAGGGAAAGAAGGAAAAGAAATATGAGGGTGTTCACTAGAAAGTTGCAAGTTTTTTACGCTGTACTGCTTCTGTGCTCTGAATTTACATGGGTTGGGCAGGACGAGGTGGAGAAACAGAGGCAGTTGACACCACTGGATCTCCAGTTCAAACATGGTACCAGCTTTCTCTTTTACTGTGAACTTCACCTGCCTTTTGTGTGTCTCACTGACCAGATACGCAAAGTTATAGGGATGCCTGTCCCAGATGCACTAAAAGGCATCTACAGCAAAGTTACAGTACCTTGAATAATGCAATACACAGTGAGTTAGGGAGAGATAAAAGTTACTTCAGAAAGACTTACAGGGAGTAAAACTAGCAGTAGAAAAGAGTGTAGGTGCTATTGTATGGGAGAAAGTATTACGTTTCTGTATTAACTGTTTCAGAGTGCTAAAATTTCAAAGGCTTCTAAGGCTTCTCTTGATACAAGGTTTCACCATCTGTCTAACTCTTGACTTCCTGGTCCCTGGCTACACTTTACTTATCCCGTGTCATGCTGCTGGTCAGGGTCTGCTCCCAGGAAAAAATGTGAGGCATCTCTGCAGTCCCCAGAGTGCCTAGTACTGTGTCTAAATCAAACTCAGGGCTCACTAATAAAAATTTATCTTTAATTAAATTAAGGAGGCTTTCCCTGGTGTGAAGCAACATGAAGGACACAGCACTACTAAGAAGGTTGAACCTGAATCCAGCCTCTAGAGCAAGAGCTAATTTCCAATTTCAGGAAATTCAGGCGATAGAGGAACAAGATAATGACACCACAAGAAAACTGATATATCCAAAATGTGGGACACCGTGCAGAACAACTGACCCAGTTTCTGCAACAAGTCAACGGCCTGAAAAAAGAAAGGGGGTGGGGAGGTGGAGGCTGTGTTGATTATGAGACATAACATCCAAATGCCATGTGCGGACCTTGTTTGAATTCTGAGTCTAACAAAATAATGGGAAAAAAAAAAAAAAGAAAGGAAAAAAACCAAAAACACATTTTTTAAACACACACAAATTTTTTTTTTATAAACTGGGCATTAGATGATACCAAAGAATACAATAAATATAACTGTGATAATGGCACTGTGGCTATGTAAGAATGTCTGTGTCTTTCCAAGAGGCACCCTGAAGTATGTAGACGTGAAATAACTGGCCTAGGAGCTGCTTTAAAACTCTCAAGAAAGGAAAAAAGAAAAAGGGTAGATTAAGCAAATGAGGCAAAATCTTGATAACTGCTTAACTGCTGAATATATATTCCCCTTTTTTTTTTGTGTGTGTGTGTGTGTGTGGTACGCGGGCCTCTCACTGTTGTGGCCTCTCCCATTGCGGAGCACAGGCTCCGGACGCGCAGGCGCAGCGGCCATGGCTCATGGGCCCAGCCGCTCTGCGGCATGCGGGATCCTCCCGGACCGGGGCACGAACCCGTGTCCCCTGCATCGGCAGGCGGACTCTCAACCACTGCACCACCAGGGAAGCCCTATTCCATATTTTTTAACATGTTTGAACTTTTTCATGATTTTTTAAATTAAGGAGGCTCAAAAGCAGTAATTTAAAATTTTATGCCTAAATGAAGCAAATATTTCCAAACCTCTCTGACCGCATTTTCATGCCTATCAGTGAAGGAGCTTAAACTGGCATACTGTTCATAGATCCTCACCCCTAAGACTTCAGGGAAGGAGAAAGTGGGAGTACAGGTATGTGAAAGTCAGCTAGGCTAGATGTTTGCAGAGGAGAGGTGGAAATGACCACATGTGTAAGTCAGGTCCCTAAAAAGAGAAATACCCCATTTATCTGGAGACAGCCTAACAAGTAAAACCGGTAGTTTCCATCCTTACTGGTCTGCATCATCATTCAGAATTTACAGACTCACCAACATATCCCCAGGTGCTCAGCAGATAACACACTCAAAGGAATGTGAGTAAATATAGCTACAGCCCGAACTACCTCAGTCTTCTGTCCTCTCAAAACCAGAAGACTTAGAAAATGTTGATGTCCATGATGATAAACTAAGTTCCACAGATTTAGTTTAAGAAAGCGGTACAGTTTAATATATTTTAGAAAGACTATGAAAATGTATAAAATAAATGGGCGTAGGCACTTATACATACTTTTAAAACACATACACACATACAAAAACCTCTACCCAATGAAAAGCAATAAAAGATCCTAAAGCTCATGATTATTTTATGCATTCTAATCCATTAATTAACAAATGCAGTCTTTTTGTAATGCCTCCCTGAGAAGGAAAATGAGGAATAGTTCCTTGCTAGTAACAGGAGAGAAAGAAGGAAGGAAGAATAGCAGAGCTTGAGAAAGTCTAATAAAGCTTTTTCTTCTTTTTAAAGTGAAACAAGTCAGCAAGAGTTAGAAAAGTGGCAAGACCTATGCACAAATTGATCTAACTTAGGAGGTGGAAATGTAGAGCTCGCTGACCCGACAAGATAGGCCTGAGTCACAAGATCACAAGAAAATTAACATAAAAGGATAGGCAGAGCTGCCTTCTACTGTTTCCTCCCCACTCCAAGCACAGTGCAGGTGATACCATCAGACACAAAGGCCCCACCACTTCCTAGTTCAACCAGGTTCTGAATGTCACCCTGCGTCCCCCCACCAAAATGTTCAAATTCTCTTGAAACTCTCACAGCCACAAAGGCATCCCTCAGGCTCCATCTCCATCAAATCTAACGCATTCTCCTCCTCCCCCCATCCCACCCCGCATTTATCTACTTCTACCCCTTTCGTCTCAACCTCATCTCTGGCCATCCTCTAGGGGCTGTTCAGTATTTCCTATTTTCACCATTTTGCCCTCTTTCTCCCTTTCCCTTCCAACCTGCTCTCCTCTCCTCCCCTCTTCTCTGTCTCCTCCTCTTCATACCTTTCTCATGCTTTGTGTTACAACGGTTCCCACTCCTGTTTCCCACTTGAACTTTCTGTCCTTACCACTTCCTCCTCTTCTCCATTCTATACCTAGAAGCCAGTTGTTTTTTTTTTTTTTTTGCGGTATGCGGGCCTCTCACTGCTGTGGCCTCTCCCGTTGCGGAGCACAGGCTCCGGACGCACAGGCCTAGCGGCCATGGCTCACGGGCCCAGCCGCTCCGCGGCACGTGGGATCTTCCCGGACCAGGGCACGAACCCGTGTCTCCTGCATCGGCAGGCGGATTCTCAACCACTGCGCCACCAGGGAAGCCCTAGAAGCCAGTTTTGAAGCCACTTGTCATCTGACTAAACCAGAGGAAACAATCTTCTCTTAGAAAGGGCCAACATGAGGTTTAAACCAATATAATATTTAAAAATTGGTCACATTAAAGATTGTTTTGAACATCTTCAAGGATGACCTGGATGTAGTAAGAAGGCCCCCAAAGCTTCAAGTGGGCTTTTCCAATTTTAGGGCCCTAAGTGCAGAATTTACATAACCAGGCAAATGTATCCAAATTAATCTCCTGGTCTGCATTTCTAACCCATTTATCACGGGTTCACCATCAAGGCCACAGGGATTTATAGATGAAAAGATCTCTCTTCACTGGTTTATCATCTATTGATAAATTCCATTCAAAGGTGCTTAAAGACAAGTGCTACTTTATTCATAAGGAAGCCTGAGAAAAGCACAAAAAGAGCAGTTACCTCACTTACTTAACGTCTCCTGCTAGGAAAAAAATAGGTGTTTTTTAAGATCATAGAATAATACTGCTAAAAGAGGGGTTTTACTATGAAGTAAATATTCTACCTCCTCCTAATCCCTTCTGAAAAGACAGAATATTTGCTTATAACATTATCATCCTTTGACTTTTCAATGCCATCAAAGTACAATACACTGGTAAGGCGGTAAAAGGAGAGAAATAAACAAAAAACCTCCCTGTAAACTGATACGGCAAACCTCTACCTATGGGCAGTCCTCCCCTGCAAGCCCCCCACCCTGTCACCACTTTACCACATGACTCCACTGTGTCTCGGATCTTAAGACACCACAGTAAGATGGTGCCAGAAAATTACACAACGCTCATCCTCAACCTTACTTGGCCTTTCCTACAGAACTGAACTGAGAGAAGGTCTTAGAGGGGCCCTTCACAATCTAGATAGAAGGTAACTTTGATCCCTCGTCCCTGAAAATGCTGCTTGATTCTTCTGATCTGCCATCCTTGGCACCTCTGACTGCTGTTGGTGATTACTATCATTCACCAATAGTAAAGAGTTACTTTTTGCTAGGAACTGTGCTAAGCACTTAATATGCATAGCCTGAATGTAATCCTCAACTGGGATTTTAGCTATGAGAAATGGGGGCACAGAGAGGTTATAGAACTTGCTCAAGGTCTTACCAGCAAGTCAAGGAGTTCAGACTGGAACCCAGGTATATCCTAAAGCCCAAAATCTAAACCATGACACAACCTTAGGCAAAAAGGATCCTCCAAGACCCTATCCCACTGCAGAAGTTCAAAGCCCCCTAAAGATCAGAAGACTCATTGTGTGAAAACTTTTTCACCCTCCCAAGGGTCCTCCCACCTTCTGCCTCTGCCTGCCACACCCAGTGTGGGAGGAAGGAGGCGTCTTCCCCACCCCATCCCAGGATAGAGGACTGTCCCACCTCTTCCTAATTACAGCTGGCAGAGAGTGTGGGTTTAAATGCTTTCAATGCCATGGCACCTACTTAGAACTTTGATGGAACCTCCTTCCTCCTCCTTGCCCCACCTCATGTCCTGGATGAAGCAAATGGACCAGAGAAGAGTCACGTACCAAGTGACAGAACTCCATGGTGAAACGCCACACTTGCTCCCACCCAAACCCTTTGAGTGACATTCCTTTCAAAGGACCACACAAATGTCCTCTCCCCCGCTAGCGCCAGCGCTTCTCTTGTATAGGAGAAAAAGATTGAGGAAATGAGTTACTGTGGATTAGCCATTAGAAAGCTCCTGCTGAGCTCATGCTTTATCTTAGTTAATGCTTAAATATGCAAGTCAGAGACTTCAAGTTCATACAGGGCTTTTGGAGGAGGGGAGAAGAGTACACAGAGGTAATATTGTCGTTTTTCTTAGCACGAAGCCACATATTTTGTACTGAAAAGTAGATTCTGAAACCGAAAGCAAAAACAGAGAACTAAAATACATGCCATCTTCCCACATCTCTGTGGAGGAAGAACCAAACAAACTTGGACCAAGGGGCAAGTATCAAAGACTGATAATGGTTACTGGTGACTGAGCACTCGGTCTCTTCCAAGCTCTGTGCTAGATGCTTTATAGACAATTTTTCACTCAACCTTTATAACCCTGTGAAGTTCTTATTATAAAAAGGAAACTGAGGCTTACGGACTCTACCACCAACATAACTATACAGCACTTACTGTGTGCCAAAGGAGTAGGTGTTACTATTAAGAGATGAGCACACTTACTGAGGGAGTCACTTGACCAAGGTTATACAGCTGATAAATAAAAGGATTTAAACCTAGGCACTCACGGCTCCACCATCTGTGCTCTCCTTGCTGATCTATACTGCAAAACATACTACCTGGGTTTTTGTTTTACCTTTCTTTTTTCTTTTTTTTTTTGCTGTTATTTCTCCAATGAGACTGCAAACTCTTGGAGAACAGGGACCACTCTTCATATCCTACTCAGCAATCAGTATTATGAACCGGTTAAGGCAGAGTCATCAGTAAATACAGTTGACCCTTGAACAACGTGTGGGGTGGGTGATTTAATCCATGTATAATTTACAACTGGATCTCTGAATCCATGGTTCCTCCAAATTCTCGGATTCAACCAACCACAGACCACACAGTACTGCAATATTTACTGTCGAAAAATATCTGCATATAAGTGGACCCATGCAGTGCAAGCCCGCCTTGTTCAAGGGTCAACTGTAATCGACTCTGGGGCAATAGAGGGATGGATCGGACTGCTCAGAGTGCCTCACTCAGCTCCACTGCCTAGCTCCTCCCACCTCGCAGTCCCCAAAGCCTCCTGACCTGCCTGGGCCCATTCTGGGGACAGGCGAAGGATGACTGGTACAGACTGAAAATGGCCTAACATAAAGGTCAGATTCCTTTACTCCCCATTTCTAATCCACTGGGGAGCAGTGCACAGCAACTGGACATCTGCTCCATCCCCCACTCAAGGTCCACAAGAGCTCGAAGCCCTCCCTCCCGCCAGGTCCAGGAGTGACCTCAGAAGCCACCATTAATCAGCAGGTCAGCATGCCAAGAGGGCATCTACTGACCATTCCTGCCCTATAGCATACAGAACACGCCCTCTGTCCTGACCTTTGGGTGGACCTGTTCCCTTTCTTCCCACTGTCTGTGGTTGTTACTCCTTGACAACTGTTTCTGGAGCACCTACCATACACTAGGCTGTCTATAAGGGGCTGGAAATACAGGGTGAACTAGAGACACAAAGTCTTTGCCCTCACGGAGCTTATCCATCCTCTTCACCTAAAGAAACTCAAGGCTCGGGACTTCCCTGGTGGCGCGGTGGTTGAGAATCTGCCTGCCAGTGCAGGGGACACGGGTTCGAGCCCTGGTCTGGGAAGATCCCACGTGCCGTGGAGCAACTAAGCCCAAGCGCCACAACTACTGAGCCTGTGCGTCTGGAGCCTGTGCTCTGCAACGGGAGAGGCCGCGACAGTGAGAGGTCCACACACCGCGATGAAGAGCGGCCCCTGCTCGCCACAACTGGAGAAAGCCCTCGTGCAGAAACTTAGACCCAACACAGCCAAAAATAAATAAATAAATAATTTTTAAAAAATCAGTGGCCTGCCTGTGCATCTCTGATATATGTGCTCAGGTCATTAAGTAACCTAGGAACATGGATTAAAATAATGGGGCTTGTGCCTTAAGGTAGTGACAGATATTCCAGAAAACAGCGACCACTTGCTAGGAGGACAAGGTGCCACAGATATCTGAGCTGGCAACGTGACCAATGAGTTCTGACACCCCAGGAAAGAAAGCTAGCATCCTCGGAGATAACCTCCTCGGAGTCAACAGTGATTTAAACTCTACCCAGGCCAACTGATACACCTTACCTATCTCATACTACAGGAAAATACAGGGATTACACATAAGTGAAATTTTCATAAACTAACGTTTACTTCTCAATGCCAAAACATTAAAATGTTAGCCAATTTAAGAGAGTGTACTGGGGCTTCCCTGGTGGCGCAGTGGTTGAGAGTCCGCCTGCCGATGCAGGGGACGCGGGTTCGTGCCCCGGTCGGGGAAGATCCCACATGCCGCGGAGCGGCTGGGCCCGTGAGCCATGGCCGCTGAGCCTGCGCGTCCGGACCCTGTGCTCTGCAACGGGAGAGGCCACAGCAGTTGAGAGGCCCGCATACCGCAAAAAAATAAAAATAAAAGAGAGTGTACTGGACATAAATTAACACTTTCTGGATGTCTAGGGTCATACTGAAGAGTGCACCTACACTAAACAGCCTCAGACTACATCCCCTCCTCAGAGCCTGCTTCAAGCGACTTCCTCCCCCCACCGCCAACCTCCCCCGCACCAGCTGTCTACCTAGGAAGAACTGAAAGGAAAAGCAGACTAAGCTTATGCAACACACCGGCTGAATCCGGACACAATTCTAAGTCAACCTGCTCTGACCTCCCTTACAAGGAGGCAAGAGGCAGGGAAAGAAGCCATCACGTACGAAGCGCCCGTGCAGGGGAGGCACCATCTCAGCGTTCCATAACCCCATTTAAACAACCCAGCACATAGCAATACTATTCTACTTTAGAGAGAAGATGAATGAGTTCTGGCAAAGTGGGTAGCTCACCCCAGCTGTCACAGCTGGTAGGTGGCAGGGTGGGGCTGGGTCCCAGCTCTGACTCCAAGTCACATCACCCCTCTAGTACACCAAAGGTGAGTCACTGGGGAGTGATGATCTCACCGGAAGATCCTGACAAAGGCTGTAGAGCTTCGAAGTCTTCTCACCACAACCCCCCAGAGTAAGGATTTCTTTAGTTTTAGAGAAAGAATTCCTCTTATCGTTGTATCTTTTAGAAGTTAAAATTTACTGGCTAGTACCAATGATTAATACAGTGAAAACAAGTATCTCAGACCAGACACAAGAATGTACCTTTAACTAGCGTGCTGTGAGCAACCTAGGATCTTCACTATAGTTTTCATCAATAAACCTAAAGGAAGAAACTAATTGTTATGACTCTACAAAAGGGGAGACCACTCACCTAACAACCTAACAAAATTATTACTTCAATCATTATTTTAAGATTCAGCAAACTCACCAAGAAGCATGAAAATAGTTAGAAATTAAATTTTTCGCAGGAAACTAAATAAGAATTAAGAAAAGCATAACTGCACAGACATGCCAGTTCATTATAGATAGTTTTATCAATACTCCTGCTTAAATTGTAACAAATACCAGATAAAATATTTAATCCTCTACACATGGCATGTGTTCAGTTAATACTCTTTAGTCGGGGTCTTATAAGAATGTTAGGTAACTGCAAAAAATATGATAAACGTGAGAAACACCAGCACCCACTTTCACTCAGCTGAGGATGCACTTGTGATTTCTTTGATCCTCACTTTTACACAAAGAAAAAAAGCTTTTTAAGAAATCAAAACACATCTAAAGCTTTACCAAAATGCAACACCAACTTTAACTTTTTACATTTTGATTATTTCCTGCCTAAATAAAGTAGCAATGTAAATTCTTCTTTCCAAGTCCACATACAGTATCTATCCTGCAACTACAAATCTTTCCTAAAAAGTGTCATCCTAGACCCACAGCTTTATTCTTGCCACTATTTATTAAGCAAACAACCTACTGGTCTGATAAACTTGATAATTTCCGCCTTCACATCTTGAAATATGATTATAAAACCTAACCATTTTACTTGAACTTCCTTGGATTTGTGCCCAAAGAGCTGTAAATCTTTCTAGAGTAAACCAAGAGATTTTTTTTTTACCATTAGTCCACCCTAAAAAAATGTCTCTCCAAAACAAGGAAAGGAGGTACACACCCTAAATTCCATCATCGATGGGCTTCCAAGCTCAGACACAAGTGCCTGGGAAGCATGGGTACAATCTGATCTGGACCTTGCTCTCCAAGCAAGTGAGAGAACTTTTCCTGAGAACATTCCCAAAATACCTAACAGCTTCTCACTGGAAGAAGGAAATTTCCCTGCTCCAACGCTAACTAGCCTCTGATGTCTTTGTCATTTGTATGCAATCCGGATGTCAAAACCTTGGTGGCATGATGGCTCCTACCTACCCATTAACTTGGTACCTATCTTCACTGAGGAATACAGATTTCTCCATTACTTCAAAATTCATTTCACAAACAAACCAATGCAACTTGTAGGTCGTTCTCTCTCTCTCTCTTTTTTTTTTTGGTGAAAGGGGGAAACTCTTGTATCAACTGATCCCCAAAGATGAAACATTAAGAATAGTCAATATCATGAAAGGAGGAAGACTTTTCTTGTTAAAGACCAGTATAGAACCCACAGCCTAAGATCTGAATTTTATTAGCCAATATTCTTTACTCCTTAATGAATCAGCACAACCTCCTATAAATACCTGATTTGTTACAACTGTGTTTTCTACAAAGGTCAGAAGATGGACAGGGGTATATTCCTTTGCCTTCCTGGAAAAAGGCTTTGTGATTTCTTATTGTTAATGACATCAAAAAAGCAAATACCCAGGAGCGAGAAGTCTGACAAGGCCTACCCAGGGTGAAATCAGGCTCTTCCACAACTGAAGGGCCAGGCCCGGCGGCCACAATGGGGCTGAGCCAGTGTCTGTCAGGTCAGAGCCTGAGACAGGGCTGAGTTATCCTTAGGGAGGAACCTGGAGGTAGCAAGTGTCTCCGCCCAAAGAGGAGGAGAGACATTAAGGAAAGCTTTGCATGTGCAGGTGGGTTCACGGAAACCTCCTTACCACAAGTATCTTCTACTCACCCACAGAACGTCCTACAACTCCTATCCACACTCACCAACGACCCAGAAACCATGACAAGAAACAGCTTATAAGCTCGTCAGGAAGACTCCAGAGACATCTAGGGCTCAGCGTGTCTGCACTGACCGCTCGTGAGGGCTAGCCCAGAAGCACACAGGATCCCCCCAGACTGGACAGTGGAAAGCATCCGCAGATTCTGGCAGGCTTCTGAGGCATGCTTCGGTCCTATGATGGGCCCACAATGAGAAAGGGAACCATGCCACAGAGCAGAGATGGGCACGTGGCACCTGCCCATCTCAGACTCCTTCTGTGGCCTCCCCGACCTGGGAAGCGGCCGATGCTCCTGCTGCCTCCCCTGCCGCCCCGGAAGGGGAAACACTTCCAGTTTAAGGCCCGCGTGATTCTAGGGCTCCAGAGAAGCACGTTTCTGTAAGAATGCCTGAATGGGAGACACAGCACACGGGAGGCTTCGGCTCTCCCACAGACATCTGCAAAGTGAGTCCCTTCACCTACGTCTGCTGCTGACACCCCTGCTCTGAGTAAACGAGTAAGGCAAATGGACCCACACAGCATCCGTGCAAACTGGATGTGTGATCACCACAGCAACGGGGAAGGAGTGGTCCAGAAAGAATGCCTGCTGCTGCTTCCACACATGCTGGTTCCTTCCCCAGAGGGGCAGAAAGGCTCCCCTCAAGGTCTGTGTAGGTGTGGGGAGAAGGGGGAACAGGGGAAATACCAGGAAAGGGAAGAAGAGAGAGATATTGAAAAACAAAAAACACCAAGAAAAAAATATTAGTGGGGAAAATAATCTCAACTCAACTATATTCTCATAACTCTCCAAGGGGCAGGGACTCTTTCCTTTGATTTGATCCCAAGCAGAAATTACACTGGACAAGATCCATCTTCCTTCTTTCCTCTGCCTTCTGCTGGCTGATTCAAGTGGACTCTCAGGAACAGAGCAAACCTCAAGACAGAAAGTTCCCACTCTCCCCAGCTCTCCTGCCCCCCAAGAGGAAATTAAGGAGAGCTGCCCCGACCACTCCTCAAAGCTTCAGATGCCTGCTTCCTTCTTCCCAACTCTCCAGACAGGACTTGCGATTACTACTTGCGATTTACTCATCAGGCCCACGACCATCCCTAATGTCATATAAACCTGACCGCACGAGCCTGAAGCCAAATTCAGAAATCCTCCTCGCAGGCCCTGCCATTAGGCATCACCTGGCTGGCAAGCACTGAGTGGCCTGGCCGTGGGGAGCTGAAGCCCTCTCGCCTCCAATTTTCTCCCCCACAAGCTGTGAAAGAGCCTGGACCCCTGTCAGGTGTAAGGCAAGGTTTCTCAGCCTTGGCACTACTGACATTTTGAGCTGGAGGATTCTCTGTTGTGAGGGTGTGGTCCTGTGCACTGGAGTATGTTTAGCGGCCCCCCTGGCCTCCACCCACAGACTCCAGGAGCAGTCCCTCAGCTGTGACAATCAAAGGTGTCTAAATGTCCCCCGGGGGTAAACCTCTTCCCTGACAAACACACACAGGTCCCCTGCTCATGCTGAGAACTACAGGCTTAAGATATCACTTCTGCCTATTCTCTTTGTAAACTCCTGTTTTCTCAGGGGGAGAAGTAAGACTTGAACTGCTACAAGTGACTAAGACTTCAGTGGGAATTAATCTTTGTTGAGAGGAGTACAGCCTGACAAAGACATGATTACACTGAGGGCTCGGCCTTTGTGGCAGGGCTGGGGGGCGGGGGGTGGGAATGGAGATGCCACCAGTAGGAAACACAGTACAAAAAGAAACAGCTGACTCCCCATTTGTAGCAGGGACTTGAAGCTGCTTTCCATTCATTCATTCATTCATTCATTGTAAGTAATCCCAGGTTGCCTTTCTCAGCTTTTTGTTATGTGAGTTTATCAACTTTTAATTGGGATTTCTGATATTTTTTATTTAAAAAAAAATTTTTTTTCTAACCTCTTCATTGGAGTATAATTGCTTTACAATGGTGTGTTAGTTTCTGCTTTGTAACAAAGTGAATCAGTTATACATATACATATATCTCCATATCTCTTCCCTCTCATGTCTCCCTCCCTCCCACTCTCCCTATCCGCCTATTTATAAGGGAACAGAACGGAATCCACCTCTCTGTCTTACCCAAGGAATACAGGCTTGGCACTGTAAGAAGCTCCAGAACTGCAGAAGGTCTGAACCTCACCAAACATCCATGACCAAAGGGTGAAACTGGACCTGGCCACTGAAACGAAGTCAACAATTCCAACGTTCTGCCTGAGGACTGTCTCTAGCCCTGGACAAGCATCCTGGTGCCCACATAGAAAACTGGAACAGGTGAGACACAAGCCTACAGTGTGGAATGACTCTGATGGTGGATTCACAGGGATGCAAAATCACACTGAATAAGCAACAAGCAACTTATTCTAGGAGTTCTACATGATATCCAAAAGGATAAAACATGGTTCCTGCCCTCAAGTTGCTGACAATCAAGTTGAGAAAAGAAAAGGGTAATTATACATTCATCATCATCACCATCTAATAGCAACAGCTAAAGTTTATTGGAAGCTTATAATCCCAAGCTCTATGCAAGTCACTTTATGTCCATTATCTCTTTCAATCTTTACAACACCCCTATAATATAGGGAGTATTACTATCTCCATTCTATAGCTGAAAACTTGAGGTTCAAAGTGACTACCTGCCCAAAGTCACAGAGCTGATAAGTGATGGAGCTGAGTTTTGAATATGGATCCCTTTAATTCCAGACACATATGTAACCAATGTACAACGAATGCTGTGCTAAATAAAGGCCACAACACAGCAGGAGTGCAAAAGGGCCAGAGTGCTGAGGACTGGCAGACTGCCAGGATTCTCAAGGAAAGCCAAGAATTGGGGTTGGCAAAGGAGAAGAAAAAGTGCTTCCAAAGCAAAAAGTTCTTTAAAATTTAGCTCCCTGTCTCACAGCAGCGTGATCAGCTATTGGAAATGTTACTGCCCACATGGGAAATCAAAGTCTTTCCTTCAAAGGATTTAGAGGCTGGAATGAGGGGCTTCTGCAGGCAGGCACAGCTGAAGGCCAGTAAAGGCTGGTTTTTCTTCCAGGGATAAATATCGCCCTTTCTGATGGGCTCAAAGCTTTAACTTTCTTCTCACGACCACACCATTGCTCTAGGCCAGTGGATCCTCATCCTGTGGAGTTATGGACTCCTCTGAGAGTCTGGTGAATGCTACACCGCCACTTCCCAGAAAAAGGTCCATAGACACAGTCTTCTGCACACCATTTAAGAACACTTAAAAGGCTTTATACTTTAGAAAGGAAGGAGGATATGAATACTTAATTTGGTCCTAGGTTTGGATTTCACTTTTTTCAGGCATTTTCTTCCTAATGATCCATCTATTCCTTCCAAAGCGGGTCTGTACTGGACTAAATTTGGCCAATGTGGTGAGAGATTCATTCCAGTGATTTTTTTCCCTGTACTAGCTGAGTTATATCATGCACAACACATATACATAATTATTTCTTCTGGGTGTTGCCTTGCAAATTATATTCTGAATGTGACTCCTGACATGGCCTTAAAAATGACCAAGGAAGGGCCCCGATTTGGTTTTGATGGCATCTGATGTCTTTGGGACTCACACAAGCAGTTAGTGAGTAAGGCAGCTGGCTTGCTTACATGAACAGAAGCTCCACTCCGTCACCCTGATAACTACATCCTGGATGAATTGCTGCTCCTCATGGGTAACTTCCTAGCTATTCAGCAGAGCAAGGACATACAAGCTTGGCTTCCAAAATGCTTAATGGCGATTACACCAGTCTGATGATTCACTAAGCAGTACAGGATGTGCCCAGTTATACACTCTATTTCTTCCCAATCTTATTTCATAAACTCCGATTTCATAAAAACATAGATTCTCCATCCAAACAAAATGATCCTAAGTGAACAACTGAAATACTAGTTATCCCCAAAATTTTCTTTGGAAGTGGAGATATAAATAAGACATGACTTTAATAAGCATTTTAATAGTTTTGGCTGTATCATTCATTCAAACATTTAAGAAGTGCCTATATCTGGGATACTGGGGCAGGTCACAGGCACAGACAGAATCATTTGCTGAGTGTCAGTAATAAAACACTATGTGACAAAGACACCAGCTAGGCCCTGTGTCAAATAAAACAACTTTTATCAAGTAAAAACATTAATAATTTTAATTTTGTTCTCTCCTACTCCAACCCTAAATTAAAGACTACAACTTGAAATCTTTAGTAATAAGCTGCCAACAACAGCTGCTATTGAAAAATAAAAGACTCTTACTATAAACAAATTATTAGTTCCATCCAGGATAAATAACTTGGTGTTCTCATCCTCAGACTCAGAAACATAGCTTCATAATACAAATGATTCCAGCTCCACCAGAAAAGCGTCATGCCTTCAAACACATACAGCTCCTTCCGCCTATAAAACACTATAAAGTATCCATCTGTAAAGAAATACAGGGGCCTGTCTGCAAAAAGCAGGTAACTTTAGTTTCTACGGGAAACATCTAGATTCCAGATGGAATAAACTGAGGCTACTTACCATCAAATATTTTCCTCCTACTTAAGGAAAAGGACAGGCAAAAAAAAAAGTACTGTTAAATGTGTTAAGGAAAATGTTTCACACACAAAAACAAATAAAAAAGGCAACATGAAACCATGGCAAGACTTCTAAGACAGGAATCAGTCAATGATGCTGTGTATCTCTCGGCTCCTGAATACAAGCATGGTCTGTTTTCTAACTCAAAAATACAATGAAAGGATTTAATTAACTTAAAGATCTAACAGAGGACACTGTTAGAATTGGTTTGGGAAATAAACCGTGCTCTCATGCAAAGAATGTTATTTAACTATTCTGCTCGAAGAATGATCTGTGGAGATTCTCTATGACTCCGTGCAAGTTTGGTCCTAAAATTTAACCTGTGAGAACCCCAGGTGGGTTTAGGAAATGGGATCCCAAGAAGGCAGTGACATGTCTTAGCTTGGCACGTATGGAAGACTCATTTGTCAGGCTTTGCAACCAAGCCTAAGTGAGATTTAAGAGTAAGACATGTCAAAGTAAAACTCTTAAGTCACTTTGTTATAAAGCAGAAACTAACACACCATTGTAAAGCAATTATACTCCAATAAAGATGTTTAAAAAATTTTTTAAATTAAAATTTAAATTAAAAAAAAGGAACTGAAGAGAAAAAAAAAAACCTCTTAAGGACCATTAATCACACCCTCATGATTTCAGATACAGCCATACAACATATGCTTATGTAGGTCTGGTCTTTATTCTTCATCAGAGGTATTAGCATCCTACTTCAACAGCCTACAGGAGGAATTGTTTCAAAAGTAGGGCAAGCACAGTCCAGCCCACTCATTGTTTTAAGTAATTAAATAGTACAGATGTGGCTAGGAAATTTTTGTTATTCTTGAACACAAATAAACAGATGGCCAGTGAAGAAATAAGATCAGTTTTACAGCTGAGAATATACTATATTCCACTTCCAGTTTCTGAATGTCAAAGCTTGAGAGATAAATCCAAGAATACAACTGGTAACCAGAATAGGAAAATTATTTTTATTTCATTTGTTTGCTATACTCTAACTGTTAAGAAGTAGGAATAATGAGAAGTAATGTCTAGCAGAGCACCAAGTACTCAGTGGGTATTTAATAAATATTACTTGGATGATTAAAAGGGGCAATTACTCAAACAATGACTAGCACACTGAAGATCCAGGTATCTCTTCTTTAAATCACAAATGCCCTAAGTTGGAAAGCGAAGGTACCACTTCTGTATATAGGTGGAATGCTTTCTGCCTTGGGCCCACAGTGATACTGACTCCTTTTTTATTCCCTATAACAGGCTCTGCTCTGAACAGTTAATGTAGTAAAAGATTTGGCATAGACATCGCATTTATCATGGATTCCAGCCATGAGGGAGTAACCTAGAAAACCAGACAGAATGTATGAAACAACTGTTTTCAGACACTGGACAACAGGGAGCACAGAACTTAATTCCTGAGAAGACTGAAACAAGTGAGACAAGCCCTATGATTGCCTGAACTTATTGCTAGGAGGCAGTTTCCAAGCCACAGCACAGAAAAGGGGGAACTCAGAAGATGGTAGTCACATTGAGTCAAAGGGTAGAGATCAGTATTCAGTGAGGCCAAGATGGCTAGATGTGGTGGGGTAGCACACCTGGGAGGAGGGGGCAGCACACCTGGGAGGAAGGGGCAGCACAGAGGTCCCCTAGAGTCAGGTTGAGTTCTGATCTGTGTGACAGCAGACTACCTAAAGTTGGGAAGAGAAGCACCAGAAAGCAGTTGGTCTAAGAAGTCCCAGAGCTCTACAGGGCTAGGGATAGTTCATGTTTCCACCAACAAAAATGGCAGTAATTCATTAATAATACACATGGCATCAGAAAAATATTCTCATTAGAGTATCACCTTAGTACTGGAGCTAAATCATCCCTAATCTAACAACTGCTCTGGACCCACCCTAACTAAACCTGAAAGATGGCTTCAAAATGATACAACTAAGTCCCAGTAACTTAACTGCATGCCAGAACAAAGTCCAGCGCTACTTAAAGAAGTACAACAAAATCTATCACCCAAACAATATATGTCTGATATCCAAGCAAAAACCATCAGGCAGGCAAAGGAAGAAGAAATTATGACCCATAACCAGCACAAAAATCAATCAATAGAAACAGACCCAGAAATGACAGGAGATGATGGAATTAGCAGATAAGAGCATTAAACAAGTTATTATGCTGGCATAGCTTCTTTATAAAATAGTTTGGCAGTTTCTTAAAAGGTTAAACATAGTTACAATATGACTCAGCAATTCCACTCATAGGCATATACTCAAGAGAAATAAAAATTCATGTCCACACAAAAACTTGTACACAAGTGTTCATAGCAGCATTATAAATAACAGTTAAAAAGTAGAAACAATCCAAATGTCCATCAACTGATGAATGAGTAAAATGTGGACTTATCCACACAATGGAATATTATTCAGCAATAAAAAGAATGAAGTACTGATACATGCTACAACATGGATGAACCTTGAAACCATTATGCTAAGTGAAAGAAAATAGTCATAAAAGACCATGTATTATATGACTCCATTTATATGAAGTGTCCTGAATAATCAAATGTAAAGAGACAGAATGTAGATTAGTTGTTGACCGGAGAGGAGTAGGACAACATGGGGAGGGACTGCTAATGGGTATGGAATTTCTTTGCGGGGTGATGAAAATTTACTAAAACTAGATTGTGGCAATGGTTGCACAACTCTGTTTATATACTAAAATCCATTGATTTCTACACTTTAAGTGGATAAATTATATACCAGTGTGCATTATGCCTCAACAAAGCTATTAAAAAGTTATTAAAAATATACTCCATGTAGCAGGAAGGTAGAGCACTTTAAAGGAAGTGGAGAAATGATAGATACAAAGCAAACAAATCCAGTGGCACTTCCAGTGAAGAAAAATATAAGATCTAAAATTAAAAATATACTGGTTGGGATTAATAGCAGATTAGACATTGCAGAAGATCAGTAAACTTTAAGACACAACAATAGAAACTATCCAAAATGAAGCGGAGAGAGAGAAAAAGACTGAAAGACAAATTAACAGAGTATCAGTGACCTGTGGGACAAAATTAAGCTGTCGATACATGAAATGAGGGTCGAAAAGAGGAGAGAGGGAAAGGGCAGGAAAAATAATTTTAAAATAATGGCTAAATTTTTTAAAATTTTGATTTAAAACTATAATCCCACAGATCCAAGAAAATTTAACAAACCCTAAATAGAATAAATATAAGGAAAACCACACAAAAGTATACCACATCAGAACTAGCAATAAAGAAAAAAATTAAAAACAGAAAAAAAGACACATTAAGAAGAATAAAGAAAGAACAAGAGCAAACTGCTTTTCAGAAACTATGTTAAGATAGGAGACAATGAATGAACATCCTTAACAAAGGAGGAAGAAAAGCTATCATCCTAGAATTCTATACCTAGTAAAAATGAAGATAATATAAGACTTATTCAGACAAACAGAAGCTGGGAGAGTTCACTGCCAGCAGAGCTGCACTGTAAGAAATGTTAAAAGAAAGTTCATCAAGCAAAAAGAAAATGACACCATATAGATGGACATTTGAATTTAAACAAAGGAATGAAGAGGCAAAAATTATCAATACTTGATAAATATAAAGGATTTTTTTTCTCATTTTCAATCTTTTTAAAAGGTAATGACTATTTAAAGCAAAATAACAATATATTATGGGGTTTACAACACACGTAGAAGGAAAGTAGGACTAAACAGGAAGGGAGAAAGGCACTTTATTGTTTCAAGGATCTTATACTCTATGTAAAGTGGTATATTTGAAGACTGACTGCAATCAGTTAAAGATGTACAAACCCTACAGCAACCGTTATAAAATAACAATGAGGTACAGCTAAAAAGCCAAGAGTAGAGATAATAGGGATTCATTTAAACAACAACAACAACAACTTAACTCCAAAGAAGGCAGGCAAGAGGGGAAAGGACACAAAGAACATATAGGAAAATAGAAAACTAATTACAACATAGTAGCTTTAAACCCAGACAAGTCATAATTACTTTACCAGCTCAAAAAATATTGGGGTGGGATGAATTGGGAGATTGGGATGGACATATATATACTCTTGATACTATGTATAAAATAGATAACTACGGCTTCCCTGGTGGTGCAGTGGTTGAGAGTCCGCCTGCCGATGCAGGGGACACGGGTTCGTGCCCTGGTCCGGGAAGATCCCACGTGCTGCGGAGCGGCTGGGCCTGTGAGCCATGGCCGCTGAGCCTGCGCGTCCCGAGCCTGTGCTCCGCAACGGGAGAGGCCACAACAGTGAGAGGCCCGCGTACCACAAAAAAAAAAAAAAAAAAAAGAAAAAAGTAAAAAAAAAAACTAACTCCAAATGAATCAGAGACTTAAAATTAACAGCTAAAACTATGTAGCTTGTTGAAAAAAACAGAGAGAAAAACCATCACGATTAGACAAAAATTTCTTACAACAGAAAATGCACAAACTGGACTTGACCAAAATTGAAAACTTGTTCTTCAAAACACACTGTTAGGAAAATGAGCAAGCAATCAGAGACAGAAAAAAACCTGCAAATTATATTTCTGAAAAAAAAAATTGTATTAAAAAATATAAGGAACTCTTATAACTGAATAGTATGAACACAAATATTCCTAGTTCTAAAAAAGGCCAAAGATCTCAACAGACACTTGAGCAAAGAAGAAATACAAATTACAAATAAACACATGAAAAGATGCTTAATATTATTAATTAAGCAAATGCAAATTAAAACTATGGGGTATCTACCATTACACAGTACATTCTACAGTGGATAAAAGTAAAATAATTGACAATTACAAATGATGGAAAAGATGGGGAATAACTAGAATTCTCAAACTTTGCTGGTTTGGTGGTCTGGCAGTTTGGCAGTTTCTCATAAAGGTGCATACACTATACATAATCCTGTTCCCTAGCTATTTACCCCAAATAAATGAAAACATGTACCTCAAAAAGACTTGAACATGAATATTCCTAGCAGCTTTATTCATAATAGTAAAAAACAAAACAAAACACTGGAAACAACTCAAATGTCCAGTGTCCATCTACTGGTAAATGGATAAATTATGCTATATTTATATAATGGAATATTCACACAATGGAATACTTCTTAGCAATTAAAAGGAATGAACCACTGATAAAAGAAAGACAGGAATGAATCTCAAATGCACTATGCTAAGTGAAAGGAGCTAACACAAAAGACTATATACAGTATGACTGTTTATATAAAATTCTAGAAAAGGCAAAAAGTAGGCTCAGATGTTGCTAGGGGCCAGGAGTAGGGGCAGGAGACTCAATGAAAAGGAGGAGCATGAGGGGACTTTTGGGGGTTGATAAAAATGTTTGAAATGTTTTACATCACGATTGTGATGTTAGTTTCACAACTATACACATTTATTAAAACTCAAATTTTACACTTAAATTGTTAAAGTTTTAATGTATTCAAATTATACAACTCAATACATTTGATTAATTTTTTCCATAAGTGAATTTCGAAATAAATCACCATAGGTTTGTTTGTTTGTTTGTTTTAAGAGAGAATTTTATTTCAGTGTAAAATTATCCAAATACTTCAAACAGCCAGATGGTAGGGAAAAAAATCTTTATCCTCCTTGGGTCACAAATTGGTGTAGGTGCGGGTGGGGAGTGGCGTTAGGGAACAGGAACAAAAAACATGAACGCAAGAAAAATGTGGGGCTTGTTCTCTGAATTGTTTGAATTGCTCTTATATGCCCACCCCGTACCCCATCTCTTATATCTACTTGTAAAGGACACAGAACGGGAAGGTATTTCTCTCTTTCAAAAACCAACCCCCTCCCCCTACCATCCCCCCACCAGTCCTTTATCTATTCTCTTTTCCTCTTTGACTCAGAGCACGAAGGTGAAGAGGCTCACAGCCTGTTAGGCTGAGAGGTCCAGTCTCATGACTCTCATCTGTACAGACTTAACACTGAATCCTCCTCTCTTAATTCTACTGCTTTTCTTGTGGGGCAAATTGCCCTGCAGCTAATTTGCTGTGAGTTCCTGATCAGGAGTCCCCAGTTAGAAACTTAGCAACTTACAAGACTCTTAGATGCAGTCCTTTTATTTTAAAATTACAAAAAACAATAACTATAATATTAATGAATACTAAAATAAAGGGGAAAAACACAAAGGCTCGCCAACAGGGAAATAGTTAAAAAAAATTATAAATCTATCCAATCCTTGTCCTCTTAAAGTAATAATTTAAAATAGTCATTATGATGCCCACGTATGGATAAAAACAAAACACGTAAAACAAAGAACAAACTCTCTTAATGTAGCTAAGTAAATATTTAATATGCATATGATCAAATCTGCAAGGAACTCACATAAAATAAGAGGGTTATAAAAGGTTCCCCACCCCAACATTTTTCTTCTCAAAAGTGTACAGTACGTGTGTATATATTTTTTCTTTTTTTTTTTCTATATACATAGTAGTTTGTACCTCTTAATCCCCTCCCCCCATCAGGCCCCCATCCCTCTCTCCACTGGTAACCACTAGTTTGTTCTCTATATCTGTGAATCTGTTTCCTTTCTGTTATATTCACTAGTTTGTTTTATTTTTTGGATTCCATATATTATATCATACAGTATTTGTCTTTCTCTGACTGTGCGTATATTTTTTAAATCCAAGGTGCACGTTTCCTGAGCTTAACGAAAGGACTCTAGCCTAGGCAAAAAGCATCCCTGTGGTCAACAGTCAAGTCCTCTAGGCATGTTACTGGCATGTCCATATGTTGTCAGCCCTAAGCTACAACTGAAGGACCTGCAATGATGTGTACTGCTAAAGGGGTGTGACATGAAGAAACAAGTGAGAACAACACTGCTTCCAAATTAAGAGGTCACTTTGTTGGTCCATGTGTCTGACCCAGAAGCACAAACATCTCCACCCTAAAGGTGATCCATAAAGTTATTTAGAGAGAGATACAGTGAGAACAAATTCACCTGCCTATCTGGTACCTCTGCTTCCCTTCTTAACAAAACCGCCTTCAATCTCAATACTCTATGCTCATCACCACCTTGAAAGAAGGAGACAGGACAGACAGTGTTTGGGCTAATGTTAAAACTAAAGAGGGACTTCCCTGGGGGAACAGTGGTTAAGAATCCGCCTGCCAGTGCAGGGGACGTGGGTTTGATCCCTGGTCCAGGAAGATCCCACACGCCGTGGAGCAACTAAGCCTGTGTGACACAACTACGGAGCCTGCACTCTAGAGCCTGTGAGCCACAACTACTGAGCCTGCATTCTGCAGCTACTGAAGCTCGTTTGCCTAGAGCCCATGCTCCACAACAAGAGAAGCCCACGCACTGCAACCAAGAGCAGCCCCCTCTCGCTGCAACTACAGAGAAAGCCACGTGCATCAACAAAGACCCAATGCAACCAATAAATAAATAAATAAAATTACCAAAAAAATAAAAAATAAATAAAGAGATCAAGACCCAGTGCTTTACAACTTTGCCCGAGATCATTCAGCTACCAAGCAGTTGTGCCTGGCCTAGAACCCAGCCCCGTGGACACCGGGCTACTCTCCATGAATGGTGGACACTACCTCCAGTCAGCACAACCAATCCTACCCATCGCCTTCTTCCAGAACAACTCCAGGGACCTGTCTTGTCTCTCAGCCCTCACTGAAACAAAACCTTTTGGAAGTGACATGATGATTCACAATTCATTTTGGGGGAAAAGCTAAAAATAATAAGGCTCAGAGATAATCCATTTACTCAGCTTACCAGTTATAAACCACCGCTTTACTGAATATGAACTACGGTAGGCCGATCTTAAAGACATTTAAGAACAAACCTCCAATAACCTCTTCTGCATCATGTCCTCTGGTAACTGTCCATTTGGATTAAGGCAAAATCTTGAGGTCCAGCGAAAAGACACTCACAACTGGAGGAAGCACTCTGGCTACTTCAGTGTTAACAAAAGGAAACACACTGTACTGCTGAGCATTAACTGCCCAAGCTACTATCCTGAGGTTGAAACAAATCTATCCAGGGAATTCAGGGCCAGTTTTCTGACCCTGGGAGGAGAGAAGTAAAGAAAAAGTTAAGCTTCTTATTTTAATTTTTTTGCTCTGAGAATAGCATGCTTCTCTTCAAACGTTGAAGAACTGACGATTAGCAATGCTAAACCCTATAAAAGTATCAAGGCCAAAAGAAGAGCTTTTAAATTGTTTTCCTCTTATAAACACACACTGGAGTGGCTTTCAAATAAACCCAAAGACAGCTAAAAGGGATTCTCAATGGTACACTCTGTTCAGAACCTCTAGAGTTGGCTAGCAGGTAGGATATTTGGTTTCCTGATTTCTGTCAGGGTATTTTTGTTTCTGGATTGTGTTTTTGATGGAGAACTGCAGAAGCATCAGAAAATGGCTGGCTTTTCTTTTCTGTACCCAAATTCTGAAAAGTTCTTTGAGTAGCCTCCTACTTTGTTCGGACTGTGTTCCTAATCCAGTCCATGTTCCATTTCCCTCTGGAGGAAAAAAGATAATTCCCAGTTAGAATAAGCCTCTTTGGTAGAACTACCTGTAATACCAGAAAATAGGTCTGTGATAGCCAACTCTCAATCACGTTTAAGTAGGAGTGCCCATTTATCCACACATCAAGTTTTCCAAGAGGTTGAACTAGAGATTTCACTCAGCTGAAGCATTTTAAGGATGATTCTGAGTATAAAGGAGACATGCTTAAAACAGAGAAACTTGAGATGATCTTGAGGCCAACTGGGACTATGCATATGAAATTCTACATTACCCCTGATGAATAAAATGAGGGAACTAGATTAGAATTTCTACATATCTTTCAACTCTGACATTCTATGATACCAAGGTCCTTGGAAAATGGCAGCAAATAGGATAAACAGTACTGAAGGCCAGACCTGCCATCAACTCTCAAACTGCTGTTGTGATGAACCAAGACACTGGTAATGATCAAGATTAGTTCTTCCAGGATAACCCACTGTTAAAGAATACACATTGCTGTGCCCGCCACATAGTAGGTATCAATAAACATTTATTGAGTGAATGAATAAATTTCTCCCTTAACATGTGAAGTAAAGCATCCAGAGAATTTAATCTGTGAGCTGTTAAAGGATGTTTATATATTACTACATGTCAGGATGGCAGACAAACAAGAATATGGAGCCTCCCTTAGGCTTTGGAGACTGAGCAGAATTCATCCACAGTCACCTGGGCATCTGAATAGAGCAAGACAAACAGGGTTTGAAATAAAAGCATCTTACAATCCAATCTTCAAGACATAAAACCTTACCAGGATCAGAAAACACGGTATTAGTGAAACAAGTTTCTGATAAAGGAATGTAGGAAGTATTATTCTTCTACAGTATTTAAACTAGTGATTTAAAAATAAAAACAGGGCTTCCCTGGTGGCGCAGTGGTTGATAGTCCGCCTGCCGATGCAGGGAACACGGGTTCGTGCCCCGGTCCGGAAAGATCCCACATGCCGCGGAGCGGCTGGGCCCGTGAGCCATGGCCGCTGAGCCTGCGCGTCCGGAGCCTGTGCTCCGCAACGGGAGAGGCCATAACAGTGAGAGGCCCGCGTACCGCAAAAATAAATAAATAAATAAATAAAATAAAAACAACAACAAACCTTTCATCTCCTAAGTATGTCCTTTTGGGTATGAAGGACAAAACATACAATAAATTAAAAAGTCCAGTTCTAAATTCCATGAGTCTGAAAACCGATGACAATACCGTGCCCCTCAATATTCTAGTATCTTGGGGGGTTCATTTGTTTTTTTAAACATAACAACACAAAAAACAAAGCCCAACATGAATACTTGCTGGTTGAATTACCATTGTCTCTTCAATATACTCCTGTTGAGCTATCTTTACGGGACCCTCATCTTGACCCCCTGGTGTCACAGAGGGTAACAAAAATGAAAATCACACACAACAGTGGCCAAATAGCCAGCTGTGCAAATCAGGAGGTGCTAACGGTGATCAAAATACACATTTTAACTACTTAAAACATGTAGACTGATCACTAAACCCTCGGTAAAAGTAGGACTGGCTGGTAAAAGCACTGGAAAAAGTTTTGGCTCCCTGGCTTTCTGAACCTGCCTGTTCACAAGGCTGCTTCCTGGGAAGAAGGAGAAGAAAGTTTTTAATGGGGTTTCCGTAATCACAGCATGGCAGAACTATGCAGACACATCAAATTTGAGAAAACTTTTTTTTCTCCTGTTCTCCTTTTGATTTTTGTTCTACCAGTGGCAAGAACAGAAGAGTTTAAGGTGTGTGTCAAGAACCCAAAGAGTTTAAGGTGAGGGGGAGGAAGGTCACAATTGCAGAAGCCTGATTACTATGCAGAAAACATCACCCTCCCAGACAGACGTGCCAACAAAAAACTGCCCTTGGGAAGAGAAGCCAGGGTACAGTTCGTGGCGGTGAACAAAAGGGGTGATGTACTGTGGAATTAGTTTCAGAAAGAATTCCTCATCTCCAGAGTTTCTGGATTTCTAGGCAAGAGCAGCAATTAGTCATTAACTGAGAAGAACATCAGTGACAACCAAGGAAGAGGCTCTGATCACAGAATTCTGGTCCTCAAACCCTTAACACCAAATTAGCTGTGTTCCCACCCTGCCCCTATCAAACTACACAGAATTCTGGTCCTATCAAACTACACAGAATTCTGGTCCTCAAACCCTTAATACCAAATTAGCTGTGTTCCCATCCTGCCCCACCTCTCTTAAATTTATATTGTTCTGTTTCGGATCAAAATTGCTTGGACCAAAGTTTGTTAAGACACAAACTGTCTTAATTAACTTGTAATTCTTATATTTAAAAAATCCAAAACATTTTACCAAAGACAATCTGCAAAGCAAATTAATTATCAAGCATCACATGTTCACATTATAAGATTAAAAAAATTTTTTTCGGCTGCATTGGGTCTTTGTTGCTGCGCACGGACTCGTCTCTAGCTGCGGAGAGCGGGGGCTACTCTGTTGCGGTGCGTGGGCTTCTCATTGCGGTGGCTTCTCTTGTTGCGGAGCACGGGCTCTAGGCGAGCGGGCTTCAGTAGCTGTGGCACGTGGGCTCTGTAGTTGTGGCTCGCGGGCTCTAGAGCGCAGGCTCAGTAGTTGTGGTGCATGGGCTTAGTTGCTCCACGGCATGTGGGATCTTCCCGGACCAGGGCTCAAACCCATGTCCCTTGCATTGGCAGGCGGATTCTTAGCCACTGCACCAGCAGGGAAGCCCTCCGGTCTTTTGAGTGATATGAAAGTACCACATTTTACAAAATAATTGCATCTTGTGACTTCTCCTTTGAACATAATTTTCTGTCCTACCTCAACCTCATACTACATACTATTTTCTCTGGCTGAAGTCGCAGGCTGTTGTTCAACTTCAGTTCAAGCACAGACCCTAAAACTGTAACATTTATTTGTTGTTCGAACACAATAATGAACAATGAATGTGAACTGAATATTCCTTGTTCACAAATAGGTCAATGTCAAACATGATGTACTAATAAATCATGTGAAACCTCCACACTCCAATACAGTTTTAAAACAGGACTATTCATTCACTCAGTTCAGGCAAAGGCACGATGCTGTTAAATGTTATCTAAATTCAAGAGCAAAAAAGTATGTCAGGAAGTCTTCCACATAGTCATCCAAAGGTACAAAAATCCACAAAAATTTAACCTGTCACTGAAGAGGTCAAAGGAAACCAAAAATTTTCACCTCATTTAGTCACCAAGATATGCACTGCTGTCTTTCCATCCCTCTTTATTACTTATCACATCCACCATAATGCTAGATTTTTATAAGCAAAACTTTCCTGAAATATCTATATAATACAGCTCCTCTGGCACCTTCTGACCTCCTCAATAAACTAATTCTGCATGACACTGAATCATCTCCTAATAACCACTCAGATTAGAATCAAACATCATCATTTTAGTCAAAATGGTCTGAGAGTCTGATACTGCTGTTTGCATTTGATCAAAAGCAAATCATCCTCTTTCAGGGTAGCTTAAGTCACCATTCCTAGTCAATTTCATAGTCAAAGATTCTTCTAGGAGTTCTCAGACCTGTAGATATTTTCATGATCATTACAAAAATACTTCTGTTAAAATTTAAAAATTGCCTATAATGTACCATGTAGAGAAAAATTTTAATTTCAAAAATAGAACTAAGCTCTGAGCTTCAATTAAGTTGATAGATTCCAGATCCCTCCCAGTGCCGTGAAGGAAAATGATGATACACACTCAATTTGGGAAAGGCTGTACGTTACCCAAAACTCCCCAAGGGAATGACCCCTCTCTCCCCCATTAAGCAGAGCCCTCTTCCTGCATTCTCAGCTTATATATACCTAGAGATAAGAATAAACCACGTGATGTTCAATACTATATTTTCTTTCCTAGGCCAAAATGCATGTGAATGTTCTAGATACTTAATTTTAAGATCACCAATGCTGTAAGAATCATGATAAATTGGAAAAATATGACAAGAAAAGAGAAAGCTTTCTTTATCATCCCTGAAAAAGTGAATAGTTTTCATGGATGTCACTTTACTTGATCTACTCATTTTGTTACACTCGTTACTAGTCTTCAGCTATGAATCTGTATAAGGTTATTTAAGTGGCAAAATGAATAAGAACTTCTTATAACTTTAAAAAGAGAAACGGCAGATTCTACCAGCCTCCTTTATTCATTTATTTGTAAGAATGGGGTCTGTCTTCGTCACATTAATTTAGCACCAAATGAGTTAGTGGGCACAATCTCTTCTGAAATCATCCAAACTTCTGTAAGAGTGATCTGCCATTCTAAGAGTAAAACCATTTTTACTGAAATCAGTCTGATTCACCTTAAATATGATACCACTGGTAAAGAAGAAAACAAATAACTATAGAGCTTAAAACACAAAAAGGAAAAAAGTCTTACACTGGAAGGAACATCAGTTTGCCACATTCCAACCAGAAAGTAATCTTCAAACCAAAGATGTCATTTATCTCAGTAAGACACAACTACATTTCCTGGGTTTTAGTAGATATATATTCTTAACCTTATCTTATTCCCTAAAAATCACTGCCTAGTCACAATGAGAGAAACATGAAAATACTTTAGTGTAAGAAGGAGAAAGAAAAGCATCTCACCTCTGTATATACTTGAAGGAGAAAGAAAAGCATCTCACCTCTCTATATACTTAACAGCTCCATTAAAAGTCTATACTTATAATCTCATCTCCTCTCTAAGAGCTTCAAATGGGTATAACACACATAGACATACACACATACTCCTATATTGTTTATCAGCTTTTATAAACAGTGCTACACATCTCAAAGGTTTTTCTTTTAAGGTCCTATCTAGTTCTTCTGGGTGAATATGAGGTACTACAGAAGACAACATACAGAAACAGGTGGACTCAGATTGATCTCTTGTAATTCTTTGTACCTATCTTAGACCAAGTCTTCTGAGGCTTTCCAAAACCACTTTAGTCAATTCCCAAACCTCATACAAAACAAGGTCTTGGTGGCAACTTGGTTATTCTAAAAGACTTTCTGAGGCAAGTGGGGCTGGAAAACCAACAGTCAAGCTGTGTTTATGCTGCTATCGGGGTAAGGTAGAAATTTACAAAAAATTTTTTAAAGTAATAATGCTCCATGTTGGCAAGGGCATGAGAAATGGGCATTGCTGGTAACAGTCTAGCAGGTTTTTATGAAAGAAAAAAAGAGAGATACTAGGAAAAAAAGCAAAGCTTTAAAATTATGCATAGTCTGATGCATCAATCCCACTTTTAGAAATAAAAGGAGATGTGCATAAAGACTTAACTATAACTCTAAAAGATACTTGCACCCCAATGTTAACAGCAGCATTATTTACAATTTCCAAGATATGGAAATAACCTAAGTGTCCATCAACAGATGAGTGGATAAAGAAGATGTGGTATATATACACAATGGAATACTACTCAGCCATAAAAAAGAACGAAATTTTGCCATTTGCAGCAACATGGATAGATTTGGAGGGCATTATGCTAAGTGAAAGCATACAATGAAAAACAATGTGAGATAATGAAATATTATGCCATGATTAAAATAAAGTCATTGGACAGTTAGCCCAGAAAAATGAAAATTTATGTTCACACATATGTTCTTATATACACTATTATAACATTCTTGAAATGACTAAATTATAAAGAGGGAGAACAGATGAGTGGTTACCAGGGGTCAGGGTGGAGACAATAAAAGTAGGTGGGTATGGCTATAAAAGAGTAACAGGAGGAATCCTTGTGATAGAAATGTTCTATAGCTTGACTTATCAACGTCACTAACTTGGCTGTGTGCACTACAGTTTTGCAAGACATTGCCATTGGGGAATCTAGGAATGGCACATGGGATCTCTCTGTATTATTTCTTACAACTGCATGTGAGTCTACAATTATCTCAAAATAAGATGTTTAATTTTTTAAATGAAGTCATTAACGATTGTTAATGACATGGAAAAGTATCAATAATCCCACCCTTTTTATGAAAATTAACCAAGACGTCAAACCACAAAGTTCCTGAGGCTTGCAGGAAAAAACAGTTTTCAAGGCCATATAATACGTAATACTAGCCAACCAAACAACCAGAAAATAAGTACAATAAAATGTTAACAATAAACTGCCGTATTACAGGTGATTTTTATTTTCTTCATTTTTGCAATCTATAGCTTTCACATTTTCTTCAATGAACACATATATTTTAATAATGAAAGAGAATAAACTTTTAAAAGGCTTACATCTTTGCAGTACCAATTTGTGTTAAGCTAATCCTCCCAGGTAACACATAAGGTTTTGTCAGTAGTCTCTTAAATAAGTGAATGACTTTAAAAAAAAGTGCAACTATTTATGGTGATGGAAGTTAACTAAACTTATTGTGGTAGTACTTCAAAATGATATACATATATCAGATCATTATGTTGTACACCTAAAACTAATGCAATGTTATATGTCCATTATATCTCAATAAGAAAAGAAAAGAAAAGAAAAGAAAAGGAAGGAAGGAAGGAAGAAAGGAAGGAAGAAAAAGAAAATTAAGTAAGTAAATGGCTTACCCCTCAGAAGCCTGGAAAGACAGCTATATCTAGGGGCAAGTGGTGCTGGGCAGCAACTCAATCTTTTGCCCAAACAGAGGGCTGGTATAGCCAGGTGGGTCTTTTAGGAAAGAACCAGCTACCAAACATCTTCTTGCGGGAATGTGGCTACACTCTGAAATGAAACTTGAAATGGGACAATCCACAACCACAGTCAAGAATAAATGGGATGAAAGAAGAGGATGGAATCTGTCTGAAGAAATGGGATAGCCCTTAACAGAAACAAGTCATATGGCAGATGTGGAGAGAGCTTGCTTCCCAGATCCTTATTCTAATACATTTCTAAGTTTGTAAATCAGATTTTAATGGACTAAACTTTGTTGGGGTTTTTTTTTTTTGGAGGGTGGGAGAAGGGTTTTACAAAACTAAACCCACTGAAATATAGTCAAAACTGTATTAAACTGGGGAAAGCCTTCTGTTCCAGATCACCAAGAGAAAAGACCAGAAGCATCTTTGTAGAAACACAAAATTCCCATCGAGTTCCAGGTAAAGGTATATACTGCGTAAAAGATCATTATGAGAAGCCTTATGAAAAGCCTATAATCTTAAAATATTTATGCTACTTCCTAAACAAAATAGTAAACACCATTCAAAAAAGGAAAAATAATTGAATTCAAAACTTCAATCCACAAACTCTAGTTGTGATATGTACACACACACACACACACACACACACACACACACACACAATTCTAGACATAGCTGACAGCATGCAGATATATACAAATTAAATATTTGGGGGTCCTAAAATAAGCAATAAAGTTAATACCTAGCAGGATTATACTTTTTATATAAAACTGCCCAGTTTAAAAGAAAACCCCATTTAAAAAGGTTATGCTTTTAAAGAACATTCCCAAACCTGCTGCAATTCAGAAGGGTCATTTACTTATTAACTGGAATAATAGCAAGGTAAAAGGAAGATGGTGGACAGGAAATTAAAAACCTACTCTTGCAAAGTTATTCTGATCTACGAATATGCAAACAGGTCTCATTCAATTTTTCTAATAAACTCAAATTTACTAGAGTTTATTACATCTCAAGTTTCTTATATAATACATGTTAGTAATCTTTCTATTAATTGCATCTAAAAAGAAAAGAGAGAGAAAAAGAATGTGCACAGATGAGATTCTGAGAAATCTTTCCCTGGCCATAGTGAAAAGCCAAGAATAAAAGAAGTGGAGGTTCATGTGTGGAGAGAGAGGGCCCTTGTCCTAGGCTGGAGGTTTCCAGCCACCACCAGGTTGCAATAAAAGGAAAAGATACTATCAACCATCTTCATCTTGCTATATAAATCTGGTTGGCATTCCTGGAAGCCATTTGTCTGCCAAACCAATTCCATGAATGGGAGCCTTCCCAGAACATATTCAGAATTCCTTCCCTAAATTTCTGTTTCCATGATGGTGAATTTCCAGTAAGTCAATCGCCAGAAAATGTGTAACACTCCTCCCCCACCCCACCCCCAAATCTGGATGGCCCCAAATCTTTTGGAATTACGCGTCTGACTCATGTTGTACTTAACAAGTTTGCTCAAGAGAAAGCTCTAGATTTTTCCTCCTGTTTCCCAGCAGGCCCAGCGCAAACAGCTGGTTCAGAGCAATGGGTCAGTGTGTCTCAGGGGCTCTTTTTTGCACATTCTGCTTGTGGTTGCCTCAGTTTCAGTTTATCACTCAGCAACTGCTTGGTAATCCCCTGTCATCCCCACCCTACGAGTGTCCATATCAACAGAGCTGGGGAGCAAAGAGTCAGCAGAATTCAGCCAATCCCTTCCTCCTCTGGACTAAGATTAGAGTCACATCAAGTGAAGATGAAGAATCCACTGAAGAACACAATTCTGGGGCAAAAAGACTGCTTCAAACTGAGAGAAGCAAGGTGGGAGGGGTCCCTCACTAAATTGGGGGAGATAGAAGAAAGGAGGATCCAGAGGAAGGCAAGAATTAAAGCAGAGAGAACCCACAATACTGAATTATTATGAACTGCTTGGGAACCAGATCCTTAAAGGAAAACACAAGCGTCACCAAATAATTGGGAACCTCAAAACTCTATGAGAGGAATTATGTTTCTATTTTTTGTATTAAGTTTTTTCTTTCTTGCTTTAGTTTGAAGGTTCACAAACTCTAGCTCGGAATTTATGGGTTTAGAAGAGGTTATTTAACAAATATTGCTGACTAGACGCAGTTTCATCAAAAGAAGAAGAATCACTAACTTAAAAAAAAAAGCATGAATTCTAATTTTAGTACCTCTTTAGAACTGTAGTAGATGGCATGTGATGGACTCTGTGACACATCTCAAGAGCCAGGCAGACCTATGTGCTTATTAAAAATTAGAGGAAACATGAGGTTTGTTCCCAAAATAGCTCTCCAGCTACCACACATGGTATGGCTGAACTCAGCCACATACAGGTGTAGTATGAGACACCAAAGCCTATTAATACTGCAGAATATCTGTGTTAAAAAAAAAAAATCCTTGAAACATATTAAAACGTGGGTTACCTAACCAGGAGACTGATAACAATGCATAGTAGAATCAAAGCACCCCTTTGTCCTGTACTGCTGGCTTAAATTTAGCCCACGGAATTCATAATTTCACATAATCACCATCCAGAATAGTATGAATACCACAAGGCAGCATGGAGATGTCCTGATCCCATTAAACACAGCACAATCATTTTGTTTAATAAGAAAGCAATTTCTCTTACGTGAGCATCTACACAGCTGAAAAGAAAAATGCCTTTTACACTCAGAGTCACAAGCAATTTTCTTCTACCTAGTCTCAGCCTGGTAGACTCTGGATTTAATGGGTGACATCATTTCTAAATGAACTGGACACTCTCAGGTCTGCTTTCCCTTTCTCATGGAGCCATGGTGGGAACTCGCACAACCTCTGGGCTGTGTGCCTCTCAACACAGTCCGACGGCATCACCCACATTCTAGCACGTCCCCTTTGGGCCAATGTGAAGACACAACTGCATGGCCTAGTTATGTTTTCACTTAGCTGTTGCCACCTCCACAGTGACATTTTTTTGGGATTTTCTCTGCTTATTGCAGTTCAGGATACCGTCCACACCTCAGACTCTAAAACTTAGAAAGGACAAGTTTATCTAGTCCGGTATTTCACTTCCCAACGTGTGTTCTGCTGATAACTTTTTTCTGCAGAAAGCATCCCCTGGAGCCAAAACTGTCTGGGAGATGGTGGATCAAACCATGTAAAACAGGGTTCTTTACTGCAGGAGTCCTCCGGGACTTCAACCTGTTGATATGCATCTTGAGGACCCTGAAGGGTGATAGTGTATTATTTTCCAAACTCATCTAACCACAAATCTTTTAAAAAATAAAATGTGTGATTAGGCTAGGGTTCTAGATTCTCCCAAACACCCTATAATTTTGCCTCTGGATAGGTGCACAGTGACCTCCTCTTTCCCCTGAATGGCCCTGCTCAGTACTCCTATCTGAGATTTCCATTTCCTGCTTAAATTTTCCCACCCCTTCACAAACAAACATTTTGCTTCCCTGCTTACAAAACATATTTGAGAGGTTCATCGTTCACCAACCCATAACTCTTCAAGTAATCTGGACATGGTTTTTTACCACTATATCTCCAAGTCCACATTCCTACTTTTATTTTGAGCAATATATTTTTTTAAATTAGGGTATTAACCAGAAGTCCACGGATAGGACTTAGAGCATTCATAAACCCCTGAAATTATATGCAAATTGCATGCAAAATGTCTTATGTAACCACATTTTTCTGGAGTAGGCAATACAACTTTCTCAAAGGGGTCTGTTAATAATACATAAATAATAGCAAAAATGGTGTTATAAAAATGTTTTCAATGCTATGGGATAACGGAATGGAGAGGAGACATGTAGAAAATAAAGCATTTGACCTTTATGGTAAAATAATACATACTGACAGATTATAAGTTTGGGGAGCATTCTAAAAAAAAAGAGAACATTGTAGGGGGAAAAAAACAAAAAGGTAAGCTTAAACAAAAAGGACAGGAGGAAGGAACCAGGGTCTAGGCAGAGTCTGACAGAATGACAGGGAACCAGGCTGCCACCATTAAAATAGTTATTTTAGGGAGTTCCCTGGTGGTCCAGTGGTTAGGACTTGGCACTTTCACTGCCGTGGGCCGGCTTCAAGCCCTGGTCGGGGAACGAAGATCCCGCAAGCCACGCAGCACGGGCAAAAAATAAATAAAAATTTAAAAAGTAAAATAAAATATTTATTTTACTGGAATCTTGAAATATTCTATACTTGACCCTGTATTTTGCCTTAACACAAAATCAATTTCCAGCAGAACTATGAAGCTTATCACTAACAAGATAAAATGGGAGCTTGGCATGATAACACCAGCAAGGCACTCATAACACGTGGTCTTACAGAGGTTATTATGATTTCACATGTGTACAAAAACTCCCTTAGATAGCAATTACTGTAAACATAAAAGCAGGCTTTATCCTAAAGTCCTAGGAATGGGGAACATAAGAAGGTAGATTCTATGACGTTTCTGCTCTCAACTATGCCTTTCTGTCCTAGAGCAAATAGCCAATCTTTGGGAATTGCATTAACAAACTTGCCCTCCCCTCTAGAAAGATATGCTTCTGAGACAGAGAAAACATCAAATAATGAAAGGGCAAAAGTGTCCCCTGTACCCAATAGCATTTGTTGAGTTTTTTTAATAACGATACTTATGCTGTATTTCATATAAAACAATGACAATGCTTAGGGAATGAATTCAATATAATAAGCACCAAAGTTTTTCTATATTGTTAAATTCAGCTCAAGTTGAAGAGTTAGAGAGGTGACAGTTATAATGAAAAGTATTTTCACCCTATCTCCTTCTTCAGAAATACTTCCAGTATTCTTGACAACTCAATTTGCATTCCACAGCACTACCTAAAAACACTACATGCTCACACCTCTCATAAACTCAGCAAAAATAAGCAGCAGGCTTTTGACCTCAACAACATGTGGCTTGACAAAGGTTTGCAAAACCCAGCTGCTTGGGGCAGAGGGGAGCGGGAAGGATGGAAGTCACGCCTCAAAAAAAAAAAAAAAAACACACAAAACTCTCCTTGAGAACAACATTAAAATACCAAGAGGATAAACTGAACTCTTAGTTCTTGCTAGTGTTGTTTGGGAAACCACCATGAAAATACTCTGGATCACAAATGTCTCCACCAAAATCACACACTTTCCCTGACACTGCAGACCACTAACCCACGTTCTGAAATGGTTTCTACAAGCACAAAGCCGCTCAGGTGAAGCCCGTTCTTAGTTCTTATCCCGCAGCACAAGGGAGGCAGGAGGCAGTTGGGAAAGAGCTGGGTCTCTGCCAGTGCCAACAAAGCCAGATTCAGGACAAGGCCTGGCTGTGCTGAACTACCCCCACCCGGTCACTGCGACAGGACAGCCAGGCCCTGAGGCTCCCGGGGCCACCACCAGGGAAGCAGAGCCCCGGTCTGCCATGCACATTCTTAGAGTCTGGAGAAGGAGTACAAAATCAGCAGGGCCAAGCCCAGGGAAGAAGGGCCGTGAGAGGGAGGCGAGCCCACGGAGGAAAATGGGGCTGAGGCCGCTCACCTTACAGGAACCCCAGGAACCTGCACGGCGCTGCCGGGTGTCAGGAGGCCAGTTCACATCTTGATTCTATTAATAAGAAGCCAAAACTCCACTCATTCGCCAGCAGTTTTCTTTATTTGGCTTCTAAACCACAGGGACATCAAATAAGCTTTCGATTTTCTAACATCTCTCCTGAGAGGGGGAAGGAGGAGAAAGGGGACTCTCCTCCTTTCTTCTCTAAAGTTGCACAAACTTCACCTGCTTTCATTTTGTAAACAAATATACAGCTCAAACCAATCTAAAAAGCTCAAGTGGCCCATTTCCCTCCCCGCTCCCTTGAAATTAATTTGCCAACAACTTTTTGGGGAGGGCAGAATCAGAAAGAGGGAAGAACATCTGCATACAGCTCTGCACAACCTCTCTACTCTGCCCTCGCAGTCTTAAGAAAGCCAGTTAACAAAAACACAACACAAGCACACAACCAAAAGATGTCCAAGAGAAATACACAACAAGGGAAAAGAATATTTACTTTTCCCTCCCCCAACCCCAATTATTTAGTTCTCCTCTGGCGCAGTTCACCTTCTGACACAACCTTTTCTCACTCTTTTGAACTCATCTATTTAAAAACAGTAAGATCTAAAGTATCTACACACCCTATTTCACAATCAACACCTTTTGATAAACTCGGAAATAAAAGAACATCTTGTTACTATAACGCGTAATCCTCCCTTCTAAGAAAAAACACTTGAACCAAATCCAGCTAACATGATCCATTAAGAACAAGTTCATTCTTTCTTTTTTTTTTTTTGCGGTAGGCGGGCCTCTCACTGTTGTGGCCTCTCCCGTCGCAGAGCACAGGCTCCAGACACGCAGGCCCAGCGGCCATGGCTCACGGGCCCAGCCGCTCCGCGGCATGTGGGATCCTCCCGGACTGGGGCACGAACCCGCGTCCCCTGCATCGGCAGGCAGACTCCCAACCACTGCGCCACCAGGGAAGCCCAGTTCATTCTTTCTTAGAGCCCACTTTGATTATACATGGAGGACTTGAACTTTAAAAACACTCAACAGTATTCCTGATACCTAGATGTTCAAATTACCCACTAAATCATACATTCCTAAGCATGCATCCACTTCTCTGTGAACACACTAGAAAAATGCCCTAATTTCTAATGGAATTGAGATTAAAGACGGTAGAATAATGAATGCTGAGAACCATCCTCCGCCCCTTACCCGCTGAATTACCAGCCGCACGACCATTCTCAACAAATGGCTTCTCAGAGACTCAGAAACCACAACAAATGTGCAACCCCAGGCCCCAGCTGTGGCAGACAAATGCCAGAAGCAAAATTCATGATACTTTCTTTTACTATTCACACAGAAGCTTAGACAGGTGTGAGGAACCACGGCACAATTATCTAAGGATACACACCCCTCTTGCCACACACACACACACACACACACACACACACACTCATGCTTCTACCACACCTCCATTCCAGAAAACCACTAATGCTTACACGACCTCCTAGATGAAAAATAATTTCAGGTGAATTTAAAACGCATTTTTGCTGACTACTAACACGGACTGTAAGTTCCTGAAAGGAAAGAATTTCTAAAGCTCAAATCACAAAAAGAGTGGGAAAGCAGAAGAGATGGGCAGCCTCATGAACACAGGAATAACTAAAGACATGTGAAAGCAAAGGGCCAGGCTTACATTACAGTGCTGAAAAACTGGCCGAAATGCACGATTTGTTCTTCGAGCTACACAAATTCCAATCATAGTCTTTCTAAACTTTCTCTTCTTCTTAAATCAACTTTACTGACACATAATTTACACACCAAAAAATGCACTCATTTTCAGCACACAGCTAGACGAACTGTGGCAAATGTATACACCAATGTGACCACCACCATAACTATACAGAACATTTTCATGTCCCTAGAAAGTTCCCTTATGCCCTTTTTGCAGTCAGTCCTCTACCCCCATGGCCCCTGGTAATCACTGATCTGCTTTCTGTCACCATGGGCTAGTTTTGCCTTTTCTAGAACTTCATATAAATGAAATCAAACAGCATGTCCTTCTGCACGTTTGAGAGTCATCCATGTTTTGTATCAGTGGCTGTTCCTTTTTATTGCTGAGCAGTATTTCCTTTGAATCAAGACACCACAATTTTCCAAACTTTTTTCTAAATAAAAAGGCAGCAATGGTGAGCTTTAAAACATGTACATAAAACTTTTTAAGAATACCACTATTTCTTTCTTTCAAAGTAACTGGAACGTATAAGTAACTGAAATGCAGATCTCGGCTTTAGGAACACAAAGTTTTGTTTTGTTTCACCTCCCTACAACAATAACCTGTTCAATCAGATGGAAAGAAAAATGATAACCTGAGATTTCTGTTTACTGCCAGCTCAAGATGTTATTTCAAGCTGCTGAAGAACTATGAGGAAAGAACTATGAGGAAACTGTATCCAAGCAAATTTTTATGTGCTGCTTCCTGAATGCCTGACCCCAAAGTGAACTTCAGGGCTACGTTAAATTTGGTTCTCATCCTTCTGATTACTCAGAATTTGGGGTTTCAAGCTGACTCCTGAGTGACTTTACCACCAAAAGGGTGTGATGAGACTGCCTCAAGAAGTACTATGAGGAAAATAAAATAAAATATATCACTTAAATTTTGTTTAACCTAACTGCCCAAATCATGAAGCCTACTACTATTTTCAGGGGAATACAGTTTGGGAAACACTGTTCTAACAGATATAAAGAACATCCTTCACATGGTACTTAGATTCAGGAGGGCTGCCCAGCTGTAATGGGTATGGTCATCCTGAATGTAAATGGACCTCCCTTCGCCCCCCACTACTGGGTGCAAAGTTAAATAGAAAAATAGAGGTTCTGAAAGAGCTCCCAGTAAGTCCCAGCTACACCTGGGCTGTGAATGAGAAACTCTAAATGCTCCAAAGGCAAAAGGAACTCTCGGTGCCCCCAGGCCCCAGTCCCTACCCATGCCCCAGGCAGGTCTTTATAACAGTCACAAAGGCATGCAGCAACTTATTCTAAAGGAAAAGGCTGGAGTGAGAATTCAGTTTCCTGCTGGCTCTGCCTAACCCACTAGCTGGGTGCTCTGAGCCCACCCCAAGTCGTCGGCCTCAGTTTATACTATCGAATGAGGAGGCCAGCCTAGAATAAGCGCTATTACTCTCTCCAGTCTGAAAGCAGTAATATGAGTCTCATAAAAGAGCCAAAATAATGCCAAGAGTAAAATGAGAAAGGCTGCACATTTTTTGAACCATGATAGAATTTGTGAACATGGCATCCAAAATTCTGACAGAAACATCAGCCTCAATTCTCTATCCATAATCCTTGGCCAATATAGTCTGTAAATAAGTACTTTTATTTTGTCTATCCATTACCTCTTTCCTTTCCTCTAATTAAAGTATTTAAAAAAAATTTTCATTGGAGTATAGCTGCTTTACAATGTTGTGTTAGTTTCTACTGTACAGCAAAGTGACTCAGCTATACATATACATGTATCCCCTCTTTTTTGGATTTCCTTCCCATTTAGGTCACCACAGAGCACTGAGAAAGTTATTACCCTGTCCTCCTGCTCTGAAAGTTCACAGCTGCTGAAGCTGAGGATCCTGCTCAGGGCTAGATTGCGAGGGAGTGGGCGTGGGGTCTGCTTTGGAATCTGGAAAAGGGTATGTAGCTGGGGAAAAAAGCCTGCACTCGAAGAACAAAAGCCTGCCTCAAGGATGGAGCGCTTTCCAAGACAGTCAGTAATGGCAGGGCTGAGCGTGCTGGCAGGAGCTTTTGTGCAGGCGTGCGGTCCTTCTTAGTACTCGATGTCCCAGCACCAGGAGGAAGTAAACAAGGACCCGGCTCAGGCATGCGTCTGTGTAGCCCAGGGCGGCCAAGGCCTGACTGGTCAAGACTCCCGACCCCCAGGCAGGGGTGTTGACGTCACGGAGCTCCAAAGTATGGGCTGTGTGTGCCCAGGAAAAATTACAAAGGCCAGCTTAAATACAACCTATATTTCTCTCCACCACTCAGATTTTCTGTCTTCAAAAACAGTAATTTTCTGAAGAAGTTCAGCAAAGCGGGAACATGGCAAGTGGCTACATGTGGAGTGGCCCACAGGAATGGTGCCAGGAACTGTGCACGGTGCCACCCCTCCGCTCCTCAAAACACGCCCCGATCAAACCACCCTACCCCACGGGCCCAAAAACAGCGTCGGCTGTTTTGTCTTAGGAATGATCCTCAGGGATTTCAAGTTTTAACTATTCTACTGCGGAACCTACAACACTATGTTTACCTAAAAAATGTTAAGGAACTAAGATATTGTCATGACTTTCCATCAAAAACTGTCAGCATCCCTTCAAGCTTTGCCATTTTCCAGTCACACCAGAGCAAACTCCTTTTCTTTCTTCCACCTAGGTGCAGAAAATCACCCCAGCCGGGCAGAAAGCACCCCACGGAGGCTTCCAGCACAAGCACAAGGCGCCATGGAGCTGGCCCTGTTTCCCCAGCCCAGACCGCTGCCTCCACGCCAGCAGGACGCTTCATCTCCACCCACCACGAGGACAGTCTCCGTGTGCCCTCACATTCTAGTCTCTTCTTCGCCTCTGCCTCTTAGGGCGGGGGAAAGAGGGAGGCTGGGGGTTATAAAGCAGCAGCAGTGCTGACCACAGGGAAGAAGGGAAAACTGGGTCTGCGTCTGTGCATGCACATCTCATTTTGTATAACAAATGCATTCTTGTAAAGTTGACTCTAACTGCATTTCTGAAATCTGATTTTTTTTTTAATGTAACAGCTGATTAAATAAATGTAATTGTACAACAACCTCAGTTATGTGGGGTTTTTATGGGGTTTTTTTTGGTAAATCTTAAGTTTTCATACAGTCCAGCTTAAAAAATACTATGATATCCCGTCCATGGTCCATGCCAATGAATCAGCACACTTGCAAAAAGAGTAAGCCCAAATGAGGGGAAAAAGTGAATGGAATTTTTTTTTAATGTACAGTTCAAAAGCAATTTAACTGGGCTTCCCTGGTGGCGCAGTGGTTGAGAGTCCTCCTGCCGATGCAAGGGACGCAGGTTCGTGCCCCGGTCCAGGAAGATCCCACATGCCGCGGAGCGGCTGGGCCCGTGAGCCATGGCCGCTGAGCCTGCGCGTCCGGAGCCTGTGCTCTGCAACGGGAGAGGCCACAACAGTGAGAGGCCCGCGTACCGCAAAAAAAAAAAAAAAAAAAAAAAGCAATTTAACTACTTAACTCACACCTATCATCTCTACCTGTTGAATTTATCAAAAGATGATGACACAAAACGTTCTTAAATGAGGTCACAGGCAATGCAGCTGGTTAGCAGATTGTCACAAGAACTTAAAAGCTTTTAACTCTGTTAAAGTAGCCTTAAAAAGTATCTTCACTTTTAAATGGAACCTTACACTTAGGAGACAGGTCTCTTTGGCCTTACTGCAAACAGGGTAACAGGACAGACAGCTAGACCAGTGAAAAGCTAGAGCAGGGAAGAGAAGGCGAAGCCCTTCTCCAGCATTTATCCCAGTTAATATTACTAGTTTGGAAACACTGGTCTGAGTCATCTCCAAGTACAGGAATCCTTAAGTTTTCTAGAAAAATATCTCTGTGTTCTATGACTGACTTAACGCAACAGGGGTGGGCAAAAAGAAAGTTCCAGGTTCCAGAACCCAATGTACCATCAGGCAAGTCGACTAAGTTCAGATAACCTCAGAGAGAAATTAAACGTTTCGTCAAGGGTTTCTGATGACAATGCAAAAGCAGGACAGCACACTGTACTTTAAACAATGCCTTGTCTGTTCACAGAACATGGAGTGGCCTAAAATGGAGGGGAGAGAAAACAAGGACAGCACTGAGCCCCAGCTTTCACTTCAAAGGCAAGCTGCGGAACTTGTGTGTGTGTGTGTGCGCGCGCGCGTGTGTGGACACATGTATACATTTTTGTAAGAATCAGCATGATATGTGCACCACCAGTGGGCGCACAAAGCCCCGGGTGCCGCCTGGCGCCCCACCCACCTCAACCCCTGTATCTGCTGCCTTTCCATGGAACTACCTCACTCCCTTGAGCAGTTCTGGAACCAACTTTGCCCAGAGAGAAGCAGTCTCAGGATCCCTTCATCTGTCACCCGGAGGCTTATTCCAGCCCTGAGCAACTGTTCTAAATAACAGGGACCTCTGATAGAGAAGGGGGAGCCAGGAGGTGGAGCGGGCAGACTGGGCCTGCACTCACTGCCACTCAGGAGCCAGACTGGGTGCACCAAACGCCCACTGAACAAATCTGGGGCCAGACCCAGCTCTGAGTTTCAGTTTCTTCAGCAACTAAAAAAGGAATCATCTTCTCTTCAGGTTCATCACGAGGACAGTCCTCAATAAACTTGAACACGCTTTCCTTGCTGACTCCCTGGTCCCTTCCCTGAGGCCTGAGTCCGGACAACCAGTCTGGTCGCACAGCCCAGGTCCTGCCGGCGGCTAGACTCCACCAACGCGCTGAGGTGAACACCAGCTGCTCCCTGGCGTTCCCCTTCTGCTAAGTCCCTGGACTTCTTCTCGGTTGATGCAATTTCCTATACTGAGACATCTGCCTTCAGCCCGCCTCTTCTCAGTCCTCAGTCTCCCCACCAGCCTCAGTCTCCTGTCCTGGGCTACTCCAAGGACTTTCCCAAAGAACCTGATCCATACGGCTTCGTCTGTAAGTCCTAGTCACTCCCGAAGTCTGGAGCCACACACACCCAACCAAACTCCTGGTATGTCAGCAATGGATTTACCAGACTAGACAGACAGACACACAAATACACCAGTGAGGAGAGAACACTCAAACAAACGGAATGGCTCATTACCTTTGAGAACTAAGTTTCAAATAGGAGAATGTCACCTATTAGATCGGTGTTCTCTTTATGACGTGCTTAGGGAAAAAGTTCCTCAGTAACAGAAAAAGCCATGCTTCTTCTGTGAAATGGATCTGTTTTTATTTAAAGGCAATTACAAATATGGAAGCTGATCTTAAGCCCCTTTTCTTTTCAGCTGCTGTGAAACTCAAGAGCCAAATGTGCGGCCTAACTTCGGCACCTGTCAACTACTATATTGTCCTTTGCCCCCAGGTTTCATCCTTTCACACTGCATATGTCTTTCTAAGTTGCCACTGTGGTATAAGAGGAGCATGAACAAACTTAAATTTGAAATTAACACCTTTAGGGAAATGTGGTCTTCGCTTTTCCATAGGCTTGAGTCCACCCGGGAAATGGCAGATCTATGTTGGTTCCTAGACTGACAATAATAAGGCAAGGAGCCTGCTTTGGAGCAGGAGCAGCAGCAAGGAGCCCACATTCTCATGTGGGATGGGAATGAGGTGGAAGCAAACTTAGGCCTGTGCCCCTCACTTCTCTCCCATGTACCCCTAAAGGATGCATGAGGGCAGCAGCCAGAATATGGACTTGGATGCCTGGGGCAGCACACTCCATCACTCTGTGCAAGCCTACTCGGGATGATACCAAATCCAATGCGTATTTAAAGCAGTTTAGATTTTCATTTGGCTAAAACCAAGGAGACTGTAGACTAACAGAATAATAAATAATAACGATAGCTTTTCCTAAGTCGCCCTTAACAGCACTCTAATGGGAGGTGAAAGGCATCTCTAAATCGGGTGAGAACAACAGGTGGCACACCTTGCAGAGGCTCTCAGCTGTCTTGGGAAAAAGAGCACAGCCATACCCTGCTGAAGTGCTGAGAAGTGCAGAAGGCCCGCCCGGAGAGTGAGGGAGTCATGGATGCATTGCCAGCTGGGCTCCAAACTCAACAGTCAGCAGCTGGTCCCCAGGCCAAGTGACCCGTGAACCCCGACACACTTTGAGATCTATCAGGCTTGGATGTAGGCACCTTCAGCAGAATTCAAACTCCAGGTGGGAAACCTTCACTCCAGAGGACTGGGAAAATAAGATTGCAAAGATTCTTCATGGCGTGGAAACTCTGGAGACAGCAGGGCCTCGGGGCAAAGCCAAGAGTCAAAGCCATAGGGATCGTGAATTCAACTTCTCATTTCAAAAGGGACAGCTCTATGACCCTGTGCAGGCTACCAAGTTTCTATTTCATTGCTATGAAACAGAATAAGATTCCTGCCTTTTACCTCCCATTAGAGTGCTTCTGAGGCTATTCAGGGCTTCTTAGGAAAAGCTATCATTATTATTATTCTATTAGTCTACAACCTCCTAGGTTTTAGCCAAATGAAAATCTAAACCACTTTTAAGTACACATTGGACTCAGTATCAGCCAAAATTGGCTCCGCGTCCTAGTAAATGCAAGTTTCCAGATGGCAAGATTCTAGGTGAAATCATCAAAAGACTACATAAGTGCCACATATTATTATGTGCCTTCCACTCATTAATTCACCCAACACTCTGCATGTTAGGGATGAGCCAAGCTATCTCCTTTACAAAAAGCAGACTCAGTGTTTTTTCACAGCTACACAAACAAATAGCCAAGCCAAAATGAAAGGAAGGACAACTCCCTCCTCCCCATACCCTGCAATCCATCAAGCGGGGTCTGTGTTTTATCACTTTTCTTGAGGGTTGCAAAAGTTCTGCAAGGAATTCTTTGATTACTGTAATACTTTCATCAACAAAAGAAAGTGAACTCCAGCAACACACTGTACTGTCAGAAGTGTCGTTATCAGAGGTGAAAATAATGAAGGATGGGCAGAAATACAAGCCAGGATGCACAGCTCAGCAAGACTTCCCTTCTTTCCAGGCAAGACAGACGCCGGGCCCACAGGGGGCTTCCTCAGGGCAGCCTCCGAAGAAAAGGGGCAACGTTCTGTGCACATCCCTACCATTCAGCACACTGTATACTCATAAAGGAAACACCCATTTCTTGGTCTTCCACGCATCACCACTTCGGTTGAGTGAAAGCAGATGAATGAATAATCGTGGCTGTGACCCAGACAGCACATTCCCATTGTCCTGTCCCTAAATGACCATGTCACATGAGCCCTGGGGTAAGACCCAGACCCTGGCCCAAGCTATAGAAACAATAGCACCACTGCCAGCAACCTGCTGGGGAGGGACCAGAGCTTCCAACAATTTGTGTGACTAAAAAAAATTATGTTCACGTAAGTTTTATTCAGATAATTTGCTGTATTTTTAGTTGACCTTTAAGGCACATATAGATTAATTCACCACCACATTAGAAATCCCATTTGCTACAAACCTGTCAATAATCAGTACGGAGTCTGAAAGTTCCTGGTAACATTAAAAGTGACTAGAAGTGGCACTTCTGCTCTCAAGGCCAAAGCCAAAGAAACTGCTTGTTCCAAAGACTACTGAAACTCTCCAGTGCCTACAATAGAGCTTGGCATTATCCATCAGACTTTAATAGTTACAGAAAGCTGCTTTGGGGACTTAATTCTCAATAAAAGATATCCAAGTCTACTCAATAGTATGTGACGTATGGGCCGCTCAGCATTAAGACTGATGGAACTGTGAGCTTCCCTTGCAGCAAACTGCTGACAGTTAAAGCCACTGATCCAGCTAACTGTACCCACTCCTCTGGCACAAAGTAACTAATGCTTGGAAACACTGCATGCAGTGTAACTCTCTCCCAAAGTCACAGGCCTCCAAGTTACAACCGCTTAAGAAAACTCAGGCCCCCATAACTCCTGATTATAGGGCTGCCACCAGGCAGTCATTCTGCAAGGTCCGGAGGTTTATAAGGCAGCATTTTGGCTGCCTGCGGGTCTCCCACAGGTGCATTTCCACAGAAGGCCTCCACACTGACCACAGTGAAATGAAACACCTTTTCCTCCCTAGAGAATAATGTACGGCTGTCTGAACTGAGGAACCTGTCCAGGCAGGTACTGGCAGGTGCACAGACCCTCGTGAGACGGTGCAGAGGGCTGTCCTCTGGAAAAGTGACTGTGGTGACTACTGAGGCAGCGCATAACTAAGAGTGGCCTCCCTGTGTGCTTTACATCTCTCATCCTCAATTTCCTCACCCAGAAAATAAAGGGGTAAGTCAGACGACATCCAAGGCATTCAGTTCCGGAACTCAGAGGTTCCGTTATCAATTCAGCATTAATTTGCTTCTCAGATTAGTCCTCCCCTAGAAAATCCCGAAGGAAACAGGGCCCGGGTGAGATCAACGGGGGAATGTTAGGTACATACAGTGGGGCTGCCAAGAAGGGTGGGCTAGCTACTAAGAGTCAGGAGTACTGGGTTGGCAGATACACCTCACACAGGTGGTGGAGGGGTGGTCTGATCTACTGCACTGCTTTTGGGGGGTCAGATGTGGCTTTCCTATCTTAATATCCAGGAAGTAGGGAAAAACAGAATATCAAAAGTATGCCCTGAAAACTGTCTCTTCAGAAAAGGAATAACCCCACTCCTTAACATCTTCTGAAGGAGTCACTCATCATCTGCACAACAAAAACCTAACTGAAAGGTATGAAGTTAAATAGGATAAATGCATTATCTTACGAACACTTCACGTATTTTCTTTTAGGTCTCTTAGGACATCTGTTTACAGGCAGAATGCAAAATTTTCATTTTTAAAAATTCCAACCTCTTTCAAAAATATTACTAGTCAAACGACTAAGAAAAGAGATGTTTCTGAGTTCTTCCAACGAGATACAAAGACCTCCACATAACTTCTGGGATGAAAAAGTATCTCCCACCAGCACACGGGGCTGGGTGCTGTGGCCTTAGCACCTGCTTCCCCATCACTTCCACTCACCAGGACATGTCACAGCCTGCTGGGCGTGCCCCTCACATCTGGAAAACAAGGTGTTTAGGATGAGCCTTATATTTAATCTAAATGAAGCTGGTAGGCACTTTTGCTTCCGTGGTTAGTGAATAAATGGCCTATGCCAAACCAACAAAGAAAGAAAGAAAGTTGGTATCTCCTTTTTCCTCTGGGGGTGAAGAGTGCAAGGAACATTGCTTACATCTGCTTTGCAGCCTGGAGAGAACAGGCAGTTCGGAGAGTCCTATCTGGAAGAATAATTACACTTCACAGGAGTGCAAGTCTTAAAAGGCTTCTGCATTCACTGTGGGTGCTTGTCTACAACCACACACTCAAGTCTCTTCTTCCTGGGTTCCAAAAGAGCGACCAGCCAGGTATAACACAACTGCCTCATCTTTAACAGAGATCATGCAAACTCCCCTCCTTCCTCTCTTAAACCTAAATAAGAGATATGGTAGGAAAGAAGAGCCCAGTGAGGTCTCAGGCAGTTTTATCAAATCAAAATCCCTAAAGCTGGAATTAGTTATTGATTTTGGAGTTTATTTAGTCAAAGTAGAGGCATGCTGATAGAGGTATCCCACCTCTATCACTTACCAAGTGTATGGCCTTGGCTAAGTTACAAAGCCACCCCGTACCTCAGTCTCCCCATCTGTAAAGAAGAGCTGATAAGCATAAAGCCCACAGCAGTGCCTGGCCCATAATAACTGTTCAATTAACAGTAGCTTTTAGTTACAGCCATGAAAACGATAGGTCAGCCTAAGGTTGTGGCTGCACACATCACACCCATTTGCACCAATACAGCTTTAACATACAACTGTTTTTGCCCATTTTGTGGGGAGGGGATAAAAGCTTTCTAACTTCAACTACAACCTTCTCCGTAGAAGTCAGGGCTCAGGGACCTTATCCTCAAAACCAAAGGCCTCCTCTACAGCCTCCCAGAGGGGATTTCTGAAGAGAGGTCAAGCAGATTGATGTCCCTGATTTCCATCTTCAGTTCTGGGCCATAGGAGCTGAGGACTCAGATCCCTCTGATCCTTGGGCTGGGAGCCAAGCCTTCTACACGGCTGCCAGGCAAGCTTTTTCTTATGAGCCGGATTGTTCCTTAAGGCACTTTACTCCTCTGTAAATGCATCCTTAATGTCAGAATTTTTTCCAACATACACCACCACCACCCCATCCCCCAAACATGCAAGCAGCAGCCCATCCTTTTGGAAAACCAAAATGGAAGTGAACTAACATGTTCATCTCCTCTGTGAGCAGTGGCCGCTTTGGGAAGCATCCCACCGCCGCAAGCGCTGAAATTCCCACCAGCTGACTGACCTCTGACTTCTTTGAAAGGCCTGTGCGCTTCTGGAGCCAGTTTTGAATTCTGCTCACAGTGTTAAGGTCACCATATTTCGGACTCTCCTCCAAATTCTGGCTCCAGATGTTAAGTCTCCCAATGCAGCTTTCCCCACCACTGTGTGAACCTTATGATGTTCCACCACCTGGACCTGCCTTCTTACTCCTTCCCAAGACTCTTGGTGAATCTGAGGAGACTAACTTGCCTGCCCTCCCTATTCCTAAGAAGAAAACCCAGATTACTGTCCCTCTGAAGTTCAGCACCCAAGCCACTTCATCTCGGATAGAGCTTCATGGAGGAAAAGGTATGCTACTAACAGCAGAAGAATTTGTAATCCAAACTAATCCTGGTTTGTTGGTTTTTTTTAAGTGTCAGATATAAGAGTATTTATGAATCTCAGGCAACATTCTGAAGCAGCTGCTAGGAGGTCCTGAAATGAACTTCCAAGACCCGGCCAACTGACTGTTCTTTGCACTATTTATATTCCTAAAGCCATCAGCTGTGTTTGATATGGCTGATCATGAGGCCCTGTTTAATGGACTCCAGAATCCAGGGATACTGACAAGCAACAATAACTTGTTTTTTAGGGCTTCCCTGGTGGCACAGTGGTTGAGAGTCCGCCTACCGATGCAGGGGACATGGGTTCGTGCCCCGGTCTGGGAAGATCCCACATGCCGCCGAGCGGCTGGGCCCGTGAGCCATGGCCGCTGAGCCTACGCGTCCGGAGCCTGCGCTCCGCAACGGGAGAGGCCACAACAGTGAGAGGCCCACGTACCACAAAAAAAAAAAAAAAAAAAAAAAAAAAAAACAAAAAAAAACCAACAACTTGTTTTTTGTTCTTTACCTGGCTTCACCTGTGGTGGGAGAGGCCGTGTGTCCTGCAGGACTCTGGGCCAAGATGCGCGTGCCACCTCCTCACCAATGCCTTGCCTCGACCTCAGCACGAAAGCAGCATCACCTTCCCCTTCACTTCACTCACCCTCTCACACTGATTACACCCAGCACATTTTAATCTTATCTCTCTCCCACATGTCCCACGTCTGTCTGTGGATGAGTCAGGTGACTGACTACTCCCCCTGTCCAACGCTGGTCTTAAACTAGGAACATTCCCCAAAGACCAAAACAAACAAGCACGGGGAAAAGATCACAAAACAATAAGAATCCAACCTAAACATGAGTCCTCTGAACACAGTACACACACTAGGATGAACACGTAACTTCCTCTGTGCACCTGAGTGCATCGTCTATTATTGTTGTCTGGGGGAGGGGGGAGGTTGGTGCCCTTGACTGCACAGAAAGCTATACAGCAACAAGGATCTGTGCAAAGTCTATTCTAGGGCTGAGAACTCTGTTACATCTCCACAGATACCACTGCAAGCTCTCTGTTCATCTTTTCCTACTGTTATCAGGCCTCTGAAGTCAAGATGGCATGAAAAATTTGATTTTTGACTTCTAATCTGTACCCAGAATAATTCTGGACTCCACAAATGACTAAAAGCAGTGGTTCTCAAACTTCAGCTTGCAGCAGAATTACCTGGACACCTTGTGACAGCACGGCTTGCTGAGTCCACACTTTCTGATTCAATGTTTGGGGTGAGCCCAAGAATCTGAATTTCCAACAGGTTCCTAGGTGATGCTGCTGGTGTGAAGACCATGCTTTGAGAAGCACTAGCTTAATGAATCAGAACATGGTAGAACCCTCTAGTATATCAGATTAGGTTGCACAAAAGAGTGAGTTTCTGTGTCTCAGATTTTAAGAAACATAAAATGACTCAAAATAGCACCATCTCTTCTTAGGAATGCCTGAAAACTTCAAAATTAGTTAACTAAGGTCCAGTGGAGACTAGAAAATGAGTGGGGGCTGGAAAATTTTAAAGACACCACATTCATTTACACAAAAGAAAGTAGAGAGGAAATCCTAAACACAGTTTATTAAATAACGATGCCCTTGTCTTAGAAGCCAACTGTTCTCTTAGATCCCAATTTGATAGCGCTCCTTCCTTTTTATATGGAGCTTCCAGGGAGCAAACTCTACCTTGTAATCTCCCCATGGAGAATAGGGTGGAAATAGGCCTAAAAGTCATTACTAAATTGGCTGATAACTTCCACAGCCAAAATCTCTCATTTTTCCAAGACAGTGTTCTCAACCCTAACTGTACATTGTAACTACGTGGCACGTTTTAAAAATATAGATGCCTGGGCTCCATACCTAGAGGTTCTGACCTAATTGGTTTCGGATGGGACCTCGACACTGATGTATTCCATAGCTTCCCCATGATTCTCAAATACGGCCAAGATTGAAAGCCACTGATGCAGGAGGAAGGTCACAGAGAAATAATGGGTGACGGGAAAGAGAGAAGAAGGGCAGTAAGACCTCTTTAGATAATGTCTAATGACACAAAACAAGAAAGAATGGGAAAGCAGCTGGGAATGACTAGGACAAGTAAAACTGAGGCTCTTAGATTCTGAGACTACCTAAGGATCAACACAACACTGGCAGTCTTAGGTTCAAAAATCAGAAACAGCTAGATAATCAAGGAAGTACCCTCAACTGCCAAGGACATGGCAACAGTCCAAAGGACATATCAGGAAACCTTTTTTAAAATGGTACTATTTTTTTTTCAGAAGAGTTAATAACTAGGAACTTGAGGCAAAGAGCTTTTAATGTCTCACAAACAAATCCTCTAAACGTTCAACTTTGAAATCATGCACCGGAAAAACAATAAAATGTATCACTGAGCAAAGTTAAATGTTTTTCTTTTCCAAAGGGGAGGCAAGAGGGAAGAGACTGCAGCAGTAACTCTCAGAGCCCTTGGTAATTGAACTTATCTTCCCAGTAACCACACTGACAAGTCAGTTTTCAAAGTTGTAAAATCGTGTGATGCAGATGTTAAAACCAAGATAGAGTTATTTTCTTCTCTTCCTTCTTGACTAAGCACAGATGTATGAGGTAACAAGCCGGAAAAGATATCTGAAAGCTTTATGATCCTGTTTAAGGCAGAACGATGAACATAAAACAGACCAGTTAGAAGAATGCAGTGTTGGTGGTCAGTGGACAGAGCAGGGAATCTCAGCGCAGGTAACGCAGACAGACGTCAGGTGAAAATTACCTTTGCTCACAACAGGACAAACACTGGGAGAGCCCAGAGAGAAAAACCAGATGTTATCCCACTGCGCTAACAGTTAAAACTATCCATCAGGGGCTTCCCTGGTGGCGCAGTGGTTGGGAGTCCTCCTGCCGATGCAGGGGACACGGGTTCGTGCCCCGGTCCGGGAGGATCCCACGTGCCGCGGAGCGGCTGGGCCCGTGGGCCATGGCCGCTGGGCCTGCGCGTCCGGAGCCTGTGCTCCACAACGGGAGAGGCCACAACAGTGAGAGGCCCGCGTACCACAAAACAAACAAACAAAAAACTATCCATCAATTTAAAGCCTTTGATGTGATTAGAAAACCAAGACGTGGGAAAATCTGCATCTTAAAAATGAGAATAGTAATTTTTGATAAAAACATTCACTTGTTAAGTCATTATGTTAAAATCAGTTGGGAAGATGGTAGCTTTCACTAACACCTTAAGTTAGCTTTCCTAATTTGACACATGGTACTTCACTTAATTCAGTACTGACTGCCCACAAATTAACTTGAAGCATTCCCTGATTTTATGAGACTATCAGAATAAACCGCTCCCTCCTCCCAAAGAACATCTACTAAAAGATGCCTACAATCGGATGCCAGGGAATTCCCCTGGCAGTCCAATGGTTAGGATTCCACGCTTTCACTGCCGAGGGCCTGGGTTCAATCGCTGGTTGGGGAACTAAGATCCAGCAAGCCATGCATGCAGTGCGGCCAAAATATATTGGATGCTAAACTTCACCTTGGCAACAAACATGAAGGTTGAATGTGGTAAAGCCTAACATATGGCCCAGATCACCTAGACTTTCAGCCTGATAAAAAGGATCTTTCTTGGAAAGGAAGGGGACTAAACAGGACTGATTTAGATAATTCAGTTCAGCAGAGGACATGCATCTATTCAAACAGAAGGCTGTAAGCTTATCTGTATTGGACAGGGTTGTAGATAGAAGGCCTGATCGAGGTCACTAATTTCAAGAAACAGTATACTAGCTCACCTAGGAAGCTATCTATCAGGAGCTTAAGAGCCCAAGTGTGCTAAAGCAAGCATGCTCACACCCATGTCAGCTGGAAGACAACTTTAAAAGAATCAAGCCCACATTTCCAAGGCACACTCTGGGTTTCTCAGGGCTACACAAATGATGCACCCCAAATAAATGATCATTGTTCTTTTTTTTTAATTAATTAATTTTTATTGGAGTATAGATGCTTTACAATGTTGTGTTAGTTTCTGCTATACAGCAAAGTGAATCAGCTATATGTATACATATATCCCCTCTTTTTTGGATTTCCTTCCCATTTAGGTCACCACAGAACATTGAGTACAATTCCCTGTGCTATACAGCAGGTTCTCATTAGTTAGCTATTTTATACATAGTAGTATATATATCTGATCATTGTTCTTTTAAAGAAATTCAGGAGAATGCTTGGACTCAGAGTTTCATTTTTTTACTTTTTAAAAAAAATGACCTTGCTTAAAATGTAGTCTATGGGCCACTGTTTATTTACATGATAGGTATATTCATATATGGCAAATTGATGCTGTTAATGGGACTATTCTGACAAATAACTAGTGAATAATGGTATATCCCTTCTCATCCTACCGCCTGGTGACAGAAGAAGAAAAACAAAAAGTATGAAGGATGCGAAGCAGCCGCATGGCACAGGGAGATCAGCTCAGTGCTTTGTGACCACCTAGAGGGGTGGGATAGGGAGGGTCCGAGGGAGGGAGACGCAAGAGGGAAGAGATATGGGAACATATGTATATGCATAACTGATTCACTGTGTTGTAAAGCAGAAACTAACACACCATTGTAAAGCACTTATACTCCAATAAAGATGTTAAACAAAACAAACAAACAAAAAACAAGTCCTTGATTTGGAAATGAAGGCTGCCACGAAGCCCCAGAACAGCTATCACATAAGGTAAAAATTCTAGAAGAAATATACAGCAAAATGGAGTTTTTAATTAGGCAGAATTTGTTTTTTTAACATCTTTATTGGAGTATAACTGCTTTACAATGGCATGTTAGTTTCTGCTTTATAACAAAGCGAATCAGCTATACGTATACATATATGCCCATAGGTAGAATTTTTTTAAGGAATTTACCAACAAGAAGTTCTAATGGAGAGATCTAGAGAAAGTGTTTTTACTTTATGAAACCCTTACAGCATTAGAAGAAAAACTATGAGTTTTTTTTAAAATATTAAGTAAACTAAAAATGAAAATAAAAAAGAGAAAGGACAGGAAGGTGAGCAGGAGGCTTTAAACATCACTCAGACAAGCTTAATGTGAAATATGGAACCGAAGCAATTATCTAGATAATTTATGATGAAAGAACTATCATTTTTGAAATTAATTATTAGGACACTTTAGGGAAAAAGGCAGTTTTGAGATATGAATTATGCGAATCAACGGCTTAACTCTCCACTTGATCTTTTTAATGCAGTACCAATATTCAAGGAGACATCTAACAAGTTGTACTGGATATAATTTTATGCCCTGCTTCAACTTCAGGCCTATACCTAGAGTTGTGCCTTTAAAAGTCCACAGAGGCCAAGGCCGCCTTCTTCACAGCTGCCTCTGGCCCCGTCACCCTCCCCCACACCCTGGCTGTATTCAGCTATCAGGCAGAGCCATTCTGCCTGCTCCACGTTTATCACGGGGTTTCAGTCTATCTTCTGGACACTCTCCAGACACTACTCACCTATCTTTACTGTGAAACTGAGAGTTCTAAAATTTTTTCCAACACACACACGGGATTAGTGTTCTGCAAGCCATATTTTATCTCAGGGGGAATGGGTGCTACATTCCTATGGCCAATTAAAAGCATCATTTTAGGTCCTACTCATACATATTTTACCTTGAAGACAAAAGCAGTAAGCTCCTTAATAAGATAAACACTTTAACCTGGCCAGCCACTTGCATTATGCAACATTTTCTGTTTCTTAGTACCTGCTTTTAAACCTGTTAGTGACTGCATTGCAAAGGGTCAACCACCTCACAAAATATGCTTAATACCTTTAATTATGAGATCTGATTCAGCAACCACACTTCCGCCAGAAACTTCTTATAAATGTTGGTGTTTTTTTCCCCCTGAAATCCGTTTTTCTTGGTGGTATTATCTCTGTCCATCTACCTACCCAAAGCCTACAGAAACAGAGATATTCTGTTCTACCAAGGCAGAAATTTCTCAGAGACAAAAGCCCAACCCAAAGGATTTCCACACACCATGTATCACTCTATTAGTTCTCAATACTAATACACTATGTATCTGACCCACAGTAAACCATGGTTACACAAGGCAGTGTCCAAACAGAAACGAGAATCCCCAAATCAAACTCTCCCACTAAAAGCCCAGGCACTGTCTGGATTCTTAAAATTAGTAGCTCATGCAAAATCAGAGGCAGGAGCCTAAATCATGGGTCTCTGTCCACTCCCCCAACAACACAGAGACGGGTTAGTTACCCTGAGTCAGCCACAGTTCGGAAGATAAACATTCAAGACAGTATTCTGAAAGATTAATAATGGGATTGATGGCAATATATATAAAGAATGTGGAACACAGTAGCATCTTACAAAATGGGAACTATTTAATTTTACTGCTGTCTCACCCCTAACAAGAGACCCACCCGCACTCAGGAGGCAGCAGAACATACTAGAAAAGGCAAAAGTTCAAAGAAATCTGGGTTTGAATCCCAAGCAATTTACTTAAACCTCTCTGAACCATTTTCTTGCCTTTAAATTGGGATTTATATTTAAATGCCTATCATGTAGAATCAATATTAAATGTAAAAAACCTAGCTGAGTAATTGGCACATAGTAAGTGTTCAATAAATCACAGTTACTACTACTATTATTATTATAACTAGGCTTCAGAATATCTTGTGTCAACTCCTCTTTTTATTGTAAAAACAAAACCGTGCTTCCAGTTGACTTATAACCCTGGCTCCCTTTCCCAAAAAATCATTTTGAAATATAAGAATAAACAGATGCAATTCTGATTCTTAAATACTTCTGAATAATTCAGCCCAAACACCTACGAGGTACCTAGAAAATACCTGCTGCTACTTGGATGAGGACAACCACTCTATGTTCTATGCTCCATTGGAATTGTTGGGTTTTGTGGACATAAATGTATACAGAGGGGATGGAAGCCTGAAGGCTCAAGTGTGTTGAGACTCTGAAAGGCCTTGAACCAAGCATAGGAGGAGCTGAGGGGACTCCAGAGGGATTCTGGATTAGCCTTACTGCCACCATGGATGGCAGTGAAACCGATGGGGCTCCATCTTCTCAAGCCTGACTGGGACAGGGAAGAGAGAATTCTTCAAAACTCACTCTCCTTTCACTGAGGACCCAGGCTGCTCCCTGCCCTTAAAGACTGACAGCCCTAGACCAAATCGCTCAGCCAGACCTTCATGGCCTTAGAGTAAACCTCAAGTCCACACTCCACAAGCACAGCCATTCCACTAGCTTCACGCAAGAGGCCCCAAAGTAGAAATTGAGTAAGGAGAGTGGGAGGGTTAGGGAAGGAGCCCAGAATAGGGAGGGACGAGTTGTAGCAGTTCTCACTGGGAAATTAGGAGAATTCATGCCTCTCTTCTGTGCCTCAAAGCAGGATGAAGAAAGAAGAAATTTAAATTGCCAGAAAGTAGCCTATCAATGATTAACATTTTAATCTCAACGAAACCTTTTTTTTTTGGGGGGGGGCCAAAATATGTGAAGGGGCTCAAAAGATACAAATTTCCAGTTATAAAATAAGTAAGTCCTGGGGATGTAACATACAACATGGTGACTGTAGTTAATATTTGTATATCTGAAAGTTGCTAAGATAGTAAATCTTAAAAGTTTTCATTACAAGAAAAAAAATGTTCACTAGACTTATGCTGATGATCATTTTGCAACACATATAAATACCAAATCATAATGTTGTACACCTGACACTAATAATATTGTATGTCAGTTATATCTCAATTTAAAAAAATAAAATAAAACCTTTTTATTCTTCTATCTACAACCCTTCCTGTCTCTCTCTTCCACCCCTGTGCTTCTGTGTTTGTTTCCTAGAGCTACCATAACAAATTACCACAAACTTAGGGACTTCACACAACAAAAACTTATTCTCTCACAGTGCTGGAGGTTAGAAGTGCAAAATCAAGGCATGGGCAGCACCATATGCTCCCTCTGAAGGCTCCAGGGGAGGATCCTTCCTGGCCGCTGCCTAGCTTCTGGTGTCTCCCAGCAGTCTGATGCTCCCTGGCTTGTAACTGCATTGCTCCAACCTCTGCCTCAGCCTTCATGCAGCCTTCTCTGCATCTACCCATGTCCTCTCCTCTCCTCTCCTCATAAGGATACATACAAGTCATTGGATTTAGGGCCCACACTAATCCAATATGACCTCATCTTAATTTAACTAACTACCCCCAGAAAAGACCCTATTTCCAAACAAGGGTACATTCTGAGGTTCCAGATGGACATGAATTTGGGGGGGATACTATTCAACCCAGTACAGCTGCCAAATGAAAATAAACCACCACCACCAAAATATGGGGCAAAGTGGAGGGAGATGACAAATTACAGCTTCACAGAACTACAGAACTTGAGATGATAAAAATGTCAAAGTTATCATCTCCAGTGGATCCATAACTACTAAATCTGAATTGGGAATAATGTAGCTCTTGCCTTTCTCTCACCCACAGGAAAATGAAATCTTGGAAAATATCAAAAGTCTCAATCAAAAGAGAACTAAAACACAGAACCATCCACTGACCCAGACACTTGACATACTGTGAAGTTTGGTATCAGGTATAAATGAACATTCACATATATTATCAAGAGTGGAGTAGCAAAAAGATGTAAGCCAGGGGAAGACATTTTTCAGTTAAAAACGCTTTCATTTAACTATTTGGGGATGAGAATTGGACCATGGGTCTTAGAAGACCAAAGTTTCCTCTTAAAAACATTACCTTGGGTTTCTAAACACTCCCTCCTCCAAATTATCCTTTTCTAACAATAACATAAGCCTACACGAAAGCACTTTAGAGTTCTTTTTGTTTGTTTGTTTGTTTCTTTGCGGTATGCGGGCCTCTCACTGTTGTGGCCTCTCCCGTTGCAGAGCACAGGCTCCGGACGTGCAGGCTCAGCGGCCATGGCTCACGGGCCCAGCCGCTCCGTGGCATGTGGCATCTTCCCGGACTGGGGCACGAACCCATGTCCCCTGCATCGGCAGGCGGACTCTCAACCACTGCGCCACCAGGGAAGCCCTTTTTTGTTGTTTTTAACCAAGGTATTATTTTAGCTATGTGGGGAAAAAAAACGAGATCAGTTTAAAGACTTGGGTACTCCCTCTACTGGCTCTAAATTTAAAGAAAATTCTCAAAGGTTTCAGGAGCCAAGTTATTAATTTCACTAGACCTCCAAAACACAAGGAAAAATATGATGTGGATTCTCCCACACATACACACGCAAAAGTCTTCGAAGAAATAAATAAGAAATTACAAAACACATACTGAAAACTGCCAAAGGCATCTGTTGGGTTTATTACAGGTTCACTCCAGAGGAAAGCTAACGCATTCGCTTATCTGCATGTGGCAGGGGCCACTTCCGACCTTGGCTTTACCCCACAAGCATGCCACAGCTTTCCTTGCTCTAAGCTCACCTCTCCACTGCAAGCCAGAGATGCATCTGGACACCCAGGCATGGTGAGCCCCCAGAGATAACCTGGCTTCTTCACCACAGACAATTATATAAGTAGCAAATTAGTGCAGGTACCACAGGCCAACAGAGAACTTAGTCCACTTCACTTTGTAATGTTATCCCATAGCAGGGACTAACACACTCCAGAGAAAAACCCTCAAGATTAAAACCACAAAAAAAGGTCCAAGTGAAAATGCACACTCTTGGGTGAAAAAAAAAAAAGCCCAGCTTGAAACATACTCTAATTATACATTTGTGTTTCACCAGGAAGGAGTGATACATCACAATACTCTACGGATGCTTGCTATTATACTTCTTTTTCCAACTGGGGAAACTGCAATACTGAGAAATGAAAGTTGTTCAGTCAAGAATAAAATGGTTAGGTGCTGAGCCTATCTGGGCAGTGATGCAATCAGAATTGGAATCTTCTATGATAATCACTATCTGAACCACCTATTCAGAAAACTACTTCGGAAGAGCTGCAGACTAGCCCTGGAAAGGTCCAGCTCAGACTGCTCGCTATCTCTTCTTCCTTCATATGTGACTCTATTTTCCAATCCATAAATAAAAAACTTCAAGTACATCTAGGATTTATACCCCCAAATGCAGAACATTATGGACAACTTAGTTTTTACACCACAGCTCTGCTCCTGTAGTGGGTTAAGTATGTACGTTTTAGGCTGAACAATGCCATGGTGACTCTTTCTAGACAGTCATATTGATGCTGCATAAAGTGGGGTCCACACACAGAGGGAAGACTTGATTTCAACCTTCTCTTAAGGAAAAGCCATCCCAAGATCAGGTTTCCCTCAGTTTCTGTGATGGGTAGTGACTGGCACTGATGAAGTTTTCAAGGACCTCTACACTAGAACTGCAGAAATAAGACACTACAAGAAACGCCTTAGATAGCAGAGCATCATTTCATAATTACACTACATCATATCGACACCAATGCTACAAGGTCTGGGCCACCTTCATAGCTACAAGTATCCAAAAGATTCTACACATGATGTCACCCCACTCCTGACTCACGTCATTCCCTTTCAGTGTCACTGTCCCAGAACAAGGCTAATAAGCTCATGGGCTGAGGACGTAATGATACCAAGAGCAGATCCCAGCATCAGAAATGCTTTTGTCTGTTAGACACCTTCCTTGCTTTCAAGGCTTTTACACTGCAGTTGAGAATATACAGGAGTCATAGAAAAATGGCAAAAGGAACAGACAGGAGTCAGAGGGTGGGCAAGGTAGGGTGGGGTTGAGAGAGTAGGTTTTTCCAGCAAGGTGAGTGGAGAGTGCTGATGCAGAATGCAAAAAGAGAAACACAGCTACTGTCCTGCCAGCCAGCCTAGAGGATGGGGGAGGGGAAGCAGAGGAGAGAAAATGAAGTAAGAGTTTGCAGAAATGGAGATGACTCGAACAGCTGTGAAACCACAATGGTTAGTAACAAATATTACAGAATACTAGTGCCCTGGGTTCAGTTCACACAGACACTCTTAACTCCACCCCTGCTAGTTGTGGGTCTCTGAGGTAGTCCCTCATATGCTCCTGGCCTGTTTCCTCACTTGCAAAATGAAGTAGTTAGATGACTTTTAAGACTTCGTTTAGTTCTGAATTTGAGGCAAGAAGCAATACAGATGATTCGACTGCATCAAGGCTCCACATCCACTCCGACAGGCCGGTCCTATAGCCCACGGTCCTACAGCCCCGCGAGACAGAATTGGGGACCCCAGATTAGTCCAGGGCCACAGGCATGCTCTAATCCGGGTGGGCCTGGGAAGGCCCCAGCTTCTCCCAAACAGACCCAAACTGCAGAAGCCATGTGACAGCAGCCTTGCATCTCCAAAGCAAGCTGAAGATGATCTGCAGAGAGCTAAAAGCCAGCTCCAAGCCAGAGCTCAACTTCGACTTTTCCGTTTGCTGGTAACTTCTCTGCAGAGACCTGAAGCACTAAGGAAAGTAGAAGTACAGAGGGGAAAAAAGGCAAAGAGAAGGGACAAGTTTACAGAGCACCGATTTGCATGTTTATATTCTGTCTTCCCCCAGGAGAACACAAACTCCTATGAACTGGAACCTTATCTGCCTTGTGCTACCACTACATCCCTGGGCCCAGCAGAACGCCCTGGAAACTGTATGCCGTTGATACATACATACTTGCTGAATGAATCAAATGGCATGAAATGCAAACGGGTAAAAAGGTTTTCTTTCCAATCTTTTACTCACTTACTGTACGCCAGCTGTATCATCCACTGATACTAACCCACCTACATATGTGTCATCCCCAGTTCCTTCTATAGCAGCAAAAAGCCAAAGTGGTCTTCAGGGCTCCTCTATTTGTGATACAGGAAACGGTGAGGAGAAAAATGAGGAGTCAAAAATAGGAGCAAGTCTGTTCCTCACAGACAAGATGAATGAGCATGAAAACAAAACAAATTCCATATTCTCTCCAGCCCAGGGAATCTGGAATCTGATCAGCTATGGGTAATTTGGGTACCTCCCCAGAAGGCACTGGCCTAGAAAGTCTTATCTTTGCATTTTTATAAAGATCTTTGGATGAATGGAGTCTGCTAAACTTTTCGCAAACCAAGTAAATGATTTTTTAGTGGGACAAGGCTTCTTCATTAATTTTCCAAATAAAAATACCTTGCAGGTTTTAAGTAAGCATCACGAGTATTAAAAAGTTTAACTACAAGATGTTCTTCTATGGTGTCATTCTCTTAAAATAGAACCCTCCTAAAAACTCCTAAAAATAAGTCTGCATAGTTTCATTTCATTTTCGAAGAAGGAGATAAACATATCAAAACAAACAGCTTCTTTTTAAAAGAGTCTCTCTGCTACACAGGGCTCACCGATCAAAGTCTAAAAGGGCCAATTTCTTCACCTCACAGGTCGATGACACAGCTTTGAAAAAGAAAAAAGCAGTCCCCCTGGTGTACTGCTGCTGTAGAAAGAGGAAGTATGTTAGTTGAGAATCACTGACGAAGACAGTACTGCCAAAGGAAATTACGAAACAGCATTTTAGCAACAGGGGCCAAGCTGAAGACAGATCCCTCATACATGGCATGACCGTAACTGGCCCTTTACTCCAAAAGGTGACTTCTGTCAAAATTAGAGGCCAATATGGAATTATTATGAGTTTGTCATTTTGAAATTGTTAAAAATATTTTTAAACATCAAAGTTGCAGTTAAAGTAACATTTTAAACACAGTATGTTGAAAAGGAACTGGGTGCATTCATCTAAAAAGCTAAACAGTGAGGACATGAGCAAGCTTTATGTGGTGGGTCAGCCCTCATCTTTCAACCTTGGGAAGAATTGGTGAGAGGACACATTCTCACATGAAGGAAGACTCGGTCTCTTGAAGAATCATCCTCTGCAGCAGCAGAAGTCCTCACACAGTATCTTACATTTATGAAATTGTAGGAACCACCACAGAAATTCATGGCTGCCTAACGTGACTGTGCCCTGTTCCATGGGAACCACAGATGTGTGGACGTGTGTAGGAGAATCAGTAATAAATGGGCCTTACCAGGTAAACTCTGGAGTCCTAGAGGTCTGCCTGAGACAGGACGAAACAGACAACTCACCAGCTCAATTACAGGTGTGATCCAAGTAAGCTGAATCTGAATTAAAGGACATGTAACCTTTTCCCCTCTTAACCACATCTGATTATTCATTTCTACTTTCATGCCCGAGGTAAGGGAACCTGCAAGATAGCCATCACCTTTCTCCCTGGCACAGTCTGCATCTGACAAACTTCAGTTAACCAAGAGCTTCCTCCTTTTGTTAAAATGCTCTCTTTTTTGCCTCCTTCGTCACTTCACAGTTCCTAAGTACCCATCCTGACAGGCACCAGACAGCTTTAAAAACACTGTGCACTCACTCAGCCTCCATCAATAATCATCCATCTTCCGATGCTGAAACAATAACCAACATTTTTTAGATTGAGAAGCAAATATGCTTTTCAGGAAAACAACTTCTACTTACCTAAGACTACTCAGTATTTAATAAATAACCTTGAAAAAGGATCAATTTAAAGAGAAAAACAGTGTGAAAAAGATCTCTAGAACCACGGCTACTAACTATCTCTGTACTAACTAGCTGTGTGACCTTAGAAAAGTCATTAACTTGAAGAATCAGGTTCTTCACCTATAAAATAAGGGGGTTGAAGGAGATCTGCAAACCTCATCCTGGCTGTACATTAAAATCACCTGAGAAACTTCAAAATAAAACTAAAACAACCCCACCAACCAATGCCCACACATCAGCCCAGTTAAATCAGGTTCCCTGGGCACTTGTATTTTTTTTAAAGCTCTCAGGTAATTCTAACATGCAACCAGTATTTTGAGCCACTGGTCTCAATTCTGATCTCTAAGGCCTCTTTTGTAATTCAGTCTACGATGTTAGAGTGATAATTCTGGTTACAAGATCTCATAATACAATAGCCCAAAAAGCTACAAAAGAAGTAAGGCCTAGACCCTGCATATTATGCCTATGTGCACACATGTCTAGGAGAGGTTAACCTGAATTCTAGACATTTTTTAAAGTTAAAAACCTGCATGCATTAACTCAGAATGAAAGTAGTGTGGTTTAAATGCACATGCATGCTTCCAAAATGACTAATCATGATAGAAATCAACTCCTGAAACTCAGATGCATGGAAATGGGTCACTGTTAGCCCCTGACCTCTCCCTTGTCCCTCTTCTTCCACCCCCCACTAAACCACAAGCACAAAAAAGCTTGGCTATTAGTCATAATCGGAATGTGAAACCAGCAGCCCCAGTTTCAAAGGGCATTCTCTATCATCAAAGATTTGGAAGTTCCTGCATGGCTGCATCTTTCGATAAAGGTCATCTTACAAAAATTCTTCAACTAAATTATATCCCTATAGTCTTCAAGGATTAGTTTTTGTGTGATACTTAGAAACAGAACTGGTGTAAAATTTTCAAGTAAAAATATTCATAGAATATGTGCCCTGTATTAAACATATTAGGGCTGGGCAGTTTCAATTCACGATATTTCTTAAGATTTTAGTTAAAGAAAGATGAGATAACAGAGAAGGAAAAAAGAAACCATGAGACCAAAAATAGTTAGGACATAAAACCACAAAGTTTATGACTAGGGCCAAAATCTCTATTGCAAATCCTGCAAGCTACATGAAAACATAATTAATCCAGTCTCAACTCATGGCTACTTTTGGTAATACCACTTTCTCACATAAATCTTAAATTCAGATACTATAAAAAATCCAAATACTATAAACTGGTATTATCTTTAACTATAAACACGATGCAAGAAACATTATTGTGGAGTTTAAATTACTTTCATAATCTTAAAAATAATAAGAAAGGTAAAAACCCTTCCTATGTTAACTTTTTAACCAACTTAAAGCTAACTTTTAACTAATAGATTTTCTGCCAAATTCAAAATATGTAGGACTAAATTTCAAGTGTGAGAAATTTGGAAAATATCCCACCACCCACCAAAACCCATCTTCTTAGATCCCATAAATTCACCACTTCCTAATACTGAACCTTGAGATTAACCCTTACTATCTATCCACTTGGAAACTCAATTTTTAAGGGTATCACATAAGCACTGTTTTGAAACGGAACTCTCATCTGTTTCATAAATATCTCTCATATCACACAACTCATATTCCTTTGCAAAGCAATAAAATTAAATCAAATGTAAGATTCATAATATCAGCATTTGTTCAAGGATGAGATAGATCTGTGGAATAATATCAAAGCACACGTTTTGCTTTTAAAGTATCTAAACAGGCCCTTCCCAATACTAGCCATAAAAAAATTTTTAAGGCACTTTGCAAGATGTTTTAAAGCATATTAAAAGTCAATAACACAATTCTTTAGCTTTTTCATACACTGACTCTTCTACAGTGTTTCAGTTCTCCGCCTAAGGTCAAATTATTCTTATTTTACACACCCACTAGAATCCAGGAAGTACAGGGTTCCCCAAAGACAACGAAGGAAAGAACAGAAGGAGAAAGCAACTACCTCTTTAATTAAAAAAAAAAAAAAAAAGCTAACTTGTTAATAGAAGCAACTGACAAACGATATGTATCTCCAACTGCACAAGGCACAGGGCTCTCTTTTGCCTGGTACACAATCATATCTTAGGAGATGGGACCAGGAGGATGAGGTGCAAGAGCAAAGCAGCTGGGTATCAGCAGCCCAGCAGGGGCACAGGAGTTAATCTCTTTGGATGCCCAACTGCAGGAAGTCATTACATCATAGGCCTTTCCACACCTCTCTCCCTACCACGTGTCCAGTGCCCCAAGAGGCAGAAAAGGAGCAGTAGAGAGCCTCTCTTCGGGTTCACTTATAATAATAGGTAGAAGCCATTACAGCCCAGCCCTGCCAGCAAACCTCCCTCCCAAAGGCTTAGGTGAAGCGCCAGGCCCCGGTCCTCCACACCTGGACCCCCTGCCTCAGACAGGGCCAGAGCCCAGGCCTCAGCCGGGAAGCAGCAGGTGCGGCTAGTCCCTGTCGAGGTGGCAGGGCTGGCCCGTTCCAGGTCCCAAATCATCTCAGAGGCTACTCCGAGGCAGGTTTGCTGTTGAGACATCTCTGAGGAATAATGGTGTCAATACAGGCAAGGAAAGAGAACCGGCCAGGAAAAGGTTTACAACCACTGCTTTTTGTCATGGGATCGATGTGCCTGTGGGAATTAACACCCACAAGCCCGAAACTTGGACACAAGGGTTCTCATACAGCTAGTCACAACACACCATGCTCCTGCAACCTACTGGAAACCACACATCCAACCTCACCTCTGGGCATCGACTCCCAAACACGTCCCCTCACTCCACCCGCAGCGGCCTCGCGTGCATCCACTACCGGGAAATAGACTCCAAAGTTGGCCAAGGACCTACCTCCTCTGCGATGACCGAGGAATCCGGCAAATGCACTCCTGTTCGTCTGTCCTTCCCTCTTCGGCGTCCCTCGCGCCCTCTCCTCACCTGGCCATGCCCAGAGGCTTCCCCAGGAGCCTCCTCTCCCCCTCCCGCCGCCTGCGCGGCCATCCCCGGGTTCCCCTTCTCCGGGTTCACACAGAACCCCCAAAGCCTCACACCGGAGGCTCTCCCTGCCAACCCCTCTCCCCGGCGCCCGTAGGCGCGCTCCGACGAATCGAAGGCGCATCTCACAATGCGCAGGAGGCCCGGCGGGTCTGGCCGCCCGCCCCAGGTGGGTACGCACCTTCCAGCCAGCAGAGCTGTTGCTGTCGCCCTTATCCTTGAAGTAGGGCACGCAGCGCACCATCCACTCGTAGATCTGGGACAGAGTGAGCCGTTTGTCCGGGGAGCTCTCGATGGCGCGAGTGATCAGGTCGGCGTATGACAGGTTCCCCCAGGCGTTCCGCCGCGACGAGCATTTCCTTGGCTGCCCGGAGCCCCCAGCCGCCCCCGGCTGCGGCGGTGGCAGTGTCTGCTGAGGCTGCAGCGGCGTCTGCGTCCCCCCGCTCAGCGCGCCCGCCGCGGGGGCTGGCCCGGACCCGGGGTCCTGCCCTCCCGGAGCTAGCAGCCGAGCCGAGTCCTCCAGGAGCAGCCCAGAGCCCAGCGGGCCGCCCGCGCCGCCGCCGATCGCCATGGCCGAGCCGGCCCTACCGCCGCCGTCCTCGTCGTCTTCATCGTCCTCCTCCTCGGGGATCATGGAGTCAGCGGCCGCCTCCCCCGAGGGCTTGGCCGGGCTCCCCTGGAGCTCCGGCCTCTGCAGGGGCCACGTACAGGAGCGCGGCCGGCTTTGGGGCTCGAACTCCGGGTCCAGCTCCACTTCGAGCGGAGAGAGCGGGGACGGGGAGGCCGGCGCCTCTGCCATCTTCGCCGCCCGCCCGCCCGCGGCTCGGGCTCTCGCGCTCTCCTCTCGCGCCGGGGCGGGGTGCGGCGGGGGAGGGACGGGGGCGCCGCGAAGGCTCGGGCTCCCGGGCGCCGCCGTCGCCGCTACTGCCGCCGCCTGGGGAAGCACAAGAGAAGAGAGAAGCAGAGTTGGTTATCCCGGGTTGGAGCCCAGTCCTCGGCGAGTCCTCGCCCGCCGCGGCGGCCGCCGCCGCGGCCACCGCTTCCCGATCGCACCGCGCCCGCCTTCCAGGAGCAGGCAGACCTAGAGACGTGCGTCCCGCGGACCTGGCGCAGCAGACACGGCCCCCCTACCAGACCGCTGGGGAGACTGGAGCGAATGGACGGGCTCTCACGGGGCACTCCCCACTGCCCCCGCCGCCACCGCGGAAGCTGCAGGTCTCTCCTGGGCTAGGTGGCGGGGCGGGGAAGAAGGGGGAGGGGCGGGGAAGAAGGGGGAGGGGCGCGGGCCGCGCCTTTAAAGCGGGCAGCAGCCGGAGCTGGCGCAGCCCAGCCGTGGTCGGAGCCCGAGTCTGGGCGGGCGTGCGTTTGTTTATGTTTCGCTCCGGCCCGCTCAAGTGCTTCCCGCGGCGACGCCGCCAAAGTCTGTGGCGTCTTCGGCTCTTCTCCCAGTCCCTGGCCCTGGCCCTGCCGCCTCCGCGTCCCCCTGCCACCCCCACCTCCTAGCGGAGGGCCCAAGCCCGGGGAAGGCGCGGGCAGCTCCCTTCTCCCCTCTTCGCCCGCGGGCTAAGAGGGTGAACGTGGGTCCGAGAGCAAACGGGCCCTTGTCACTTCCAGAAAAAAGGAAAGAGGGAAGAAGGGGAGCAAGCAGCTTGGCAGGTATTCGCAAAGGGTCGAGCCGAGCAGCAACGGCCACTTTGGGGGTTTGTGTGGTTTATTTTCCCGCGGGCGTCGTGTACTCCACCCCCTTCCCTGTAAAGAGCGAGATGAGGAGGCAAGTCGGAACGTCAATCTTCCAACAGGTCTGGAAGCACCAAGTCTCCCGGGCCGCCAGAAAACGCGGACCAGCACGTTCATCACCTCCTTGCTCCCGCTGCTGCCATCTTGACAGTTTCCCCCCTTCACTCATGTCCTTTAAAAACACTAGCGGGAGAGAAGAGCGGCGCGCACACCGAGTCACGGGGAGGGAAAAGGGAAGCGCCTGGCCCAGCTCAGAAGCAGATCCGGAGTCACCGAGAAGGCGGCCGACCCGCTGCACAGCTCCGGCGCCTACCTGGATTCCTTCCCTTCAGGAACGAGGGGGGAGGACTCACAATCCCGCGCGGGGCCGGGGCAGGACGAGGAGGAGGCGCGCAACCTCGGCCAAGAAGAGGCGCTCCGGCCGCCGCCGCAGCCCGCCTGAAGAACCGCCTGTCAGCCTGCGCGCTGCTGCCTTCCACATTCCTCCTCCTCCCTTCCACGAGCAGGGCGGCCGCGGCAGCAGCACAAAGTTATAGACACACGCAGGGTGCCTCAACCTAAGCTGACGGCGGGCGGGTCCCCGCCCAGGGGGAGGGCTGGGCGGCGGGCCCGGGTGTGCTGGTGTGCGTGTGTGTGCGCGCGTGTGTGTGTGCGCGCGCGCCTGCGCGACCCAGCCCCGCGGAGTCGCGGGCTTGGGTGTGAGGCCGCGCGACGGGGGCCGGGACTCCGCAGGCTCCAG